>NC_139347.1:94459419-95059419 GCF_055883805.1 Amblyomma maculatum | reverse complement strand
GCGCGACAACTGTATCCGCTCCTTCACAAAATCTTCTTACCTATATAAACAGCGTCCTTGCCCCCCGACTGGCTTGTGCAAAGGTGGTCCGGATTTAAAAAAAAGAAAACTGGAAACAGACTTTTCGTAAACACGTAAATACCATGTCACTAACTAGCTGTTGCTGCAAATTATTGGAGCATGTAATTAACAAAGCACTCATAATCTACGTGGAAAACAACCTTTTATATGCAAACTATAGAATGGTTTCAGGAAGGGTTTATCAACCGTTACTCAACTACTTGTAATTACACATGACTAGGTGGCTACCATTAACTGTGGTGTGCAGGTAGATTCAGAGTTTATCGATTTTGCAAAGACGTTTGATCCTTTTTCACATCTTAAGTTAATCGAGAAGCTCAGTCTAATTGGTATTATTCAAAATAATTTCATGCATCGTCACTTACCTCTCAGGCCGTTCGCAATATTGTTACGGTGTAATAAGAAAGGGGTGTTTATTACAGTGCTGTGGCAGCGGGACAAGATGAAGAAGAAGATGATGATGATGATATCCGCACTCTTGATACGTTATTCACTGTATGCTGTGCATCCTTTCCCTGCTGCCTTAAAACACCATGCGTGTTTTTATTCTTTTTTTTCCACTCCTTCAGAGCCCGAGAAAGGCTCACGGTACATCGTATAAACGCGTCTATATCAACAGGAAAGACGTGAAAAACAGTTCGGTCGTAATGGCTCCCCAAAGGTCCATCGTATTCCCGGTTTTAAGGCAGAAAGGTCGTCGGTGCGACTCTCACACATACTTTAGACTTTTTTCCATTAGCGGTTTTGTTCACTAATGCTGAATCCTTTAACACCAACTTGAATAATCTGCGTCAGACGGACGACACGCAAATGTTACCCAAATGATAGTCATAGAGTAGGTCCCACCTCGATGGACGATATAGTGATGTACTGGCACATATGGTATCGGAGGTATGGTTGGCAACGAAACGCTTTGCGCTCGCTGTTGCTATGTGCCTTAGTATGACCAAGTAATATCGATTTTATTTCTATTCAGCTCAGTTTGACCTTCATATCCGACAAAAGTGACCTTGGAAATAGAAAGTAGTAAGAGCTCTTAAAAATCTCTCTCTTAGAGCCCTTAATAGCTTTTAACTGTAGTAAGAGCTCTTAAAAAAAGCTCTTTTTATCATGCGTTTTAGCTAACACTCTTAAAAGCCATAAGAGAAATAGAGAAAGCAAGCTCTCCGATCGTCATGACAGCTGCATTGTTTGGACTGAGAGTGTATAGAAGCGCATGCAGCGTTTTCAAAACGACCAGACAGGATTCGACGGTTCAGAAGGTGTTGCTTAATGTAGTAGGAAAAATTGCTGTAGGGAGTCAGTGAACCCGGAAGTGCCGATTATGGATTTCTAAAAAGCCAAATGTAGCCAAATGCTAGACGAAACATGACCACAAATGAAAGAAGCTAGGCTTCAGGTCTCTGACCAACGTTTAGACGAGAGTTCTCAACCTTTCCTGACCTCATTAATGAGCAGACACATGGGAGTCAAGACAGATGATTTACTTACAGCGAGAGCCTGAAACGTCGAAGGCAGAATTTTTTACGTAGTACCCGGCCCTCGCTGAAGAAAAAGAAAAAAACAGATGAAGAGAGACAGAAAGAACGAAAGGGTGGATAATTCAGCACCATGGCGCAGCAGACAGCACACCATAAATTGAACAGATCAAATCGATGTGCTGCGCCGTGTTTTGATTTCTTAGGGCGAAATTCTTACCTTATGAGCAACGTCCGCGTGATGTATGCGCAGGAAGTGATGACAGATAGATATAATGAGATTTCGTATCAAACGTTTTGATGCGGGCGTTCTTTGCGCAGCATTCAAGGTGATGTCATGCCATTTCGCTTTCCATTTTGCATCTGTCTGATGCTTAAGTTAGAGGCTTCTTCGCAATGAAATTCCGGAATGAGGACATATTTACCCCCAATTGCATGCCGCTAATTCTAAGTGCAAGCGTGCTCTGAGAAGTAACACAGATACTATGCCTTTCCTTTCTATATAAAACAAACCATAACTACATTTAGCATTTTGCCAAAATGTGTGCCACTCTCTCAATGCCGAACTGCCAAGAAAAACCATGCCAAACCATGCCAGACAGTACTTTCGCATGAATTAATTCATTTCAGGGTATTAAACTCAGGCTAATTCTTCATTTGCATCTTTGCTATCTCGATCATTGCGCAGTTACTGACAGGGGTGGTAATTGTATAGCTATGAATACAATTGAAATATTTAAGCCAAGTGATGAGGCGCAAACTTGAAGGTATGAAAACTGTGAGGGCGGACAGATAGAGTCTGAGTTAGCAAATTGGCGGGAAAGAATGAAAATACAGTTCAGTTTTGCAAGTTGGAACAATTTCTTTGGATTGATAGGCAATGCGAGATGATGCCTAATGTAGAACATTGAAGAGACTGTTTCAAGGATGTTCGCGCTGTATATTTTGTGAAATTGGGAATTCCATATAAAGATGACGCCACATGGAAATACGAGGAGATGGTCTGATGATCTTTCTATGAGCAATTTCGAACAGATTATGCAGCATTGTTTATTTGCTTGGTATTAGGGTTCCATATGAAAGGCACACATTTCTTTTTCGATTGAACGACCGTTTTCTATTCAAGTAGTCGTAAAGCAACCGAAATAAGAGAAATGTTAAGTCGAAGAAATCGAAGCTTGCGAGTAGCATTGTCAGCTAAGTCTTCGACAAGAGTTTCTATAAGCTGTCACGGTTGATGTGTATGCCAAGACACTTATACATAGAAATAAAACTAGGTGGTGCAGTTAGAAATGTAAGGATGAAGATTTCCTTTATTATTATTTAGGAGCGTTAGCAGTAATAGGAACATGTAGAATAGCACGAACAATCGTGCCCTTTCCACGTATATGTCCACAAATTCTAACACAGTTCACATTCTGGATGAAAAGTGCTATCCTGACAACTATACGTGTTCCACGCAGGCGTCTGAGCGCCTCATAACGAAAGCCAGGTGTTCGTGAGCCAGCGGAGAACTTAATTAACACGTTATTATCTCAAAAGGAAGCTGCACCACTCGCTATCCCAGACCATCTGCAAAAAAAGCATTTGGCATCACAAGCGATGCTTTAGCATTTTGTAAATATTGGAGATGGCGTTCGCGAACTAATTATATTACAAAGAAAGCCGGCAGAAATTTACAGTGCCCAAAGGGGTGTTTTCGGTTAGTTTTTTTGTTTCCGTGCGTCGAGAAGTTAGCTCAGTTAGCTCAAAATTTCACTCATAACACAAGTACTAATGAACGTAAGATAACGGAAGCTTTGATTTACTGACTTGATCTTAAGTTTTTTTGTTTTTCGTTAAGTGTAATCAAATTAGTCAACTATAACAGGCGAAGAAGTAGAAAATGAAAACATCCGTTGGTACAAGAGTAGCCGTTCTTCCTTCGCTCCATCTAATATAAACAAGAAACTTTGGCGCTTGTTCAAAAGGCGGACCAAGATTGCTCCATGAGCAGCGGTCATGGTGCTGCAGGGAGACGATTCTGTAGCAGTTGGTCGCAGTCTTTTGCTGGCTGGAGAGGTGTACTGACCTCGGGGCGTCACTGAATTGATTGCATGCCGCCCACCTGCCAGGCCGTAAGATGCCAGAAACGCTAGTTTTCTATAGTTCCCCTTAAATACATAGTTTTTAGTTGTTGTTTTTTCCTTAATAGTTTTTTTTTCTTAAATACATGCAGACTAATTGAGTAGCTCCGATCGTTAGGAGATATATAAGATATATTTTGTTCAGCCGCTTACAAGACAACAGCTGCGTTGATACTTTTAATCATTCAAGCTGTGTACTACAACGTTCCCGTTAAATTGTTATTGACAACTATTTGTGGCACATATTTTTGTTTTTCATGCACGAAGGAAGGAAGAATGCGATCTGGGAAAGGAGGTGGAATAGAACAGCTTTCACGACCAATGTAGCCTTAATTAGACAGGCATCATACCTTGTGTGGCTGAAAAGATTAGACGATTACAGATAGTGAACATAGCCTGGAAACGAGTTGCGACCGGGCGTGGCCGGTGGCTGGGAGTGACATATTAGCTCGAAATTGTGTTTCAGGTCAGCTCAACTTGCAACTGCCATGCCATTTGTCTCAATGCTTGCGTCCGCACACATACGGTTTGCAGGTAAAGTTTACCATCTGTAATCGCCTGATCCCGTTCTGCTACACCCCGAATGTCGCCCTGTTTAAGCCCATCGTGGCTGTGCTCCCAGCTGCTCCCAGCCACAACGTTTTCCATATCACAATTCCCCCTCCCCCTTCCCCCAAAACACACTGACTCTCATTGAGTCTTTCTCCAGGGAGTGAAAACCCCATTTTAACTCGTGCTAAAGATGAACATTGTGCACTAGCGAAGAAGTCAGTTGTCGAAACATTTGCTTGTGAACTGACGCTTCCCCTCAACCCTGGTCCATTTTGCTTTGTCTTCTTCAAGAACGTCTTTTTTCTGCCCTACTGCTACATGGATACATTTTACAACTGATCGTTTCTTCCTCAGAGAAAATTTCTTGCTGGCGACTCAGGTTTGAGAAACGACGTTTCACATCTTTGCCAAAGCCGGGGGCAGCAAAAGCTATTTGACTGACATTCCTTTCGTCAGTGTATTCAAAAACCTTTTTTCGTGACTTTCAGACGTTGAAGTTTGGCAGATCTGTAAAAATAAAAATGATATACGAGGTTAGAAGGGGCCGAAGAAGGTGGCTACAGAAAGTCGAGCAAACTGAACAAGGGATGTGGGGATCATGAGCCCCCAAGACAACGAATTCTCAAGCATACGAGTGTTAGAAGTATAGAAGGTATTAAGACAGCGTATTAACTACAACCGTGCAATATATACATCTGCATAGGGATATAGGGCCTGTTTAAACTCAGCCCTTGATTACAATGACACGAAAGATTTTCGCCTAGTAAAAATGGCGCGGAACTGCTGTATTCCTGCTACATGTTACAAATTCAGCGGACGAGGCCTGTGTCAATGTGTTGATTTATACTATCATCATTACCATTATCAATAAATGCATCGACACTGTCATTGCTACTATCATTCTTACGCTAGTGAAGGAGAATTAGTGTGCGTTTCCCAAAACCCGGTGCGGAGTAGTGGCGTAGAGTAGTGGTTCGATTCCCAATGGAAACAGATTTTTCATGTCCAGCTTCATTAAGGTGTACACCTTCTGCACTCACTTTGTGCACACTGAATCTGATGACGTCAATCATGAGCTAAGAAAGGCTTTCGCCTTAAAAGCGTTCGCTCTGCAAAATAGAACCTAAAGCTTTTAAGTGCCTCCAATTTAACGCGAGGTCTGAAAGGTAATCGATCGTGGTCTGAAAAGAAATAATCTCGCGGCCCCTCTTTTCTGCACGTTTCAATGGAGTTAAAGGGAAGCTGAAATGCGTTTGGCATTTAAAACAGGTGCGCTAACATTTACAATGATGAAGTAATTACAGATTAAAATTTAAACCTCCTTAAGGCACCGGATAAGCGAAGAGATATTTAATAAAGTCACTGTAGCCAAAGTTTTAGATTTCCTCTCGATCCTGACGTGCATCGTCCGAAGCTTCCAAACAACTCTTCGTCAGCTACATTGTTATGGGTGCGGGTTTATTATTTATAAAACAGGCGGGGAATGCATGAAAGCCGCGCACCGTCAGAGTCAGGCTTATCCCAGTCCCAGTCCTCGCGCTTCCACCTCGTCCTTTTTTTTTTAGTCGGTATTTATTGCCTCAGGGCATCAGTAGGGTATGAGATGAAGGATGAATAAATGGTTAAATGAATGGAAAAAGGTTGGCTGATTTTATGAAGTCCAGAAGTGAGCGATGATGAGGTCCCTGCGTCCAAGTGACGTATGAGGCAGGATTGGATGCTGAAAGGCCAGCTATGCTCAGGTTCCGGATGCGTGTTGGCTTGAGTGCTGGGCAGTCCCACAGCAAGTGGTGGATGTCGGCCTCGACATCTTCGTTGTTACAGATCGGGCATCCTGGGCGAGGATATAAGTGTTGGAAGTATGACCACGTCCTAGTTACAGCTGGTGTAAGGGCAACACCGACCCGGATCCTCCTAAGCGCAACCTCCTCTGCACGGGTGAGACCGCGGGGAAGGGATATCGCACACGGAGGGATAAGTGCACGTGTGCGGCGCCGGAGGTGCTCCTTTCTTGACAAAAGGAGGGTAGCGTCGTCGACTTCGAGAAGCCGTGGGATTGATGCGTCTTGGTTCACGAGGCGTGTTGCAAAATCAGCTTGACTTTGGGAAGGCAGCAGATCCCGTGGGACCCACTCAATGCGTATTGATTGTGGGATGCGCGCCGCAAGCTGGTGGATGTCCTGGCAAATTTTAGGGCAGCGGCTGACACGTCGGAGCAGACGTACTGCTTGAAGTGCGTCAGTGCGGATGACTGGGCTGTAGGGAGCATGGTTATAGAAGTCACAAGAGTGCCTCCTGAACTGCCACAAGCTCAGCGCAGAAAGATGTAAGTGGTTCCGAAAGCTGAAAAGTAGTTGTCTTATTCAGGCTTAGTCTCCGTGGACAGTAGATTGCCGTCTTGGCTTCACAGCCTTGCAGGCTTCCATTTACGTGCACTACTATGGAATCTTGAGGCAGGTGAGTATCTTCCACTTCAAATTTCTGGCGCAGCAACGATGCTGAGTTGGCAGACGTCGGTCTGCGGATGTCAGTTGGCTTGTTGTCTCCTAACTGTATCAATTTCCAGGGAGGGAGAACTGGCGCAGGTGGCTGAAGAATAATGTGTGACGTTGCATACGCCCTCAGTGCTTGCGTGGAATGTGACAAAGTGGCATTGAGTCTGCGAGCATCACGGCGCTGCTGCACCAGTTCATCGATGGTGTTGAGCTGCGCATTCTCCTGTAACGCTACGACCGGTGTGATTCGTGGAAGGCATGTTATGGTCCTCATAGCTTCTCGATTTACGGCTTCAATGCGATCCCATTGTGCCCTTGTAAGATGCTGGAACTGGGCCTGATAAACAATACGGGGCTGCAGAACCGCCCTCACTAACTGGCGTGCAACAGACGAGCCAGCGCCACCTGTTTTAGGTGCAGTTCTTTTTATTAAACTCATAGTTTGAAGTGCTTGCTTTTTCGCCTGAGAAAGCCAAGCAGTCGCTGATCCTGATTGGTGAATTGTTAAGCCCAGAATTTTCAGGCTCGAACTTTCTTGTATTGGGGTGCCTGATAGAGAGAGACGAATTGGATTTGAGGTAAGTTTACGGCGTCCCCAGCGGTTGGCGACTGACGTGTATGAAGTTTTACAGACAGAAAGTTGAAGGCCAATGGAGGATGCGTAATCAGAGCTTACGTCTAATGCTGACTGAAGGGCGGCCTCTTGAGTGAGAAGATCATGGTGAGTGCTCCATACCGTGATATCATCTGCGTATTGCAAAAACTTGATTTCAGGGATATCATGTAAGCGCCACGCCAATGGGATGAAAGTAATATTGAACAACGTCGGAGACAATACTGATCCCTGGGGCACGCCACGTAGTGAAACGAATGAACCAACAGTGTCACCGCTGAGGCGTATTGCAAATTTTCTTCCGTCCAAAAATGATGCGACAAAAGTGCGTACTCTCGGAGGGAGATGCAGCATGTCAATGGCATTCAGGATTGCAGCATGACTGATGTTGTCATATGCCTTTTCAACGGCCATTGCTAATATGGTACGTACATTGCGGCTGCGGGTAGATGATAGAACTGCTGATGCCATGACAGCCAACCCGTCCTCTGTGCCTATGTTTGGACGAAATCCAGTTTGAGCAGGGTGATAAAAACGCGTGCTGTTCAAGCCACCAAGAAAGTCGTGTGTCTAGCATTTTCTCTGCGAGCGTGCAAAGCGTTGATGTTAAGGAGATTGGTCATAAGTTGGCGAGGTCCGTTGGAAGCTTCCCAGGTTTGGGAATAGGGATCACGACAGCGGTTTTCCAGCTATCGGGTATGACACCATCAAGCCACACTTTGTTTATGGTGTCTAGTAGTTGTGGAAGTGCAGCAGTACTGAGGTTCTTGTAAACCTAGCTCATACTGAATTTTGTCCAGGCCGGGCGCTGTTTTCCGCTTCGCATCGTCAATTGCAGCCAGCAGCTCGCACATCGAAAAGGGGCTCGCAATTCCATCTGCGTCGGCAGCAGATGGTAGTTTCCATGCGTCTGCAGGGATACCTGCCAAATTAAGATTTACAGCTGAAGGAGGCAGTATATCGTATTTTGGGAAAAATTTTCGAGCAGCTTGTTTGGCGAAATCGCCCGGCGACAGATTAGCCGCAAAGCATGCTGTTGCTGCTGCGTCAGTAGAACGACGACCGTGTTCCATTGCACGAAACGTTCGCCAGAGTGAGGCATTCGATGATTTATCAGAAAGTTGTTCACACCATGCATGCCACTGGCGTGGCGAGAGATCGCGTTCATATCTCCGAGCCTTCGCAGTAAGATAATTCAGTCTTGTACGTGCCTGCCTCGAAGTGGGGTCTCGCGTAGCAGCCAGCTCAGAGCCGCGCAGCGCCGCGTAATTGGCGTAACTGTTGTCCCCGGGGCAGATGAAGCTCGTACTCGAGCGAGTCAAGATAATTTAGAACAACAGCATTTCATCCATGCTGCATGAGCCAGCTGCGTCTTCCCCGAGCAGCGATTTGTCGATATCAGTTCAGCGAATATATAGGGTACGTCATCCAACCGACCTAGAACAGCAAAGGGACCGGCGTATTGCCACAAGAACTTTCTTACACAGTCAGCGCGATCGCGTCCAGATCAAACCAAATCTCCGGGTTCGGAGTGACTGCAGCACCTTTTTACCTTTGTACGGCGGTCTTGTTGGGCGATGGTTCGCAAACGAGCAAGACAACGTGCTTCTTCAGGGAGGCGGAGATGTCGCGACTTGGATTGTTCATGGGGCACGGAGAATGGACGAGTGGTGTCTAGGAAGGTTGATGGCAAGCGGGCGTAGGTAAGGACAAAAATAGAATATCCGGCCACTTCATGCTCAGCTGTGTTATAGGCGTGAGTCACAAGTGGCAAAACGGTTACCCAGTTCTTGTGATCTGACGCTCATACACAGACATGCTGATGAGAGTCCGGTTTAGGCACTTTTTATGGCCATTTGTCTGAGGGTTACATCTCCCTGGTACGCCAATTAGGCAATGCCGCGCGGCGCAGCGTAATTGGCGTAAATATATATTCGCTGACGTAGTTTTTCTCCCCTCAAGCAACCGTTTCTTCTCTTAAATTTTGCCGCCGCTATACACTATGTCATTGTTGTGACAGTTCTAATGATAGCACAAAAGCACTTGATATTCATTACCAGCAAGTTTAATAAATTTGTCCTATTTAACCTTGTCGAAATCTCAAAACCCTACAGCTGCCCTATAATTTAATTTCAGCAACAATGTATGTTGCCGGCTGGATTGCAATCCGCCTTTTGCGCGAGTTTTCTGCGCATGCGCGAAGCCCCAGCGGCGACTGATGAAAACACACTGAGCGGCGTCGACGGCGCTTCTCGTCGCCGCACTCATAGCCAACGCACGGGGGCTGCAGGCGCGGTCACGTTCACATCCTCGGTAAAACGATGCCAACCACCTGCGCCGTTTACGGCTGCCACTCTCGAGGCGTGCCGGGATGCAAGACGCGTTTTGTTAGGTTTCCTTCGGCGAGCCGCGACCTGCAACGGCGTGAAGCTTGGATTAGGGCAACCAAGCGTCAAGACGTGAATGGGCGACCTTGGCAGCCGACTGCGTGCTCTCGACTGTGCGAAAAACACTTCGTTACAGGTATGTATGCATCTAAAGGAAATGTGCAGGATGAAAAGTATCTACCGGAGTTTGCACCAAGCCTGTAACCCACCAGTGATAGCCACAATGAGCATTTGTTCGGGGCGTCTGATGGCGATGTATTTTGTCGTTTGTTTTATTTATGTGCGAAGGGGCCGGGTAGCGCAGATATCACAGGCGGCTGTGTGCGCTAGACCGTATATTTAGCATGTTTTATCGCGACTGCCGCCTGACTAAAGTCACGATAAAACATGCTAAATATTACGGCCAAGCGCACACAGCCGCCTGTGATATCTAAGCTACCTAGCCCTTTCGCACATAAAGATAAGAAGGGACGAAATGCATCGCCTTCAGGCCCCGGTGCAACTGAAGCAATCACGCACCGAAGAAATCCTCATTGCAGCTATCACTGGTGCGCTACAGCCTGGGTGAAAACTCCAGTAGGTACTTTTCATCATGCCTATTTCGCTTAGATGCATACATACCTGTAGTATCAGTTTTTTTGCCGCTAGGAGCATATGACGCACTTGACACTTGCATGACGCACAGTATCTTTTTACCTTACAGGCTCCCCTTCATGCTCGCCAAAGCATTCGGATTTTGTTACTTCGGTGTACACGATCAGATGCACTTCGTTAGGGAGCTTGATAATCGTCTTCGTCCAACAGTTTGCAACGGCAAGGAAACCGCCCGGCACAATAAATGAGTCTCCTGGAGGGTTCATGCTCATTCACTTGCAGAGTGGATCACTCTGGACGTAGAACAGGGTTGGTTCCTGACCGAGATGCGCATCTGATATGTAGGAGATTCACATGTGACACCAAGTTGTTGATTCCGCAGAAATCGCGGCGGAGGCAGAAATGAACGTTGGAGATCCTTTCACAACAAAATGACCATTCTCTGCGCACCGAGAACCTTTTCACCACTGCGACCACATCCGTTCTGACCCCTGAGGCCAGAAACCGGCTACAACTCTGGATCATCCATTGCCAGAAAAATGCAGCGCGTTTCCTGCAGGTGTGCATTCCGGCCGGGACAATGCCCTTTTCACGGGGTGTGTATATGTGACTCTGCCGATCTTCGTGAATGAAATCCTATAGCTGCACGGTTGTAGATGACGCGAGGAGGAAGCGACGCCCATTGCACCATGCCGGCGCCGCGGTGACCGCATTGTGCTCGGTAACTCAAGACACCCCGCGCATATGCGCCGCTCAAAGTCACAGGAGACGATTCCACCTAGCTCTGCAGCATCAACAAACCCCTGGCTGCTTTGCCCTTTGAGATCCCTCTCTCTCTGCCCCCACGCTCTCCTGTCTGCCGAAAACCTGCACTCTGAGAGCGTCTCATTCTGTCACGCCGAACACGGCCCGCGCTACACGCTCTTACAATACGAAGATAGTATATGCGTACGTGCGTTATGAGTGGATTGTGAAAACGCTCTACCTTCCCCCATACTGCGTGAACATGATATGCTGCAATCACTGTCACTACTTTCCACTCCGAGGCCAAAAAAGGGGGGAAGCTTTCGCTTTCTACCAGCGTTGGCGTGGCCATTTCGTATGGTGCCCTTTCGCGTCGTCTGCTACACTCTCGCTCAATGTGCTTCCCGCCCGCTCCCGCATGATGGCGCCACATCCTCGCGCAAAAGGCGGATTTTTTCGCTACCGCTGCGGACTCTGTCCTTAAGATCTGCGTGTGTCGGCTTGTCCAGAATTAAAGAGCAGTGAATGCAATCGAAATGAAAATATGAAAGTTAAGCCTAGCTGGCGTATTATTGATCTTGCATCACAGCGCAGGCGCGAAGCGATACGGCATTCAAACAAAGGCAAAGAGGTTTTATGCACCTGAAATATCTAAAGAAAAACCGACTTCTTCCAACGCGAACAAACGAAATTGTCCCCCCCCCCCCCCTTTTTTTGTTTTCTCTTTCAGATGTGACTAGTGTCTCGTGTACGTCGAAAACATTAAAACCGGAAAATTTGGCTTCTGCATTTTCTTGCTCTGAAAGCGCGCTAGCATACAAGTTAAATGCAGTCTTCCCCTTTTGAAAGATAGCAAAGTTTCGTCCGCTTCCATGAACCTATCAGTGTGCCTGTATTATAAAGCCTGTCTTGGAGCAAAATGTTAGAGGAAAGCTCGTTGGCTGCGCTGCTCAAGTGCAGCTAAAGGAGGTTTCGTCTTGAAAACGACGAAAAAAAAAAAACTATATATGCTACCCGATTATTAGTGAGGGGATTCGGTTCCTTAATAAACTTGCGCAGAGTATGATGAGCTATTGAACTATGCATAGTTTTCGTTTCGACCTGTTTCTTAAATTGGCTACAGAAGTTTCGTTTACTGCAGGCTAAATATTTCAGGACTTGAGACTTTCCGTTAGTAATGCTGATTTCGTTGAAGAATATGAGCATGAAATGTTTTTACGCCGTGGCCGAAGCAAATGAACGATGTTCTTAGACACCGAGTTCGTCCCATATTTTTAGTGTTCTGGAAAAGGATAAATGCCCTCTTTTTATGTCCTGTTGGCTCCTAACGTCGCAGCATCAAGCATTAAGGGTTCCACAAAAGGAGTGCGAAAGCGTGACCAGAAGTATATATCTCGCAAAAGAGGTTAAAAAGTGTGATCTAAGAGGTCTAAGGAAATGCTGTAAGCATAAGCGAACGGACTGCTAATATCATTTCGTCCCATCGGTGTTTTCGACTCGAGAAACTATTGTTAGTCGTATTGAGTGCGCACTCTGCAAGCTTGGAGACGCTAAACCCCTTCTAAAGCTTTGTCATTGCCACTTGATGTTTTTCAAATCAAACTGAATGGAGAAGCTGAGATAGGTGCTTACCTCTTGTTGCTGGCTCCGAAATGTTACTGCAGGTTCCGGTATCAAAAAATAGCTTTGAAAAGAGTTAGTTGTTTGCAACAATCCTCCTTTAATTGCTTCAAAGATAAACACCCACTGCGCCAACGTGAACTATCTATAGAGCTTGGTAACGGTAGAGCGGAACAAGCAATACGCTCCGCGTTCACTGCAACACCGAGAATCTCGGCCCGTAAAATTTTATATACATTTATTAGTGCACCATATACGTTCTCTTAAACGCTCCGCGAAATAAAGATGCCCGTTTTGATTCTTTGTTTTCGACAGCCTCCATACTGTAAAATTCTTTAGATTCCGTGAGTCGGCCTTGTTAATTTTTGACCACGGAATTTCTTGGCAGCTTAACGGTGAATAGAGCTATGGAAGGAATCTGGACGTTATTGACGCTTTCAATCAATTAATTTTAGTTTCAAAAGGAAGCTTCTCAAAAGGGTAACAAGAATGAATATCCAAAAACCTGTAGTAAGTTTCTTAAAAAAGGAAACAAACAAAAACATATAGAAACAAGCAAGCAACCGCCGAGTGAGACGGCGCAGTTTCGATCACCTCACTTTTCTTCCTCTTCTCGTGGCGTCACTTGAGAAAATGTGCCAGAGAATTGTGCCCGGTAATTGAAAGAAATGCAATCTCTGAGACTAACTAGAAAGCATTAGCCCCAAGAGAATTGTCTGCGTTGCCAATAAAACACACTGTTTACGTTCTGGCACACTACCAGGTCGGGAGTAACAGTTGCACTCTGTAACAAACCAGCCACACAGACAGAAGCAGAAAGTTTGTAGTAAATTGGAGTCCGACTGCCAAAATGGAGGCTCAGTTTGGGTGGTGGTGGTAGTGGCGCGTACGCTCGCGTGTGCGTGTGTGTGTGTGTGTGTGTGTGTGTGTGTGTGTGTGTGTGTGTGTGTGTGTGTGTGTGTGTGTGTGTGTGTGTGTGTGTGTGTGTGTGTGTGTGTGTGTGTGTGTGTGTGTGTGTGTGTGTGTGTTCAAAAGATATCCCTCCGGAGATGAGAGAATAAAAGCTCTTTTTGGTCTCCTTTAAGACCACGCTAATGAGCATTTAATGAGTAGGTTGACGGCCTTAAGCATTTCCTCTGATTTGTATAGTTTTAGATATTTTAATTTTACACAGCATTGTGAGGCGAGCCAAATGAATTTTGACTCCTGCAGTTGTCGCACGTATTAAAACCAGCGCAATACTTCCGCAGCTTTGAAAAATTACGGAATTAATTTCTAGACGGCTTAGTGTCCACACTGATCATACATTGCTCATGTATGGTGGGGCTCCTTTCCCTTCAAGCATTTGGGAGCAATAAAGAAAAAGGTCGACACGTAACCATCATGGCGTTATATCTCAGGATCTCCAGTTCAGGTCCCGAAAAAAGTACTAAGCGTTGGCTAGACTTATTCCGCGAGCCATCTCAGGGGCGTGACTCACTCTGTCCTCCGCGAACTCGTCATCCGCCTCAATCACTAGTGCCACGTTGTGACTCGATGAGTGTCCACTGCATGCGCATGCTCACCTCTCAGTCGGCGAGTGATAGGGTATTGATGCGATTATTGCACAGAACAGAGGCGATCAGCCCCTGACTCCCAAACTTCCCTATTCCTGCTTGCCAATCTGTCAACAGGGCGTGGCGTAGTCGTATGGTGTGCGGCTAGTGTTAGCGAGCAAAGGGATGACCTTAGCAGAGGTGGAAAGTTAGCTGCGTGTGGTATCAGCGCTGGCTGCTTTCTAGCACCAGAACGGCCTTCATGGAGGTCACAATGCCTTTCTTTCGCGACGCCTGCCGTCCATGAACACCAGCTGCGTCCAGCGAGCGCTTCGTGGGGAACAGCTCTCGCATCCTGCGCAATGCCAGACAAAATATATATCTCTTTCTTTCCAAATGCCTGCGATTTTTTGGCACAACTTGGAGGCCCTGCCCTTGGAATGAGAGCAGCCAGGTTAACGTAAAACCTGCCTGCTCTTGCGATTTAATGATTGCAAGTAGTGGCATCATATTTATAAAAAAGAAAAATGTTCAGATCATTGAAATATATCTCATTGAAAAATAGTGTTTACTAAAAAGCCTTTTGTTTCCTAAATTTGTGCCAAGCAGTTTTTTGCAGCATCAGCGAAATTGTGGATGCTCTTCGGAAAGAGATACAAGTGGCCGGACTTTGATTACTGCTTCTTTGGCATCTAAGGCAAGTGGAGTGCCAGTGAAGGGGCATTAGAGCGCCGTAGCAGCTTAGGTGCCGTAAAGGCCGAAGTCAGGATGCAGAATTAATTACCCCCCTGCCTCCCCGAACGTTCAATAATGGCCTGTCGTTAACGTCATTCTTGATAGGCATCAACGTGTGGTGGCGCATACAGGCGCGTTGCGGAAGCAAAAGAGCGTGATCATTTCCTTCGTAATTACCATAGTGATAAGCGATTATAACGATGATGCACAATATCAGCAGGCAGACCTGGCAGCTCTTGCTCCATTTACTCTGCGTGTAAAAGAAGCTAACGCTGCTTAACGAAGCGTCGTCGTGGTTTGCTTGTTTTTCTGCCGCTGCAAAGGCCGATGCTATTTTTCAGCTGCACCACGTCTATGAACATCGCTTTGTCGCTCGGGCAGACGTTTTTAATGAGAGCAGTTCTCAAAGATGTTAGGTATATAAGAACATATTGATACAAGCTATAGTCGACGACGAAGCGGAGACAATCAGTGGCTAGTTGGCGTAGACGATGAAGTGGTTGCTGGTTGGCGTAGACGACGAAGTTGGTTGCCTGGAACCGCACTCAGACCGCTTCTCGGACCACTCTCGGACTTCGGCAGTCTCTAGGCTCAGGGCGTTGCCTGGACGTTTGGCGCAATACCCGTTACAGTCTGGTGGAGTGCGCTGGTACGCTTTCCCACGTTTACACGCTTCACGAAGGATCTGACTCCGGTCCACCAGCGACTCAGTCGCCGGCTCCGCGGACAGTCGCCTGAGGTTGGGCCCCTTTCCACCCCTACGAGGATCACGCAGCCGCAACTCTCGAGCTACCTCGACATGGCCACTGATCCCAGGCTCTCAGATTTGATCCTTTGCCACCCGCCGCGAACACCACCATCTTTTCACGGCGACGTCTTCGAAGACGTTGAGAATTGGCTGGCGACCTTCGAGCGAGTGGCTCGGTACAACGGCTGGAGTGACGAGCGAAAGCTCAATAATGTTTACTTCGCCCTAGAAGAGTCTGCGCGTACGTGGTTTGAAAACCACGAGGGCGCCCTTACCACCTGGCAAGCATTTTGCCGTGAACTTCTGACCACCTTCCCCAACGCTGACCGCCGCGAGAAAGCTGAAGCTACACTTCAGTCCAGAAACCAGCGGCCAAATGAAAGTGTGCGCATGTTCTGTGAAGACATGACCCGTCTTTTCTAGCGCGCAGACCCCATTATGAAAGAGAAGAAGCTTCGCCACCTCATGCGTGGAGTTAGGCAGGAGCTGTTTGCGGGCCTCGTTCGCAGTCCACCGCGTTGCGTTGCTGAATTCCTCGCGGAGGCAACGACCATCGAAACGACGCTCCAACAATGGGCCCGGCAGTACAACCGAGATGTCAGCAGCCTGGCCCCAGATGTTTTTTTCGTCGTGCCATGGAGGCGGTGCGGACGCCTTACGTGACCTCATTCGGTCGGTTGTTCGAGAGGAACTCCAACGTTTCCGTCTGCCTCAGAGTGCGCCAGTGACATCACTGACCGAAGTCGTCAGAGATGAAGTACGCCAGGCTGCTCGTGAATTCCCGGTCACCAACGTACTGCAGTACGTCGATGAAATGCCCACGTTATTTGTTATTCGTTATTCGTCAGGCAGCTAGCTGCCTACGATCCTGTCGCTACCATGCCTCCACGGGTCGACGACAAACGAACGTACGCGTTCGTTGCACGTCAAGCAGCTGCCTGTGGTGCTATTGACCCGACACCGGTGGTTAGCCACATCAGTCCGTATGACGCATCGGCTCAAGCTGCGGTGCCTGTTCCACGCCCTCGCAAGTCGGACGTGTGGCGTACGCGGGACCGCAGGCCAATCTGCTACCACTGCGGGGAGACCGGTCACCTTTACCGTGCATGCCCGTATCGCCGAGTGGGACTTCGCGGCTTCGGACCCGATGCGCCCTGTTTACGTAACGGTGAACGGCCGCTCGAAATTGAAGCTCATCTGTCGGCCCGTCAGAGGCCTGGGAGATACAGGCGCTATGACTCAGGATCGTCATCTCCGCTGCGGTACCGTTCCCCAAGCCCTCGCAGAGACGCCAGCAATACTGAGCGGCGTTCTCCAAGTCCACACCGGGAAAACTAATTCCAGCGGTCTCCGGAGGCAGGGCCGCTGCTGTCGAAAAAATTGAAGATCCTCCTCCGCCGATACACCGATACGCTGATTTATCACAGGGGCAGGGTAGCGACAGCATCCGACGCGCTACTTCTGATTTGGGCGTGACACTTGACGGAACTGACACGATCGCTTTACTTGACACCGGTGCAGACAATTCAGTGATGAGCCTCGCCCTCGCTGCAGGAATTGAGCAAAGTTGTGACGCCATGGTTGGGCCCTAGCATTCGCACGACTGGAGCCCGGCCGGAAGGTGCACAGCCAGAATTGGCATCCGCGGTTTCGTCTACGTCGGGGAATTCGTTGTCTTGCGCGGATGTTCAAGAGATTTGATTCTGGGGCTCGACTTTCTGCAGGCAAACGGTGCTGTGATCGACCTACACGAGGCACGAGTAACATTCTCGACTAAGCGGGCACTGGCACGCTTCGACACCCGCGATCCCTGTAGCCATGCTCTGCGTATTGTGGAGGATGATGTCACGGTGCCACCACGGTGCAGTGTCGTAGTGCGCGTGCAGAATGACCTATTTCATGACTTTGAGGGCATGGCGGAGGGTCATATCCCGCTGCTGCTTGAAAGGGGCCTCATTGTTGCCCGAGGTCTCGTCCACCTACGGGATGGCTGCACTACCGTTCTGCTCACCAATTTTTCGAACGAATTTCAGCACCTCGTCAAAGGCACGGTGATCTCCTTCCTCCAAGACGTCGCGGAGTGTCCACATTTGTGCACCGTGGAAGAAGCCCTTCAAGACGACACTGGACTTCGCCACGTTCTGCCACCTGTCGAAATAAACACCGAGTTATCGCCGGCTCAGAAGGACCTGCTTTCGGCTGTCTTGGCAGATTTTGCAGACTGCTTCGCAACGTCTTCCAAAGTGGGTTGAACTCCGGTCGCCAAGCATCGTATGTTGTTCTCGCCAGAAAGAAGGACAACACTCTGCGGTTCTGTGTCGATTACAGAAAACTTAATCTCGTCACTATATTATAACCTTACTTTGATAAACGCCCAAAAAGGGGAACGATGAAGTCTCTATCATTTGTATTTCTAGTGGAACTGCTTCTAAAAACGAAGCAAATACGGGTATTTACATTCCATACTGCGCAGAGTCCGTACTTGTAAGGATATGCGCCACAAAAGGAGCATAGGCTCCTCTAGCGGAAATCTAGACGGCAGAAACGTTGTCGAAGACACCTCATGCGTATTTTCTGGCAGGCAAGAACGATATTGTAAGTGAGCGTCATCATTATAGACAGGCAAGAATTTTAATATGTGTACATTGTTTCTTTTGTTATCGTGCGAGAAATAAATTATTCAAAATAAAAGATTATTTCCTTTTTTAAATGCGAATTTAGGTAGAGATCGTGATTGAACCAGTCGCTGCAGGTTTCTCTTCTTTACTTCGGCAGGGAAAGGGGGAATAGGCACGGTAAATGCCTGGAGGAGCGAGAAATGTGGAGACAAGGATAGCTTATTCGACAGCGTGGGAAACCCTGAAACTCATTTTCTCTATATCCCACTCTGCCGATAAATTCAGATCAAGAAGGGTTGAACGGGGGTTCATCTAAGTCTTTCTCGCTTACAGTTGATTTATGAGAAGGGTATACCCAATCTACTGCCTTTTGTGTCGTGGTATCCCAGGATAGGGATAGGGAATAGGGATAGGGAGGTTAGATAGGGGCGTTCGTTTATTGTAAATGTTTTTCCTTGCGATAATCTATTGGCGCATTCACTCAGCGTCTTTTGGTTGGCTTGGTTTACGCGGATTAACGTCCGATAGCAACACGGATTATGAAGGACTATGAGGGACGCCGAAGTGGAAGCTTTTGGATGCACAGCTAAAGGCGCCTTGTGTCTGTCCTCCATGAAAACACGGCTGCCGCAGCTCGGTAAAGGGAAAATGTAGTGTTATTTGTTTTAAGACACTGCTAATTTTGATTTCTGTTAGTCAGCGCAAAATCTAGATTGGTGGAAAAGGGAAACATTTTCTTCGGGCCATCGCCCTACTGCACTAACAGGAGACCATTCTACACCTCAATATATTCTTCCTAAGTAATCGTTTTCTTCGCTTTCACTTTCTCGTTGTCAGAGCACATTTCCACTTCCGCAGATCATTTTTAACCTCCTTCCCTTTCTATTCTATTCTCTCTCTCTCTCTCTTTGCTGATTTCGCCGCGATGTTCTTCTCGTCATATGCCGACGTGTAGAAGGGTTCACCAATAGCAATACTTTTGCAGCCCAAAATTGATGTGGAGAAAAAAATGGTTGCGAACCGATGAACCTCCATCAGTACACAATATTTGTCGTGTTTACCACCCCGGCGGGGCTTTACATGCAAACGGATTTGTTTTGTGGGGTTTAACGTCCCAAAACGACTCAGGCTATGAGAGACGCCGTAGTGGAGGACTCCGGAAATTTCGACCATCTGGGGTTCTTTAACATGCACTGACACCGCACAGCACCCGGGCGCTTTTCTTTTGGCCTCTATGTCCTGCATATGTCCATTTCTTTTCGATTTCGACTACAATCTCATTACCTCGCGTTTGTTCGCTAACCCACTCTGCAAGCTTCCTGTCCTAACATTATAGCTACATTTTTCGCTTCATTGTTCTCTGCGTGGCCCACAATTGAATTAATATGAACTCTTATCATTAAACTCCGCGTTTCTACCTCATATGTGAGTACCTGTAAGATACAGATGTAGCAATACTTTTACCCTGCAGCCCAAAATTGATGTGGAGAAATAAAATGGTTGCCAACCGATGAGCCCCTATCAGTACACAATATTTGTCGTGTTTCCTGCAATCATAGTGGCTGTTGTTTTTATTTTATGGATTGCCCAGCGAAACTCTTAACACCTGCATGCATTACTTGCCTGAGCATGGATACTGCTGCCCGACTTGCGGGCATACCGCAGTCTTAGGCAGGCCAGAATCATTGAATGAACTGGATCGCTGAGTGCCCTTCTGAGCAGGAAAAAAAAACCTAGGTCTTTTTCTAATCAAAATAATTAGCTTAGTTGTCCGTACTTATTTAAACATTTATTCAGGATATATTCCGCTTAATATTAGCTTTTTTTTGCAACATTATATCAGGAGCCCAATAGCCGACTGCAGTGTCACGACGCTATGAACCCTACGAAACACACGATCCCACTAGCACCTTTAGCAAATATAAGCCTGCTGTCACCTGAGAACTAACGCTTCAAACGGCCGCAAGGGAAAATAATTAACGCCGTACATGCTGTGTTGCGCACATAATACAGGGCTGATATTTGTGATTCCGCACAAATCCGCGGCCAGTGTGGCGCCACGAATGAAACAAGAGTTTCTACAGGGACAATGACTTCTCTTTGCATTCTTATAAATTTAAGTTGTTGTATCCTTTTGGGAAAGAGAAGCCGTTCCAACCTATTCTGCAAAGAAAGCTATGCACTGTTCAGTCCTCTAGGACATGCTACCACCGAAGTGTAGCGAGACAAAGTGACAATCTGTCGCATGCGAAGCCGCGCCACACTTCACTTTTGTTACTGGTGCCAAGGTTAGCGCTCCCTCTCCCACCGCGGCGGAGGAAACTGTGATCGCGTTGGCCATCGCCGACCTGCGTACGCATACAGTTCTTAGTGACTCTAAACGTGCGATTCAAAATTCGAAAGGGCTGATCTGCCCAACCGCCGCAAGCGTACTCCGCGGCCGCACTCCCGATCACAAAATCTACTTAGTCTGGGTGCCCTCCCACGCGGGGAACTCTGGGAACGAAGGGCTCGACCAAATAGCCCGGGGTCTAACAAACCGGGCGGGTGACTCCGCGGATCCTGAGGCCTTCGCCGAGGCCCCCTTGACTTTTGCCGAAATCACTAAACTACATAGAGAGACGAGACAGCGCTTCCCGCCTCCCCATCCTGACCTTGACAGAGCGCAGGCCGCAATGCTGCGTAAACTTCAAACACATTTTATTCTCAGCTATTCGAGATTGACACTGATTAAGGGCGGGGACTTCAACCATATTCGCCCCAATTACGACTATGCATTAACGGCCACATTGGAACATATCATTTGGGGATGTAGGGGAAGACCACCCCCTCGTACCTTACTGCCAGCTCCCTCCGAGAAGAGCTGGGACCAACTTCTTACCTGCTCAGACAAGAAGAAGCAGCTGCAGCTTGTCTAGTGGGCCCAGGGCGTCGCCCCTACCTGGGGGCCACGCCAGGCCGACATGCCTTAATGATCACACACTTTTGGCAATAAAAGTTATTTCTCCCTCTCCCTCTCTCTCTCACCGGAGGATATGGCGTCACTTGTATGGGTGTTGACTGCAGCCTTGCAGGATTCAGATGCGCTAACTCTAGACCCATTCCATGTCAACATAAACAAATGTAAGCCGGGTGCTTAATTTTCGCATTTAAGAGCATGACGCCCAGCGTTAAGCTTCCGTCTGCGGCTTCAATTGCAGAGGTTCGTTCGCCTACATGCACTGTGCAGCTGGCTTATTCAGTTATCTCTTAATTCGCGCATGCCTATGTTATCACTCAGAGCCCTTTAGCATGTAGTGCAAAGCTATGTACAATGCTATGTGAAATGCAGCCCGACATAGATATAACTTCCCACTTAACAAAACCGCATGAACTTGCCTAGTCAGCTTTAAGGAAGCGTGCCTGATTTAGAATGCAAAAGTTCTCGAAGGCTGACTCTGAACTCACCCTCTCAACTGAAAGGAGAGGCCAGGGTTACTAAACATAGAAAGCTGGGCTAGGTGGCTACAATGTCTGAGAAAGGCTCGAGTTGACAACTCCAGCTTCGATCGTGTTAGGTGCCAGTAACTGTGTGCAAGATCCATGCGCAGATTTTTTGCCCCTAACGGCGAAAATATCGACGCCGGATTTTCCTGAAAATGAGGCCTCTGACGCTATCGCGTTTCGAAGTGAGGCATGCAGGCGTGAGTGTGGAAGCGATGGCGCCAAGCGACGCCTGTATGACCGGCACCCCACGTGCTGTTTTTTTTTTTTTTTTTTTTTTTTTTGTGACTCGTGTTTTCCGTTTCCGTGTTTTTTTTTCGTAAAGCCACAGACCTTTCGAAGGACAATGTATAGAGGGCAATTATTAATAGCTCTTAAAACTTCCTATCCCGGGCACCACCAGATACTGCGCAGGGAGGAGGGAGGAGGTGAGACAACATTTCAAACGTACCAATAAAAAATCAAATGCGATGAAATCGTTACGTGGAATGGTTTGAATTCCACATCTAAAAGGAAGTGTAGATCACGATGTCAAAAAAAAAAAAATTCTACAAGCATGCAAGGAGTTGTAAAACTTCACCATCGGAAAATATGTAACCGACAATTGTGTAGAATATGCGGCCGCTTTTCGATGGAGGCGAAAAACAAGGCATGCGAGTACAGCGCGATGCCAGCGCATGTAGAAAAACTCCCAGGCTGTCGTAAGTTCCGCACTCCTCTATTATGGCATCTGTCATAGCCTGAGTTGCTTTGGGGCGTTAAACCACATACACCATTCAATCAACCAAAAAATGGTGCACTTACACTGTAGGGGATTAAATAAGACATTTGCGGAGATTTTTCTGTGGTAAGGAATATGGCTCCTACCCACACTAGGATATCAGGGCTGACTTAGGATCGTGCGACTAGCACCCATTTCTTGTTGTCTCTTGCCGCTGAATCAGTAGGCAGTTTTGCAACTGCCACGCCTTGTGTCAGAAATATAGCGCTACTAATGGATGCGCGGAAAAGAAAGGAAGTAATAAATAACATAGTTGATTTGGTTTGGTTTGTAGGACTTAACGTCCCAAAGCGATTTATGGGCTCTGAAAAGGAAGCCGTAATGGAGGACTCAAGAAATTTCCCACACATTGGAATTCTTAACTCTGCACCAATATCGCGCAGCACACGGACGCCACTGCGTTTCGCCTACATAGAAACGCCGTCGCCGGGGGCGGGTTCGAACCACGGACTCCGGTACTGTAGTCGAGTCTTAACCGCATAGTTGTGCAAAATGTAGCTTTGAACCGCGGACTCCTTTACAGCAGTCGGGAGTCTTAATAGCATAGTTGCGCAACATGTAGTCAGAGAAATTTCTGCCCAGCACTTTGGAGCTTAATATATAAAGTAGGTTTTTTTTTTTTTTAAACTCTAAGTGAGGTGGATGAAAATGGGATGCAGGAGATAATTATAAGCTTTCCCTTCTAACAAAAGCTTATGGCCCCGGATGAAGGCACGTGGCATTCATGGCGGGCGTGCCTCTATAGTATTTTTTTTTGTTTGTTTCCGCAAGGGTGCGTTCATCACCCGCATGAAATTAACTCCAGCTGAGCTTGCGGCCACCCGAGAAGAGAGTGATTTACAGCGCACATTGGACGGGCCTGGAGCGATTATAATGATGCCGTCCTTTTTTCTGTAATCTTTCTATTTGAGCTCCACTACAAATACGGCGCAATGAAAGTATAACAACAGAACACATTTTAATATAAAAAATTCTAGGTTCGAAATTTTTAGAGGTCCTTCATTCTCTCCTATCCCCCTCGTTAACAAGAGCTATCGGGCAGCCGTTTCCTGTGAGAGCGCTGTGAGAGAGAGTGGTCGTTATCTGCAACCTCGTTGCGCGTCTGCGACATGCAAGACAGTGAAATATAGCCGCGTTTTAAAGCACGTGGGTAGTGGTATGGAGAACGTTAACCACGGACGCCGCTAACTCCCATAGCCCGCAAAAAATATATTTGCAAATGCAAATTTTGATTCGACATTACACGCCACAGATCGAATCTAAAGTAAAGATGGGGCCTCGCTCCAATAATTAACAACTCTTTTGTGCTGATCCGAAGGTCTTTCTCACCGCAAAACATTTCTCCACGTAATGTATTCGGGTGCGGGATATCAACAAAAGAGCCGCGCTCCGAATTTTTCTTTGGAAGTTCTTTCATATCCGGACTTGAAAATGAATAACACCCCACGTGCTCACATGTTACGACTCGCCTGTTTACAGCATGACCCTGTTCGTACGCTAATATTTTAGGGCTAGCGCAGCGCACCCGTGAAAGTCATCGTTGTGCACGTTGTTTGTGCCGCACAACGTTCAGAGAATAGTGGCCGCCATGACGGCATGATCTAGGTCATCGTAGGTCTCGAAACTGTGTAGTAGGTGGTAAAGAATATATCGCGATATGGACACTTCTCAGAGGGCAATCATAACGCTCGGACGTAAGTGTGAAACGCACAGCATCTTTTACAGACTAAGCTCTACTGCTACTCGGGGTGCAACTTCGGAGTTTGCCTTGCTAGGTCGCCGAACGACCTTCACCTGATTAAGCGTCACATTCCGGTGTCAATCCCTGCCTCGTGTACTAACTTGCAGATGTATATCAGCGTGGGTCGAGTCCGAGTGTCGTCGTTGCTCGGTATTATCCACTCAATACAGAACACAATCAAGAGCAATGTACATTAGAAAAATTCACAAGTGTTAGTAAACCAAGAAAACTGTATAACACGATCTCAATCGAACGCTCAGTAACTAATACTTAAATCGCCCGTTTTGACAGAATACTGTTTTAGTGAGTAGATGATCCGGGTATCCCTTCTGTCACCGTCGGGTAGACAGCAGGGATAAGTATTGAGAGAGGTGCAAAGCTAATATACTGTCACACATTTAACATAACCACGGATATACGGATGGCAGGTTTGACAGGCTAAGTTCACACAGACAGCGGACAGCGACACAAGCACCACAAGGCAAGGCTCAACCAAACGCGCAGATTTCGATTCCTTCTTCCTTTTTCCTGGTTCTGCTTGACACCTCTTCACCTCCATAACTATATGGTTAAGCACAGAATACGCATAAGACGAATCAACCTTCTTCGAATTTCAAGTATATAAATATTAGTGGCCTGTTTCTTGTAAACAATATTGGAACAGCTTTACTCTCCGGTCTAATTTGTTAATAATTAGTTAAGCGAATGAATCCTTGACTGTGCACTCATTACCGAGCTTTAACGATGTATGCGTTGTATGCCAATAGATGGACGCTAGCATGTACACTTATAAGAGCGAGCGACGCTCCGGGCGGCCATCAGCATGCCCAAATGACCAGCTCATTGCCGAAGGGAACGCTGTGATGATGCGGGACCGCTGTGTGGCTATTTGAGAAATTGTGGAAGAGGTGGCCATTACCACTTTTTCTGAACATTCCATTATCATCGAATATTTCGCCATGAAGAGAGTTGTGGCGAAATTCGTGCTGAAGATGCTCACGATGGAGCAAAAGCAACTTGGTGTCGAAGTCTCACAGGACATGCTGGATTCCACAGACAGTGACCTCGACTTCATGAACACCATAATCACAGGTGACGAGTCTTGGGTGCACGGGTACGACTCAGAAACCAAATACCAGTAGTCACGGTGGAAGCATTCCACGTTATCAAGGCCAAAGAAAGCACACCAAGTTCGCCGCAACTTAAAAGCGATGCTGACTGTTTTTGTTTACTCCTGGGGTGTAGTGCACCACGAGCACGCACCACAGGGTCAATCACCAGATAGTACTACAGGAATGCCCTGCGTCGCCTACGTGACGTTGTGCAGCGCAAGAGACCGGAGTTGTTATGAACAGGAAATTGGCACATCTATCACGACCATGCTCCTGCACATTCCTCGCACTTTATTCAGCCTTTGTTGGCGAAAACCGGCCAAGACTCCTGTAGTTCAACAGGCTCCTTACTCTCCTGATGTGGTCCCCTACCACTTCTGGTTGTTTCTCAAAATCAAGAGCTCATTGAAAAGAGTGAGATTTCAAACAAGAGAGGACATTATGGCTGCAAGTTGAGCTAAACTCCATTCCGAAAGAGGCCTTCTCGGAATACTTCCAACAATGGCAGCACCACTGGTAGAACTGAGTGGAGTCCAAAGGAGACTACTTTGAGGGTGATTAGGTTTCCAACATTCCAGTTATACTAGCATTTTTTCTTCGGCCAAAGGTCGGATATTTTTCTAAGAGACCTTGTAATTTATTAAAATTCCGCATAGCAAGAGCAAACGAACGTATATTCGTTCTTGGGGTAACGACATTCACAACATAATTTAAGCAGACTTAAAAACCAAAGTGCACAAGACACTCCTTTGGGACACACCAGAGGTGACTAAAGATAACTGGATCTGCGCCCATCAATTGAAGGAAACTTCATTCTATTGATTAGATAGCCTGAAATTCATTATAATAAAATGTCTCGAAAGAGAATGTTATTTTAGATTTTGATTACGTTTTTTTGTAATGGGCTTTATCAAATTCTTAGCTAAAATCCAGAAATATGACTTTTATTTCATCAATAGCATAAGCTGTTTTAGCAGAACTATGTACTATTATAACCAAGTTGTGTCACTGCCGAATATTATTTATAAATACGCGCTGACAGCCTATTAATACAGTGTTCTTTAAGAAAGGTATTACTATATGTTTTGCACTACTGCCGACCTCGGATGTACCCAACACCAAGGGGATCGAGGAATAGCTGGGTATAACGATTAATCGATATATAAAACATGCCAAAAGTTGACCTCTCTTGTAACTCAGAAGCATGACTACGGTGTACCGCCGTCGACACGCTTTCTACAACGATGCGCTGCCCGCCGGCATACTACAGCTGCTCACGTTCACTGCGCAATCGGCAACACGCGAAGCGCACGCGCACTCATCCACGCGCCGAGAGTTACCTCACGCCAGACGTCAAAAACAGATGCACACAGGGCGCACCTCTACGTGCCACATCGTGGACGCGAGCGCAGCTCGAAATATTTGATAAGGAGAGGTTCAGACGTCAATGCTCGCGTTGCTCGTACTTTACGTCTCAATTTGTGTATCAAAAGTGCCGCTGGGGTTCGCGTTCACGCGAGAACGGCTGTAGAGGGTGCGTTGGGAAAAACCAGTGCTCATCACAAGAGGTCTACTTCTGTCACTGGCACTCAATAAATGCAATAATTACTCAGTTCAAATACGGTGCAGTTGATTTTTTTGCCTCCTTCAGCAGCGGAGCAGACCACTCGAAAGCCGCCGCAAGCCTTTCGTCAGTTAGGCTGGCTTCACTGCCCAACATAAAAGCTCCGTCTAAGCATGAATATGGTGTCGCGTTAGAAACAAGCGCTCCTAGAATGCCTCGATGTCATCGCCGCCAGTCAACGGCGGTGCTACCGTCGAGGTACCCTAAGCACGCCAGACCGAAGGCTCACTCTCAAGCAGGCTGGATGTTCACCGTGTCAAGCGGTTTTAAAGCGATAGTGCTGCTAGCAGAAACCTGAGACTGTGTAACCGATCCGGCGTGGCACGTGAAAAATATAGGTGTGGGCGTCACTAAGGAAGCGGACCTTGCAAGGCCACGGCGTGCAGTTTATATATGAAATTTTCTGCTGAATGGGCGTTTGATAAACACGGACACCGCTTTATACTAGAGCATGGGACTTTCAAGCCAATACTCTGAGAGTTATATGTAATCAATATTTGATATATTGGGCCACTATATATCCGGAATAGACTGTAATGTGTTCCAGCATGTTAGAGCACGCAGTAATCAGACTGATTTTGCATTAATGAATGAACACTTTTTCAACACATGGGAATATAGAACGGTCTTTGCATTAATGAACTATCACTTTTTCAAAACATGGTAATATAGAACGGTCTTGCTTTTGGTGTCAGAATATATTTTTACAAACCACGAATATAAATTGGCAGTCATTCCGGTTTAGCGCTACAAGAATACATTTGGTAAGTTATCATGACGAGCAGGTGCTTTTGGTTTCAATTCTAAAGGCAAACTAACTGAACCAGGGTATGAAATAAAGTCCACTTGTCATACTGAAAAGTACGGCTAGTATTACACACATTGTATTCCTGTTTTTGAGAGCACGTTATGAAAGTAAGCACTAAAGTTCCCTGCAATGTCGATCGCATCAAACTCTGTCTCCATTCATAGATATATTTTAAACTTCGTTCTTTGATTCACTCAAGTGAATCAAGAATTCATTCGGGACTTTTTTTAACACAATTAGGTAACGTTCTCGTACAGTACATATCTTTTGATTCACGAATAGGGATCTCAAAACTATCTTTAACAATTTTAATAAATTTAGTCCAAAGTTTAGGGGAGTCCTCCGAGGGGAGAAGAATTTGTAATATGGGAATTATTATCAACTAGGGTTCACCTAAGCGCAGCATGCAGATAAAAGGAAACATTGAATAGGTTTGTCAGAACATTTGTAGTTAACGAAACATTCTTGCTGTTCTGAGCCCGGCACCAGGCCCCTACGGTGCAGTCATTCCACCAGTTGAGCAAACCAGAATTGCCAGCATTCAGATGTTAATGAAAGAACGAATTGATCAATAAAAAAGACTTGGCCGCCGCTTATTTTACTTTCGTTGTTCGGTCTAGTTTCCGCTTCAGTCGAATACTTGCAAGATGTGCGGGTCTGTGCACTGTTTTGCGCTCATTTTACACGAAAGCATCTGGATAGTAATGGCACATTTGAACACGTCGCTCCTACTGCTTACAAACGTCACCACTTCATAAAAATCGGACCAACAAGCTTCCATATGTTCCGTCACTGCAGCATCATCATCCTGTCAATAATATTGTTACGTATATGCCACCGAAGAGGACGACGATAGAAAATAGAGTGAGAGACGACGAAGCAGAAGAAACCGTTGAGCTTGCGTGAACACCTGCTGTGTTCTGCTCTGCTGGGCTGTGAACACTTGCTCATCACCTGCTGGGGTATCCTGTGCTAGCCTTCTGCCCCGTATCAATATATTAGAGATCATACTTGACGTAATCTTCTATTACGGGCTAAGATAAAGTGATGCATACGAGGCGATCTGAAATCCAGCTGCTTCGAATGACGCGGTGAGCAAAGAATAGTGGCGGTTAACTAGGTCCAGTATACAATAAAGAATAACCTGATACATAAGTAGGTTCATTTGTAATCTAAACCAAATTAGGTGTATGCACCTTACACACCAAATGTCTGCTCTACCAAGAGATTTGCCGCATCCCTAGAAGCGGCCCCAACACACACCAGTAGGATTAAAATCACTGCTAAACAGTATTTGTTTATTTTCAAAATAAGAGCAATGATAGTGTAGCTTCAGAAGGTAGTTGGTTGTAGCATACGGCGGCCGCTAACATGCATACAGATACAGCAATTACCCCAGGAAGAAAAATTTGTGGAGATACATTCTAGGTCTGGAGTGTGTTGTACGAATAGGCGTTCTGTCGGGTCTTTTATAATGATGGCTACTTCCCGACCCTTAGATATCAGCTGCTTGCGAAAAAGACTGCAACAATGAGGATATACTAGGTCAACTGCAGTCTTCGCGTAAAGTTTGAGTGAGGAATGTTATGTGTGTGTCATAGCTCAACAGTTTATTCTCGAATGAATCTTTCTTCTTTGCCATGCTGCGTCTCTTAATATTAACTTTTCTCAAGCCCTTAGTGAATTTCATTGCGTTACTATGGCGCAACAAGTTATCTTTTCTGGTAAACAAATAAGCAAGTAAATAAGCAGCTTACATTTCCGACTTGTGGTTTCGCTGCTTGCTGCACAAGTGTTGGCATCATGGGTCGATTTACGGTGACGTCGTATTTACTTTTTTTTTTGAACCCTCATGTTATTTATTTCGTAGTTTTCAATATAAGGCACGTTATGGATGTATATTTTATCAAACGCCAAATAAATGCGCTCATTTTATTGATAATTCGGCTCCGCGCTTCCATACAGTTTCTTTCTTGTCTTATGCACCTTCCTTGAAAAGTTCCCTTCAAATGTATAACCTTTCATTTTAGTTTTTTTTTTCTTCTCCTCAGTATCGAAAATTCATTACTGGTGTCTAAATGTTTTAGGAAGACAGGACGTATTTTGTCTTCTGCCAGCTTGCCTAACCCGTGCATTTGCTTATTTTGTCGTAGAGGTTTGAGCTCTAAAATATCCCTAAACATATTTGTGTTTAAAGTTCTTTTATGCTATTCATTGCTTTTCCCCCTTAATTGTGTTTCTTAAAATATGCTGGCAATACATCTACTAGTGATACGCCGTTTCCATCGCATCTTTCATTTTTGGAAAGCTTCTTGGACAAAATTTTCTGGGAAGACGCGCATGTCACTTCTTGTATTGCCCTCAATCTCCTGGATGGTTTGCAACCACGTCCTGTCAACGTTGTTTAAGTTCGAGAAAAAAATCAGGTCTGCTGGGGCTAGGTCGGGAGAATATGGCGGATCGGGTACAACTGGAGAGGGATGTTTGCAAAATAGCTGAGAACAAGAAGCGGCACGTGAGCCGGCGGATGCAAAATCAAATTAAGTCTGGTGTTCACATAATTCAGGCCTCTTTTAGCCTCTTCCTACGCACAGCATCCCTCAAAACGTTAGACGTTTCTGGTAGACTTCCGTGCCTACGAGCTGGCCACGTGGTAAAAATCCCTAGTAGACATTATATTGTATTCAGATAAGGTTGATCTTTCATCAAGGCGCATAACCTCCAGTGTCCATTAAGAGCTATAAATACTGAGCGAGATTCTTGGCAAGCTGAATTCAGCACATACATGCATCTTCACCTCAGTACGCTGCAAATTGACGAACCTTACCAAGTGAGCAATACGAACAAAGTTATTTAAGTGCTGCATGAAGATCAGCGTGGTGCGAACAGTTGCTTCTCGGTGGATATTCAGGAACTTTTCTACCCTGTGCCGCACGATGAACTACCTCTTGCTGTTGATGAGAGCATTGACCTGTTCGGTAGTGTCGCCTTTCAGAACGTGTGTGGCCTCACAGTGGAGGTTTTTTTTAGAATTACTTATGTTTTATCTTAATGCTGGTAATATTAGCTTTGAGCAACATTGTTATGCCCAAAAACGAGGAATATGTATCGGCTCTTGCGTAGCTCGTGTTTTGTGCGAAACGTTTGACTATGAGTTAAAGCAGAATATTAGAAATGATCCTGTGGCTAATGTTTTTCGATTTTTTGACAATTTCCTGGTCCTTTTACAAAAAAGGGATGATAATATTGATTTTGCTGCTGGCTTGGTTCTGGCGCGGTTTCTTGCCGTCAACAGTTTCATGAATTTTACCTCTGAAATGTCAGATAAAAACTCGCTTAAGTGTTTAGGTCTGAGACTGTGTTTTAACATGACAAGCCACATTTTTTTGGCCCTATATCCTACGCACAAAGGAGACGTCTCTACAGTATCATTCCTCACATTCTAAACCGGTGAAGCGTGGTATCGCCTCCTTGTCCTTTAGATCTGCGAGTCGTGCATTCACCAAGTAGAATCGAGTTTCGCACTTCAGACCGAACACCTCAAGGATGCTGGCTATCCTGTTTCTGTGCTGACAGCTTTCGCGGAGAGAGAGAGAGACTCTTTAATGGAAAAATAGAGAATTTTGCCGGCGTTTAGATTTCGTTGGCATGCTACTCTGTGTAGGAAGGGGAATTCGGTAGGGAAAGATTGAAAAAGAATGGTGAGGGAAGGCTTGCTTAAGCAGCTACGGAAGCATGAAAAGAGTTAACCTGTTCCTAGCCCTGGCACTGATGCTAGAAAGAAAACGAAATACGTGGTGGCGCCTTACGTTCACTGCGTATCGCATAACATAAAGAGGATAGCAAGAAGGTTTGATTTGATGCAGATGTCGTTTTCACGGCGCCTCAAAAATTGTGAAGTTTTTGCGCAATGGTGAGCCAAAGCCATACAAAACCGGCTTATAGCGTCAAGCATGTAACGAATTTTGCTGCCTGCAAAGTACGTGTTGTATATGAAGTTCCTCTATGCTGTGGCGACGTCTGTAAGGCCAGACTGCCCGATGTCTTAATGAGTGCTTAAGGGAACACGCTGCATCCTTTAAATCATCCCAATCTAACAACCTGCCTATGCATTGTTTGAGCTGCAAATGTCATCCACTTTTAGAAAAAACAAAAGTTCTGGGCGGTTCTAAAGAACAACTAGCAAGAGAGTTTCTTGAGGCATTATTTATTCAAACGCTAGGAGCCAATAACAGCGTAAGTGAACCATCGGCTGTTCTGTTGAAAAAGGAAGCTTTCTTTCTTAATGCTGTGTAATTTCTTTCGTATGCTTCCGGCATTTTTCCGTGATTCACTTGTCTTCGAATGGCCCTAGATTATCTTTGTACAGTGAGATGTGGATTTAATAGTTCGTTTGAACGTCTAGCGCTGCCAGTAATTCGGGCAGAGCAGGGTCGAATTGCCAGCCGCAGGGTACAGCTTCAGCACGAGAGATGGGCGCCGGAGCCAAGCGATGGTGATGGCGATGCCGCAGCATTTTCCGTTCTTTGTCTTCTTTACATTTCCCCCACGTGAAGAAGTCGCCATCCTGGCGACTCAGGGAGAAGAGACGACCAGAGGGTTGTAATATGGCTTGAGGCGGCTAACGTGGACAATCTCGCGGCCGCGACGGCGGTGGTCGGAAGAAGGGGTGACTGGCTCGATTACGTAGTTCACAGGGGATGTGCGTTCCAAGACGCGATAAGGTCCGTGGTATTTGGTGTCTAGTTTGTTGGTGGCAGGAACGCATAGCCAAACGAAGCTGTCGGCCTGGAACGTGGGAGCAGGAGTATCGGTATCATGCTGATCTTTGCGATAGCCTTGAGTGTTGGAGGTAAACGTGCGAGCTAGCTGACGGCATTCCTCGGCCTTCTGTACAATGTCTGACAAAGCACTGTACTCAGAGGCATCTGGATGGTATGGCAAAATTGTGTCCAGAGTACATGATGGTTCACGGCCGTATAAGAGGAAGAAGGGCGAAAAACCAGTTGTTGCTTGGGTGGCAGTGTTGTACGCGAACGTTACGAATGGCAGTACTTGGTCCCAGTTCGAGCTTCCAGATTCAGATGTAACATACATTGCGAGCATGTCCCCAAGCGTACGGTTGAAGCGCTCCGTGAGGCCATTTGTTTGCGGGTGGTACGCAGTTGTAGCTCGATGTATCGATTTACAAGACGACAGGAGCTCTTGGACTACTTCGGAAAGAAAGACACGACCTCTATCACTCAGTAGCTCGCGGGGGGCGCCGTGTCGAAGAATGAAGTGGTGCAAAAGAAAATGGGCTACCTCTCGAGCTGTCGCCGCGGGAAGTGCAGCAGTCTCGGCGTAACGGGTCAGGTGGTCGACGGCGACGATGACCCATCGATTACCAGCGGCACTGCATGGTAGTGGACCATAGAGGTCGATTCCCACGCGATCAAACGGGCGAGCTGGACACGGTAAAGGCTGAAGAGGGCCAGCAGGGTGGCGAGAAATCTTGCGTTGTTGACAGGCGGTACAAGAGCGAATGTAGCGACGTACGAAATTGTACATTCCCCGCCAGTAGTACCTTTGACGAATTCGATCATATGTTTTGAGGACGCCGGCATGAGCGCTTTGCGGGTCACTATGATGGTGGGCACAAACCTCGGAGCGGAGGTGGCGCGGAATGACAAGAAGCCACGTTCTGCCGTCTGAGTTGTAGTTCCTTCGGTAGAGAAGGCCTTCCCGAATGGCGAAATGGGAGGCCTGTCGGCGGAGTGCCCGAGGATGCGTAGCCGCGGAAGTAGTGCCAAGGATATCTAGCAGGTTAGAAACCCAAGGATCTTGTCGTTGCTCGAAAGGCATATCCTCAATGGTGAGTGCTGACAAGAGTGTTTGAGGAGGGGACGATGAGTTAGGCGAGCACACCGGTGACCGAGAAAGAGCGTCGGCGTCAGAGTGCTTGCGGCCAGAGCGGTACACTACACGGATGTCGTATTCCTGAAGCCTGAGAGCCCAGCGCCCGAGACGGCCAGACGGATCCTTGAGAGACGCGAGCCAGCAGAGAGCGTGATGATCTGTAACTACCTCGAAGGAGTGGCCGTATAAGTAAGGGCGGAACTTCGTTACAGCCCACACGATTGCTAAGCACTCCTTTTCGGTAACGGAGTAGTTGGACTCGGCTTTGGTGAGAGCACGGCTGGCGTAGGCAACAACGTATTCGGAGAAGCCAGGCTTGCGCTGGGCGAGGACGGCGCCGAGGCCGACACCACTGGCATCGGTGTGAAGTTCTGTAGGTGCAGTAGGGTCGTAATGGCGAAGGATTGGCGGTGACGTTAGAACATTGCGCAGTGTCGCGAATGCATCATCGCAGGCTGGCGACCATGAGGAGAGGTTAGGGGTGCCTTTCAAGAGCTGTGTAAGGGGGGCTATGATGGTTGCGAAATTCCGAACAAAACGACGAAAGTACGAGCAGAGGCCCACGAAGCTTCGCAGTTGTTTCAAAGTGGTCGGTTTCGGAAAGTCAGCGACGGCGCGCAGCTTCTCTGGATCAGGCAGAACTCCATCTTTACACACAACATGTCCGAGTATTGTGAGCTGGCGGGCACCAAAGCGGCACTTTTTGAGGTTCAGTTGAAGACCGGCGCGGGTTAGGCAGGTGAAGACCTGGCGAAGTCGAGTCAGGTGGGTCGGGAAGTCGGTTGAAAAGACGACGATATCATCAAGGTAGCATAAACAGATGTTCCATTTCAGGCCGCGCAGTACAGTGTCCATCATTCTTTCAAATGTGGCTGGGGCGTTACAGAGTCCGAATGGCATAACATTAAATTCGTATAGTCCGTCTGGAGTAATAAAGGCGGTCTTAGGACGATCCGCCTCTGCCATGGGCACCTGCCAATACCTGGAGCGTAAATCGAGTGAGGAAAAGAATTCTGCGCCTTGCAAGCAGTCTAGGGCATCGTCGATTCGTGGGAGGGGGTACACATCACGACGAGTGATTTTGTTGAGACGGCGATAATCAACACAAAATCGTATGGAGCCATCCTTCTTTTTAACTAGGACCACAGGAGACGACCATGGGCTACAGGATTCTCCAATTACTCCGCGTTGGAGCATGTCATCGACTTGTTGGGCAATAACACGGCGCTCAGTCGGCGACACACGATACGGCCGCTGATGGAGAGGTGGATGAGCGCCAGTGTTGATGAGGTGGGAAATGGTCGTCGTGCGGCCCAAGGAAGATTGCGGGATGTCGAAGGAGGAGCGGAATTGGTGTAGAAGGTCAAGAAGTTGCTCGCGGTGGCGCGGCTCTAGAGCGCTGTCCACAGAATGGTCAAAAAGGTCCCGCTGTAGCGGATCGGAAGCCACACGAGTTGGGGTCAAGGCGTCAACTTGGCAAACAGGGAATGACACATCATCAAAGGCGAACAGAAGGTCCACGGGCTCGATGCGGCCAAGGCACTCCCCTTCGATCAACATAGCGGGAGACGCAAGAGGATTGGCTACCAGAAGTGTGCTAGCGCCGTTGTTCATGTCAAGGACGGCAAACGGCAGCGGTAAGTGGCGGCGGCGGCAGACAACGTTAGAGGGCACAAAGAGGACTGTCGCGGCGGTGGTAAAAGAGGCAGTGAGGGGAACCAGAACAGCGCTTCCGGGTGGGATGGTTGTGTCATGAGCTACGAGGAGTTTGGTCGCAAAACGAGGACACGGCTCGTGGAACAGGGCATCAGACGGTGCATCACTCGATTCAATGAGCTCTACTTGAGGACTGGCGCAGTCAATGATAGCATGATGCTGGGACAGGAAATCCCAGCCGAGAATGACGTCATGAGAACATGTGGGGAGAACGACGAATTCGATGATGTACAAGGCTGCAGCAATGATGACGCGAGCAGTGCAGATAGCTGTCGGCTGTATACTGTGAGCGGATGCGGTACGAAGCGATAGTCCCTCGAGAGGCGTAGTCACTTTTCGGAGGGAGCGGCAGAGTTTTTGGCTGATAACTGATACAGCGGCACCGGTGTCGACGAGCGCAAGAGTATGAACACCTTCAACGATGACAGCAGTAACATTCGCGGGATTAAGACGAGGACTTTGAAATTCTGTCGAATACGCAGTTCGTGCCTCGCGAACTGCGGCGGTTAGTTTTCCGGCTGAGTAGCGGGTCGTCGGCGCATTGGCGAAATGGAGCGGCGACGTGGTGATGGCGAACGACGAGGCAGGAAGTCCGGAGGGTCAGGGGATGCTGTTGGAGGACCCGATGGGACGGGGAATTGGGGGGCCAAATAAGGTGGCGCAGGCCGCGCAGCAAAGGCCATATTTATTCGGCGCCGGCAGTAGCGTGTAGTGTGCCCAGGGATGCCGCAGTGGTAGCAAATAGGCCTGTTGTCTGCAGTGCGCCATGGAGATGGTGTCTGACGCAAGGGGGGAGCAAACGCTGTTGGTGCCGAACGCATAGGGGGCGAAGCATAGACATATGCTGGCTCAGGAGGTGGACTTGAAGTAACTTCGGCATATGAGCGACGCAATACCTGGGGAGGAGCCGGCGCGAATGCTGGAGCATAGCTCAGTGGCGCAACGCCGGACGATGAAATTGTGGGCGTGGGGAACGGCATTGAGGGTGCGACCGGAGGTGATTGAGGAACAGAATTAGGGAGGACTTCAGATACATGCTGTTGGATTGCACGGCGAAGCTCCGGAACAAGGCCAGTTGGTGACGACTCCTTAACATATGGCTGCAGGGACAGTTGTCGTGCGACCTCCTGACGTACAAAAGCCTTGATGTTTTCAGAGAGGCTAGATGACTCCCTCTCCGCGGCTAGTCCAGCAAGTGATGCTTGAGGCTGGCGAATCAAAACACGCTCCTTGCGGAGTTCGTCGTAGCTTTGACATAGGTCGTAGATTTCCTTGACCGTCGTGGGGCCTTTGGCGACGAGCATGTTGAAAGCGCCGTCATCAATTCCTATGAGGACATGACGTATCTTAACGGCCTCGGTCATGGTCGGGTCAACGCGACGACACATATCAACAATGTCCTCAATGTAACTAGTGAACGTTTCACCGGGCAGCTGCAGTCGCGACCGAAGACGCTGTTCCGCGCGGAGTTTTCGGACGGCGGGGCGACCAAAGACATCAGAAAATTTCGTCTTGAAACTCGCCCAGGTAGTAAAGTCCGACTCGTGGTTTCTAAACCACAGATTAGCGACGTCGCTCAAGTAAAAGATGACATTGGTGAGCTTACGGTTGTCGTCCCAGTTATTGTGACGGCTGACCCGTTCGTAAGTGGTCAGCCAATCGTCGACGTCGTCATCGCTGCTTCCACTGAAGGTAGCGGGATCCCGTTGACGAATCGCACCTGTGCAGGTGACGGGCGGAGGTAGGTGCAATGAAGTCGGCTCCGTCATTGGTGTAGTCAACGTTCTGCTGCGAAGTTCCAGGGCGAGATGGGTACAGGGAACCTCAGATTGACCTCCACCAAGTGAGATGTGGATTTAATAGTTCGTTTGAACGTCTAGCGCTGCCAGTAATTCGGGCAGAGCAGGGTCGAATTGCCAGCCGCAGGGTACAGCTTCAGCACGAGAGATGGGCGCCGGAGCCAAGCGATGGTGATGGCGATGCCGCAGCATTTTCCGTTCTTTGTCTTCTTTACAACAGTTTGACTTATCTATCCCCTTCATCTAAATTCAGCGCATCGCTGAGCATGCGCACATATTTCCTCGAGCTCGTACAATTTCTCTCGCTTCCAATTTAAGTTCTTAGTTAGCGCTCGTCATATGTGCCTCTCTTGTCCTCGTCTGTCTCGTGCTAATTACCCTCCCTGTAAATCATGTCCTACCAACTGGCCCAGAACTGCACTTTGCTCTTGATACTTTACCTTTGTCACGTGATATCATGTTAGGTGGCAAGTCGAAAAAAACAATGTGTGTTTTATGCTTTTTTTATCGTTCGCTGGTGTTAAGATTGCTATTTTAAAACATGCTTTTAAAATTCTCTTTTTAAAGTATTAAGTTCTGATTTCTAAATCGCTTGCGTATAAACCACAAAATAGTTTTAAATAATTTGTTCTCTTCAGTATTCTCCGCAAAATGTAGTGGAATATATATTTTCTGTTTTTGTTCTGACATGCTGCTGTAGGAGCCGGCTATTTTGACGGCCTTTCACCTCGTCTTAAATCAGACTCACAATAGCCTCGCAAATATAGAAGCAAACGAGGCGTGCTGCTGTTTCCTTCTTGTTCATACCCCTTCATTTATGAAACCTAAGAACAGAGTTTTAAACGGCAACCAATTACGAACGAAGGCGTTAGTTAAATATTTCTGTTTGGCGCTTAAAGCCCCAGACAGCCATCTGATAGCTTTCTTGTGTTCCAACAGCCCTAATCAATCGAAGGAAAACTTACTAGGAGCCGGCGGAAGAAGAAAAATAAAAGCTGAAGGGCGGAGGTTATCCGTAAGGGACACGAGAAAGTCTCATAGGAAACGAAATGGCCATGGACAAAACAAAGGCTAGGGAGGAATGGCACAAAATGTGACATGGTTCAAGGCAACTGTTGAGTGCCGTGCCGACTGTGTGCAGTAACCTGTGTTTTATGGGAAAGTAACTGGTATGCGTCAATAAGAATAGGGACAACAATGGAAGCAGTTTATGGCAACTAGGCTGCATCAATAGGACACAGATTTTTGAAGTTACAAGACTGCGTGCGCCTAGCGAATCTGGCCTGCCGCTTTAAGGAAGCTATCAAGGTTTGTATCTCAGCGCAACATCAAATTGCAGGCCATTTGCTTCTCGTCGACAGAAGCAATTCCTTGATAAGAAACACTACGAGGGCTCGGCGGGTATTGTTGCTGAAGTAGAATGAATGTGATCGCAAAGAAGAAAAGCAGGGCTCCACCTGGAAAGAATGCCGATAAGAAATCGTGCGTTTCAACTGCAATGTAGTTCCACAAAGCAACATTCCCCCTTTTTCCCGCGCCTACTGCTGCCCAATAGTAGCATATTTTTATTACGCCTTGCCAACAAAACAACTGGGATGCACGAAAAATAAGATTATTTTTGGACATAAAGAAAAAGTTGCATGCGGTTTCGGCAGGCGCATACGTTTGTGAGGCTTTAGGGAATGAAGTTCCTTCAATATTCTCAGAATGTGTGCTATAAAGGACCTCCCATTCCTTGAAAATGTGCTCCCTTGAAGACAATGCGGGTGATTTTCAGGGTGCCTTTTATGCGGTGAGTAGTGTAATATTTTTTTCTCGTTAATCCAAGACGAAGGGGTTCCATGTACATTTTAAAGGTCGATATCTGCTCTGACACTCTCTTTTTTTCGTGCGCCTTGCGGTGACGCAATAGTTAGGGCGTTGACTGTTGCATCCAATGATTGCAGGATCGAATCCCAGCCACGACGGCTGCTTTTCGATAGAACACGCAAAGCAAATCACTCGTGTGCTGTCCGATGTCAGTACACGTTAAAGAACACCAGGTGGTCGAAATGTCCGGAGCCCTTCAGTACGACGTCTTTCTTAGCATGAAAATCTTGTAATGTTAGACCCCATAGACTAAACTTTAATTCTCCTCAGCTCTATTAATAGAGCTGAGGAGGAGAAAACACGGCCAATTTGCCGTGTTTTCAATGAGATCCCTACCCGCGCATATTCGCGACCTCTTTCTATGGGTTAATCATTCACTGTTTTATTAAGTTCAAATGCTAGGTGACTTGTCCGGTGACCTTAAATAGTGATGTATTCACAAAAAAGGCATTTAGTAGCTTTGAATTAATATCTACGAAATTTTTACTTTACAGGCTCCTGAGAGGTAGGCAAGCTGCCTGCCCAGTCACCAGAGAAGCGCGACGATCAGGAATCAGTAAATGACACCATTCCACAAAAAGGTGTCGTTCAGTTGAAGCATCATTAATTAAAAAAACTTCCCAAGGAAAAGAAAGTGTACTTTACTTCTGCCCTGCCTGAGTGTTTTCCGCAAACTGTGCCGTACGGTGACAAAATTTGTGACAAGAATACTCGTCACAGCGGTCGTCATGATCAACTGGTTTATATTACCCCCCGCCACTGGAATTACTATCGCGATAGCATAGTCTTAGTTCAGTGTGAAAACCGTAGTTGCGGAAGCAAAATCATGGTCACGGCCCTGGCAGGTGCTAGTTTGCGCCTGGCATGGTTGGACAGTGATTGCTCGGCGGGTTGTGGTACGTCACGAGGAAGCCCGACGTGGCTGAATTCGCAGGGCGCTGCTCTCTCAAGCTTCGACATTGAGAAGGGAGAGCGTGATTATGATACAGCCCTTCTAAACCAGTGATTCAGGAGTTAGAAACATTTCACGTATGCCATGCATGCACCTTTGAATATATAAGCGAGGCATTACAGTCTATTATGGGCAGTGTTTCACATACTGTGGCAGGTCAAGAATACACGGCAATAAGTACATGTGGGATAATAAAGGTAAAAATTGAAAGCTTTCTGAATATGCGAGTAGCAATGTGCATGTACGCTAACGATTATCCTCAAGAAAAGGCCACAGGGAAGATCCCTTAATTATATCGCGCCATTTCCTTAAAAAGGGCTCAAGTTTCCTCTCGCCAATTTTTCCCTCGCAGGATTTGAAAACTGGCGTGATTAGGTTTAAATTATATTAACCTTATTTTTTGGACAGCATGTTCACTGAGTACTCTAAAACACTTCGCTAAGTAAATCATCAGAAAAATGTCACACATCGCCGTTTCATTTTGTATAAAATATTGCAGTTGTATAAACTAGAGAGACTTGCCGAGAATACCAAAAAGTGCTCTATCGTTTTGCATTATATTATTTTTGTTGAACTTTATTACCTTTATCGCATCACTACGTAGTTGTGTTGATTTGCTACGGGGTAGGGACAAAACAGTAATAAAGAAAATGTTTGCTGCTATTTGAAAAACATCTTTTATCCGTAAAAGCTTACGGCAGAAAGTCACAAAAATATCTGTTGCGGCGACAATTGTTTTTTTTTTTTTTCACTGTGTTGATTTACAAGGATAGAATGCATAGGCCAAGAAAGGGCAAAGTAACTGATCATGGGTACCTCGGAAGAATTTGCGAGTGCAATGTAGTTTGGCATGTAGAAAGAAGTGAGCTTCGTTTTGATAGCGAATTATGATGCACTGTTTTACCCTATTTTAAGCGATGTTATTTTTTTGTGTGTGGTCTTGAAGTGTATATTCCTGACCAGTCTTCCCTGGTGTTTTCATGAGAAGGGTTTTTAACGTCGCTTATGTGCGAAGTCTGCACAGAGGAAACTTCTTAGCCGACAATTTCTTAGCTGTATATATATACACGTACGAGTGTCCTTTCTTGGATCATTGTATTGTGCCAAGATCATTGCAAGTTACAGCGCTTTCTTCATGTGTAAATATGTATTAAACCATCTCAAATTTAATATGGCGAGCCCTAAGATATAATAACGGTATGGGAAAATATTTCCATCTTATATTCTGATTTTGTACGGCTTGAAGAAAAGTATGTGAGGGCCTTTATTGTAGAAATAGATCTATAAAAATGAGTAGAACATGGTCAGTTCAGTTCAGTCGTTCAGTCGTGTCCGACTCTTCGTGACCCTATGGACCATGTCACGCCACGCTTTCCGGTCTCTCACTATCTTCCTACCATCACATAACTTCATCTGCAGTGCCTCGAGGATGCCATCTAACCATCGCGTTCGCTGCCTACCCCTTCTCCGGCAACCCTCAACCTTTCCCAGCATCAAATCTTTCTCCAGCGACTCCTCTCTTCTCATCAGATGACCAAAGTAGCTGAGCTTTAACTTTAGAATTTGACCCTCCAATGCGCAGTCAGGGTTTATGGTCGACAACATCGACTGATTTGATCTTCTTGCAGTCCAAGGAACTCTCAAGAGTCTTCGCCAGCACCACAATTCAAACGCGTCAATTCTTCGGTGGTCAGCCTTTTTCACAGTCCAACTCTCGCATCCATACATCACAACTGGAAAGACCATAGCACGAGTTATACGGATCTTGGTTGGCAGACTAATGTCTCTACTCTTTACTAGGCGGTCAAGGCTAACCATTGCTCGCTTTCCCAGAAACAGGCATCTCCTAATTTCATGGCTGCAGTCTCCTTCCGAGGTAATCTTGGAGCCCAAGAAGAGAAAATTTGTCACAGCTTCCACTTCTTGTCCCTTGATGCTCCAGGACTTGATAGGGCAAGACGCCATGATCTTTGTCTTTTTAATGTTCAGTTTAAGCCCAAACTTCTCACTCTCTTCTTGTACGCGCATCAGAAGTCTCTTGAGTTCCACTTCACTTTCTGCCATTAAAGTGGTATCATCCGCATATCTAAGGTTGTTGATACGTTTTCCAACAATCTTCACTCCAGCTGAAGACTCGTCCAGACTGGCCTTCCTCATGATGCACTTTGCATATAGGTTAAATAGGCAGGGCGGCAGTATGCATCCTTGCTTCACTCCTTTCTCAATCGGAAACCAATCAGTAAGACCATGCCCAGTTCTGACTGTGGCCTCTTGCTCTTCATACAGGTTCCTGAGGAGACAGATGAGGTGAATTGGAACTCCCATCTCTTGGAGAGCTTGCCACAGTCTGCTGTGATCTACGCAGTCAAACGCTTTCGCATAATCAATAAAGCAGAAGTAGATGGGTTTCTGGAACTCTCTTGATTTTTCCACGATCCAGCGAAGGTTGGCAATTTGGTCTCTAGTTCCTCTGCCCTTGCGAAACCCAGCTTGCTAGTCCGGAAGCTCCCGATCCACATACTGCTGCAGCCTACCTTGGAGGATTTTCAACATCACCTTGCTAGCATGCGAAATAAGCGCGATCGTGCGGTAGTTGGAACAATCTTTGTCACTGCCTTTCTTTGGAATGGGGATGTAAACTGACCTCCTCCAATCCTGTGGCCACTGCAGGGTTGTCCAAATCTTCTGACATAATGTATGCAGAATGTTAACAGCGTCATGGTTGAGGTTTTGAAGCAACTCAGCTGGAATGCCATCAATTCCGCTAGCTTTGTTCTTAGCAAGGCTGGCTAAGGCCCATTCAACTTCACTCTTCAGGATGCCCGGCTCGAGATCAGTAATCACAACCGTCTTATGTTGGGTTTGCACATTCGGGTCCTTCTTGTACAGTTCTTCTGTGTATTCCTGCCACCTCTTCTTTATCTCTGAGGCTTCAGTGAGGTCCTTGCCTCGTTTGTCCTTTATCACGCCCAGCTTAGCACAGAAGCTTCCTTTGATATCTTTGATTGTCTTAGACAGAGCTCTTGTGTTTCTTAACTGGCTGTTGTCTTCAACTGCTTGGCACTGCATGTTCAGAAAGGCATTCTTATCTCTCCTTGCTACTTTCTGAAAATCCGCATTGAGAACCTTGTATCTTTCTCTTTGCCCCATAACTTTTGCCATCCTCCTTTCCTCAGCTATTTGCAAAGCCTCTTCAGATAACCAGTTTGCTTTCTTGCATTTCTTTTGCTTTGGAACTACCTTAGTAGCCACTTCCTGTATTATATCACGAACCTCAGTCCACATCTCTTCGGGCTCTCTGTCTTCTAGATCTAATTCTTGAAATCGACTCCTCACTTCCACAGCATATTCTAATGGAATTTTATCCAGATCATACCTGAAAGGCCTTCTAGTTTTCTGCGTTTTTCTCAATCGAAGCTTAATTTTGGCAACAAGAAGCTGATGATCGATGCCACAATCGGCCCCAGGCCTTGTTTTACTGCTTGTATAGCGCTTCTCCATCTCTGCCGGCAAAGATTATAATCGATCTGATTCCTGTACAGACCGTCCGGTGAAGTCCATGTGTACAAGCGCCTCTTGTGCTGTTGAAAATGAGTATTCGCTATGGTCAGGTTGTTTTCTTGACAAAACTCCACTAGCCTCTGCCCAGCTTCATTTGGCTCACCAAGACCGAACTTGCCTACAATTCCGGATATTTCTTCACTCCCGACCTTAGCATTCCAGTCTCCTATGAGAAAAACGACGTCTGATGATGGGGTGCGGTCTAAAAGGCATTGTAGGTCCGCATAACATCTCTCAACGTCAGCTCTTCAGCAGTAGTGGTCGGTGAATAGACTTGGATAACTGTAACCTGGTCAGTCAGTGTTAGCTCGTTAAAGGTGCAGTTTAAATGAAAAACTCAAGCTTCTCGAAACGGCGCCTTTATCAATTTCGTCTGTACCACAGCAGTGTTCTTGGACGCTGGTACAAACATCGGACGTCTCTCATTAGCGCATTATACTAAAATGTGTACAGTTTTGCCAGGAAATGATTACACGAATATCCAAAAAATAAAATATTCATTGTTCACCCGTTGTCGACGGTGTTTGAATTGCATTACTAAGACTGTAATCTTTAAAACAACAGTACGCAAGCTAAGAGATCCCAGTAGTAACATTGGAGGGCGATTAAGCTTTGCCTAAAGTGCAGATACGATAATGCCTTTAACACAGCCTTTTCATTCGAGGAATCTATTTGGATTGAGAGCGTGGCACAAAGTTGGTAAAATACTAAACTACTTCAGTTGGTTTGGTTTTAGGGAAAACGAAATGCGCAGTATCTCTCTCGTTTCGGTATACACCTACAATGTGCGTAAATACGATGCCATCGGTTAGAATCCACATCGTAAAGTAGCCTCCAATTTACTAGCAGGTAAATGCTAAATAGGATGGAAATGGTATGACACTGCCCTCAAAGTTGAGCAGTGAATGATTGCTTCACAATGTCCGTTTGTCCCGCCGGGGTAGCGCAGTGCTTACGGTGCGCGACTACTGTTCCCACATGGATGCGGGGTCGAATACCGGCCTCTGCGTCCGCTTTTCGATGGGGGCGAAAAGCAAGGCGCCCGTGTGCTGTGAGATGTCAGTGCACGTTAAATAAGCCCAGGTGGTCGAAATTTACGGAGTCCTCCACTACGGGGTCTCTCATAGCCTGAGTCGCTTTGGGACGTTAAACCCCACAAACTAAACAATGTCCGTTCGAAATTACCTACGTAATGTCTCCGACAAGTTTTTCTGCATTCTTGTTTAAGGCGCGGCAGCGCCTTTTCGACCGAACTAGCTGTAAACGGGTTGCGTAAAAGCGCTGCAAGCACATAATATTCAACGCCGTTGAATGGTGACGCTTGAGGGGATTACTTTTTACGTTAGGCTACGATTACGCACCTAAAAGCCGCAGCAAGTGCAGCGACAAAGATAACGTGAGCGTACGCAAGATCATAAAGAGAACAGAAAAACAAACAACGACGCTGTCGTTGTGTGCACAAAACTGCAAGCTTCGTTAATTAGCTCTAGGGCTGAAACGACCCAATGTTTACAGAAGGCTGTTACTGCATTGTCAAGTCACGTTCTTTTGCAGTTCCTAGTGGAAGTTCTTTGCGAATCTCGAGGCGTACGCCAGGATTTCGGCTCCGAAGTCGTTTAGTATGCAGGAGCTCTTCTTGGGCCTTAGTGTAGAATCTTATACTTAGGACACGTACTGTTCGTTCGGAACTTCTCAATACACTACGCAGGTCTGCTCTTCATTAGGGTGGCCGTTAGTTCATGGAAAAGAGCTCGAGAGAAATAAGGCATTGCATATACTTTTGCTGTTCAGCGGCGTCTGTTAGCCGCCTTTGAATGTATCTTACCACATATATAATTTGTTTCTACCTCACCAAACCACAATTTTGACGGCATATCTTGTGAAGACTGCAACAATACCTTCTAGTGCTACGTTCAATCAACCTAAAGCACTGTCTCTACATAATTTATGGTAAATATACATTTTAGTTTCCATGCAGTTATCTTCGCACATAATGAACGAGGATTATCGTGTAACGTTCGGATCGAGCCTGTTTCTATTTAATTTAGGATTGTACCATGATCCAAATTCCCTTTCACTAATAAGAGAAATTTCTAGAGCGCTGAAGAATTTGCACTGGGCAAATGCGTAAGCCTGAGCATTGCTACTGCACAAGGTATATCGCGCGCCCCCTGTGGAAATTTCGCACTCAGAAAATATGATAGCAGCTTCGTCGTTGACGACATTGTGCAGTACGTTTCGCAGTGATCCCCACGTGGCTTGACTTTGCACGTTCCTGTCCTCAAAATATAATGCTGTATGACCAAGCTTATTTTCTTTTTTGCTGCGAAAAATTTATTTTCACCGTTTCCTTCCCTTATCCCACCGAGGGTTTTTGCGCGCTGCCGCACAATTATAAAAAAGAAACAGCTCCCAACAGCACTAACCAAACCTCTCTCATGAACTGTGTCCACAAAATACGATCTCTCATGTCGAAAAACAGCGGGCGGCAAGCAAATGAAGTCAAAATATCGTTTCATTCCGACGCTAACCAGTAATGACTATACTGACTGAAAGATCGTTTGTTGAGATTGAGGAGAAATTGCGTCCGCAGCCGAGTAGCATTTATTGCCCCCTCTACTGTCAACAGTGACAGTCTAGGCGCAACGAACAGTAAATCATCACAGCCAGCAACCTGACAACCCATGCGGCTGAAAAAGGCCCCTCCCACATATCTCCAATTAATTTTATCCTGTACAACCTGTGGCCAACTGAACCCCTCAGCCTTCTGGATCCCGTGATCCCTATTGACCTTCTGCCATTTCCCGCTAGGGTTTTAACTTGTTGGAATGCCTCAACTACCATCGCTTACATAACCTTCCCAAGAAATGCATAAGCGCGCCATTTGCTCGGTTTTATTACTTGGATGTGTCGAACTCACGCTTATTCCTTGACCCTCCACCCTGCTCCCACCTAATCCTCTAGTATTACACTATTCACGTTCTTTCTTTCACTTTCTCTTTCATTTTTATTCCCCTTTTATTTGGCCCCAGTTGTAGCTTTTGTGTACTTTTTTGTTGAGATACTGCTATTCACGATATGGGAATACCTGCCAAATGCACTCCACTCCACACATATTCTCTTATAGATATTTCACTCAGATGATGTGGACCTGCAGCGAAAACCTGCCTTTAGTAGATGTCCTTGCTTTCTAATTCAACGCCTCTTTAGTCTTTCTAAAATGCTGTTCCTATATCCTAATGAGGAACATTGGTCTTGTCTCCTGCATATTAATTTTTAGGCCAATATTTATGCTATGCCTGTCCAGAGGCGCAATCATGCTCGGCACTGGGCACTGGGCACGCAATCGGGCACTGCTATACAGTCGTTACACATCTTTGAAAATGCACAAAGCATCCTGAATATCTGCGAAATTGTAGTACGATCTCTCCTCTAAACACAGAACGAGACACCGAAGAGCTATAATTTTCAAGCGCATTACTTCACGACTCTCGGTTGATAATGCTTATTGTAATTTCCTTATATATATTTATCTATTGGGTATGCTTTACAACACTTCAAACTAGAGGGAATTCGTATGCGTTGCCTTCGTTTCTTCTTTGTGCTTGGAAACGCTGTTTCAACGTTTCAGCTTACTTCATAGAATTTACCATCCCTATTCCCAAGTATAAGGTGTTTGCGTAAGAGCACTTATATGGTTAACTACGATCAAATGTCTGACTGAATGGGCAAGCTGGCCGCATCACTTGTTGAAAGCGAGGTGTGATTGATGATGCACCATTAACTGTGCCGGCCACGTTTATACGAGGACCGTACCTTCCGCTCATGTTTTCTTTTCGGTTCTACTGCTTATTAATGTGAGCGTTTGTTAAGCGTTAAAAAGCAACAACGAGCTTCTTTGAGCTCGTTGTACCGAACACCGACTTAGTCGGCGGTTGCGTCCGTCACACGCGCGCTACACATTGACAGCAAATGACCGTTGGTAAGAACATAATAGAAGGGGAGAGAGGAGGGTATGTTTGTACCGCAGTAGCAAGTGTTCATGAGAACTGCAGTTGCTTATGTGTCGCGTACTGTGATTCATGTATGAATACCGCAGATAAAGCGTTACTACATTCCACTCTTAAGGCAAAGCTGCAGCAACTCCTTTCGTCATATTTCATAAGAATTGGCTGTCAGTCTGCGACAGTCCTGTGTATTTCCCCTGCGTTCTGCCTTTTTTCTGTTAGTGCAATTAATAATCGTATAGTAACCATTACAGGCCCTTGCAATAACCGTATGCGTGAATGCGAAAGAAAAAAAAAAACGTCTCACTTTAATATAGTGGAAAGATGAGCTAGTTCGTCGAACATCTTGCAAAAAAAGGAGCACAGCACACATCAAAGTAGAAAGAGCACACACAGACATACGGACAATGCTGCACTGATAACTACACTTTGATCTTAGCCAAAAGGGTGAGACGACGTCTCACTTGTGCACCGTGGCTGCTTCGTGTTCAGCAAGATTCCGAGTTTCTTCAGTAGTTCGCGACCCCACAGCGGCCATCAAGCTCCTCAAGAAGAGCACAAAAACCAAATAGACCTGTGCGTGGCATTAGGACCAGCAATGACGCAGCCCTCCGGGTAGGAGCTGCCAAATGCCGACGTGGCTTGGTTGCTAGGCCTACTCGGGCGGGCTGAGCCTTACTGCTGATGAGGCATCAAGTATGGGGACGCCAATTGACCCTCGCCTCGAAGCTGCGACCTCTCAGAGCACAACGGAAAGTACCGGACCAGGTCGACTTGATCACTGCAGGCTGCGGCAACGAGCCCACACCTGGAACGAGCATTTGGCCCCCGAGCAACGTGGACATCACGTCCAATATAAGAGCAGCGCTCGCGCTCGGGCAGCGCCTGAGTCGAAAAAGTCCTTGCAGCCTATTGATGTACAACAGGAAGTCATCACTGACACTTCGCAGTGGACATGCCGGCCGATGAAATTACATAGGTCGCCAGTCAACGCAACACCGGCGAAGAAGGTAAGGGCCGGCCCTGACAAGCAGGTTTCTACTCATCTAACCCCACGCTTGCAGCTCTCCTTCATGGTGCATATCAGATCTATAGTGCAGTATGACTGTATGACATAACAAACGTTCCAACCAAAGTTGTACAGAGATGGGATAGACGCAGCACGTGGTACAACCGGCCACCAGGGATCGATTTGTAAGCCACAAGACATCTAACAGCATCACAGTGCTTTTAGCCTCTCTTAGGGAAGCACGCAAAATGTAAACAGTGACACAGATTTCAGTCACGTCAGAGGAGCACCTACCAGTACAGACTTACTTTACGTCATGTCCAAACATTATGCGATGTGTCTTCTTTAACTTAGACTTAGATAATTTCCAGGAGACGATGGCGAGATACCTTATATCAAGAACAGATACTGTGTGACTGCACGTCGTATGGGGAACAGAGGCACATTTTTTATCACCCCCCCCCCCCATTATAGGAAACAGATACACTACCGAAGAAATTCTAGTACAATGGCTGCATAGTGCGTCCCAAAACGTACAAACCTAAACCGGTGTACTGTTACAGGTGCTAGAGATAAGGACATTTGCAGAAATTATGCCCGATCCCAGTTAACTCAGACTGCGTAACTGAATCGGGCGAGGCAATATTAAAGTGCGGAATATGCAAATTTGATGATCATGATATTAATTACTCTCAGTACGCGACGAAAAAGCGAAAACTCGAGCTAGCAAGGGCAGGCCGACGGAAACAGTTTGTACCAGTAGTGGTAAAAAACCGATTTGCTGCTCTGTCGCAAGAGCTGCTTGATGATGGGGCTCAAGAAGAAAAGCCTCTCATGTCGGATGAATAGGATGCATCTTTTGCTTCAGCACTGAAGGCTCGGCGATGCAAAAAAATTCAGGACACCGGCATTCACTGCTGAGGAATTTCCAAAACTTAAGGATTGCACAAGTCAGCAAGACGCAATAGACAAAGAAATTGAGAGGCTTGCAGCAAATATTGCACAACTGCGTCAGAAGAAAGCGCGTATGAGAGTTTACAAAAACAGGAGGCGTCTGCGTCTAGTTCGGCAGCAAGGACAGTGGATGTGCCGAAATGTAAACGTGCCGCCAGCACAAATATGTGGGAAGCGGTATTGGACACCCTTACGCAACTGACACAACTCATTCAGAGCACTATATATCATGGATAGCAATAGCCTAAAATATCGACATGACATGCAATTTTAGAGGCCTCTCTAATAAGGTTGGGAAAATTATAACAAAATTATTATACGGTACGCTACATTCTTGAGCGTTCTTGATATAGGAACATAATCGTTTGTGTCCAATCAGAGGGGACATATGGTACCAATGCTCTTCAATTTCAGATAAAAGAGCAAGAGCCGGGACGGAAACTCCAGGTAAAGCTGCCGTCCATCTTAAGTCCATTGTTCCTCGAATGCCCCTTGACTTGAGCAAGTGGTGTAACACTCAGCAGGAAGTAGTTGCGGTTCTCGCGCGCCAAAACAAAATCCCCCTTATACTAGTGTCCGTGGATGCTCGTCCCATAAAAACACTTATTATTATTATGGGGGCTAGACATATTTGATGTTTATACCCTCGAACTCCGATACTAATAGGTGGAGATTTTAACGTTCCACACACAGCTTGGGATATGATTATGATTTCAAAAGGGGAGATCAAGTGCACACTGCCTTCACAGAAATGGGGTTTACACTGCTAAATCCTCCAAGGGCCGCAACACTTTGTGCAACTCGAACACACTCACCAGATTTGACGTGGTCGAAAGGCCCTGGTGCACCGCACTGGCAGTCAGAAAAAATGCCCTTATTAGCATAGGTTTTAATTTGGGACGCATGAAGAACATTCGAAGAAAGGTTTCTGTTACACATTGGGATGGTGTATGACAGGATACTAGAACTAAGGTAGTTAGCCCGAATTCACTTGTAGCCACCCTTGAAACGACACTCAAGGATCACACAATTATGACGACAGTGAATGAAGCTCAGCCAGCTCCCGACCTACACCTTCTACAACTCTGGTCACGCCGAATGCAGGTAGAAATACAGGCTGCTCGGTATGCTGAAGACGCGCAAAGAAAAATTGAGGTGAATCGAGTGACGGCACAGGCACGCCGTTATCAAAAACAGCTGGCTCATAAGAGGTGTGGCGACTGGTGGAGTCCTTTCGGCTCCGGGGCGACCAACAGGGCACTCTGAAGGACTTTTCGTAGCATGGAAGGGACGAGGGATATAAAAGGGAGATCATGCCGACAGTATTAGACTAGCATTACCATTTACAACAGAGGAGTTTGCAGATCAGGCTGCTGTCCTTTTCTTCTCGAGCCATGCTCGTCCACCGACGAAGGACGTAGTTGATTAAACGGGGATAACATCACCATTTACCAAATTAGAGTTATTGGCTGTTATCGAGAAGCAAATGGTAAAACTGTGCCTGGGCATGGCAATGTTTGTTATGAGATATTCAGGAATTTATTAGGAGACGCAATTATATTTATTAATTTGTTTACACATACTGCATCTTCGACGAGGCTATTGCAGGAGTGTGGTAATGTGCAAAACAAAGAAACAGAACACAAATCTACAACATTACGAACCGGCTTCTAAGAATTTCTGCAATTATAATCAACGAATGTTGCCTGGTAAAGAATTCCAAGCTCGAATGGTATGAGGAAAAAACTGTACCGAAACACGTTAGTACGTGCAAAAAACGGAGAAATGTTTCGGACGTGGTGGTTTCTTGTAGTTGAAGGTTTATAAAATGTGAGATAATTATGTAGCGAAGAAAAGCGAGGTGAATTCACTAAATTGTACATGAATTTGAGACACTCAGGGTGACGACGTGCGACAAGTGTACTAAGGCCTAGTTGTGGAAGAAAGACAGACGGTGAAAAATCTATATCGAATCACCTGTAAACCAAACGTAAAGCCTTCTTCTGTGCAGATTCTAGTTTGTTAATGTCACAGTTTTATATGGATTCCAAACAACACAAGCGTATTCAAGGATGGGGCGAATGAGTGTTTTATAAGTCAGGAGCTCAGGTTCCTGAGGAGCAGCGCGCAAAGTGCGATGTAAGTATCCTAATCTTTTAAGGGCCTTTTTACAGATGACATTAATGTATTGTGACCAAGACATGCTTGTTAGCAAGAGACCAGGGTACTTTTATTCATACAGTGTGTAAGTTGACCATATCATTGGAATATGTGAAAAACGAAGGGTACGGGCGACGTGAAAATAACACGCAGACAGTCTTAGAAAACTTGACATTCATTTGCCATGTATTGGATAAGTTGCAGAAATCAGCGAATTAATCGTTAAGGATACCATGATCAAATTTGGATTCATTGGTTTGATATAAGACACAGTCGTCGGCGTAAAGGTGTAACTTTACTGAAGGATTATTTGGCAGATCAATAATATATAACAGGAACAGAAGAGGACCCAGGACAGAGTTTTGGGGAACCCCAGATGAGACGTTAACTAAAGGAGAGTCGGTAGATTGGTGGAATGGAATTGTACGTACTGGGAGCGATGGGTAAGAAAGTCTGATATCCACTTAACCAGGAACTAGTTTTTTAGTATACCGGATAGCTTAAGTATTCGTTTTGGGAGAGCAACTGTATTGAAGGCCTTTGCAAAGTCTATAAAATTAGCATCAACCTGGTCACCTGTATCGAGAGAACTGCTGATGTCATGAACGAATTCTGCAAGTTGCGTTACAGTGCTGGCGCCACGACGAAAAGCATGCTGAAAATTGCTTAGTGTGTTATTAGTCTCAACAAATTCCATGATATGTTTAAAGATAACGTGCTCCAGTAGTTTACACAATGAGCTTGACAGCATTCTGTATGTGGTAAATGAGGTATGCAAGAAGGAGAAATTCCAGTTGGCTAGAAACACTCGGTGGTGGTACCAATACAAAAGCCTGGAAAACCTCCTACAAGCCTACAATCTTTGCGGCCCATATTGCTAACGCCCACAATTTGCAAGATTTATGAAAAACAAATGATAGCCACCTGCCTGTCATGGTGGTTGGAAAGTCATCAAAAATACCATGCACGGCAAATTAGATTTCGTACACGTCTTCGCACAGAAACTGGGTTGGCTATACTAGCCGAAGAGGTCGTACATATGTCATCTCATAGCCACCTTGTACGCACCGTGGTGACTACCGACGTGGCAAAGGCATATGATAACGTGTTACATGCCAAAGTACTTAATAGAATAGAAAGTTTGGGCATTCCCCTTTAGTTTATAAAGGCGGTACGTAAAAAATGCAAGTTGAGATTTGAACCAGTAATTAAAGAACTGAAAAGCAAGGAATTGAACTATGCCTTTCGGATAAAGAAGGTGATTTTGTTGTATTGGATTCCTTCAACTACGGAGCAAAAGTTCCGCCAGCCATGAATATAAACTTTTGTAAAGAGCAAAAGGATTTAAGAGCTGCTAAGAGGAAGGTTCTGCGTATTCTCGAGGAAGCTGACCTGAGACTGCTTCGCCTGAAGGTTATAGATAGGAGACAAGACACCTTGTCGATGTTCCTCAGTGCAAAGACCCACAAATCGGGTATACCTTTCCGTGCAATTTTGTCCGAAGCACACACATGCAGATGCTAATCTCGGGATACATGTGGATGGTTCCTTTGCAATAAAAACAAAACTCAAAAGAGTTAATATCTTAGATCAAGGAATATGAAAAGAGACTATCTGGATTTTCACTTGACATTGAGAATATGCACTTTTGTAGCACAAAAGTAGGCTTGTTGAAAGACCTACGAGAGACGATCGAGAAGCAGGGTGCTATAGCTTTCCTGAATTCAGCCGGTTTGTCTGTGGATAGACTCTTGGACCTAATAGGAGCCTACCTCAAGTAAACTGTTACTTCCCCTCAAGGAGTATTGTATGTTGAAAGGAGTGGAGTATGTATAGGTTCGAGGTTTGCACCTGCACTGAGCGACGCATACCTCGCCGCATGTAACATAGGGATTCAAACAGCAATGAAAGACAAAGGCTTCGTAAATATTGTCCGATATGTTGACAACTTCTTGGTGCTCTGTGATCTCCAGGGAGGAAAGGCGACAGAACAGCTAAAAGACATAGCACTGGGTGCATTTGAAGAAAGCTGCCCTGATCTAAGATTCACCTGGGAGCTTCCAAACGATGGTGCCTTGCACTTCCTAGATTTGAGCCTCGGATTCTCACCAGAGCACTTATGTTGGAGTTAGCAACCTAGAGCGATTATGCAGTTCGTTCCACATACACCCTAGTATTCAAAGACAGTAAAAAGAGGCGTTGCGAGGGCTGCGTTGACGTCGGCTCTTATTAAGTCCTGCCACCACCGTATCAGAGAAAGCTTTTTACGACAGACAGAGAAACTTCTGGAAGCAGGGTTTTCAGAGTATTTGCTAGGCAGCATAGCGGAAAACCTTATGCTGCCGAACAATCGGAGGAGAGCAAAAGAAGACATCACACAAAGGAAAAAGTGTTCATTGGTACCACACATTCATGGATTAACCCAATTTGACGAGGATTGGGCACAGACGCGGCATCCGGATTGTTCCTACGGCACCAAAGAGAGCAAAAGGGATGAGTGCGCGGGTCAATAACCGGGAGATTAGGTCCAGATGCCAAACTACGCACCGGGCAAGGTACTCTGATTGTACCCAGGTCATTGTCTACCACATTCCCTTGCGTTGCGGGAAGCAATACATTGGATAAACAGGGACATGTAATAATGACAGAATTAGACAGCAAGCTGTGGCAATATCGAGAGGTCGGGCACTAACCTCCCGGGGCACTGCAAAGACTGTGTGATTTGCAATGACCAAAAATGCCCAGCTGACCTTCACAATATGCCGATTTTGAGAAGGAATAATTATAGGTTGACAAGGGAAATTGTAGAAGCATGTGCGATCATGCACTCGGGAGACCAATGCGTTAGCACACTTTCGGTGGCACTGTTGGAAAAGGAAATAGATTTTTTACGCTTACCGGCAGGACGTTAAGGTTATGGAAGAAGTTAGCTGCAGAGGTAAAGTGAAGGGAGAAGGTGCGTGGGTTCGGATTAATAGAGTTGTCAGTGCAGCACTGTCATTGTGTCTGTGTGTGCTTCTGTCTTTTTGCCTGTTGTGCTGCCTTTTTGCAAGATGGTCTCACTTGACTTTTATATTGGTCCCGTCGACCATGTTACCGTACTACTTTGTATAAAGGCGCAGCGAATTTTGAAAGCTCTGTGCAGAGCCTAAATGTTTTCTGGTAGAAACGCTGGAGTGCAACATGTACGGAGTAAGGACGTCTACAGAAGAATTATCAGCAGTTACTGAAGCCACGATTAATTTTGAGGATTTGATCTCTTATGTTAGTACTCTGTAGGAAAACTTGCACTTTGTGAGAAACGTTCAGGATAGCACGAATATTCCTTCATAATACACAATCTGGTACCGTAATACCAACGAAAGTAAACATGTGAAACAACGGAATTCAATCAGCAGCTTGAAATACCTGCCTTCGGAGTCCACCAGTCTAGCTGCTCAGATGAGTCCGGTAGCTCACGTTTTATTTCTTAAGCATTATTTACATGGGCTCGTACACAAGGCTCGCATTTTTTTAATTTGTTTGGCCCCTAAAAGAAACAGGCCAGTACATTTTTTAACTAAAAAAAACTGAATTCAGGTTCAATAACAGTGCGCCTGCTTGTCGCCAAAAATTGAGATTATTTCCTATGAAATGGCCATTCCATCTCAATTGAAACAGGGGAACAATGCACACCATGTAAGAGCATCATTGCATGCACCGTAATAATAATAATAATAATAATTGGTTCACAGGATGGGAAAGGCGCAGTATCTGTCATCTGTCGCAGTTTCGACCACCTGGGGTTCTTTAACATGCGCTGACATCGCGTAGCGGAGGTGCCTGATCCTGGCCCTGATGGGGCTGGGACAGGTAGGTCAACGCCGCTAGTGGCGGGGGCTAGCCTGCCGCCGAATTTTATCTGTTGTAGGCTGTCATTGCACCCGCCACTGCTTCGGTGGTGGACAACGGCTGTTGTTGCGGCGCGCGTCTTTATCTCCCCTCTTCTTTTTCTTTCTTCTCTATTTTCTCTTTTCTCCGCACGAGGCAGCGGAGGTGGCTCAGCTACAGAGCCAGCAGGCCCATGCATTTTCTTTTCCTTCTTCCTACAGCCACAACAACAACAACAACAACAACAACAACAGCAACAACAACATCGCGCCACACATCGACGCCTATTCGTTTTGTCTCCATCGAAACGCAGCCGTCGCGGTCGAGATCGAACCCGGGAACTCCGGCGCAGTAGTCCGGCGTCTTATCACTACACCACCTCGACGGGGTGAGGTGCGAAGCGTTATTTTATTGAAGCATGAACATTACTCTTCCAAGAAAATATACAACAGCACAAATCTTGACTCAGCCTTTACGGCGGGCCAAGTTCTGCCACCGTGCGAATCTGGCAGCGTTAAGCGGTTCATCCACGAAATCATGCCTTGAGAGGTTGTCAGTGCGTTTCAGAGGCACGCCGGCACTGAACGTGGTGCCACCAGAGCTATCGATTTCTGCGAGGCGCTTGCCTGCAGCCCTCTCACTCAGCGTGGTCGACTGCGGCTGCCGATGGGGCTGCATTTGGGCCCAGGTGCGAGAGCTGAGGAGGTTACGGTAGAGGTAGCTAACTAGGACACCCAACGTGACCACTGTGACAAGCACAACGACCGCTATGACCCAGGAGTTGAAGACGACACAGCTTGGGCTAGCCGGTTTGCTGCCTAGCCGGTGCAGGGCATCCACCACCTGAGGAGAAGTCGCCCCTTGGATGGGCAACGGTGGGCGGCCGAATAGGCTAGATCGCCGGCTGCCAGACAACTCACTCATTGGCTGGCGTTAGGCACAACTGATCTGGAAATGAAAAAGGTTCACACTTTGTTGTTGGCCTCTTGAAACGTGACATGTACCAATCATGATGATTGGCCAAGGTTTAGTCGCAGTGCACAAGGAAATTTCTATGGGTTATAACGAGGAAAAAAAAATCCTCGCAAATCGAGAAGGTTAAGTGTAACAATGAATGTAAAAAGGTCTGGATAGAATTTATTGACAGTCATAATAGTTTTGAAGGAAAATAAAACCTCGATGAATTTCGAGAAGTGTTAACAAGTAAACCTACCAGCTGCTATAATATAGTCATGGATAATGTTGTTGTTTATAAAGTAACATATGGCACATACCCACGAAGGTGGGTCGCGGGGAATTGGCTAAGAATTGGGCAGCAGAGAAAGTTCGTGGTGTACACTTACATGTCTGAAAAGAATATGATTGGAGGGGTAGAGTCCCAACAATCAAATCAAGGCTTATCTTCTTCATCCTCTTCCGTCGCTCGTGCATGGTATCAAAGAGCCGCTGACAAAAAGATTTGTTTATTAGGACAATACAAACCACAGTCATTAATAAAACAAACAATGGCAAGGAGTTGACGTCGGTAAATCTAATATACATGTTTAGTCTTGTCGGCTCATAGCGTTGTTTTGTGTTTTGAGCTTGATGAAGAGGATGACCTGCAATGCACAGTGCGAGAGTAAAGTGCAGTATAATATATTCTGGTTCAGTTTATCGAGAAAGTGGCAGCAAAAGGAGAAGCGTGATCTCCTGCTAAATACATCGCAATCATTTCCGATAAGAAATCCCTGCAGTGTTTGGATTGTGGTGAAATAGAAATAGTTTGAATATGCCGCCCTCCAACGGATTTACGTGAGGTGTATCTCCTAAACCATAAGGGAAATGGGGGTTCTCCTGGGGAAAGCAGTGAAGCGTTGAGGCAGACCTCTATAACACTCATTCCACCACGATTCTATTTTCTGCTTTTAGACGAAGGTACGGTTCATTCGCCGGTGAGCAATATGGTGTCCTGCGCATGCGTGAGGGTGACCGTCGCTGCTGCAGGGTTGTCAACGGTGGAGTGATATCCTTTTGCAGGCTGAAACAGTATCTCATGCCTGAAGGAGGCCTACTGGGAGACGCAGGGCAGCCCCGAAAGGAAGCCAGTGGGGTGCCAGTGCCGTAGAGTCAATGGGACCGAAAATTCGCTGGTGATAGTAGGGGCTCCTCTTTTTTTTTACTTCAAACACTCAGACTGGTAAAAGGCTTTCGTACATACCCGATACTACAACAAGATGTTTAGTGCAATAAATTACTATATTTTGCGATCGCCAGCAATGAAAAGATTATAAGCAGTGCGTACAATTGTTAAAAAACAACAGAGTTTGTCGAGAATTGAAGCGCAAAGGTGTTGGCCACAAACTTTTTCAAGCTAGTCTTGCCGCACCAAGCCAATCCATTTCATTATGGCAGCGTGCGCGTTGGGAGCGGGCTGCTGTACTCGTATCGCTGTTACTGATATTATTGATCTTGCCTGGTTTCGGCATCAATAGATTGATATGCGCTTACATATATTGGCAGCGTACTCGATTTATTTGGTAGCTCGTTTGCCCACCAGCTGAGCACAAGCGTGAAGGTATTGTTCAGCGCATAGTTTACGAGCGGCAGAGCATCGAAGAAGCCCGTCAAACTCGTTTTGGAAAACCAGGCGTGAAATGTCGGCCTCATTCTGGAAGGACTATAAGCAGGCAACATCAACAGGACAAAAGACGTTAGGGCGCTTACTGGTAGAAGAATCCGGCTTATTGTTGGCACTCACTCCTCCTATGGTCGTCTGAGCATGGTGACCACGATGTTCAGGCCGCTCTGCGGAATAGTCGGCAAAACAGAGAATGATAGGTACAGGAGCCAGAGCGTCAGCCTCAGTGGTGTTGCCTGGCATAGCCGACGTTGGAGGCAATGGACGACTTTGATGCTCCACTATGAGAGGGGGTATACTTTCAGATCTGCACCAATGTAAGAACGCTTCTAACATTATTAATCGCCAACTCAGCTGAAATAATTTTTAAATGTTAGCTGTTATGATTTCGTTCCTCAGTTTCGCGTTGTCGTTTTCAATGACACCAGACAGCGAAACCGGCTACCCGCTTTTGTTAGTTGGTGGTGGAGGAAAGAGAAGAAAATTTTTTTCTAAAATTTTTGGGAAGAATGCAGAGAGAAATTATGGGAAAAGGAAGAGAACGGCTTTGGTGTTGGTTAGAAAGTACCCGCCGAACACTCACTGTTAAAATGGATAGAAGCCTCCCCCGGCCCCATTAATGACTTTTTTTTATCGGGTTCGCAGGCGGTTCCTACCGCCGTGTTAACATCAGATGTAACATCGTGGCCTCGAATAAACATGTCTAAAGGAATTCGGTGGCAGAAATTCCTAGAGCTCGCGAACGGCAGTCAAGGTACATGCCTTTCCTATCAACCAGTTGTTTCAGGTCATATTTTTGGGTGAGAATTTTACTGAAGTTCCTTGACGTGCGCTAAAGAAGAAAGGCGATTTTCTTTTACATTCAGCTTCTAGTCCAAAGTAAATGAACACACGCTTTAGCGACATTTGTTGCAGGGAGTAGAGGTTAACTGTTGGCGTTCTAAGTAACACTTAGAAAGAACTTAAGTTATCATAATAACTACATCGGGGCGAAGCCTTCAATCAGTTTAGCTGCCTATATAAGCGAGAAAAAAGAGCAGAATATGTCTGTAAAATCTCTTTTCTGTCACACCATAGCTAAAGCTCAAACATTCGCTATAGACATTTCACCTTTATAGTTGCACGTAATACTGGAGATATACAAAAGCATGAAATCTTTTCTGCATGCAAACGAAGCAGCCAAGAGTGAATAATGCCACCTGGTGTCCCCATGTTCTTGCTGCGCCCGGAAGAAGAGGACGCTGAAGTTGACTCGCGTGCTGTGCGCCGAACTTCGCCTGCTGGTACAGCTTCGTCCCGTCGTCTGTCACGTCTAGCCCTGTTGTCCGTGACATATTTTGGTGGAGGTGCGGGGTTTATACTGGGATCGATACCCTGCGCCGACACCGGATACCCTGCGCCGATACCCTGCGGCGAATATGTCACGGACAACAGGGCTAGACGTAACAATATAAAAAAAAATCCAGTAGTTAAGTGAACACCGTCCCACGCAATTATTCCAATGACTAAAATAGTTTGAGTGTGAACTGAAATTTTTTTCAAATGAATCGCACATGCTCTTAGTTGTTTTAATAACTGGCTCGAGGTTGGATCAGAACTGCTGTTTTTTCTTCGACATAAATCTATCACCCATCTCTTGTCCGGAGGTGTGGCATCTAGTTCGTTCTTTTGTTGGATGGAAAACAGGGAATTTTCTCCTATAAATTAACGATATTATAAGCACACAAATATAGGCAAATGAGGGGCTCATTAGTGGATGCTTACCAAAGAAGCCCGCAGCCTCTGACTCCAAGAAAAACTTGTGGGTTTATTTTCCTCTTTACCCCTTAAGCGCCAGTAGCGAATATATATCCCACCTGATTGAAATAGCTCAAAGCCCGGAGGATTGCGCGCTCGCTGACTTTATAGAGACGGCACATAATGTGACACCTTGTAAAAACGACAAACATCGTAAATAATGTCTCTATATTGTACTTGATACTGCTTGAGGATCTCTAGAACATTGCACCATTCTTTCCTTCCGAGTGTTCGTGCGCGCTTCGTTCCCCACCTGGAATGTAAATTACGAATACCGGACTATATGCTGCCACAAAATGTTAATAAATTATATACGGTAGATACTCTGAAGTTTCCTCTAATGTACGATGATTTTTTACACCCTTGTTTTAGCTTTCTCATGAAATGAATATGGTCTGACCCAGACTTATCGCGTGCAAACACATTTCCCTGTGGGCTATTTGCGAAATGGCAAACTCTTTGCCTGACTTTTCTCTGCCTTAATGTCTGAGAGGTTCATGGCAGAACAGGCTTTAAATATGTTTATTTTTGTCACTCCGTCATATTGTACATCAGGGAACAGGTAAGGAAGAAGATGATATTGAAGATCTAATGAATTGTTATCTGCCCAAAATATCAAGACGGCTTACCCCAATGTGAAATTTGAAGTTTGAACTTTGTTTTATTTCCTGCAAAAATACAAAAACATTTGCAGACCAGTGCTTGGACCCATAGCCGAAGGCTAGTTGTGGGTCGAACAATTAAAAGTGCATATTCACAAGCAGTCGTCATTAAGGTTATTAGGTTAGAAAGGCTGCTATATAATAATAAAAAAATATCATAGATACTATTTACAGATACAGGTCACTACTAAAGGTAGAATAACACATAAAGTTAGCAGAGATAAAGCAGAAACAACATCACGGCTTTTACAAATAATCTCTTCGCAGATGCAATATCAGAGAGCAAAAAAATATAAGTACATCTAATACGGTGGACAATATTCGGAATTTAACAAGAAGTAAAGATTTTTCAGCTTTTTACAGCAATGTTGTTTATTCCTCAGGTTGACAGGAATTTTATTCCACCCTATTGCAGCAACATATTGTATAAGTCTCTCATCATACACATTTTTAGTAAGGGGATGATTAAAATTGTTCAGGGTGAAGTTTCTTGGGAATAGTAGATTTGTAAATATGGACACTGGAGGAAATGGATGACTGTGTCTAATTATGCGGTATGTGCAACGTGCCGTTTTTGCTTCCCGCATGGGATTAAAGGCTAACATATTTAGCTGCGCAAACAAAGTTTTACAGTATTCATTGTGTTTCGCGAATGTCATTATTCTGATTGCAAGCTTTGGAATCATATGATAGGGTTAAGGTAAGCAGCATAGGTCTAGCCCCAGGATTCTAAACAGTATAATAAAGGACTGCTGATAAATGCGAAGTATAATACCTGGTTTAATTAAGGTGCAGTTTATAAGTATTTTCGATGAGTGAAATACCATATATTTAGTTTCCTTAGTGTTGATAGTTATTTTTGTTAGCCAAAAACCAATCTGATATTTTAGCTAACCCTATGTTTATTCACATTGTAGTTCAACCTCGTTTTCATCAGTGAATATGATGGCAGTGTTGTCAGCGTACATGAGCATTTCAGAAGTAAGAATACAAGGAAGGTCGTTAAAATAAATGGTAAAGAGCAGGGGCCCAAGTACTGACCCTTGTGAAACACCTGTTATTATATCTTGTGGGGAACATGATATATTGTTCATTGAAACTATTTGTTGGCGATCCGAAAGGAAACTATGAAATAACTTGAAGGTGTCGCCCCGAAAGCCGTATTTATTTAGTTTATTCAGCATAATATTGTGGTCAACTGTATCAAAGGCTTTCGGAAGGTCAAAGAATACCACTGCAGCAAGGTTAATATTATGCAAGGCGGCATTAATGATTTGGCTAATTAAAAGCACCGCTTTTGAAGTTGGGTATCGTGGGCGAAACCAACTTTGGTTGTGGACAAATGATTTGGTACACTTCAAGAAATTTATGAACGCGTTTGGCCAGTGGTTTTTCGAAGATATTGTTAATAACACTTAGAACTGAAATCGGTCTGTAACTAGACGGGTCCGATTGATCGCTCTCTTTAAAGACAGGGGTGACTTTTGCTAATTTTAGGCGTGATTGGTATATACCAGTAAGAAAAAGTGGTTAAACAAGTGGCATAATGTAGGGCCAAGAATATCGATATTTTCCCTAATGAGTCGCACGGACGGGAATGCCTTCAGGGCCTGCTACTTTATTTGTGGGTAAGGCGTTAACAATAGATATTACTGCATTCAGATCAATGTCTTCCATAACAAATGTATTGTTTATAGAGGTAACAGTAGAATTATGCGTGGTATTAGTATAAAATTTCGCCGCCAAGCAGGGCCAACACTGGCAAATTATGAGTTAATTTTCTATACAGTATTCTGAGTAATATGGGCAGGGGCTGGGTGTTGTTTCTGAGAGTGTCCTATATTTTCCTTCCCAATATTCTACATTTTCTTTGTATTTCCAGAAGCTTGTGTAATGACCTGCGAATAATATTATGTTTTGCGTGTCCTCATGAGGGAAACGCATTTGTGGCGCGTGCTCTTGAACTGTCGCAAATACATACATTGTTATATAAAGTGACTCTCTCTCTTTGTCAAAAAAAGAACAAAGCGTTTGATCTAAAATTGACACCATGCCCTGCGGCTATTACGAACGTGATTACTACTAAGGCCACCAAAACGCCGCACTAGTTCTGTAACGTCTGCTGGAAAACGTTAGGTCTGGGACGTCATTAGGGCTGCATGTAATCGCAGTACTCTAATCGCAGTGCTCTAAACGCAGCCAGGATTGCATCCCACGACATAATGCTCCATTATTGTTTGTCTACAATAGCTGCTTGACATTCTTTATATTAAGCAGTATTTCATTAAACCTTGTTAATTAGCTAACTAGTTACTAGGAGACAGTGGGAAGGAAAAATTTGGAAACAGGAAGAGGTCGAAAAGATGTATATTTAAGCAGTATGATGTTTATGGTGGAGCAAATCAACCTACGCTTTCAGCGCAGACTTCTGCGATAGCTATCAGTATAGACCAACGTCTTTAGAAAAAGAAATAAGACTACGATATTTCAAGCGTTCGGCAAGTGATCCATTAACACCACTGTGTAATTATTCGCACAAAACGTATTCAGCCGGCCGTTACACGGGCAGTGGGAGTTGGGAATCATCGGTACTATTGTCCAAGACCTCGAGTTCCACATAGCGGCTGATGATGCTACCGAAGGGAGAGCTGTGTGGAAGTCCTGACATGGAGTTGCCACTGTCATTCCACTGTCCCGGGGCCAGTCTAGTCTGGGGCAGGCCGACGTAGCTGATGATCGCCGGTGTCGTGGTAGTCTTGGCGTTAGGTGGGGAAGCCATGGCTGCCACACCGGCGCCTCTGATCCTGGCTGCCCTGAGCAGCATCTGTCCAGTGTCGGTGAGCACGCCGTACCAGAAGACTACTGCCACCAAAGAAGCGATTACGATGAGGCTTCCCGTACAGACCGCGCAGAAGAGGGTGCGGTTCATGGTTGGCTCTCTTCCAGGCTCTGCCTGTGCTACTCCGACGGTGGACCTGACCACAGCGGCGTCTAGGTCCACGGATGTCGTCGATGCTATCACTTGAGACGCAAACCGCGTGAGTTCGACGCAAGAAGGTGCCTGCAGCAGCGAAGTGGCGTTTCTGGTCAAATCACCTTCGCCCATGGCAACATTCGTGGTATCTGAGCCAATCTTCTTCTTCTTCGTCTTCTCCTTCGTTATATATGGCACATCCCCACAGTGGGGGATTGGCCAGAATTCATTGTAGGTGACATAATATAATAGATAATGTCGATTTCACTGTATGATAGATAACCCATTAATTAGGGGTTAGTGTTGCTGAAATAATTCGGAATTTTGAGTCGATAGTAATAGAAATCAATGAAAAAAGAATAAAAATTGTAAAATAAAAAAAATAATAATAAAAAGAAAACAAGAGTACAATTCAGACAGATCAGCTCTAACACACAAGTCTTCCAGTAACAATATTATAATTGTTAAGTAACTCACACACCGGCTTTAGGGCATACTCTTTGACGGTTGCACCAAAGGAGAGGAGGACAGGAAATTTAAACGGCAATTCCAGGCGAGCAAGAGGTATTTCTAAATAATCTCTTCTCTGAGTATCATACCTGCGGCAGGAGAGGATGTAATGTTCAATTGTTTCCACGTCATCATATGACGCACAAAAATTCGACGGCATAAAGAATGAGGCAAAGAATTCTGCAACGCATGAGCTTCATGGAGACCTCATATTGCTTCGAGGTAAAAATCGGACATTTCAATGGAAATTTAAATGGTTAAAATCCGTAGTCACAAGGAGTGGCTCATGGCTCAAGGAGTTTAACGTTTGAAACCGTTCAAAACGGGATATATTTAGCAAAATAATATTCGATACAACATCGGCAATAGGCCCATTAAGAGTTGAATTTGCTAAATACTCCGCCATTATATTAGAAGCGATGCCACATGTCCCGGAACCCACTGAAAACGTACTTCTTGTAAATGTAACGCGATGAAAAACATCAAGGTTTGTTTCAAAAGAAGCATTTTCGGGCTTTCTAATGCTACTAAGACTGACAGGCAGTCAGAGAGAATGATTACGCGAGTAACTTTATCGGGAACGTTTTGAAGGGCCAATCCACTTGCAAGCAATTCAGCAGTAAATATTAGTATGTAATCAAGGATCCGTGCAGAAAATCTCCAATCGAGTGCTTAAGAATAAATACCTATTGCTGTTTTTTTATTCCATTGTGAGGCATCTGTGAAGATAGCTACGTGTCGTGGAAACTGTAATAGATAATCTTCAAGGTGCCCATTCATTACAGTGGTAGTCAAGTGTTTTGCATTAGATGGCAACGACTGGTCAAAGCACAGTGCGGAAGTGACTTGAACATTGCCAACAAGTCTTACTGAAATAAGCGAAACTGCAATTTTGGACAGCAAAGACTGAGTAAATACAAATTGTGGTTGCTTATATTGCGGCCAATCATAATCTAGAACCTGAGCTTGGTGTGTAATAAACATGGGAGAAGCCACTCCAGACAGAGGTTCCAGTGCTCATAAAAAGGTTCGCACCGTGAGGAGCTCAAATCGAGAGTTCAAGTCACATACACGGGTCTCTAAATAGAGGACTGCATTTGAAACTGAATTTCGCAACCCTAAACATGGTCGTAAAGCGCGCCTCTACAGTAGCAACAAAGCTCGTAGTTTGTATTTGCGACTGCCCGAGAAAAGAACACAGCCGAACTCCAGAATTGGGCTCACATAAGTTTTATGGGCAAACAAAAGAGTATCTGCGCATACAGAATTTTTGATGGCTAATTCGAATCAGGTGACCAAGGGCTCGCTCACCTTTCAGGCAATAGCTTTTGATATTAGGCCGGCAGTCTAATTGGGAGTGGTAAAATACACCCAAGTACTTCAAGGATCCTCTGTCATCCGACTTCTTTTTCTTCGTGGTAAGGATCGACGAAACCCTTGCGGGGAGCGCAGAACGTGTCGCTACTTATCATACCTACTGGAAGGGATGATAATTAGTTGCCCGAATGGATGCGTTCCTACCACTGTATCATGGTACAGGTTATCAGGTAAAGGCAAACAGAGATAAGAAGATGACGATCATGAAAATGATAGGGATAAGCCAATGTTCACTCACATTCGTTAATTCACAGGAGGCATAAATATTTTGATGCTGAGTGTCACGGAACGTTTTTTACTGGCGTGGTGACTCTATGTTCTGCATCAAAACACCGCATGCACTCAAGCATGGAGGCTCAGGTAAAGCGCCATGAGAACAGAGGGCCTACAGTGCTTTTCCGTAGATTTAGAATTTCAGAGATGGCCGTTTCACTTTACCATGCAAAACCTGTTGTCGACATCGCTTCTCTACCAAACATTTGATACAAGCAGTAAAAAGAGAGTAGTTCGTTGTCTAAGGTACTCATTGATACTAACAGGGCAGCGAGGAGCTCTTCCCGCAATTCGCTGCTGCTCTACGTTTTGAGCTCTCTGTGTATGCTCTCTCATATGTTTAAAAGAAGGCGGCTTCGCCAAAGGTCTACCTCAGCAAGGGGACATCAATTCCAGATGCTTCGTTCTTATGCGTATGACAGGACCACGCATATGCTGCCTTCAAATGGCGGCGATGTTTGATTTAATCGCGAAGCTTATTGGGGCTTTTTGCGCCGTCTCAACTACGGTCAGTTTGCCATTGCTGACACGTTCTTCCAAGCCGACGGTCGCGCCTAATCTCAACTGATCAGCGCTGTCACCGTGTTCTGGTCTCTCCCGGGGCGTAGAAGCTTGATTCTACGCATGACCTCTTCTATGAGCCAAAAAGGAAACAAAGAAGCCACCGATGTGTGAGGAGCACTCCTAGAAGCACAAACGTTGCTGCTCTGATGGTCTTGAGCACGCCATGGTAGGCTTCCCAAAGAACGTTTCGTTGCCTAAGATACCTTTGGTAGGAAGCCCTAGTGCACTTCATGTCGGGGGGCAATGCAGTGGTACGTTTCATATGGAGGAAAGAAGGTTGCAACTATCACTGTTACTTCATTCATATGGCGGATGCTGGGAAAGATATGAGCGTGTTTTTCGTGCTGGGTTAGCCAAGGGTTCCACATACCCTTGGCCGGAATCGCACTCTCACATCCGTATAGATGCGATGCTCTAAATTCAAGAAATCACCATGATTACGTCTCCGCCAACACGGTCTTTTCCATAGCAGGGCTGATGCAAAATCTTGAAAACAGGATATGAGTTATCCTGCAACCACCTTGATGTGTTGTTACATAGGTGTACAATGAAGGGCAGCTATCCATTTACTGAGATCTGCATTGAGGCTCATAAGACTCGAGAAGTTTCTAACATATAGTTTTACAATTAAGAAGCAAGAATGGCGTAGGTATAGGGTTTATGGCTGTGCATAATATCGCATTTTCCTGAAAGCTTCGACACTGACAAATGGCTGACGATGCTACGCATTTAATTCCCCCTTGATAATGCTCAGGGCCCAGGTATTTACTACTAAGTATAATATATATGCATGTGCGTGTGGATTCTATCCATATAAAGCTGTAGGTGGGTGTGATTTGGAAGTCTGCAGGATCTGCTGTGTATGTGAGAGAGAGAAACGTATTTATTTTGAAGAAAGGCGGAGAGGTCGGCCTGTGGTAAAAGACACTGACCTGCCACTCAGCGCTGCGGACGGATGACCAGAGAAATAAAGGAAAGTTAAGGTACAAATGGAAGGGGACGATGTCATAGTACAATGAAGTTCCTTGTCATGATCAAAGTTGTGTACGAGATTTTGCACATAGTGGGTCTTTCGTACACACCAGTTGTCACTGCAAAATCTGCACATTTGCAGAGGAGAGCTGTCCACGTTTGTTGCCGCACACACACCACATTGAACACGGCACCACATCACGCTCATCACTGTACCAAAGAAAATCACAATACACATTCACATGTCCCAGCAGACAGCACGCGCTTATGCACATCAGTACGTATAGCGCACTGCATGCAGTTGCCACAGGCGGGAATCTTAACCTGTTTCCCCTGAACACTCGAAGAGGGCCTTAAGCACCCGCCATTTATCGGCTTGTTTGGCTCTGGCGCCCAGAGTTATTTTCTCGAATAGAGGGCGGCTATCCAACTGCCTGGGAGTAGTTTCCAAGATTTTCCTCTCTTCTGTAGAGTCAGAGAACTCGCAAATAATATGATGATTTGTCTCTGGAATGTTACAGCTGAAATAATTTGGGTTGTCCTCAATTCTGTTATTGTTGAGAACTTTTGGTGTACGCGATGTCAAGCCGCAACCGATGGAGTACTGCTCCTCGACGTCGCATAATTTTTTATTGCAGATGAAGCCTTAAACCTCCGCAAGGAGAGAGATGTGGTCCTGCTGATGACTTGCGTTTTTAAAATGTAACTGCATGGCACACTCCAGTGAATGAGACAGTAAGGCTGTAGCGTCACTCCTCGGGAAGGGACTTGTATAGAAGTCTGATCAGCATGGGCTAGCTTCTCTTCTACATCAGCGTCTTCGTTACCTGTGATACCGCAATGGCTCGTTACCCACTGAAACCTGATGTCATGGTAACGCTCGAACGACATAGCTTGCAGAAGCAAAATTTGCCCATTTAAGCTGCTCGTAAGCACACAGCTTCATATATGTTTTTATAATCCGTAAGGCAGGGATCAAGTTGGAGAATATTGTCCAGTGATTTGCTTCCTAGAGACGAATGTGTCGGATGGCTTCTAGTATGCCTGCTAATTCAGCTGCCATGGACGACGTTTTATGTACGATTCTAAAGCATTGCCTATGTGCGCTTTTAGGCGCTATAAATGCAGCTGATGAAGAGGCAGTCGTCACTGAGCCATCAACAAAATGTGCACAGAGTCACCGTGCGTAGAAAAAATTAATGAAAGTGCCAATTCTTTGAGACCAGCAGTTGCGACGTGGGCTTTTTTGGTATTCTTGAAATATGCTCGGGCAATATGAGTTTTGGAAGCGTCCTTAAAAGAATCTGCATAGTTTGGTGCATGTAATTTGTAGGCAGCGCATCGAGTTGTGTCCTGATGACTTTCGAATATGCTGTGTCTGGATGTACACTACAATATTGGCCAGGAGGTAGTGCTGATGCCTGGTTAGATGTCTCAGTTGCACTCGTAGTGGCTCTTGCTGGAAATAAACGCGGAATGGGCAAGCACGTGCCTGATAAAATGTGCCCCACGTCGAAACCTTTCATGGTAAACCCAAGGACACTCTTAAAGCATGGGCCGGAGGGCTTTCAATCGTTCGCAGGGCATTTGGTCTTAGCTCTGAATAAACTCGCGCTCTGTATCTTAGATAACCACTCGCCAGCGCCTGGTAAAAGCAAAGTAAGAATCGCTCAGACGGACCCCATGATTTACCAGCTATATATTTTACTATGCTTGTAAAGCTGTCAAGTTTTTGTCCGAGCAAAGAGACGTGCTTCGTCCAGGACGGGACACGGTCTATACTGGTACCTAAGAACATATTGTCACGGTGTGAAGTCTCTGATCAGAAGTCACCGCGGGACACAGGAGTAACAGAAGTCACAGTGCGGCAGGAAACTAGCAGGCCCGCTTCGACAGAACAACTTCAGTTTTCTTCGCCTCGAGGAGACGAACGTCGGTTTCTTCGCCTCGAGGAGGCACACGCTCGCGATCAGCACAGAGGGAAAATAAAGAATGCAGCGTGTTATTGCCCCCCGGGTACAAGAAGCATCGTCCCGATGCTGGGAGTGTGGGTAGAGATAAAGAAAAAACCATTGCACGAAGGGCAGTTGCTCACGCACAGAAAGAGTCAACACTATCGGTCGTAATACGGTTTCAGGCGGACCACGTGGACCACGTCCGGGAGCGTGGAGCGTCGGGACTTTTTAAATCCATCAGGAAAAACCTCATAGTTTAGGTCCCCAACTTGGCTTACCACTTTGTACGGGCCAAAGTAACGACACAGCAGTTTCTCGCTGAGGCCTCGTCGACGTACAGGAAACCAAACCCAGACACGGTCTCCAGCTGTGTACCGGGCGTCACGGTGTCGGAGGTTGTATCGCTGAGCATCGCGGCGTTGCTGTTTCTGAATTCGCAGCCTGGCCAGCTGACGGGCCTCTTCGGCGAGGTGCAGAAAGGTGTGAACATCTGGTTGTTGGTTGCCGTCGTCTAGATGTGGTAACATGGCATCAAGCATTGTGGTCACTTCGCGGCCATGGACCAGACGGAAAGGTGTCATGTTCGTTGTTTCCTGGACCGCTGTATTGTATGCAAAGGTAACGTACGGGAGCACTTCATCCCACGTTTTGTGCTCTACGTCGACGTACATTGAGAGCATGTCAGCGAGTGTTTTGTTCAAGCGTTCGGTCAAGCCGTTCGTTTGAGGATGGTAAGGTGTTGCCTTCCTGTGTTCAGTATGGCTGTGAATTAAAATCTGCTGCAGCAATTCGGCCGTAAATGCGGCTCCTCTGTCAGTAATCAAAATCACCGGTGCGCCATGGCGCAGGACAACGCAATTGATGAAAAACTTTGCAACCTTTAAGGCAGTACCGTTGGGTAGAGCGGAGGTTTCCGCGTATCGTGTAAGGTAATCCGTGGCAATAATGATCCACCGGTTACCGGAGTGTGAAAGGGGAAATGGTCCCAGCATGTCCATGCCAATCTGCTGGAAAGGCCTCGACGGTGGGTCTATTGGCTTCAAGAGTCCGGTGGGCTTAGTCGGCGGCACCTTACGACGCTGACAGTTGCGACAAGTTTTCACATAGTGTGAAACGTCTGAGTGAAGTCGAGGCCAGTAGTACTTTTCCTTGAGCCTTGCAAGCGTGCGCGTGACTCCCAAATGTCCAGAGGTTGGTTCATCGTGGCAAGCTTGTAAGATTTCATCACGTAGACACATAGGTACAACAATCAGGTACGGCGTTTGACTGGCGGAAAAGTTTTTCTTCATGAGGACACCATTGCGCACACATAACGATGACAGAGCACGCTTGAAAGCTCTCGGAGCGGTTGTACATGCACCGTTTAGATAGTCCATGATGTGACGAAGTTCGGGATCTGCAGATTGTCTTTCAGCGAGGCATGTGCTGATGGCATTTAGCAGTATGGCCTCATCAGGAATTTCATCTGCGGGGGGATCTACAGGGGCCCGTGAGAGGCAGTCTGCGTCCGAATGCTGACGGCCAGATTTGTACGTGACAGTTATGTCGAATTCCTGTAATCGTAGACTCCATCTTACAAGACGGGTTGAAGGGTTCTTTAGGGTTGCAAGCCAGCATAGGGCATGGTGGTCAGTTACTAACTTGAATGGTTTCCCGTAAAGGTATGGCCGGAACTTCGACGTCGCCCACACAATGGCTAGACATTCTTTCTCTGTTGTGGAATAGTTCGATTCCGCATAGACAGCGACTGGCGTAAGCGATTACACGTTCTTGGGCGCCCTGGATTTGAACTAGAACGGCGCCCAGGCCTATGTTGCTTGCATCGGTGTGAAGCTCCGTGTCGGCGTTTTCGTCGAAGTGAGCCAATATGGGAGGTGTTTGTAGGCGGCGTTGAAGCTCTTTGAATGCTTGTTCCTGTGGTGCGTCCCAAGTGAAAGGCGTGTCTGTCTTTGTCAGACGTGTTAGGGGCTCGGCGAGTCGAGCGAAATCTTTGACGTAGCGCCGGTAGTAGGCACATAAGCCAAGAAATCGTCGAACAGCTTTCTGGTCTTTGGGCGGAGGGAAGTTGGCAATAGCTGTCGTTTTCTCTGGATCCGGCAGGACACCAGCGTGGCTTATGACGTGCCCCAAGAACTTGAGCTCTGTATAAGCAAAATGACATTTCTCGTTCTTTAACGTAAGGCCAGAGGATGTTATGGCTTGCAAAACAGTTTCAAGGCGCCGAAGGTGCTCCTCGAACGTCCGAGCGAAGACCACAACGTCGTCAAGGTAAACGAGACATGTCTGCCACTTGAGATCTGCAAGTACGGTGTCCATAAGCCGTTGGAAAGTAGCCGGAGCAGAGCAGAGACCAAAGGGCATAGCCTTGAACTCGTAGAGCCCATCCGGAGTAATAAACGCCGTTTTCTCGCGGTCCCTCTCATCTACCTCTATTTGCCAGTATCTAGATTTCAAGTCCATTGAAGAGAAATATTTCGCGGAGCAGAGACGATCCAAAGCATCGTCGATGCGTGGCAGGGGATAGACGTCTTTCTTTGTAACTTTGTTTACCCGGCGGTAATCCACACAAAACCTCAGCGTACCATCCTTTTTCTTCACAAGAACGACAGGTGCAGCCCATGGACTCCGCGAGGGCTGGATGACATCGTCGCGAAGCATCTCTTTCACTTGGCGGGTGATAGCGGCGCGTTCAGTCGGAGACACTCGGTAAAGTGACTGTCTGAGAGGTGGCACGGTATCATCCGTAATAATGCGATGCTTGGCGAGATCGGTTCTGCCAACACGTGAAGAGTTGGAGAAGGTCACCCGATAGCGCTGGAGGAGCTGGTTCACTTGGCGATGCTGCAGTTGAGAAAGCGCAGGGTTAATGTCGAAGTGTAAATCGGTGGTAGGCCTCTCCATTTCGGTCAATGACAGCGTCGCAAGTCCAGAGGCTTTTCGAACATGCGTGATACCGCAAATATGGGCCACTACAGTCCCAGTGCTTAAATGCTGGTGCTCACCGCCAAAATTTGTGAGTAGGACGTCTGCTTTGCCGTCTTCGAGGCGCACGACTCCTCTGGCTACAGCAAGACTGTGTTCGAAAAGTAAGATCTGTTTACTCTCCACGACACCTTCAAAGTTTCGCAGTGTATTCGCAGCCACAGACGTCATCACGCTGGAACGGGGCGGAATAGTGACGTGATCATCAAGGACGTGCAGTGCTGTCGGTCGCTCTGAAGCACTGTGTATTGCGTTCTCAGTCGATAAGGTCACTGACTTAGTCTGCAGGTCGATAACGGCTCCATTCTCTGCTAAGAAATCCATGCCAAGGATGACGTCGCGGGAACACTGGACAAGTACGACGAAGGTTGCTAAGTACGTTTCTTCTTGCACAGTTACCCTAGAAGTGCAGGTACCGGTCGGCGTTATCAAGTGGCCTCCGGCGGTACGAATTTGTGGGCCTGTCCAGGGTGTAGTCACCTTTTTCAGAGTGGCGGCGAAAGGCCCACTCATCACAGAATAATCGGCGCCGGTATCCACAAGCGCTGTCACGTCGGTTCCGTCCACTGAAATGTTCAGGTCGGCGGTTACGGCTGTGGTGTTGCCGGAACGTCGCGGGGTCCGGTCACGGCTGCGGTGTGGTACTAGCTGATTTCGTATCGTCGGAGAACTGGAGCGCCGAGGCAGCGGATCATTGTGGGGCGCGTCGTGTCGTCGTGAAACGGAGTGGCCATCCGGTTGCAGCGGTGGAGGAGCTTGAGAATTTCGTCGATGAGCAACCTTCCCTCCAAAGGTTGCCGCGTCTAGTTTTCCCGATGGGAGCTAGGGGAGCGGACCCGCGTCAGGCCGGCATTAGCACGTGTCTGCGAGGAGTATTGGCCCGGTGAAGGCGACCGCGAGTAGTCATAGGGCGTTCCGGATGATTCAGCCAAGTACGCGTCAAAGGCAGGGGGTCGTTCACCACGCTGCGGCTTTCGCGCGTCGGCGCTAAATCCCGGCAGACCCATTCGTCGGTAATAGCAATCGCGGAACAGGTGACCAGCTTCGCCACAGTGGAAGCACAGCGGGCGATTATCGCGAGTGCGCCAGACGTCGCTTTTGCGTGGACGCACCTGAGAAATTCGAGCGGGAGGTGCTTGACGAGTGTATGCAGGGGCTGCTTGGTGCTGACTGGGAGGTGGGCAGGCACGACGAGTGACTGCGGCGTAGGTCATGGCCTGCTGTGGTGGCATTGTCGGGAGTGGCTCGGGTGGGTTGAGTGCCTGGTTGACCTCTTCCCGAACCATCTGAGAAAGGCTGGATACTTGAGGGGGTGCTGCCGTCGAAAATAGTTTTTGCAGCTTCTCGCGTACGATGGCCCGTATGGTCTCACGGAGCACGTCAGTGCTACCAGTGTCCGCGATGGCGGCAGCAATAGGGATGGACGGCCGCTCGTAGTGCTTAGATCGCATCTCTAGAGCCCTCTCAATGGTAGTGGCCTTGGATACAAATTCCCCGATGGTCTTGGGGGGACATCGCACTAATCCAACGAAGATCTGTTCCTTAATTCCCTTCATGAGATATCGAAGTTTTTTTTCTTCGGACATGTTTGGATCAGCGCGACGGAATAGCCTCGTCATGTCCTCGAAGTAAACGAGGACGCTCTCGTTAGGGAGCTGAACTCTCGTCTGTAGGAGCAGCTCGGCGCGTTCTTTCCGACAAACGGTGGTGAAAGCTTGCAGAAACTGGTCCTTGAAGGAACTCCACGTTGTGATAGTAGTCTCATGATTTTCAAACCATGTACGAGCTGAACCGTTGAGCGAAAAAAAAAATACATGTTGCAGTTTCTGGTCGTCGCCCCAGCGATTGCACTGGGCTACTCGCTCATATTTATCCAGCCAGTCTTCCGCGTCGTCGCCGGGAAAGGCTTGGAAGATGGGTATCTCCCGCGGCTGCTGCAACACGAAGGAGGGGGCAGTGGTGTCTACCTGCGTCATTACGGGTGGTTGTGTTGTCTCCGAAGGTGGTGCTGGAGAAGATGGTGGCGGCCTCGCAGTACGAGAAAATTGTAGAGGCGCGAATTCAGGATCAAGCCCTCGAAGCCGTCGGCTACTCTGATGGGTAGGCGTAATCTCGATGGTAGGAGATCCTTGAGGGCTGGAGTCTCGGCTGGTTGGAGGTGTTCGGAGCATGGGTTGCGTTACCCAGCAGCTCCACCAGATGTCACGGTGTGAAGTCTCTGATCAGAAGTCACCGCGGGACACAGGAGTAACAGAAGTCACAGTGCGGCAGGAAACTAGCAGGCCCGCTTCGACAGAACAACTTCAGTTTTCTTCGCCTCGAGGAGACGAACGTCGGTTTCTTCGCCTCGAGGAGGCACACGCTCGCGATCAGCACAGAGGGAAAATAAAGAATGCAGCGTGTCAATATGATGTGTCACGTATGGAATGGATTGGCCGTCGAATGCGAACGGGTACCAAACCGTTACCTTGCGTATAAAAGCTAAGACGACGCTTTTAGTTGAGGATAGATCGAGCCCTTTACGACGCAGGTACCCAGACAGAATGGACACTGAAGGTTGTAATCTCGCTTGCACTTGAAGATTCGTCACACTTGACGTCCATATGCAGATGTCGTTGGCGTATGAGGATATCGAAATTGTGCTTATTAGTTCTTTGAATAAGCCTAATACCACGACATTAAGTAATGCTTGACTTAGTACTCCTTCCTGAGGGACACGTCGTGTGACAGATGATCTGACGTGTCACCTTCATCAGTTGCCATGGAGATCACCCGGTTCCTCAAATAGCTTGAAAGCCGTTGTGTAGGCGCCCGCAAACTCTGCATTTCTAGAAAGCGTTTAATATTGTATCATGGTCAGTATTATAGAATTCACCCTTGTTGCCTAGAAAGAGAGTAGCGATCATCGTTGCCGATAACAGAGCGCCCTTTGCGAAATGCGGTCATTTCTTGAGGATACAGGCTGAATGTTTCAAGAACCCACTCTAGCGCTCTATTGTTTTGCCAATGCAACATCGGAGAGCTACAGGTCTATAGGCTGTCATGTTATATGGCGATTTACCCGGTTTGAGCAAAGCCACAATAGGACTTCTTTTATATTGAGGCGCGACTATGGAAGTGAAGCAAAAATATTTAAGCGAGTTTAAAAGGGTGCCTTCGGCGTTTGGCCCCATGTGGCGAAGCGCAATGTATGTTATTCCATATTGCCCTGGGGTAAATGATTGTTTGGAAGCAGAAAGAGCGGATTTGAGTCGTGTAGTGTGAATGGAACATCTAGACGATCATCCATGGTTGCAGGCCCGCATTGATGCTGCGGGAACAAAGGTGTGTTTCCAGCAATTTGCAAGCAGTAGTCGTCCGCAACTTCAATATGTTTCCAGCACTGTATAAGTGCCAGTGAGTGGGAAATATGCTTTTGCTGATGAGAAGTTGTTAGTTCTCGGAAGACGTGCCAGATTCTTGAGAGCAGTTTCCGGGAATCGAGCCTGCTGTAAAATGCCCTCCACAATTGCCTTCCATGTTTTTACACATAGCGCTAAACCTGTGCTTTTCTGCACGCTGAGAAGCCCGGAGATCAGATACATCTTTATTTCTAGGGCATTTCATTTCCGCAGATCGCAGAATCGCACGTAAACGCGCATAGAGCACACCTACTGGAGTTATGGAATTGGAGCAGTTATGCTGCGTGATGCTTTTTGTAATGCCGTAATGATGCGCTCCTCTACGCCCGTTGGTGTAACAACGCACTCACAGATCGCTTCTAAATCATTACGAAAGTAATTTCAGTCAGTACAGCGTATCTTGGCACGTGGAAGATGGTCAAACCAGTAAAAATGCACGTCTGTTGGTAAGCGGTGACTGCCATATGCTTGGACATTAGCACATCAAGTTACAGACGATGAGATACACCTGGATGCAAACTCCAAGTCCAGGAAACTGCTGTAGGCAGTGCCGCGCAGAAAAATCGGCGTCCCATCATTAAGAACGGAAAAGCCTGAATTATTCAAGAATGTTGATATATCCCGACCACGAGCATTTGTTGCAGCACTTCGCAAGCAATGGCGATGTGCAATAAAATCCCCGACTATAATATGTGTGTGTAAAGTGGAATCCAGAAGCGAGTGTAGTCGTGCAGGATCCGATCTTTCCCTAGGTGGAATGTAACCATCCATAATAGAGGTAACTGTAACATACTCGTTGCAGCTGCCCCTAGGGACTTAGTGTTGAAGGTAAGCCAAGTCACGGCGAATACATACTGTCAGAAGCTGCCTTACATATAGAGCGTAATTTGCGGGATCTCCTGCCTCACATATAGAGCGGAACTTACGAGATCTCCCCGCTTCTCCGAGCATGCTTCCACAAATATCTTTGGGACAGCAACCGGTGAGCGCGCGTCCTTGAGGATAGACCAGTAGCGCATCCAGCCGAGAGTATAAAAAGGCAGACCGCCGCAGGCCCGCCGCAGTGCGCTCTGGGTAAATTCAGCCTTCCGGGCCTCTCTCGCGGTCGCTCGCTCTCAGAAAGTGTCTTGTTTTTTACCGAGCCCGCGGTCAACTCATCGTTTCTCCTCATCTTTTACGGCCGCCGCTAGCGATCAACTCTCCGACTACGATGCCTCATCGGACAACAAAGCCGTGAGAATTCCTTTTATTGCGTAAGCAATACTGCTCCAGGTTTCGAGCCGTCGCGTATGCCCGGCGGACGCCACGCTTGACTTCGAGCCGCAGCTGCGTCGACTACAGAACCGCGCCGTAAGGGAAGGGAGGAAGGGGCGAGTGTTAGCATTAGAACGAAAGCAGAGTCACGGTTCTCTCCTGTCCTCTCGCACTTTGCACACTTTGCACTCCTGGCGTTCCCCGGATCACACTCTCTCAACGCATGCGATGCAAGGTCCGATGTTGCATGCGCGCGTCGAAATCCAGGCGCGTGCTCCAGAGCGATGGTCGGGACGCAGCACTCAGTGTCCTAGGGGCGGACGGCCGCCGCCCAGGGTAAGGAATTGCGCAGTTATAAAATACGCAATAAAAGACAATCGCTGATAGGAGTGAAAGTGAAAAGACAGAAATAGGAGTTGGAGTCGTTGTAAATCAGTTGCTATGCGGTCTTACAGGGAGTAGCATCGGCGATGCTACACTACATGCCGAACCTTGAGCGCAATATTGCAGTATTGCTTGCGTAGCTTACCAGGTTTAACCAGAGCTAAACTACTGCCAATGTTTTTCCACAGACTGTTGGTTAATTGAAAATCTTGTTTTCTCTTTTGTTTAACCTTGATCTGGTTTAGTATTTTACGCAGCGTTGCCTGTGTAATTCTTGCCTCTACTTACTATATCTGGAATACTTGCTTTGTTTCCTTTATAGTCTCCTTTTATCGCAGTGTTTGTTCATTATGGGTTCTTTCTATCTTGCCATTTACCGAACCGTTTTTTATCACGGTCGTGTCGTGGCGTTTTTTTTTTGTGTGTTCGATTATTATGCAGTATAATTTGTACTTCTAGCTATAAATATCCAATTAATGAAAAAAAAAGTGACTTACTTGGACCTATTCCTCACTCACACACCGACACACCTACTTCAAGGGTTGACCGGCCTTACATTTACCTGTGTTCTCAAACCTCACGGAGGCACGACGGGTAACCGTAAAGGGGATCCCGCATCTATAGACCGTAAAAGTGGAGGTTTGTGACACGTACTAAAACCTTGCTTGCATGTTCAACTGCTTCGGATAGAAATTGCTCTTATTCGGACAGGTGAAACGCAAAAGTGATATTGGGCTCCCATATAACAACCCATCGGCTTCTCAGCCCTCGACCATTCCCTTGAAATACTAGCGATCGACAATTTTTTTCTTGTAATGACGGTGTTGGCGACACTAAAGCCATATTTGCTGTCCTCTATTAATAGTTGCTAGAACTGTCTCAATACAGGGGCGGATTAACAGTGATGAGGGCCTGATTCAAAATCATGAAGAAGGCCCCTATAATCCCACTTCCCTGCCTCTTGTTGTGATGTTTAAGACTTGATGCGTTCTTAAACGCTTCTTCATTGAAAATTATTATTATCTCGAGTGGTTATTTTCTTCGCGTATTCGATAACGCAGAACGATTGGCTGCTTGAGTGCACAGACGAACTAGAGCTGGGCCTTATATATTAGCTGTCCGTAAATTTGTGCCGCAAATACGATATCAGTCATCTAATAGTTTTGTGAATTCATCCAGCAAGACGAATTGAAGCTCGACTAAGGGAACGTTTCTGCAGAAACCGCGATATAATGTTCTGTATGCTCACTTAAAGTATAGCATACAATCTTCATTACTCCAAACGCAATAATAATGCGAGGCGCGAAGTTCTTAGAAATGCTGGCACCCTGTACAAAACGACATCGCTACTTAACTGGCACAAAACTAATGTTTAATCACGCTCAAGTAACCACCTATAAATATTTACGTTTTGTACACATTGTTCTCCTTTACAGACAGTATGTTTACAGTTTTGCATATAATTTGAACTTTCAAAAACAGAAGGAATCCATTTGCATGTGTCACATAATGTTTTTTCCTTCTATTTACAGAATAAAGACACATTTTACGAGATAACGCGTCAGCTTTTTCCGGCGAGAAGCCGCCGCCACCGCAGACGGGGGTCTGGAAAAATAGGGTGGACACTTTTTTTTTATTTCACGAACTTGCCATAAGGCATATTGTAGAAAGTCATGCAAACCATTTTCTACCAGAAACTGGAGAAAACTTTTTCATTCAGAGTTGTCCATTTGCGCTTAGGTAAATCCTCCTCCCTCGTCGCCGACTTCCGGAAGGATCCGTGTCCTAGACACCCTCGTCCCTGCACAAGTCCGCAGCAGGTGGCTAACATCCGCCTCTGCAGCCGATGTAGAACATTTAGGGCGGGTAGCCGGTCCTATGTCTTGGGAGCCCCATCGACACTTGACCGTGGGGGAAGGACCGCCCATGCCAGGCTGTACTATATGAACTCGTATACAAGACTCATTGTTATCAGGAGGTAAAGAAATCAATACCACTGGAATCATCTGTTCGTGAAGGATGTCCACTGTCTCTACTGTTTGCCTTGAATTTGAACACAAGGTTTATATTAGTGTTTACTGACATTGTTATTAAATACATGGTTCAAAATTCAGAGAAAAATTAGAGGATGGCCGACATCTTCTAGGGTTTATGATGATCGCGCTTTTTGTGGTTCGGAAGGGAGGAAGTGCTGTCATGGGCAGATGTCTTGTCACGGTCCTGGTTTCCAGAAACAGATCGACCGTGGTCGACTGTGCAGCTGGCATTATACGCGCGGAACGCCTCTGACTGGTAGGCGCCGTCGAGGTGGAGCATCCTGCGTTTAAGATTATAAAGAAAGAATTTTGCATTCTACGTGTCACCATCAGAGTAGCGCCAGCATAGGAGTCCCTTCGCTACTCATATCTCAGATGCTGTTTTAACGAACTGTTAAATGTCATATGGATTTTGTTAAATGTCATCTGGATTAAGTACGCATACAAGCGGCGCACACGAGGTGTAAAGCATCGCTTACGAATGTGGATCCAGAAATAACCAAACTTATTCAAAACGTCATTATGGTTCATGCACCTTTCAAAGAAAGTACAAATACGTTCCCTTTAAAGGAATACTCCGGAATTGCAAAGAAGTTGCCAAACTCGTGTTGTGGCACTGTTCGGTGTATAATAAAGACTATTCCTTTGTAGTAGTGTCGTAGGTCCCATGGATGATGCTTTTACAGTGGAAGCTGTAGTTTTCACCCTCGGAAATATTAAAACTGAGACTCGGAGTGACTGTGCCAGCCACCGCAGTAAACTGTAAAAGCGCGAAATCACGACGGGTCATTAATATTTAATTATCTTCCATTCTAATTTGAAGGGTAGGCCACTTATAATTTGACGGTTAGGCCACAAGGTTTCGTGAGGTAAAACTAATCTATTTGAGGGTGGGCCACTTATGTCTTGAACGTGGGTGGACTGAATTATTTTAATTTCTATCTTTAACTGTACAAAATCAATATCGCGGTTGGCCACCACACTTTTTGGAGTTGCCTAGCATATTATTACGCTCTTAATGTTGACATGCTCCAGTTGTGAAAAGAAGGGTTCATTTTCCTGCTCTCAACGACAATGTTTTCGGACATCTGTTATCATGAATGCAGTGGCAGGTATGCTTGGCTTTTGGCCGCCTAGGCCTTTCCCAATCCAGGACGAAATCGCGATTGACAGAACTAGTCTACAGGACTTAGAGACGGAAGTCTAATATACTCCTAAAATCGTAAAATGCAATCCAATAACAGAGAGCATGTTATGTTGAGATACGCCCCCAAATCCAATAACAGAGAGCATAATGTGCTGCGATACGCCCCCAAACCACTAAGAGGGCGTTCTATATGGCTTAAGGACTCCCACAGATGGCTTCTTTGCCAAAGCTCTGCTTTCTCAATGCACCACTAGTTGCTGTTTTGATGCCTGGTCGCTGTAACCGCATTTCGATGGAGGTAATAAAATACGTCCATGCAGTTATTATTTTCTATTGAAAACGTTAAACATACTGGACGATCAAACATAAATCAAAGCCTCCCAGTATATTGCGTTACAGGTACAATGCGGTTTGTAGAAGCCCCCCTAAATCTATTTACAGCATTAGCCATGCCGATAATTTATCCGAGGTAAAACACCTAGATTTACCATGCCCTTCGGAAGGAAAATAAACTGCATTAATGCTCGTTTCTGTTAAATAAAATTTAGTCTTTCTTCTTTATTACTCGCAGTTTATATGAAGCGGTTACAGGCATGTTTTATGACCATGTAATATTGAATGCGCTCACCGCTTAGTGTTTTTATTGAGTTAGAAGGGCATGGCACGAACAAAGCTCAATGAATGCGAAGAGTCCCACGCAGAGTCCCAGCGCGTTGGCATCGGTGGACGAATGAAGAGAGGAGAAAGGACTAGAGGTTCATGAGAACAGCACGTGTTAGTGACTCCTATCTGCTGTTTTTATTAAAAGAAAAAAATTCGATAAGCAAATGCACTATAACTATGCCAGAGATAAGTAGGTGTGCAAACTGTACTAGTGAACAATGTCCTATCATAGCAAAGCGTAACTCGGCTCGAACGACGACAGCTACGGCAGTTTCTCTTTCCATGGCGACATTTTCTTGTATCACAGGCAGGAAAAGGTCGGGTTTGTAACTTAGGCGAATGGATGCCTCTTAATAACGACAAAATGAAGACAGCAGATAGGTGTGCGGATTCGGTTTCCAGGTTCCCGTGCAGTCACTCCAAGAGAACAGAAGGATCAAAGCTTGCGGTGACAGCAAAATTTAAAGGGCCGAAGGCTTCAGTGAGCACATAGTAATAAAACCCATGGATGCGTGCCTGTGTGTTCGAACCAACAGTAGCAAGCTCACCCGCCGTTCATGCTTGTGCTGAAAGCTGTAACTTGTAAACATAGCATTACTTTGTAAAGGTGTGACGGCATACAATGAAAAATCTTTACAACAAAAGAGGCTTATCAGGAACTTTGTGTGGGATGGTGCCCCCTGTAGGACGCGAAACACGCGGGCGCTGCCGTTTAGTTTGGTCGTTTAGACACCTCCTGTGGGGTCACTTCGAGAAGCAGGGGACGACGGTAGTCGTGTTTCGGACCCCTTCCGAATGGAGCTCCTCCTAGGATTGCTGTCACTCACAACGTCTTTTAGTTATGCCCGCGTCGGTCTCGTGTTTCTATTGGACACCTCCCGCTGACGTAGTGGGCTGTTTTGACGCAAGCCATCGGCCGGGAAGCGAAGGGGCAGACAACTGCCGTCAAGAGCGTCAATAGGGTAAGTGGAGTTTTCTTTCCGGGCTCCCTGGCCTCTGCCAGGGGACTGCTTGTGCAGGCTATAGCAGCGTGCACTTTGTATGCGTGCTCAAGTCCATGCCCGAAAGGAGTCCGGCGTCCGCATGTGCGTTAGGAGGGGCTTGATTAGGCAAGGTTCTCTGTCAACGTGGGCCAGTGCCGGTGGCGATGCGCGACGAGCCAGCTACGTGCCCTAAGTCGTCAAGATGTGCTCGGCGTATCCCTTACTCTCACTCGTGATGTTTCGCACGCGCTTTGTCTGGTTGGCCTTGCGGCCTTCGAGCGCCCAATGCTTCGCCGCGAACGCCTGAATTGCCTTTGCCTGGCGCGCGGCACCGCGGCCCCTTGGCCCCGCCTCCGGGTGCTGCGGCAGGGCTATATGGGTGGTAATTAGGTCTTGTTCTCACTGCAGTTTTGTACAGTGCAACCTTCTGCATAATAAACCCTTGTGCTCATAACTTGTTCCTTCCTTCTTTCGGAGCGAGAGCACATCCGTGCAGTGAATGCTGACTGTGCTCTCTGCTTTGCTCCGGTTTGAATCCGCGGTATTTGGGTCAGGTGCTACGCACCGGTAACATCACATCTTCAGAAGAACTTCCATACCAATGAGCATTATTTGTTTATATACCTGCAGCATTAGGTGTGTAGTCTTTATTCTCCTTTGTATTGCTGGCAGTGAGCCTGTCTTTTTAATTAGCACATTGTTTTGCTTTTGCTAGCCCTTCAAGGTTGAATGTTTGATTTGCTGTATCGAGAACATATTCATCAAAAGTTAACTTTGTGCGATATATCTGATTGTTGTGGATTTGCCCTATCAAAATTATTAGGCCAATTATGAGTTTTTGCCTCTACATGTCGAAAACATTTTGTCTTCGTCCTCAGTCGTTATCGAACGTTCGAATTTCTGACACCAGTGATTAGATTAGCCAAAGTTGTATAATTCAAGTACATATACAGTACTGAATGTAAGAGGCCGGTCGTATTTATAAAGATGCATTTGGCAAGGAGACATACCTGTGGAAGATGTTAGTTCTGAAGGCTATCAGTGTGCCCGTCCAGCCGACAAAGAAGGACACCACTGACCCAAACAAGACGACACAGGACAGCAGTAGAGGCATGGCCTGCGCAAGGCTGTCTGATCCGCTGGACAAAACCGTGGCATCCACAAGAGCGGCTGGTGACTGCGTTCTCACCGCCATCATACGTACTCTTCTTCAAAATTCTCTCGGCGCAATCCGCTACCTTTGATGGATGCTTGGCGCCAAGTTTCTTCAGTGAGTGTAAAAACCTTCTCACACATTTATATCGCCGATACCAAGCATGTTTTCGTCTTCTTCAAGCAGGAACATTGCATTCTTGTTTAATGAAGACGAAAACATGCAATATTCAGTCGGTAATTCATACTGAAGCCTTAGTTCTAATCATTAGACACGAAAATATTTTGCGGTTGATCTCTTTGCCTTGTCCTGAAAGTAGAGCACGTAATTTGGTCTTCTAGTCGACTCACATATTTGGACATAACGATCAGTTTAATGCCTGTTTTGCCGTTTCCGAGAGTTTGCTCTAGAAAGCTGATCGAAAAACAATAGCGGTCTTCTACCTCGTCATCGAGACCTAGATTCAACGTGAAAAACATTGCCGAGGATGGGTGGGTGCACCATAGATAGTTGTAAAAACTAGAACTTGGGATGGCATTCGTCAGGCATTTTTTTTTTTCTGAACAGCGCTACAGAGCTGTCCTCGCGCCAAAGAAAAGATGTCAGTGATGCAACTTGCTACACAGAACAATGGGACCTTCACCTATACCAGACCCCATTTATCCGTCGGCTTCCACGTCAACGCAGCTGTAGTAAACTTGATTTTGATCGTGCAGTTTATTACAATCTATTACATCTTTTGTCGCCATATCATTTTCGTCACCATATGATCAACCCAGAGAACTAATTTGGCTACCATAGGATTGAAGTGTTCTTATCTTGCTCAATCACTTCTGCTTTTCGCATTCGGCAGCGCCTTCAATGTCTCTCACTGCTCCCGTGGTAAAACGGTACAATGGTGGCAGGAGAGAAGGCACCACTTTTAATTACTGTTTCATTGTACTTTCGCTGCCTAGCTGCAATCCTATGGTTCCTTTCGCACCCTTCACAGCAGGAGTCTCTACCTGTTATGACGGGCACTTTTGTGAGGCTCTTCGAAGGCCTATTGGTATATCCCATACAAAAATGGTCCACGTGCTCAAATGGAGAAGTTTATGGTCAGCTATGTCTATCTATGGACTTTTATAGTCAGACAATGCGCCATAGGAATATCTATAGCAAGTTACAGAAAATTCTTTACCACGTTGTCTATAGCTTCTGAACCATGCCAAATCTTTTACCTGCCAATAGAAAAGTGTATGCTCCTAACGCTATAGACTGGTAGCCATACACTTACCTTAAGCTGTCTTTAGAAATGTCAATGCCTCTAAAGCTGCAGACTGCAAGCCATATAGGCTGCTTTAGCTAGCTATAGAAAAGTGTATGCTCCTGTAGCATGTAGACTAGACATCTTTCGGTTCTATAGAAATATTAATGCCTCTAAAGCTACAGGCTGCAAGCCATATAAGCTGTTTTAGCTGGCTATAGAAAAGTGCGTGCGAAAGCTATAAACTAGTATTCATACAGTTATCTTTAGCTGTCTATAGAAACGTCAGTGCCTCTGAAGCTACAGACTTCAAGCCATATAAGCTGTTTTAGGTGGCTACAGAATATTTTATATACCAAGAGTAATAGACCAGTAGTTATACACCCTTCTATGAAGGTGCATATATTTTTAGCTCGAATCCCTTGTGAGACTTGTCCTCTAGCTTGACTAAGCGTTGTGTGCTGTATGCGACGAGAAACCGTATAACAACAACTGTAATGATTTACGACAAATGGATTGCGTCACAATCTTGGTATAACTGGTGGAAGCACTGTCGCCGCATGGAAGTCCGCCTGCAGTGAGTACCTCCGACCCATGGTGGTTTTAGTCGCCGAGATTACAGGCAAATGTTCAGTTATTTAGGCATCTAATTGAAACTAAACGTTCGAAGACGTAGAGCATGACACATGCTCCTGCACATATGCACAGACACACGAGCCCGTGCGAATGTTCTATAGCTGACCATAGAAAATGCACAATACTGTAATACATCAGGACAACAAAATTAGTCCATAGGTTATAGGCTTCTATAGCAGGCTATAGCTTTTTGGGCCAAACATCTGTAGCCAACCATGCAAGGGATTTTCTATTGGCCTCGAGATCAAGCAGAGTCACCACCTAGCGGCATACCTGCGAAACTTACCCAGTGTGGATGCGTGTTCGCGTCGCGTGAAAGTCCGCAGTGATTTATGTGCGCGCGTGCGGCCTCTACAAGAGTGCTTTTTGTTTGTTTCGTGGTTCCAGTACGCTTTTGCTTACCTATCTGCCTCTTATAAAAGGAATATGAACAGGCTATTACTCCACGCTCCACTAAAAATATATATACTTGTCCACATTGAGTATGTCACGCCGGAAAGGACATATTCAGTCACGGTCTTCGGCGCTTGAGATTCTTTGAGAAGCGATGTCTCAAACGAAGCGCTGCTATCATTAGGCACTGTGTCAAAGCAAAACAGGTTGCTGCCGTCAATACAACATAATGAAAACGCTCGAAAATCGTATATTCGAGTTTCTGTTCTGAATACAGCAACTACTGAAATATGCGGCCGCCGAATGCTGCATAGAAAAATTCAATTTGAACAAGCCACTCTGCGCCTTCTGCATCCACGATAGAGTTGTCTGAGTACTTTTTTTTTTGTTTTTTTGCTTTTAAACCTTCGTTGCAGTGTCTCAGTGGTAGTGCTCTCGACTGCTAGTTTCAAGAGCGTGGGGTTCAATCGATCCCGACCGTTTCGAAAGGCGCTCCTCGGCTGTGGGATTTGACTGCACGTTAAACAATCCCACGTGGTCAACACCGAGGCCCGCCCCTACACCATCCGTCATATAGCCGATATCGCATGGCGCGTTAAATCCATGTATGCACTTAATTTCTTTTTTTTTTCTTTCTAGGGATTCTGCTGATCCTATAGAAGTGGCAATGAGCGCGTTTCGCTTTAGATAAATGTTCGAACGTTTGAGAAACGAATCTTCGCAGCACCTGTTACACTAAATATTACATATTACACATAGATCAATGTACACTGCTAAGACATTAGAATCATTAAAACCCCTTTTCGTCTCTGCTGTCTTTCGAGCAAACTGGTTGTTTCTGACAAGGGGAGTAAAATAGCTTCATATACGGGCTTCGGTGTTTAGTTCAGGAATAAATACATATTTATAGTCACATGATAAGATGAACTCCATTTCTTTCGGGATAGTTTTATATCCGCCACCTGTTTTGGAAGTAAACGACAGAATCGCCCCAAGCCACTGCTCAACAATATTTAGGGTGATAAAGAAATATTCAGCCTTCAAAATTCCTAGTCAGAACATGACAGCGACCAAGCGCAGTTTTTACAATATCTTCGTAGCTACTGGTTCGTAGCTTGCACTTTAACGTTACTGAAAATTAATCGCTGACAGTTCTAATTTTTGTCAACTGTGTAAAAGTTCTGTCACATGGTGAAATTCATTTTCACTGAAAAAAATAATTACACTTCTAATTTACCATTTAAAAGCATCACACACATTTGAAATTCCTTGTACTTCCCTCGGTTTCAGGCAATAATTAGTGCAGCGCCAGATTATCTGCCGTAAAAAGCATCCGCTTTGCTATGAGCCAAGCAAACTCAATCTACTCACCGCTCTACATGTGAGCAGTCAGTTTTCCTGTGCGGCGAGGTTTCCTGTACAGTGCCGGCGTAATCTCATTTTTGGGGAATACAGTTGTGCCTAGCTGTCTAGCCAGAGTTGATGTCCACTCAGTCTACGGCAACCCACTGGGCAGTACGCTATCAGTGCTAAATTTAACCTGCTTAACCCTCGATTCAAGTACAATATAATGAACCAGGCTGACTCGACTCATTCTAATTATGTCATTCCTAAAGTATACTGTAGGTCAAAGCACGAACCTTGCATATCCATGGGCATGACACAAAATTTACCTGTCTCATTCGTGTAAGACATGCGCACGCTGTTGAAAAGGCGATAAGATATGTCATGTTCAGGCCCAAGTATCAGGCCTGTGAGCGCCGTGCAACGGAAAAAGTGTGCAAACTGCGATGCCAGTAAATCTAAAAGACGGGTGGTTGCGTGCCTTGGTGCCTAAAATCCGCACAGCTTTTTTTTTTCCTGCATTGGCGAAATCCGTGGACTCTTTTTCTGCAATATTGGAACACTCTAAACAGTAAATAGCTAATGCATTGCATAAGGCACGTTTTCATCCCAACCAACCCGCCGTAAACACGGATGCAGACATAAGCCGCGTGCGTTTCTGTGAGCGCCTCCAGCTGCGATCCCCACTCTCAGAGCGACGGTGACGCTACCTATAGGTCGATCACGCTGCGAATAGCTGACCATAAATGTTTGTACGGGACCTTAGAAAATTCTACACTACAGTACACATACAACCTTAAGTTTTTAGAAGGACGTCTATAGCACGGACTATAACCGAACCTAAATACCACCACAGGAACGGCTATCGCTTTTTTGGGCCAAATATCTGTAGCCGATCATACAAAGGATTTTCTACCATTAAAGTTTATACCTGAACATAGAAAATGCTAAAAGCTGCAGTGCATAGGCAACCATAAGTTTATACAATGGGTAAAAACTTCAATGAAACAAACAATAGCAAAACGTAAAGACAGCCATAGGAGTTGATATTAGGGCCAAATGTCTATAGCCGACCATACAAAGGATTTCTATAGCCGACCATAGGAAATTCTTGCATGGGATGGTGGCTATAAACGAGGCTTCTCTTTTGCGCGCTCGGCTGGTTGAAATGTTCTTCGGTGTTTCTATGCAGGTAGTTTGAAATATTTCACAATATTTTGAGGGATTTAGGTTCATGCCTGGCTTCAGATTTGCCGTGGTTTTGTGACCATGTTCGCTTTAATCGGCCAAACAAAGAGCGCTGACAACGTTTATGTGGAGTACACACTAATGATTCATGCAGGAGCAAGTTGAAGAGGAGAGGCTGAAGGGCTTCGAGCATCCCTCGCTTCTCAGAGCTTAGGGTTTGGTATTCAGCCACATTTTTCGAATTATTTCCAGTTATAACTGTTCGCAGCAACCTTATTCTTTGCATCAGTAATTTCCCGTCGTTACCTTTGGAGTTCTCTCTCTCTGCCGTCGCCCCCTCGCTGCTGTACTTGTTGGAAAATTGGTTCCTGCTTCACGTACCCGTAAGCTTGATCCCAATGCAGCTATTAATCCGACTGCGAGACCCTTAGTACACGACACCCTTCACGGCTGGCCTTGCACACATCAATGCTAGAAGTCTGGTGCCGATTTTCCTCATAGGCATGTCGTATCTCGTAGCAACATCAGTACCTCATTAGGACACCTTTGTTATGTACCTGATAACAAAGCTCTTTTCCTCGTCATTTATTTGCTCATTATCTTAACGAGGATTTCAAATTCAGCAACCTTGATATTATAAGTGCAAGGGGGGTTTCACACAGCACTAACTCAGCTTCTCCGTCCTATCACGTTCCACGTGACACTCCTGGTGGCAGAGGACTCTTGACGTCACCGCTATCAGGAATAGGCGCTCGCGAACACTCGCAGTGATCGGTTATACGCAACATCACTATATGAGCTGAATTTTGAACAGCCGTCGCCGTGCCTCAGCCATCAGAGAACCAACCAGACGTGAATTTTGGAGGTCTTGAGTTCGGAGCCCACTGGTAGCATGTGGTCCTTTCCTCATCTTTTTTCTGATGATTTATCGCCACGAGTACAATTTTGTTGGCATTGATCAACATAAAAAATTGCTAAATACATTTGTGCCGTTTAGTGCAATAATACCAAAATATTACTGCTGCTTCTTGGTGTCTAAATTATTCGTTCTCGTCACGTTTTCAGTGTCTTGCATTGTCCTCTCGTTCTTCGTCGACTTGTCATCGGACAGTTGAACAATCGCACGACAGCATGGCACTTAGACTGTGGAACAGAGACCCTTTTCTCTACATCAATAGAAGCCCCTTCTTCACGGCGCGTCTCGTCGCTCTCTGCGTGCTTGCGAGGACGCTTGCCCTTACATCAAGTCGATGTAGCCGCTCCGCTTCAAACATCTGAAATACTGTCTGAATGCGATGAATAAAGCACAGGCAGGAGCGTAGAGGGTGCGCTTAGCACGAGCATCGGATGATTACGTTATACTGAGGCCACTACTCTTCTCGCAGACAAGTTTCGAAGGTTTACATATTTCCCTTTTGAAGTGCGCCTTGACGCTTCCTGCGCATTTTTTTCGTTTAGCTATCCTGTCAGTGACTTCATTGCCGATGGAAATTTAACAAATTGAGCTGGTAAGGTTTCCGCGTTAAAAAGTATTCTATGTTCCCTCTATGTCACCGTTTTTTGCTTCGTACGTACCACGAGGAAATGAATATCAAGGCAAGTCTATGACCTCTCAGTTAACACCACGCTGCGAGAGAAGGAAAAGAGAGTGATATAATAAATAGAGAAACAGTTATTGTAGAGGCCTGCTGATGAGATTCGACAATACGGTGTTTCTTAACTGAAATAGCACTTCACTCGAGAGTCTCCTCCTTCACAACGCTACCGCCTTGGACTAAGACTGATTCCAGCAGGGTATCGAACCCTAAGGTCAACGCCGTGGTTGGAGAAAGAAACATGCGCCGTAACCGAGGGTTCAAGAATGATTTCGGCCACAATAACTTGCACTTGTTTCATGACGTGCACACACATCGTAGAGAGGGTCGCCTTGACAATAGGCTGGTTTCGAACTGATTTTATTAGGTAGAGCCCACTGAATTGCGCACTGTCATGGCTCTGAAATGAAAGTTGACATTCATTGGCACTCTTCTTTGAAAATTTCTGCTGTATATGCCTCTCTTGTGTTTCATACCATTGTTCTGCTCTTTCTTCTGCTGCCTAAATTTTCAACGTGCATACTTGCTTTCATCCGAATATGTTGTACCAGTAGTCTTACGATTTCCCTCCAGAACGGAGGAGAGATGTTTAAAGTTAAAGCTTCTGCTTTGCCAATGTCACGAACAAAGCTACGGACGAAACATAACAAAAGACCCGGAAGGTGATCACCAGGATCCAACTCTAATGTCAAACTTGTGCAGAGAAAGTGAGAAATTTCAGAACAAAGGATTTAGTCTAGATGAACAGAAAGTGGGCACGTGGAAATACCTAGGAGGGGAAGGAAAGTCCAGAGTTGTTATGTGCTCCGTATCCTCTAGTAAGGCTGTCGATCTCTGCATCACAAATTCTATAGTTTTGTGACATCTAGCAGCGTGGACGCGGGATGTAATTCGGAGGGGTGATTGCTCCGGCTATGGTATTTTATTGCGCTAGTGGCGTACTGCGTACACAGTGGGAAAGAGCTCTTAACTGCTAATAGCCTTTAAGCAGGCAATCTAGCGAAATGTTGTTTCGTAACGCATTAAATGAATTCCGAATAGCTAGCGTCGTCGTCGTCTAAACGCCTTCAGAGACTGCCCGCTACCATCACACCCCACTCTTTTATTCAAGAGATGTGCTCAATTACGGTTAATGGTTACTGCCAGGAGAAACAAAGGGTTTTTATGGCATGCATGCGTTTATGAGCACCGCGACACTACAGCCACGTCTTCCCAGGTTAGCACATTGTAAAAGCGTTCACGAGCAATGTAGTCAAGTTAGCTAGAATTTCTTTGCGCCCGGAAGCCGCTTTCGCGGTTCTCAATTTTCCCGGCCCCCGTGAAAAGCAACTGCCGTTCCCTCGTTGCCTAAAAAAAAAGCGGGAGGAGAAGGGAGACGGGAGGAATTTTATTTGGTGTTAGAATATTATGTGCCTTTGAGTATCATCTGATGCCGGGGCGTGATTCTCGGAATGAAGCAGGCGGAAGTCCCGTGAGGTTCTCGATGAAAGTATCTCACCTAAACGTGGAAAACGGTTTTGCACGGTTTTGAAACTGCACCCGCATTTCGCCTATCAGCAGTGAAAGTCGAAGGACTCCGAACATGACCGTAGGTCGCCAGAGGCTTCCGTTGCCTGGGCAGAACTAAATTTCGAGCATCTGCTTTCAAAAAAGTTAAAGCAATATTTAAGGCGGAGCTAAAAGAACACATATGTAATATGAAAACGAAAGAATTGTTTTTTCTTCACAGCATATCTGACATCTTCGGGACATCTGTCTGAGGAAGGTTCTGAGTAATCATTTTGAAAGCATACTTTCTTCAGCTCAGCCTAGCCCATTAGCCAAAGCATGACAACTCGGTGTCAACTCTGCCCTTCGGGTCGAAAGACGAAGTAAATAAAATTTGTAACATTTCGCACTACCATGCGAGTGATAGCGATGAATATGTGTATTCGCTTAGCACAACATGTCTACTGATGCTTTGCACTAAATAGTTGTTCTCGACGAAGGAGAAACTGAAAATAATTATTTGGTAAGAGATATAGTACATTTCAAAAGAACATTCTTTTTATGTTTTTATTTGCTGTTAATTAAACAGCTGGTTATAATCTAAAAATGCTTGAATGCAGAGTTTTATCAAAAGCTGCTTCATTTCCATCTTGGTTGAAGCAAGGAAAAGCATGTTTAATTGAATCATATTTACGCCCCTTCACGACCGTGCTTACATGTGCCTGCAGGTGAGTGAAGCACGCAGGGCTCGCTGTATTTTAGTGTAGTTTCTTTAAATCGGCGGCCTTTACCACAGCTAGTCTACTTCTCTGTGCTGCATGGCTCCTTTCTTTCCCTTACTGCACCGAAGTCAGCTGATAAGCTCCCTCGAAACTAGGTAAGCATGAAATTATTCTGTAATATCCGCAGTCGTGTTTTACGTCTTCTGCTAACTTATTTCACTATGGGATTCAGGAGAAAGAAATGGAATAAAAATGAAAAAATATTTCCTATAATATATTACGCATTGCTCCACAGTAGAGCTGCAAGAATGGCGATAATTATAATCCAATTTTAATATCGAACGAATGCGGCGTTACGCAGGTTTTGCTTTTCTGTCGCCCAGCTTTGTAATTGGAAAGCATGAGGCAGAAAGTTGTCTCGAATCATACATCTCGTTTTTGGAGCGAAAGCTAGCCGTTAGAATGTCATTGTGTGACCCATCATTCAGGCATGTGCACATTATTAGAGTGCACCAATAATATTAGAACATATTGGACAACCGAGGATCTGTTTGCATAGGGGTAGTGGCTCGTAATAGCTAAAATAAAGTTAATACATATCGCTCGACAATTCGCGTTACCACGTCAAAACCCAGCCATTTTTATTGATTATCTGCACGACTGCCACGCTATGCTGCAGGACTTGCCCTCGCCTCGGTGCTGGCGCGAGCATCGGAAGAGGTATCGCTCTAATAACGGTCAAGGTCAAATGGCAACGTCGAGTTATGGCTGGGTTATGACTGACACTGGTTATGACTACGGTGTACAGGACATCACTGTAGTTGGCTAACTGCCTTTCTACGCTGCGGTTCCAGAAGAAAGCAAAACAAGGTGTTGCACGAGCATATTATCCTCCATATTATTGGAATTGTTGGGGCATCTGCTTCGCCCGAGCGGCTTGTCTTCCAGTGTGTGATCCGGCCGGTAGGTCCTACTCCGAAACTGCGCGATGCGTTGAGAATGTAGTTTACTGCCCGCAGTTATTGGCAGGCACTGTAGTTAATGGTAGAGGTCGGGAGCTGGAACCTGGAAGATGGAGTGGTGACTGTGGTGTAATGTGAGTTCGATACAGTTCGCTACAGTCGACCCCAGTTATATCAAACTCCAAAGGAGTGGAGAAGCAGTTCGATATATTGATTTTCACATGCACAAAATATGACAGCAGGTGAGCTTCTACGTAACCAACAACATGTTTAGAGTTCACCAACGCTAGCGGCGCGCTTCCTGATGCGATACACGTCCTTCCGGCATGTAGAAAACCTATTAGCGCTTTCGCTTAGCGCTACAGAGGGAGCATTCATTCATAAACCTTTATTCATGAGGATAACCTGAGGCCTAGAGGGAAAGGGGGTGGGTTAGGTGAGGTTGAGGGCACCAGACTTCGACATGAAGTCTAGCAGGGCACTAAGCTTGCGCTTGACGTTGGTATTGGGGGTGTGCAGTCTTCGTAAGTCTGAATGTGGTGAGCAGATGTGTAGCGGACGCGGAGGCCAGCCGTGCCAGGACAGGTCCAGATCAAGTGCTGCAGGTCAACGGAGTCCGCAGGGCAGTTGGGCAGCTAACCTTGGTTCGGCGCCATTGACTCAGGATGTCCGGTGTGTACACTGCACCGGTTCGCGCCTTGTGAGTTAGAACTTGGGCAGGACGAGAGAGGCCGGAAGGGATCGGATGAGTAATATCGGGGACAAGGTCCCGCAAAAAACCCTTCAGCTCATGTTTAAGCCGCGTGATGACAGAGTCCGGTATGATGAAGGAGACGGGAGAACAGTAAGGGTGGTCCTAGTTGGACGGGCCCACATCGTAGGATATGCCGGCGGTCTTCCTCTAGCTGCGCCGTTCTGTTCCCGGTTCCTTGTGTGTGATGTCCAGGTGTCTAATGAATCAGTATCGAGACTTGTGAGGTATCTCGCAGGTAGCGGCAGCGCTGTTTGATGCATTGTTGTACTGAGGTCTTGTACGAACGAGCTTGCAGATTTTTTATAGTCTCTTGACTGTCGGTATATAGAGCGGCGTCGGTATAAATGCGGAGACCGATGTGCTGGTCTTATGTATCAATTATGTGGCGTTGTCGGTGATCTCTTCCTGGCCCTTTGGTGTTTGTTGGAAGGGGGTTTGGATCCGTTACCATTGTTTCTGTCCATGGTGCTGTAAGGTGGTCCAATACGGGCAAGTGAAGGTTTGCTTTGTCAAAGATTCAAGTGAGGAGGCAATGCCCGCTGGGTGTGTGTCGCAGGCGAGTTGCACGATTGGCTCGATGCGTAGCAATAAGTGCATCCACTGGTGGGAGTTGAGCGTATCTGTGAAGCTCCGTGATACGCGTGTGTACGGGTAGACCAGTTATAATCCTCAAGGCAGAGTTATAAACTAAGCCAAGACTCTTGCAATTGGCTGCGGTCAAGTGAAAGTAAGGGGCACCGTAGCGGAGCTTGGAGAGCAGAAAAGCGACGATGAGGCAACGCGCTACCTCCGTCCCTGCACCCACTCTTGCTGCTGAGCCGTTTGATTAAGTGGAGCGTTGGCTTCCATTAAGATTTTAGCTCTTAGATCCAATTTTTAGCAGTTCCATGTTGACTGATGGGAACGCCAAGTATCCGGAGATGACTTTCCGGGGGTTGTTCGATGCTTTGACCGCCGAAGTGAAGGTTTACGACCACGCCACCAGGCGGTGAATGTATGACCAGAAATTTTGTTTTTTCCGGGGTTGTACGCATGCCTGTAGAATGAAGTTCAATGTCGATTGTATCTAGTGTTAGTTGCAGCGTCTCCGTTTGTTCTCGAGCCGTATTACAGTACGTGGTCCAGAGCGTGATGTCATCCACGTATATTGTGAACCACAGGCCATCAATTTTGTCTAGCTGCCATGCGATTTTCACCATGACGATGGTAAATGACGTGGCGGAAATCGTCAGTACGCATTAGCGGTTCAATCAGACGACAGCATATTGGCGCCACGTTCCCGCCAAATGCCAGTGAACTCTGAACTTAGTGGCCAAACACCGCATATGCGCCGCTGACGGCGCATTGTAGCTTACTCTGCGGTTTCAGTTTTATTTATGCAATAGGGAATCACTTAACGTATGAGCACCTCTTGACTCTCGTCGTTGACCATCCTCATTCGGCTATAGAAGACTTCTAGTAGTATGACATCGTCTCCACGTCGAACCCTGGGGCACACCACCGTCACAACGTTCGAACAAACCTTCTGTCTTAGCAACTCGCTGTTTTTGTTCGCCTCAACCAGCTACCGAGTTATGTGTCTTCTTTTTCTTTTTCTTCCCCCGGCGACGTCACAATTGCGTCACTCACGGGCGCGCATACTTGTGCACTTCGTCTGCTAGGTTTCGTTTTCGCGCGTTGAAGGTGTACAGAATTGCTAGTGCTGCAGTGCTTAAAAAATTTGCTTTCTTGTCGTTTAAAATACAATTTGGGCATTCTCACACAGGCAGTTCACTTATGCAATTTGACAGTGCCTCCTTGCTGGTATAAATAAAAAGCGTATTAGCTATTATTAGTTCATTATTAGGTTAAATAGTACCTTTTAGAGCTCCTGATTTTTTCGACACTTAATACAACGGTTGCAAAAAGCTATAGGCATAAACTTTTGACCTGCCATTTTTTTTTAAATTCTGCAAAGTCTTAGGTGAAACACCCTCTATATCTGGCATAGACCTTTCTTTCAGTGAAACCTTTGTGATGCCGGCTAAAACACAATACGGAGCAAATGGCATGCGCCGATGTTATGCAGGAAGTAAACGGCATGCAATGGACCATGACGGCAGCTTTCTGTCGTAAGTAGAAAACTGTTGTCGCGTTGGCTGGTCGGCTATGGTACTTTGTTGGTTTCCTTCGGACTGGCTGGGGGGTCGACTCGGCACTTGAGGTTGCAACCCTAATTGGGGAACACCAGGTAGTATTCTAAAAGCGTCTAACAGTATGAATGGCACAGCGCATTTGGTTAGTAGGTGGGAAAGACTATAGTCTGCTCACAATAGCTATTTGTATACAGTGCTCGCATGACTTGCTATCATTAGCCTCTGGGAAAGCCTTGCTTATCGCACTTGGCCCGAGTTGGTAGACTGAGCTCAGAACTTCTGCCTGTGGGAGCGGCAATTCGCCCGAGTATCTCCTGCAACTGCGCGGCTGTCTTAGGTGCGGTTGTCTGCCTAACATAGCATCTGGCAGCACACTTTTTCTACATTAAAGAAACACGTGGCAGGTGTGGCTAGTGCGCTCCAAATAAACATTGCGGCAAAAGATTTATTTTTCTTTTTGTTCTTACCGTTACATTTTGAACGAACATCAGCCTTTTATGCACACTGATACTCAAGCGAGGCAACTTATGAATCACTTCTTATTAATAATATAAAGATAGTAAATATTGTATTTAAGTATTGCAAGGTAATCATATCACAAGAATAAACAGATATCACGAGGAAGCAACTGAAAAAGCACCCTGTTTTTTCGAATACATTAGGCGCTCGATGTTCTCGAGAACGAAAACTATTTTTTTATTTGTCTCCTGCATAGGAGCTGGATATTATGAGCTACGTTTGACGAGACTGTCTGAAATTTTGCCACTCCTCCTCAAGCGTGTGAATCAACACCTGTTTAAATTTTTTTTCACCCGCCATAGGTCACCATTTGGAGAGCATCAAAACGCAAGAATTTATATACTGCATTGTACAGCCAGCGTGAGGCCAGCAGGATTGCTGATTTAAATATAAGTGCTACAGGCAGATACAAAAAAAAGACTATACACTGTAAAACTTGAGCTTGTTCTTCGCGATACTAAAGGGGCAAGGCGAAAATTAGTATGCATCTGTTGTTTTCGTTAATTGTGAATTCTAAGCCTACTCTAGAAACAGGCCCTCGACATGTATTCGCTTTTTAAGTCATTTTGCCAGGTCGAGGAGTTAATAGGAAAAAACGGGGGCAGCAGCAGGACGCTAAGGAAGGAAAGACAGCACTTTCATATTCTTGTGGCTTATGAGATGGTGTTCTGGCGAATGGCTGCAGAGAAACATATCCCTGTCTAACAAGCATTTCCAGGCAAAAAGAGAGAATCAGAATGTCAACTCCTGCAGTTAGATGAAAACAACCCTTGTAAGGCGCTATTGAAGCCCTTATTTGACTCTGGGTTTAGTCCAAGACTGTTCACGTCATTGTGCGTCCCGTGCAGTATAGCAATTGGCCTACGGGCATGTCAAAAAGTAATTACCTTTTCCCCTTTTCTTTTCCCTTCTCCCTCCATATTCATCTTCCCATATTTGGATTAGTACACTGGGCGTCGCCCAATTAGCCCCCATGCCTTTCTGTTCTTCAATCTTTTCCTTCTTTTGATATACAAGCTGCTAAAATCTATACGTCTATTTCGCGGTATACACGCACAGGACAGAATTCGTTCAGTTACAAACCAAAGGACAAAACTGATAATTTGCTTTAACACCGGAAGAAGTTTACAATATAAACAAGATTACGCAACGTGCCTCGTTAGTTTAGAGACCAAAATAGCTCGGACGGCTTGGACTGCACAAAAGGAGCTGGTGGGCTGGGCTCTAAGAGTCGCTGAGAGCCACACGCTCCCGGCCACCCTACGCGATATCGAGCCGACCCACCAAAAAAATCAATAATGCTCAAGATTCAATAAGCGTTTTCGCCACCACCACCTTGGTCTGCCACTCATTGTTTACTTGTGTGACAAATATTTTTATTTATTTTAAAGGACTACTTGCTGGTTCATGAGGACTGCATCTAGAAACTTTGAACGGGCATGATCGAACATCAGCTAGTCGGGACCTTCATCGAATCGCTAGACCACCGTGCGCAACTTACGGCAGCAGGCCATGGGGCAGAGTGATGCGAAGTAGGCTGAGCACTGCTTTTCCGCTTTGCGGCGTGCGCTCTGGAAGTTTTTGTGCCTCGTCCTGTGTGAGAAAAGATCCCTCAAAACTGCGGTGGCTTGTTGTGTTGCCATGCGAAAACAATACATTCTCCTCACTATAAAGGAGTGATCTTGGAGTGCTCCTCCGTGGTGACGTATCGGTCCATGGATGACTGATATTCAGAGCTCTGACTGTTAATGCTGGTAGCACTCTACACAGACGACGACTACGGTGCCTACTCCACCGAGCGCTATACGAGAACACTAATATCCATTCTGGCTTCAAAACCTGCCTTGCAATGCTCTGCAGCTTCTTGCGCGACTTAGTGCAAGATGATTCTCTAAATGATGTTTTGACTGCTCGCTATCTTTGAGTAGTGAAAACGTTATCGGCTGCAGGGAAAACGCGCAGTTGTCAAAATAGTCATTGTGGAATTTACATAATGATGAGGAAGAAGCAACGGGCATTTGGTCTTCCGTTACGGCTGCCGCCACTCCTGTCGGAATAGTCATAGTGGCATTTTTCTGATTATGAGGACGAAACACGTAGCGCTTGCTAATGGGCATTCGGTCGCCCTTTACGGCTGCCGCAGGTAATTTTTCGACTTTTCGTTGCAGGCTCCACTTATTGGTCACGGATAAGCTTGAACTGGTGACAACTCTGTCAAGAATATAATTCCTAGAAAGTTTTGTTTTTTCACTTCCTTAGGGAACAGAGAATAAATATATCCTTCCCTGCTCTATTTACCTCGAGCCTGTACCTTGCTTAAGCGTTACCGGCAGTCGCGGTCTGCTATGCTTTTAGTTCACGAGTAACCCGCGGCAAAGGCTTGACAGCGTCTCATTCCGCTGTGCTGGAGCTTTGCTTAGAATTTTAAGCATGTTTCAATAGAAAATAAAAAAACATTAACTGAACGGTCAGTACTTACTCTCCTCGCGTGCGTAAAGGCTGTGTGGTTTTGTTGTCATGTGCGCGAAGCATATGAATGCCGCGTGTCTCTGCCCCTTCCTGTAGGGTTTCATAATGGGCCCGCGTTTTTGCTAAGTGCGTCATGTGAGGTGTTCCTTACTGGCCAGTCTACAACCGCATATGTCTCCAGTGACGCAAGTGAACATGCTTCGGCGTAATTGGCTGGTGGGAACTATTAAAGCTCCCCAAAAACGTACTCCTGCTGCCTCTTGCTGCATTATCGAGTGACACAAGCGGATCCTGGTTGCTCGACGAGGAAAATAAAAGGTTAACGCCGTGTTCAAATTCAACACTGAGGAAGTTAGTGCGAACAACTCAAATTGTTCGGTAAGTTTGTTCATAATGCCCGGAAGTTGAATTTTGCGAAAATAAACGAAGGACATGACAGAGACGTTGTGTATGCGCCTCCTCTGTCTCATTATTTACAACTGTCTCTTTGCACGCCTGATTTCGCAGCACATCGCTGGTTTATGTGAGCCACAAACAAATATGTCGGGAAATAGTTGAAGCTTATGGCGTCCCTAAGGCCAATGACGCATTGTCACCGTAAGGGATTTGATTTTTTAGATGATTCACTGATGCGACGGGCATTTTCGATTGCTTTTTCCGTCCTATCACTGCTTTGTCGTTTGTGCACGCGAATACCCGCAAGAGCCTTCTTTTTGTTCTTTCATTCCATACAATTTCAGCTTTTAGTCCAACCTCGTCTTGTGCTTCTCTCTTCTCCTGTGTTTTGTCTTCCGGCTGGTTTCACGACTCAAACACACGATAGCATGAATTCTTAACGTGCCACACAATACGAAAGGCATGCCGACATAGATGCAACCCAGCGCTTAAAAAAACCGTATGCACATGACAGTATTACTTGGGAGTAGCGCTGCTGACCCCGGATCCAAATATATCAATGGGTTCTAAATCTCATCTCCAAAGCGCTGCCGAAGTTGGTAGCATCTGCCCGTTGCGTCTTTCCATGACACCACACAAACCCGACACATACACTAGCGTTTCTCAGCAGTACCGGCTGCACGAGTCTAAAAGCCTTCAAGCATCACTCAAAGGCTAACTGGCTTAGTGAAAGCCTTAACTCTACCCCACTACACCCCAAGCTGCTAAGCGTATACCGAGGTCTTCAACTTAGCAATGCTGTATGTGATGCTCGGTTACGGCCAGAAGCTTAAGCCCATGTTTAAAATATCCTATCAGCTGTAATGCTAGCTATACACGTCTATCTTCAAGCACTGTGGCAAAATAAGTCATGCTTTGACAAGAAAGTTATATGCACTGGACACGTACACGCAGCAAACCATGGTATCTGTACCTCGACTGTGCCTGCAGTGATAGCGGAACGCTGAACAAAAGGCTGCTGACGCATGCAGCTTCTACTACACGCGAAAAACAAGGCACCCCACGTAAGACGCTGAAACGATAATTACTATATACAATGATATACTGCAATGGCTGGTCAGTCTTTTGCATATATGTACGCAAGTTTGACAGCCCGAATGATTTATTACGCCAGAAAGACATTGAGGCGAAAAGCTGAAAGAAATGAATGTTCCCCTACGTGCCCTTTCTCCGCCAGTAGCTGCTTTTCTTTTTTCTTGTCACAAAAGTGTGAAAAGTCACAAGGACGCATTATTTTCTGACTATTTCGTTGTCCTTGGACGTTTCTTTTTTCTGCTGCACTCAAGACAGGCATCATATATTATTCCGTGCACTTCAACATTTGGTATTTAGGCTCTGCAGAAGCACTGAACGCGTTTTGTATTCCCGGCAGATATCAGAGCGGTCCCGGCCCGGGTCATTCCTTATGCGGCGAGGAAAGCAGTGCTGTGCCTGTCCAGATTTTGCGAACGATGCCCAGGAGGCTTTAAATGACACAGTTGAGTTTTCCTTTCTTTTGGAGAGCCCATTTGGCATAGCTATTGCGTTTTCTTTCTTATGCCGAATTTCTTCATACTATTTCTTGCTGCTCTTTCTTTAGCGAAGGTGTTCTTATGAATTTCTTGGACGCGCGTCTTTGATGTAAATGGCTTCCTACCTAAAACGTTCACTTCAATAAGTTTAGTTATGGTTAACACAATTCTTTTTTACTGTTAGTATATTCAGTGAAAGGTTAGCTGCTTGTCTGGACAGTTAGATCTCAGTAATATTAGGAGAGATCAGTTTGTCAGCCTAGTTTTGTCGGGATTTGCCGCATAAGCTTTCAAGCAACAGATTATTAAAATGGCGAAAGGGATGCACACAAAGCAAAGAACATATCACGACGCTGGACTTCGGGCCGACTACATTTCAGTTCTCACTTTGCACTTTAAGGAATGGCATTTAGGAAGACCCCACACCTTACCATTCTCATGAAAAGGACGAAAATACAACAAAAAGTGAAGCCGTTTCTGCTATACTGCGTGCCAATAATTTATCTGTGACTCTTTGCAAGAGCCTCGGAACCTTACACCATTATCCACCATTCACACGGACGTTTACCAGAGTCTTTCATTACTTTTGCTGGTCGTGACAGTCCGCTGAAAGGTTGATGTAGGGACTTGAGCAACCGCTAGGGAAGCCCTTGCCATCATGAGGGCATCGAAGCGGACGGCTGCTGGCGCTATTCGCGATTCTAGCAATCCATGCGGCACCTGGCGGCGAAACCATGCAACGCGCCAAAGAGGTCCAGTAGCAGACGGCCCTCGCTCGCGCTATGGAAACAAGCTAGCACAGCGCTCGTAGCACCGCAAAAAAAAAGAAAAATACCAACGGAAAACCAATTCAGCAGTGTTCCCCAGTGCGTGTCAGCACAGTGGCACATAGTTTCATGTATTTCTTTCGTGCTCTAGCGATCGGCGCCAGAAAATCGATGCGTTTCCAATCTCCGCGGAACGCACTGAAAGTGCCGTCGACAATTTATATATAGCCTTTTCAGTTATTTTCATTTCATTTCTCATTTCATTCATATCTTTCGTGGTATCAACTGCCTTCTACAGGCACGAAACAACTACGGATAAGTACCAGTAAACAATACGTACCACGTAGCTCGACTTCTCGCGTTGCATACATAAGCCGATATCAGCGCACGTGCGAACAACAGTTAGTTGCGATAGATTGATCATGGCGCGTTTTAGCCTCGTTCTGCTAAAAACGTCGTCACCATATGCACGTAAGGGAGCTGTCTACAACGATCGGCTGAATTCTTCGCCGCGTCAAGCAGGTGTCTCGAGACCTGCAGGCCACGAAGCGCGCGACACTGTGCTCGATCTTGGTGGCGCACGTTACCAGAATTGGGCACGTTGAGTGATCGTTCACCTATGTGCGGCCGCTCACTTTCCGCGTCGCAGCTTATCACACTTGAATAAGATCCCCGAATCGGTATAGTTTTGTAGTCGACAGGTCTGTGACGAATACGCGCGGTGAACCGATTGAGCCGCGGCATTTTCTTTTTTATATATTCTCAAATAAACGGTAATTCGCCAGGGACAAAGCCCGCTTCGGCCGCTCATTTGGTCAAGTGCCCGCATGTGCATCACACCTCGCCAATTGCCAAAGGAGCAGTGAATGTAGTTATACATGCGTATACATACACACATCGGATCCAGAATTAGCTTAATTACTATATTAATCAAACAATCAAGGGGTTGTTGAATTAACTCAAAAAGATATTGAAATCAACAGCTTATCCGTGCTCAAAATGCAACTGAGATGAGCCCATTTTTTGAACTCAAGTTCCTGATGGCCCTTCATAAGTCTTGCCACAATCAAGTTTAGTTCTAGGATATCCCATACATGTGACATATGCTGAAGTAAAAGTGAAGTAAACATTGCACATTAAGAAAAGGATACCAATAAAACAAATGCATGATTTTCCAGATATATCCACACATCACCTCATCAAATGCAGCATAAATAACCCATGTGAATAAGTGAAAGTGAATGCAGATTGGCCATACAAAACTAATGTACACAACCTTCCTTGCATATACATAGAGTGTGCTTTCTTGGACACCTGACTGTTGATTGCAAGAAACGATTTGCAGCTGCTCTAAAGGCTGTGTCACGGATGTCAAGAGGAGCTTTATCAGCTGTACGAGCAAGCCAAGACACTCATTAGTTTTTCATGTTTGATGACACACTATTAAAAGAATAGGCTTTCTCGACAGCAGCTAGTATTTACTTAATTCCACAACTTCTTGAATGTTTTTCTGCAATACAGTGCACAAGAGTATTGCAAGTGTGCATAAGCACTCACCAGAATGAGGGGAAGATGTATAAACAGTATCAAAGAAAACCAAACAAGGGTTGAGCACGAGCCTGTTTACAAGCAAACATTTCAACGATATGATCGGTCTTCAGCTGGACGAAGAGAAGTCCTCTTGTTGAAATGTTTGCTTCCAAACTGAGGCTTCCCCTCAAACCTTGTTTTTCTTTGATACTAGATATCCAACGCTTCCATTTGTCACCTTTCTAATGCTCTATTTTCGTGCTGCTAAATACAAGGTTAAAGGCACAAGCAGTAATTGCCGTGTGCCTCCCGCACCTGATATCAGATTGCTTGTTCTCTACAGCAAAGTATTTCAATATTAACACCCAGCCGCACATTCCCCTGCAATATCTCGCTAAGCGCTAAATAAGCCACACAGTCTCGACAACAAGTTAGCTGTGAAAGATGTCACAAACTGCTTTCAGTAAACTTGCACACTCGTGTTAACAAAGCACTATTGCATCAATGTCTAAATAGTAGCGACATACTGTACATGACTGTCTGCGCTCGACATAGTTCTCTTGAAACGTATTGCTTTCTGCACCATTCCCACTTTTCTAGTTTGCATCTTTGGAAGCTATGTAGGCAACAGTAGCAAGTGTAGCATTGTTCGAGTTGTGTGAAACTATAAATGAGCATCAGGTAAAGAAAGAACATGAGATATGGCAGCTATGTACCATAAAGCATAAGTACACATTATTAGTCGCTCTACCGTGCAGCTTATATGAAAGGCAAAACTACTTACCACATATAGAAAACATAATCAGCACAGCCCTTGGCCGGAACATAGTGTTTCCACTGTCACTGAAGCCACACTTCATGCTTTCACTTGGGGTTGACACATGAGTATTATCCATCAATGTTTAATTTTTAGAGCAGTGTTTTCCTGCTCCAACTCCGTCATTGCTGCGATCAGCTTGCAGTGAGCAGGAACTGTGTTGTTTTCTCATGAGAACGCACACTCAAGACAATATACATGAAATATTTTTATTACAAACCAGGGAATGATAAACTAATTTTCTCCATGACAGTTGCACTGTTATTCTGTGTCCTGATCTTTGAACAGCTATGACAAACACATAAAGTGGCCCTGTCCTCACTTTTGGCAAGGAGCACGATGCCATTCAGTGCCAAAGATGTTATCTTCAACAAACACCAGAATACATATCAGTCCTGTAGTTCGACATGAAAGACCAGGAGGCATGCTCGAAGATGATGGTAGCAGAGCATATATTTAGAGCATAATATATATTCAGATTAAGACTGGGAGGATCAAAGATGAATTAACAAGAACTACTTTCTGCTACTTAAATGGTTAGCACCTAAGCACCTAAATGGTTACAACCTAACCATGTTGCATGAGTAAGCATAGAGTCCAAGCTTAGAATGGAGTGAACTACCCTTTCTTCAATCACTTGGTTAACAAAGCAATAAGGGCAGTAATTTCCAGTGGCCGGGCTTACAAGTCAATTAGTATTGCTAGTCTGGCCCTACCCAGGGCCCCACTATATTAACTGTACATCATAAACGAATACAGTAGCACTTTCTACGGTAAGGTATAGAACCCTCTCCTATCGGGAGGCTGTCTTCCCACTTGCCTCCTGCACCCTGTCGCCCCATAGACACACGTGTTGCTAGTCAAATTCAGTTCCAATTTTATTTCCCAGAATGTTCTGGTCGGCTGCCTGGGCTAAAAGCTGCGAGTAAACAGCTTGACGAGACCCACGCAGCCGTTATAAAGCAGGCTGCATACAATAAAATAATATACATACAAATACAAGAAGCAAATACATTTTTTGTATGTTTTAAATGCAGCTAACCGGATCACTAATGTAAGTAATGCAATGAAAACATAGGTATATCACAACAGCATCTACATATCAGTTCTGCAAGCAAAACAAACTAGCAGGATATATTCACAGAATCACTGAAAAAAAAATGACTGCAGATAGTGCATACTTTAACAACACTATAAGTGTGAAATGATAACAGAGGCCATGAATGAAAATAAGAGGGAACTTTATAACTGTGGAAGATACCATAGGGTTACATAACAACAAGACACGGCTGCAGTGCAGCTTTAGTGGACTGATTTACGTCTTTTAATTTATTTACAATTGAGGGAAGAGTATATTCTAATGTCTGCAGCCTACAGTCCGTGCAAAACAATGGTACCAGCCACTTGTCTGTGTTACGTGGTTCACTAGATGTCTATTTTCTTTCAGCAGGGTGGCATCTTTAATCCTAGTTTTGAAGCTGGAAGGAAAATATTATAGCAACAGAACTCAAAATTCATACATATTTTGAATCCTTTCTACATTATATGCCTGGAGAGCTTGTCGAGTATGGGCTAAGTAACCAAGATTTGCTATATGACGAATGGTTTTCTTTTGAAGGAGATAAGTTTTCTCCATGTTTGTTTTAGTAGTTGTGAGCCAAACAAAAGAACAATAATTCATACACGAGACGAATAATGCCTTATATATCTGAAGTTTTATTTTAGAGGGAAGAAAAGTATGGCAAATAGAAATTGTACATGTCACTGATGATAGCTTATTAACACCTGAACATGCGAATCCCAGGTCCACTGATTTTTTCCACTGATGTGCTTCCACGTGCCATTTATGATTGTATTCTGCCAAGAACAACATAAAAAGGGCTGCAAAGCCTCTATGCCAAGGCGATTGAGGGCTCGGAGCAGGAAAGGATGGAAGATTCTAGTTCCCATGCTTTTTACTATGCCAGAGTGATGTTTCAGCTGCTTCCTCAGGCACTCTGTCGCCTCATCAGAGAAGGTAAGGAGAATGCGCATTTTCCATGGCACTCGGTTGTATTGTTACAAAGTGCTGTTACGTATTCCTGAATGTCACCCATGTTAGTTCATGCAGCGGCATGGGTGGCTGAACACCTTTCCAAAATGGGGGGGGGGATTTGCCCATAGTAGAGGAAGTTGCCTAGGCGGGTAATGGAGGCGTGCATCTGTATGTGAATGCAGACCTGCAGAATCACTACTGCACAACAATAACATATTAGCTGGAAATATATTACTGCACCCACCAAAGTATTGGTTTACAAATGAACACCAATCTCCATCAGCAGTAGCCATGCGATAAGATTGTGGGGTTTAATGTCCCAAAGCGACTAAGGCTATGAGAGATGCCGAAGTAGAGGACTCCGGACATTTCGACCACCTGGGGTTCTTTAACATGCACTGACATCGCACAGCACACGGACACCACTCTGTTTCGCATAGCCATGCGATACTCGTGAAAACCAAAGCACAATGAAATGTCAAGAGGACAAATTACAGTGTAAGAATTTCAATCAAGCGAACCTTTGCTGGGCTTATCAAAGCCAACAACAGAAGGTTTGATGGAATTGAGCTAATTATCTGAACGATACATGAAATGCAGAAGAGGTTGGCAATAAACTGATGGCCTTGTATAAAAACGCATGAAGCCTGCTGGTCTTCATAAACATTTTTAAGTTAAGAAACCAAGCTTAAGACCATAAGCTAGAATGTGTGGGTACGTGAGGTACCAGAAAATGTTTAATTGAAAAATTTTTACTGCATGTCCTACAGATTGAAACTTTATGCGAAGTGGGGCTTTATTTACAACGTTGTGAAGTATTTGCCATCATGGATAAGCACACTACTGAGCTCCAGAGAGACTAGTTTGGCAGTCTAACAGTTTGTGAACTACCTTACTGAAGATCCGGTGCCCAAATAAATATTTTCACCTCCTCCCAGCGTCGACTAGGGATGCTCGACAGCCTTTGTGAAGAAACTGTGATGAATTTTGCTTAGTACTCTTTTACAAACAAGTCTTTAGGTGCCTAGAATGCAGCACCATCATAGCATAGATTCACAATATACAATAATCATAACTGGAAAAGACTAAGTCCACTATTTTAGATGGGTTCAGGCAAGTTGTGTCGCCCACCTACCATTCAAGTGCTCCATAATTGAATTCAATTTACCAGCTTCATGGGCACAAAGCGCCCAGTGATAGAAAACTGGAATGACGTGATGCCTATCTTGTGTATCACAACTCAGACAACTCAGTGCGTACTACAAAATTTTCTTTTGGCATTCAAGCAATCGTGGCTAGAGCACAGACAGGTTTAATTTTAAGATTCGAGTAAGCAATGGATAAATGTCTGATGAGAATTTTTCATGAAATGTGTTTGCACAGATGCATAGTTTGTAAAAATTGACAAAGCATCAAATTTTATTTCTTAGTCATGCAATACAGCACTATGCTACCTTCCATCTCTAGACTTCTACAAAGTAAAGATTACCCTTTTCCTCAAATTATAAGGTGTTCTAGTCTTTGGGGGTATTATTTGGCATACACAAAGTGGCTGAGAAGCAAGCCTTGTTGCCTGGTAAAGATGGTATGTGCGATAATTGCAGTGATACAATCCTTTTAATATCTGAGTCAATGTTCAGTGTCATTGACTCGACTTTTCTTGTCACCCTCTGCATTGCATGTTCCACATACAGGCATTCGCCGGTCCTCTTCAGCGCAATAGGTTGATGTGGATGGCAGGCCTTTTCAGCTGCGTTGTTAAAAAAACACAATTAGAACAATGAAAAATACTAGCAGTAAATGAAACGAGCACTATGGTTCATAGAAATTGTATAAACATAAAAATATGGTAAAGAAAGCCTCTGCAAACTGAGTACAAATAAAATAACTTCACAAAGGCGTCGGCAACTAAAATTGGAAAAAAAATTGCCCAATTCCTTTGCCAAAGATACGTAACATCTTAAGAAACATGTTTAAAACCACAGATTAAAATAACAATCATATGCTGTTTCACAGTATAGTAAAAAGATCTACCTTATTAAAAGAAGGACAAGTCGCTCTTCTTATACCATGCTCGAGTTATTAGCCCCGAAAATGCGTAGAAGCATATTCTTCCTCAAGCAGAACTTTTTTCTCTCCTGAAATATCTTCCTAGTAGTACTTGCAGCCTATAGAGAACCAGTTATATATCATGTAACCAGAAAAGGTCCAAGCTCAGAAGCTGGTGTTATAGAAAAAAACTCTTGCTACCATCCTACACAAGCGGTGCCATGCTCCCTTAACCTTCAACCAGGCCAGTGGCAAAGTAATGGGTGAGATACCATGTAAAACATGTTATGGTCCGAATGATTTAGGCACACCGCTTTAGGCACCCGAATGAGAAAGGCACACACATCCAGGGCGTGTGCCTTGCAACAGCTGGTAACTACAGTGTAGAGTGCATAGTAGGGGAACCAAAGTTGCCATAATATATTCACTTTCACTTCAATTGTTGGATCACTTTACTGGTTCAAGCATCAAAGGAGCAAGACGAAATTGAGGGTGACTTATCATGCAGGCCAACAGAAAGCATAGTTTTATGGTTTAGTTGCCTGTCTGCCCTTTTAACAACTTTCTTAGCAACTATTTTTTTTAACCTTGTAACTGGGTTGGAAGTACATCATCGACAGGCAGACACAAGTCAGGCGGGCCGAGCAGCGTGTGAATACGACACAATACGGAATTTATACTAACAAGCTTCTCGATCCCGTGCCTGAAGGAGCGAAAATTTCTGAGGTCCTCGCTAGAGAACAAGTTTATAATATCCGGTAACCTAGATATAAATACACACGCGAAAGAGGTGATGCAGCACGCACGCTTTTCGAAGGCATCACTTATCACGCTCGCACTCTCGAGGAAAGCAAATGCACACGTGCACGCCACACAGACAGTCGGCGTAGCGACATAACACGCAAACGCAAGACACCTGCGTCCTCAAATTGACACCTAGCAATGCAAGCGGCACCATCAATCACGAAAGAATTGTTGCACTAGTTCAGTGAAATGCACTGGTAATTTAAACTGCACTATCGTGCACAAGCTAAATCTCATCAAAAACGAAATTAGTTTAAAATCGTGATGACCCTTCTCGTCACTAATAGCTTCATATATTATTCTTGGAAACGAAAACATACCGCTGACTGGGAAAACAACGAGCGGCAACAAGCTCGACGACCGGAGGCTCGTAAGATGAGCGTGGTGTCTTTCCATTCACGCTGAATAATTGCGAAATCGTAGAGGTCCTTACCTGTAGTAATAGGTAAACACAGTGCAGTGCCAACGTGGTTCCGTCGAAGCATCGGCGATGCAGTAACATGTCGCTTTTCTCCACGGCAGATTTCATGAATACGTTCGTCGGCAGATCACAATTTCCTGAGGATCTCCAGCGACGCCAACGCCTGAACTTCGGGCTGATAGTCCCTGCGGCACTTGGGGCATGTCAGAATGAAGCGTGAACCATCACAAACGAGTCCAATCTTCTCAAAACACCTTACATTTCGCCAAAAGCTAGGAACAGCAATACATTTTAAAGTGACGAGTTGCGCGCAGACCTCGATACTGCCGCCATCTTGCCCAGTGTGGCCAGACTTCGCAGTGCCCCCTGTCGTTCATTAGAGTTGCGAATACGGCAGAGTTTGGAGGGGAACAATGTGTCTGCATATACCCTCGAAAGTCGGTAGGGCTTTCTGAATTATACTACTTTGAAAGTAGTTCTGGAAAAGATAACCAAGGTTTGTTGAGCGAGCTGGTTCATAGTGAATAAGCAATGCCTTTAACGCGAAAACAACAGAAAGGGACGACGATGCAACACGTAGGCACCCTTTCGTGTATATGTGTTCCGCCCTCATCCTTTCCAAGTTCTTTCGAGATAAAGGTATTCGTTCCAAATTATTTCGTTTTCGAATTTTTAGCCACCCTCGTAATGCGAATTTAGTCCTTATTTCGGATGTTGATCGATCATGAAATCGTCAGTCAGTGAGTCTTATCTATGTTCACTTTATTCGCGGATTGTATCGCTCCACGAAAATGAAATCCTTGAAAAAATGGAGAGCAGTACTGGCGACTAAAGAAAGCGGCGACCTGCAGTCGCAAAGAAAAGCTTTAGTTTAGATCAGAATGTTCGTCACAATAAACGCATATATATATATATATATATATATATATATATATATATATATATATATATATATATATATATATATATATATATATATATACTATAGTGTGTGTACTACGTATAACGCACAGCACTCTCCTGGATGACTGGAGGCAGATGCAAATAAGACAGAAACAATGCAGACCGCTTTTGGCGTAGTGCAAGTAAATTTGGGATTCACCACTCAGTTGATCTGAATCAAATTCGAATAAATACCAATATCGGGGAAATTCTGAAAGGATCAGATATCGGGGATCCAGGGAGGGGAGATGCAGATTTTGCAGGTGGCCCAAGTAAATTTGGAAGTCACCACTTAACTGGCATGCTGAATTTAAGTTATCACCGATTGCGGTCAAATTCGGACGAGGTCAAATTTTGGGAGTCCAAGAGGCCAAGTCCTGGAAGTGGACGACCCCAGTTACGAGGTCAACACTGAACTGGCCATATCGAATTAGGTTTCACATCATTTTTTGACAGGCCCGCCGTGGTGGTGCATTCGTTTGGGCGCTCGTTACTGTGCCCATGGACGCGGGATCGAATCGCGGCCGCGGTAGGCGCTTTTCGATGGAGACCAAAGCAAGGCGCCCGTATGCTGTGCAATATCAGTGGACTTAAATAATCCCAGGAGGTCGAAATTTGCGGAGTCATCGACTAAGGCGTCTCTCGTATCTTGAATAACTTTGGGATTTTAAACACCACAAAAGAAACGAATTTTCGTTGAATACTGACGAGGCCAAAATTTGAATGTCGGCCCATATTTGGAGGTCGCTACTTGACTTGTCATACCGAATTAGATTATGCAATAATTATGCCAAAGTTGGACAAGGTAATATTTTAGTAGTTCAGGAGACCTAGTTTTGGAATGGTTCACTCACATTTGAAGGGCGATCAGCACTGTGTTGGCCATACTCGGGTTAGGTTGGAGACTGAATTAGGTGATGGCAAAGTTCCGGGATCTGGAGGATCAATTTTGAATATACGCAAAGACAGTTTCTGTATACGCCCTCTGCGGACATTTATCCCGGACACTTTCTGCAGAAGTTGTTCGCAATGCTTCGCAATCGCATTGCTTTTACAGAATGTATCGAAGAATTTTAAAGACATTTAACCAGATGTATTGCATCAGGTTTGAAGCTAAAGAGGCTGATTTGCCTGACTTGCTTTAGTTGTCTTTTCCATACTCTCTTCAGTTGTTGTTTTCAAAGCCATACAAAAATTTGCAATTTATATATTTTTTTGCTCACAGTGCTGTTTTTTATTCTCTCCTCACGCTTACTTCCTTGGCACAACCTGTATGGAGTGCATCACTGTTAAATGGGTGTTAGTGAAAGAAAAGAAACTACGTCTGTAAAAGACAGCTAATCAAATAATTTTGGCAGATTCAGCATACGAAGCCCTGTTTAAGGCACATAGCGACCGTACATTTTACAGTATAAGCGAGACGTTTTTCCTTTTGACCATTCATTTTCCTAGAGAAGGAGATCGAAGTTCGGTAGACGGAGCGCGAGGATACACCGCCAAAGCGAGAAGGAAATGGAAAAAGAGCACATGGTGCTCTCTTAAGTGGCAACGTAAATTCCAACACCACTGTCCACATCACTGTCATAACTGCAAAGTCAATACAGAACGTACATTGTTTCTATTTCTCTCTCTCCCATAAATATTTCTCGTTCTTTATTTTGCCTGCCTGCCTGCCTGCCTGCCTGCCTGCCTGCCTGCCTGCCTGCCTGCCTGCCTGCCTGCCTGCCTGCCTGCCTGCCTGCCTGCCTGCCTGCCTGCCTGCCTGCCTGCCTGCCTGCCTGCCTGCCTGCCTGCCTGCCTGCCTGCCTGCCTGCCTGCCTGCCTGCCTGCCTGCCTGCCTGCCTGCCTGCCTGCCTGCCTGCCTGCCTGCCTGCCTGCCTGCCTGCCTGCCTGCCTGCCTGCCTGCCTGCCTGCCTGCCTGCCTGCCTGCCTGCCTGCCTGCCTGCCTGCCTGCCTGCCTGCCTGCCTGCCTGCCTGCCTGCCTGCCTCTGCCTACCTGCCTTTGCCTGCCTGCTTGCCTCTGCCTGCCTCTGCCTGCCTCTGCCTACCTGCCTGCTCGCCCGCTTGCCTACCCGCCTGCCCGCCTGCCCGCCTGCCTGCCTGCCTGCCTGCCTGCCTGCCTGCCTGCCTGCCTGCCTGCCTGCCTGCCTGCCTGCCTGCCTGCCTGCCTGCCTGCCTGCCTGCCTGCCTGCCTCTGCCTGCCTGCCTCTTCCTGCCTGCCTGCCTCTGCCTACCTGCCTTTGCCTGCCTGCCTGCCTCTGCCTGCCTCTGCCTGCCTCTGCCTGCCTCTGCCTACCTGCCTGCTCGCCCGCTTGCCTACCCGCCTGCCCGCCTGCCCGCCTGCCTTCCTGCCTGCCTGCCTGCCTGCCTGCCTGCCTGCCTGCCTGCCTGCCTGCCTCTGCCTACCTGCCTCGGCCCGCCTGCTTCTGCCTGCCTCTGCCCGCCTGTCTCTGCCTGCCTACCTTTGCCTGCCTCTGCCTGCCCCTGCCTGCCTGTGCTTGCCTGTGCCTGCCTGCCTCTGCCTACCTGCCTCTGCCTGCCTGCCTGCCTCTGCCTGCTTCTGCGTTCCTACTTCTGCCTGCTTCTACCTTCCTGCCTCTGCCTGCCTGCCTCTGCCTGCCTGCCTGCCTCTTCCTGCCTGCCTGCCTCTGCTTACCTGCCTTTGCCTGCCTGCCTGCCTCTGCCTGCCTCTGCCTGCCTCTGCCTGCCTCTGCCTGCCTCTGCCTACCTGCCTGCTCGCCCGCTTGCCTACCCGCCTGCCCGCTTCCCGCCTGCCTGCCTGCCTGCCTGCCTGCCTGCCTGCCTGCCTGCCTGCCTGCCTGCCTGCCTGCCTGCCTGCCTGCCTGCCTGCCTGCCTGCCTGCCTGCCTGCCTGCCTGCCTGCCTGCCTGCCTGCCTGCCTCTGCCTACCTGCCTCGGCCCGCCTGCCTCTGCCCGCCTGTCTCTGCCTGCCTACCTTTGCCTGCCCCTGCCCGCCTGTGCTTGCCTGTGCCTGCCTGCCTCTGCCTACCTGCCTGCTCGCCCGCTTGCCTACCCGCCTGCCCGCCTGCCCGCCTGCCTGCCTGCCTGCCTGCCTGCCTGCCTGCCTGCCTGCCTGCCTGCCTGCCTGCCTGCCTGCCTGCCTGCCTGCCTGCCTGCCTGCCTGCCTGCCTGCCTGCCTGCCTGCCTGCCTGCCTGCCTGCCTGCCTGCCTGCCTGCCTGCCTGCCTGCCTGCCTGCCTGCCTGCCTGCCTGCCTGCCTGCCTGCCTGCCTGCCTGCCTGCCTGCCTGCCTGCCTGCCTGCCTGCCTGCCTGCCTGCCTGCCTGCCTGCCTGCCTGCCTGCCTGCCTGCCTGCCTGCCTGCCTGCCTGCCTGCCTCTGCCTACCTGCCTTTGCCTGCCTGCTTGCCTCTGCCTGCCTCTGCCTGCCTCTGCCTACCTGCCTGCTCGCCCGCTTGCCTACCCGCCTGCCCGCCTGCCCGCCTGCCTGCCTGCCTGCCTGCCTGCCTGCCTGCCTGCCTGCCTGCCTGCCTGCCTGCCTGCCTGCCTGCCTGCCTGCCTGCCTGCCTGCCTGCCTGCCTGCCTGCCTGCCTGCCTGCCTGCCTGCCTGCCTGCCTCTGCCTGCCTGCCTCTTCCTGCCTGCCTGCCTCTGCCTACCTGCCTTTGCCTGCCTGCCTGCCTCTGCCTGCCTCTGCCTGCCTCTGCCTGCCTCTGCCTGCCTCTGCCTACCTGCCTGCTCGCCCGCTTGCCTACCCGCCTGCCCGCCTGCCCGCCTGCCTTCCTGCCTGCCTGCCTGCCTGCCTGCCTGCCTGCCTGCCTGCCTGCCTGCCTGCCTGCCTGCCTGCCTGCCTGCCTGCCTGCCTGCCTGCCTCTGCCTACCTGCCTCGGCCCGCCTGCTTCTGCCTGCCTCTGCCCGCCTGTCTCTGCCTGCCTACCTTTGCCTGCCTCTGCCTGCCCCTGCCTGCCTGTGCTTGCCTGTGCCTGCCTGCCTCTGCCTACCTGCCTCTGCCTGCCTGCCTGCCTCTGCCTGCTTCTGCGTTCCTACTTCTGCCTGCTTCTACCTTCCTGCCTCTGCCTGCCTGCCTCTGCCTGCCTGCCTGCCTCTTCCTGCCTGCCTGCCTCTGCTTACCTGCCTTTGCCTGCCTGCCTGCCTCTGCCTGCCTCTGCCTGCCTCTGCCTGCCTCTGCCTACCTGCCTGCTCGCCCGCTTGCCTACCCGCCTGCCCGCTTCCCGCCTGCCTGCCTGCCTGCCTGCCTGCCTGCCTGCCTGCCTGCCTGCCTGCCTGCCTGCCTGCCTGCCTGCCTGCCTGCCTGCCTGCCTGCCTGCCTGCCTGCCTGCCTGCCTGCCTGCCTGCCTGCCTCTGCCTACCTGCCTCGGCCCGCCTGCCTCTGCCCGCCTGTCTCTGCCTGCCTACCTTTGCCTGCCCCTGCCCGCCTGTGCTTGCCTGTGCCTGCCTGCCTCTGCCTACCTGCCTGCTCGCCCGCTTGCCTACCCGCCTGCCCGCCTGCCCGCCTGCCTGCCTGCCTGCCTGCCTGCCTGCCTGCCTGCCTGCCTGCCTGCCTGCCTGCCTGCCTGCCTGCCTGCCTGCCTGCCTGCCTGCCTGCCTGCCTCTGCCTACCTGCCTCGGCCCGCCTGCTTCTGCCTGCCTCTGCCCGCCTGTCTCTGCCTGCCTACCTTTGCCTGCCTCTGCCTGCCCCTGCCTGCCTGTGCTTGCCTGTGCCTGCCTGCCTCTGCCTACCTGCCTCTGCCTGCCTGCCTGCCTCTGCCTGCTTCTGCGTTCCTACTTCTGCCTGCTTCTACCTTCCTGCCTCTGCCTGCCTGCCTCTGCCTGCCTGCCTGCCTCTTCCTGCCTGCCTGCCTCTGCTTACCTGCCTTTGCCTGCCTGCCTGCCTCTGCCTGCCTCTGCCTGCCTCTGCCTGCCTCTGCCTACCTGCCTGCTCGCCCGCTTGCCTACCCGCCTGCCCGCTTCCCGCCTGCCTGCCTGCCTGCCTGCCTGCCTGCCTGCCTGCCTGCCTGCCTGCCTGCCTGCCTGCCTGCCTGCCTGCCTGCCTGCCTGCCTGCCTGCCTGCCTGCCTGCCTGCCTGCCTGCCTGCCTGCCTGCCTGCCTGCCTGCCTGCCTGCCTGCCTGCCTGCCTGCCTGCCTGCCTGCCTGCCTGCCTGCCTGCCTGCCTGCCTGCCTGCCTGCCTGCCTGCCTCTTCCTGCCTGCCTGCCTCTTCCTGCCTGCCTGCCTCTGCCTACCTGCCTTTGCCTGCCTGCTTGCCTCTGCCTGCCTCTGCCTGCCTCTGCCTACCTGCCTGCTCGCCCGCTTGCCTACCCGCCTGCCCGCCTGCCCGCCTGCCTGCCTGCCTGCCTGCCTGCCTGCCTGCCTGCCTGCCTGCCTGCCTGCCTGCCTGCCTGCCTGCCTGCCTGCCTGCCTGCCTGCCTGCCTGCCTGCCTGCCTGCCTGCCTGCCTGCCTGCCTGCCTCTGCCTGCCTGCCTCTTCCTGCCTGCCTGCCTCTGCCTACCTGCCTTTGCCTGCCTGCCTGCCTCTGCCTGCCTCTGCCTGCCTCTGCCTGCCTCTGCCTGCCTCTGCCTGCCTCTGCCTACCTGCCTGCTCGCCCGCTTGCCTACCCGCCTGCCCGCCTGCCCGCCTGCCTTCCTGCCTGCCTGCCTGCCTGCCTGCCTGCCTGCCTGCCTGCCTGCCTGCCTGCCTGCCTGCCTGCCTGCCTGCCTGCCTGCCTGCCTGCCTGCCTGCCTGCCTGCCTGCCTCTGCCTACCTGCCTCGGCCCGCCTGCTTCTGCCTGCCTCTGCCCGCCTGTCTCTGCCTGCCTACCTTTGCCTGCCTCTGCCTGCCCCTGCCTGCCTGTGCTTGCCTGTGCCTGCCTGCCTCTGCCTACCTGCCTCTGCCTGCCTGCCTGCCTCTGCCTGCTTCTGCGTTCCTACTTCTGCCTGCTTCTACCTTCCTGCCTCTGCCTGCCTGCCTCTGCCTGCCTGCCTGCCTCTTCCTGCCTGCCTGCCTCTGCTTACCTGCCTTTGCCTGCCTGCCTGCCTCTGCCTGCCTCTGCCTGCCTCTGCCTGCCTCTGCCTGCCTCTGCCTACCTGCCTGCTCGCCCGCTTGCCTACCCGCCTGCCCGCTTCCCGCCTGCCTGCCTGCCTGCCTGCCTGCCTGCCTGCCTGCCTGCCTGCCTGCCTGCCTGCCTGCCTGCCTGCCTGCCTGCCTGCCTGCCTGCCTGCCTGCCTGCCTGCCTGCCTGCCTGCCTGCCTGCCTGCCTGCCTGCCTGCCTGCCTGCCTGCCTGCCTGCCTCTGCCTGCCTGCCTCTTCCTGCCTCTGCCTGCCTCTGCCTGCCTCTGCCTGCCTCTGCCTACCTGCCTGCTCGCCCGCTTGCCTACCCGCCTGCCCGCCTGCCCGCCTGCCTTCCTGCCTGCCTGCCTGCCTGCCTGCCTGCCTGCCTGCCTGCCTGCCTGCCTGCCTGCCTGCCTGCCTGCCTGCCTCGGCCCGCCTGCTTCTGCCTGCCTACCTTTGCCTGCCTCTGCCTGCCCCTGCCTGCCTGTGCTTGCCTGTGCCTGCCTGCCTCTGCCTACCTGCCTCTGCCTGCCTGCCTGCCTCTGCCTGCTTCTGCGTTCCTACTTCTGCCTGCTTCTACCTTCCTGCCTCTGCCTGCCTGCCTCTGCCTGCCTGCCTGCCTCTTCCTGCCTGCCTGCCTCTGCTTACCTGCCTTTGCCTGCCTGCCTGCCTCTGCCTGCCTCTGCCTGCCTCTGCCTGCCTCTGCCTGCCTCTGCCTACCTGCCTGCTCGCCCGCTTGCCTACCCGCCTGCCCGCTTCCCGCCTGCCTGCCTGCCTGCCTGCCTGCCTGCCTGCCTGCCTGCCTGCCTGCCTGCCTGCCTGCCTGCCTGCCTGCCTGCCTGCCTGCCTGCCTGCCTGCCTGCCTGCCTGCCTGCCTGCCTGCCTGCCTGCCTGCCTGCCTGCCTGCCTGCCTGCCTGCCTGCCTGCCTGCCTGCCTGCCTGCCTGCCTGCCTCTGCCTACCTGCCTCGGCCCGCCTGCCTCTGCCCGCCTGTCTCTGCCTGCCTACCTTTGCCTGCCCCTGCCCGCCTGTGCTTGCCTGTGCCTGCCTGCCTCTGCCTACCTGCCTGCTCGCCCGCTTGCCTACCCGCCTGCCCGCCTGCCCGCCTGCCTGCCTGCCTGCCTGCCTGCCTGCCTGCCTGCCTGCCTGCCTGCCTGCCTGCCTGCCTGCCTGCCTGCCTGCCTGCCTGCCTGCCTGCCTGCCTGCCTGCCTGCCTGCCTGCCTGCCTGCCTGCCTGCCTGCCTGCCTGCCTGCCTGCCTCTGCCTACCTGCCTCGGCCCGCCTGCTTCTGCCTGCCTCTGCCCGCCTGTCTCTGCCTGCCTACCTTTGCCTGCCTCTGCCTGCCCCTGCCTGCCTGTGCTTGCCTGTGCCTGCCTGCCTCTGCCTACCTGCCTCTGCCTGCCTGCCTGCCTCTGCCTGCTTCTGCGTTCCTACTTCTGCCTGCTTCTACCTTCCTGCCTCTGCCTGCCTGCCTCTGCCTGCCTGCCTGCCTCTTCCTGCCTGCCTGCCTCTGCTTACCTGCCTTTGCCTGCCTGCCTGCCTCTGCCTGCCTCTGCCTGCCTCTGCCTGCCTCTGCCTGCCTCTGCCTACCTGCCTGCTCGCCCGCTTGCCTACCCGCCTGCCCGCTTCCCGCCTGCCTGCCTGCCTGCCTGCCTGCCTGCCTGCCTGCCTGCCTGCCTGCCTGCCTGCCTGCCTGCCTGCCTGCCTGCCTGCCTGCCTGCCTGCCTGCCTGCCTGCCTGCCTGCCTGCCTGCCTGCCTGCCTGCCTGCCTGCCTGCCTGCCTGCCTGCCTGCCTGCCTGCCTGCCTGCCTGCCTGCCTGCCTGCCTGCCTGCCTGCCTGCCTGCCTGCCTGCCTGCCTGCCTGCCTGCCTGCCTGCCTGCCTGCCTGCCTGCCTGCCTGCCTGCCTGCCTGCCTGCCTGCCTGCCTGCCTGCCTGCCTGCCTGCCTCTTCCTGCCTGCCTGCCTCTTCCTGCCTGCCTGCCTCTGCCTACCTGCCTTTGCCTGCCTGCTTGCCTCTGCCTGCCTCTGCCTGCCTCTGCCTACCTGCCTGCTCGCCCGCTTGCCTACCCGCCTGCCCGCCTGCCCGCCTGCCTGCCTGCCTGCCTGCCTGCCTGCCTGCCTGCCTGCCTGCCTGCCTGCCTGCCTGCCTGCCTGCCTGCCTGCCTGCCTGCCTGCCTGCCTGCCTGCCTGCCTGCCTGCCTGCCTGCCTGCCTGCCTCTGCCTGCCTGCCTCTTCCTGCCTGCCTGCCTCTGCCTACCTGCCTTTGCCTGCCTGCCTGCCTCTGCCTGCCTCTGCCTGCCTCTGCCTGCCTCTGCCTGCCTCTGCCTACCTGCCTGCTCGCCCGCTTGCCTACCCGCCTGCCCGCCTGCCCGCCTGCCTTCCTGCCTGCCTGCCTGCCTGCCTGCCTGCCTGCCTGCCTGCCTGCCTGCCTGCCTGCCTGCCTGCCTGCCTGCCTCTGCCTACCTGCCTCGGCCCGCCTGCTTCTGCCTGCCTCTGCCCGCCTGTCTCTGCCTGCCTACCTTTGCCTGCCTCTGCCTGCCCCTGCCTGCCTGTGCTTGCCTGTGCCTGCCTGCCTCTGCCTACCTGCCTCTGCCTGCCTGCCTGCCTCTGCCTGCTTCTGCGTTCCTACTTCTGCCTGCTTCTACCTTCCTGCCTCTGCCTGCCTGCCTCTGCCTGCCTGCCTGCCTCTTCCTGCCTGCCTGCCTCTGCTTACCTGCCTTTGCCTGCCTGCCTGCCTCTGCCTGCCTCTGCCTGCCTCTGCCTGCCTCTGCCTGCCTCTGCCTGCCTCTGCCTACCTGCCTGCTCGCCCGCTTGCCTACCCGCCTGCCCGCTTCCCGCCTGCCTGCCTGCCTGCCTGCCTGCCTGCCTGCCTGCCTGCCTGCCTGCCTGCCTGCCTGCCTGCCTGCCTGCCTGCCTGCCTGCCTGCCTGCCTGCCTGCCTGCCTGCCTGCCTGCCTGCCTGCCTGCCTGCCTCTGCCTACCTGCCTCGGCCCGCATGCCTCTGCCCGCCTGTCTCTGCCTGCCTACCTTTGCCTGCCCCTGCCCGCCTGTGCTTGCCTGTGCCTGCCTGCCTCTGCCTACCTGCCTGCTCGCCCGCTTGCCTACCCGCCTGCCCGCCTGCCCGCCTGCCTGCCTGCCTGCCTGCCTGCCTGCCTGCCTGCCTGCCTGCCTGCCTGCCTGCCTGCCTGCCTGCCTGCCTGCCTGCCTGCCTGCCTGCCTGCCTGCCTGCCTGCCTGCCTGCCTGCCTGCCTGCCTGCCTGCCTGCCTGCCTGCCTGCCTGCCTCTGCCTACCTGCCTCGGCCCGCCTGCTTCTGCCTGCCTCTGCCCGCCTGTCTCTGCCTGCCTACCTTTGCCTGCCTCTGCCTGCCCCTGCCTGCCTGTGCTTGCCTGTGCCTGCCTGCCTCTGCCTACCTGCCTCTGCCTGCCTGCCTGCCTCTGCCTGCTTCTGCGTTCCTACTTCTGCCTGCTTCTACCTTCCTGCCTCTGCCTGCCTGCCTCTGCCTGCCTGCCTGCCTCTTCCTGCCTGCCTGCCTCTGCTTACCTGCCTTTGCCTGCCTGCCTGCCTCTGCCTGCCTCTGCCTGCCTCTGCCTGCCTCTGCCTACCTGCCTGCTCGCCCGCTTGCCTACCCGCCTGCCCGCTTCCCGCCTGCCTGCCTGCCTGCCTGCCTGCCTGCCTGCCTGCCTGCCTGCCTGCCTGCCTGCCTGCCTGCCTGCCTGCCTGCCTGCCTGCCTGCCTGCCTGCCTGCCTGCCTGCCTGCCTGCCTGCCTGCCTGCCTGCCTGCCTGCCTGCCTGCCTGCCTGCCTGCCTGCCTGCCTGCCTGCCTGCCTGCCTGCCTGCCTGCCTGCCTGCCTGCCTGCCTGCCTGCCTGCCTGCCTGCCTGCCTGCCTGCCTGCCTGCCTGCCTCTGCCTACCTGCCTCGGCCCGCCTGCCTCTGCCCGCCTGTCTCTGCCTGCCTACCTTTGCCTGCCTCTGCCTGCCCCTGCCAGCCTGTGCTTGCCTGTGCCTGCCTGCCTCTGCCTACCTGCCTCTGCCTGCCTGCCTGCCTCTGCCTGCTTCTGCCTTCCTACTTCTGCCTGCTTCTACCTTCCTGCCTCTGCCTGCCTGCCTCTGCCTGCCTGCCTGCCTGCCTCTGCCTGCCTGCCTCTTCCTGCCTGCCTGCCTCTGCCTACCTGCCTTTGCCTGCCTGCCTGCCTCTGCCTGCCTCTGCCTGCCTCTGCCTGCCTCTGCCTGCCTCTGCCTGCCTCTGCCTGCCTCTGCCTACCTGCCTGCTCGCCCGCTTGCCTACCCGCCTGCCCGCCTGCCTGCCTGCCCGCCTGCTCGCCCGCCTGCCTGCCGACTGTAAAAGAAAATGGGTAATGACAAACGGGTAAAGACAAACGGGTAAAGCAAACGAGGACAGCATTGAACACTGTGTAATTATGTTTTCAAGAGTAAATGCCTTTCTGCAGGGAAGTGAAGCGAAAGAGCTGAATAAGCAAAATGAAAACTTATGACAAGAAGGAAAAGTTACTTTGCAAACTACGAAAGACGGGCTACTATTCACAGCGATTCTGGCTCTGGTTTTCTTCTACGGGGTTTTCTCAACACGGCAAAAGAACATCGTCTTGCGGAACACGATACTTCACATATTGTATATGACTTGAACGAGTGCAATTCGAAGACGATATCTTTTCGCGTATTACAAGAACTCGTCACTTGGGCACAGCTGCTTGAAAAAAACTTTGTATCCAGAGGTGCAAAGCCAGTTTTTGAAGTGAATCTGAGTGTCTCTAGAGCTAGTGCTATATACAACGCATGAAATAAACGAGGGTTTCAAAGTCACAACGTTCTTAATGCTTCCTTGTGCAACCATCCTTGAATCTCAGTTATTGAAGGAACTAATTAAACACGGGCCAATAAAGTGGGAATGGCGGCTTTCAATATAATTAAGGACGCAGCCACAAATGCGAAATTAAAGCAACCGCTGGAGCAAGTCCTTACCTCCGGCGCCCAATTATAACTACAAAGCTACGTTCCGCATTCTCTTCTAGTACTTTTATATCTTAGAGGAAATAAACAAAAAAGCGGCAGCCACAGATCAGAGAGCCGGCATTCTGGATGCTCCCAGAGAGCGGCACGAAAGAAGGCTTAATTAGGCAGAAGATGATCAGAACAGAAGAGAGTGAACCAGAGGCGGCCATTTTATATCTCATTTTTTCGTGCACTGGTTTGTTTTTTATCGTGGAACATACCGCTTTGAAGTGTAGCATGACATAGCGCTCACGGGACTGCACCTACAAGCCCTGCTGGGAACTACATGACCAGAAATAGTCTTGGAGATGGCCTTAAACGAGCCGTGATTGATGCCGTGTGTGTGGCTGATATAAATTAAGCAGACCTGAAGTCTTCTATAGAAAAGACAATAATTACAAACCATATATTGCCTCAGAGTGTTTCTGAGTGGCACTATTCACACTCCAAAGTCAGAAACCCTACCGGCAGACTGGTGTACACACCGATACGCCAGCTCCAACTTCTGCGTACTGATTGTCCGACAGAACACCCAAAAATCCTTACATCTCGGCTACATATAGTACCAATATTTTAAATACCAGCCGTTCGGTATAAGATCTCACTTTGTGACGGGACCTTTGTTAGCGGACACTCATTGATGGGGTAAAACTGAGTGTCGCGAGAGCTTTGAAGAAATTGTCAACAGCACAACACTCGGGAACGCGGCTCGGCACAGCGATGCATCCGTTCGCTTCTGTATCTCTCTCCTGATTCCCCGCCGCCGCCACTCGTCTTGCTCCTCTTCTTCTCGCCTTTATTCGGGGGGAGGAGGCAGACGGCTGCCTGTGTCCCCTCTCCCCTTCGCGCGCTGGGGAAGGCGTCTGCGGTGGATGGCCTTGTAGAGTCCGAGTATGTGAGCGGCCTGGTTGTTTGACGCCATCTGGCTGACACCATTAGGCGGAAAGACAAGTAAAGAATTGCTCACAAATTTTAGTGATAGCAGTTACCTTTAAAATCAATGCGGCTCGATGCTGGAGTGAAAGAGTAGTTGGTTAATGGTTCTGCTATTTATTGCCACAATAAAGCTACGTCTATGAAAGATGCCGTGCTGAGGGCCGTGGAGAATGTCAACTGTCTATTTCTGTTCAACGTGAAAGGACATCACACAGTACACCGGCCCGTTGCGTTCTGCCTGTATCGAAACGCGGCCATCGATTCAAGAATTGGCCCGCGTTCCCCGGCTTAGTGGTGGATCGTGTTTAGAAATGAACCACCGGCAACGGAGAGTTAGTGCACGTTTTGATCCTACTATTTTTCGAGGACCAACAGAAAATACTATAAAGGCCAATCTATTTGGTCAACACATGTGCTTTTATGACTTGATCTGAATGCGCTACAATATCACAAATTCCCGCGACGCGCATCTTATATAATGGCGCCGACGAGTTACCAATCGTACTAAGTTTACCTGCCTTCCTCACTCCATGCTCTTAGTTGTCGTCTCAAGGAATACTACCTACGGCAATTTCGCTTGTGAGACTCGGCGCTTATCCCAGTAAAGTAGGCCCTATCATGTAACACAAAGCATCTTTTTGTTTCTGTTGGGACGTGTAGATTTTCTCCAGGCCTCCGGCACTTAGGTCGGTGCTTTGATCATTCCCCATTACTTGCGCAGGCAGTCCAAGTGTAGTCACATCGCCTCGGAGCCAACTGGTGGTCTCCTATTCGCGTATGTGACACACGGCAATCTCAGTAGTAGACAAGTTCGTTCTCAACAACACCGCGTTATGGACGACAAAGATTAGAAGTCCCTAGACTAAGGCCTCTCACTGACAGTCACCGGTTTGCTTATACAGTGCCTTCATGAAACTGGGCCCGGGAGCTGAACGTAATTATAAGCGTGGTCAGCGATCAATTTCTCCTAGAATGTAACTGACTTTCTGTATGCAGTATTTCTATGAAAGATGCATGCTTCTTTAAGATAACAAAAGCAGGGCAGTGATAGGAAGTACGGAAAAGTTTTGAGCATCCGATATCCGAAATGGCCCATTTTTTGTTTTTGTACCTCAGTCAAGTGAATGATTTACAAATAATATATTACTTCGCATGCCTAATTATAAAGCCAATCTGCTCCAGCTACAAGGTTAACATGAGTCATCTATCGCTTTCCTCGGGGTTCCACAGAACATTCCATGAATGTTCATTATATGCTGCCCGGCCTCAAACGCCTGACGGTGACCTGATGCTCTTGGGTTTTCTCTACCTCTTCTTTTCTATTTCCCTTATCTCTGAGACACATTTATGAAATACAGCAAATGCAACACAATAATCAAGAAATTCAATAACTAGCTAACTATTTTAATGCGATGGCTTCCACGCGGCCGTGACAACGGGGATATTAAAAAGAATAATTCACTTCAGAAAGCAACAGTCATCTTGAAAAATACCATTTAAGTAAAAGGAACGGCAGCAGCCAGACAAGAATCGTGGTTCCTCCAAATGTAAGCTCGACGCACAAGCAGGGCGAAGAAAAGGAGAACGTAGCTGAAAAAGAATATTAAGAGAACGTGGGGAGGATAGAGAAAGCTACGTTTTATAATTGAGCCCATAGTACGTCTTCTAAAATGCACTTGAATTTTCTCTAAATGTTTGTGTTTATAGCCTGAAGCGAATAATCTGCAACAAATTAACGCGGTAGGGTTAACGGCCACGTTCTCCGGAAGTCCTGTGGCGGTACCATCGTTGGCGCAGGGAGTAAAAACTCACGAGCATATGGCGCGGGCAGGCGGTAGCTGCAGCTGACATGTCCTAGCACTAACCGGACGTATAAGGTTGCCTGATTTCGCGTTTGACAGGAGCTGCCAACTGGGGTCCCTCCTTTCCTGCGGGAGTGTCATATCAAACTCAGCGTGCCAGGACCCATGCAGTCACGTTACCTCATGCACGTTATAGGGCTTGGTTAAAGCTGGACATTAATGTGGGCGGATAGCCAACTTCCTCACGTCCCGCAATTAAACACGGAGTTTAAGTGCACTCCATAACTTCTCAGGAGAAGGTTCTAACTTAGCACCGGCGTTGCTGTGTACAGCGCCTCCTGTGGGGTATGTTTTGAAATATATAGTTTCTCCTATTATGCTACCACAGACCATGTTTCTGCATCAGCAGCAATGCTCAGCACAAATTTACCGTACACTAAATGGAGGTGTATACTACAATACCTGCACCCACTACAGTCCACTGCTTCTGCCTTACTGTAGGTGGGCGCTAAAGTAAGAGTAACGAACACAGAGCATCAGGAAATCAAAGTATCGAACCTAGAAACTTCTGCCCTGCTTAACGGGGGTGAGTATGTCAATGTTTTTCTTTCCGTAGCCAGCTGCATTTCCAGTGCACCTGTTCTTCTTGTTTGCACCATCATCTCTACTTCTCTGCTCTCGTTTCTGTTCCTCGTTTTTAAGCGAAGAGTACACAGCTCGTTCGACTGAAAATGCATCGCCGTCGCTAGCGCCGTCACCGCAACCAAAATTGAGAAAAACGAAGAAAATATGCACGTGGCCTTGTATCAAAGCTGTGATGCAACTGTATTTTGTCAAGAGTTCATGGTGGTTTCATAGCATTTTAATTCCCGCTACAGGTTTCAAATCATTTCGCTTAAAATTTAGCGTCAACCATCGAGCCATGTTGGAAGCTATTTTGCTATAGAGATTCGAACCGACGACATATGTGCATTTCTCTGTCAAATTCAGGTGTCCTCGGAGCAACTGAATACTGCGCAACTCTTTTCTCCCAAAAACCAACTAATACACAAAATATAAAAGCAATATCAGTGTGAAAAGGCGGGGTTAAAGAAGCTTCACGTCTGCTTTTAAGGCGAAGCCTGAGCATCCCACAAATATTTTAAAGTATGCATATCCTTGCACGCATAATTATGAACGGCGGGCGTGCAAAACGTTTATTGAGGTTTCAAATTGAAATGCGCATGGATACATTTTTTAACATAGCAGCCGGTATTTTTAAGGCGATTTTTCTTTCCTTATATTTTTCTTCGTTGGTGCGATCTGCCATTTGGCTCCGTATACCCTCGGAATGACATTACCCTAGGCGCACCATAAATACCCTATAGGCATGACATTACCCTAGGCATGACATTACCCGTATCATGCCATTAGGCCTACGTCGCCGGCAGCGGCGATCAAAGACGTGAGGAGAAAAATATGTGTCAGGGGAAAAAGCGCTACAAATGACTGTTCCAGTAATTAATATCGCAGTAGCTTCTGTGCATTTGTTGCGAGGTTGAGTCATCGGAGGAAAAAATATATGAAAGTTATTAATGTCCATTTCAGGAAAGATGGAGAGGTGGATCGGCGGTAAGGGAAACGTTTGTATTTGAGAACAGAGGTATACTTACTAGGCAGAGTATACTGAATGTAACCTTGGACTCTTGGCAATTGTACCGGTTCAATGGTAGAATCTTTGATGCTATCTCTTCCGTACCCTCAATAGAGGCGAAACGATTGGAGGGGAGTGGCGATGAGCTAGCGGAGTGTTTCTGGATGGCATTGCTGGTTGCTGGCTAGAACGCGTGAGTCCCCTATTCCTATCCTCCCTCTTAATGCGAAGATCAGTATCTATACGAAAGGGAAAGCGTATGGGAAGCACATGCGCTTTTCTAAAGAACAACCGACACTTAGGAAGTGTTCTGCGATGCAGCCCAAGTAGCACAAAGTGGGCTATGACGTGGGGGCCCGCGTTGGGCCCGTGAGGGCAGCCCATACGGGCCCCATGCGGGATTTGCAACACGTACCCAGAGGGGCCCCGCGTGGGCTGCCCAATTCTGCCGCTATTGGTCCCAATCTGTATCCGTATGGGCAGCCCAAATAGGGCTGTCCGCATTCAGCCCAGGTCGACGAATGTGGGCAGCACACCAGAATCATTATTGGGTCCCACATTTGTGCTGGCAATGCCATCCCATTGATGAAGGTTTTAATTTTTAAGTTGATTAATCCCTCCAATACCTGAATTATACAGGCGCGGGATTTGCGAAATCCAATCCGTTTCGGGCTGACCCACGTGCTGCCCTAATAGGTTGAATCTGGCATTTTCGGGGCTGCCCAAGTTGTAATAATTATCAAATGCGAAATATTAAGCGCTATTTTTTTGCTTGTATGCGACACTCAGTAACATGAGAGAAATTTATTCCCAACACTACAATATCGTGGGCTGGCCCACATCAACCCCAACATGTTGGTCTGAATATTTAGTTCGGTGGTGAGTGTAGAATAGTAATATCGCAGGAAACATTTGGAGGTCGTTCAGTGCATACTCGTAAAGCGGCACAGTTACTGTTGCATATTTTCTGTCGATGCTGCATAATTAACGTAGCTGTTAGAGTAAAAATTAGTAATCTTTATTCATAGCATAGATATGCTTAGGACAGTTATGTGAAACCTTCATAAGAGGCAATTAGTAGCCGGTATAACATGATTTACATAAATAAAATGGTGCCTTAAAGATAGGGTGGAGACGTTTCAGAGCGGTAAGCCCGCCTACGGCCAATTTGGGGCCAACTGCGGCATTTCATGGGCCGCCCCAATTGGGCTGATCTTAATTTTACCGCATGGACTACGAATATATGTTGCATTTTCCCGCAAGTACTCCAAGAAATACCCGTGTGGGCAGCGTGGCGGTGGGGTCGCTTTTCAGCCCGGCCGCAAACCTTGCGGGACCTATTCGGTTTTTGCGTGGGCAGCCCCAATCGGACTAGCCCGTCTTCTATTTGCTTTAGGCCCACATTTGCATCGCATCTGCCCTAAATGGCCCAGCAAGAGACCGATGCGGGCAGAAGTGGGAAGGAGCAATTGTCTGCCCTGCTAACACCCAAGCGGAAATTATCTAGGTTTTTGGTGGGCAGCCCTATTTGGGGCAGCCTAGGAATTTTCTGCATGAATTCCACATTTTCGTCTGACCTTCCCTCAAGTACCCATCAAGGGTCCCATGTAGGCAATGTGTGGGCATACCCGTATTTAGCCCCGCCGCGGCCCATGCGGGACCTATTCGGCTTTTGAGTGGGCAGCCCCAATTAGATTAGCCCAGGCGTTTCCTACATAAAGCCCAAATTTCATTTGCATCGGCCCTAAAATTTCCCAAGCGGGACCCTTGAGGGCCAGATGTGGGAATATGTACTCAGTTAGCCCTTTCCACGCCTATATAATGCCCAGATGGAAAAAGCAGGGGCAAGCCCAATTTGGGCTTGCCCGCTTGATCCCTAAAGCGGGCCCTCGTGGGTGTAATTGTGGTTGCCCAACATACATGGCAAAATTACTTTTGAAAAGGAATTAAATTACATTACTAATTACTTCGCTGAAAATCGCAGAAAAGTAATTAAATTACATTACTCATTACTGCTCGCCAAAAGTAATGAAATTACATTACAATTACTTCTACTGAGTAATTCAATTACTTTGAAATTACTTTCTAGTTTCCATAAACGCAAAAACTAAGTAAAGCTATTAAACAAAACAACAACTTGTTCTCCAGAGTATTCTAGTTGACTATAGTTCTGCTCAATTCCGTCTCCTTTTGCCAATCCGTTACGTTGGCTTCGGATTGCAGTACGTCGTTCCTGCTTTTGCGCACTCTACTTTGTTGTCTATTGAAGGAGTGATGGCGCATTTTGGTAAAAGTAATTTCGAGAGAAATTAACACTACATTACTAAATTACCAAACCGAAAAAGTAATTCATTACATTACGAAGTACCGAGAAAGTAATTAAATTACAGTAATTTCATTACTGTAATTCAATTACTGCCATGTATGTTGCCCAAGCCCAACTTGCCCATACGGGCCCCCGGTGGGCCATGTAATGTGTGCTACTTGGGAGGTAATTGCTTTTCTCAATATTTATTTATGTCTAAATAAAACGTTCCCAAGCAATGCTAAACAAAAGGGAGTTCTTGGAACTAATGTGTTTTCTCTTTGTGGCGTCAAGGATTGCTGCTGATTTGAGGTTATCACACACAATATTTTATTGCGCGTTTATCGAGGTCATTTATTAAGGGTAGAAGCTGACAGGTCCGAGCCACGTGTATCATCATGCAATAGAGATAGCTGCAACATAGATAACCTTACATTTAATATATAAGCCCCCTAACTGGAGCTCATAGCAAGGCAGTGTAAGTCTCCAACTTCAAAAAAAAAAAACCGTCTCGAGCGCATTGCTTATGAAAATATTTGAATGAAATAAAAGATGCGAGGGGAAACTAATATTTTTCCCGATGAAAAGTAGACCCTAGCGCAGCTTGCTTGGGATGGAGATTGAGATCTGGCATCCGTGCGCAATCTGCTTCTCGGGCGTGTCATCGGACACGAGAGAGATGCGATCTTGCACTCGATGGGTAAGATCTTGCATTTGTCACGAGCCCCTTTGCTATCTCCAGTTATGCTTAACAGAAGTTATTTTTTTGGCGCCTTATTACTGGCGTTTTTGTTGCACAAGTGGTATGGCGGTATACGCGAAGGGCGTGGAAGCCACTTTCAGCTCCCTCTCTTCCTCGTTTTAGCATGGTAGGAGCTGCTGCGCGTTGGACACTTTATTTCTCCTACGGCGTAAATTCATCAGCGTTGACTCCATACATAACAATAGCTGCACTTCGGCCTCTGACCAGCATCACTCAGACGACAAACAGGAAGAGGCCCTCTCATAAACTCCTAAAATATATAGAGCAACTGAATGGCTGGTCGCAAGAAAAGTGAACTGCATTTCTTAATATTTAGTTCGTTGCAAGGAGACAAATACCAGGTTAGGCACCATAAACAAGGTTACTTTTTTCCAAAATGGCAAATTATACAGAGAAAACCTTTTATATATAAGGTGTGAAACATGTTCCACGGTTGAAACAAAAATATCTGCAACGCATTTTACAACTGCGAGAGCGGTCAGCGAATGGTAGTGAGACTGGAGTACAGGCTATACATCGGAGAATTTCAAAACTACTCATCCGAATTGCACATTTTAAAGATAAATCAGAATTTCAATTTTTAGCAGGTCATATGTGTGAGTAATTCCGGTTGGAAGTAATACCTTCAATTTAACATACTTTCATTTTGAAATTTGAAATATTTGAATTTGAAATTTAAAATTTGAACTACAAATTGAAATGCTTTCAAGTGTTTCAAATTATTAAATTAAAAAATAAATTAAGTAAGAAAATACAGAAACTAGTAATACTTTTTATTACCACTAAGCCTGCATGAAACAGCAGAAGTCAGAACCCTTTCTGCAGCAGATTGCCTCTTCTTGAGGAGGAAATGCGAGAGCGAGGGAATCAAAAAACGTGGAGGCTTTCTGACGTGCCGAGAATTACAACGGAAATCATTTTCAGAAGCCCGGCGCTCTCATGCGGATGTAGTCCCCCTGCCTATCTTCATATATGCTAATGGATCTTACTCACGCAATATTTCCGAACGTTGCCATCAAATCTGCTATAGCACACAGCGGAGGAAGCAATGGTTGCTCAAGAGTCAGCGCTCAGAGAGAGACCAGACACCATAAAACCTAGAACGCCCACGAGGAAACCGAAGTTGTTTAAAACGAATGCCTTCCAGAATTTCGCAATTTAGTCTGCTCGCCGTTATCTGCTGCTTGTCGTCGGGACCCTGTCGTGTCTTACACAACGCTGAATGGCTGCGATTTTGTGGATTTAGGACGAACCGACGGAATGGCTGTAAATTGATTAGTTTCGTACTTATGGGACCAACGATAGTTACTATGACCCCAGTATTGCTGCGGAGATGGTAGATAAAAAGCGCCGCTTGGTAACAAAAGTGAATAAAGTCTTTAATTTTTACCCAGCATAGAAGTCATCTTTTTCACGACTCTGTTTACGCTTGAGTGCTTTTCTTGCAGTGTGCAATGTGTCTTGAAAAATGTATGCTTTGCGTGCAGAAGGGGCCAGCTGCAGACCACTACGACATGCACTGACATGCACTGGCTCGGGTAAATATAATCTACCTGTTGAATTCATACGTCGTTGAAGTGCTTAATGTTTTTTTCAATAAATTCTCAAAAACGATTACGGCAGCCAAAAAAGAACAATGTCCTTTGTTGTTGTTTGCTGCCTTGTGTAACTTTATCGCAAAAGAAGACAAGAAACACAGGCCGTAAAATTCAATGCGTGAGCATCAGATAAGAAGTTTTATTGACAACTATAGAGAATTCAAAGCATGGTCTTGAATGAGCAATAAGAAAATAATTGGCCCTGCAGCTCAAAAATAAAAATAAAACCTGGAAGTGCTACTGACCTCTTTCAGTACTTCTGTCAATGAGTGTAGATCGGATAATTTAAATTGGTCCACATTGAAAACAAAATTAATGAAATACGTTTTCACGCGAATAGCATTCTTTAACCTAAATTTTTTCACTCTAACTTTGCTGCTACCTTAAAGCCAGAGCAAAAAGAGGACATACACGGCAGTGACTCGGAATGAAAGGCATAATCAAAAACCAATACTAATTACGAATTCAAGCCTCAAAACGTGATTGATCAGTATAGCACTTCTCCACCCGATGGAAATAATTGTTTTTTGTCTATCAGTGCTGAGCATTTTATTCCGCAATGCGCGCCAGTGCTAGAGGTCGTCAGTGACAAGCGCGTCGAATTGTAGGTGCGCTTACGAGAATAGGGTTCCATCAGCTTTTCATATTGCCTTTAAATAGAGTTCCCAACAAAGACAATTAGCACAAAGAGCTCTGAATGCAAAGTTAGAGTCACATTCGACTTGGTATTTTTTGCCACATTCATATACATTTAAGACAGTACCTTCAACAGCGTCGCGCGTAGAAATGTTGAACAGTTTGCAAGCGCCAGTCGATCCACAATGTTGTCCTATATTCTCTTATCTATATTGGCGCCTGACAACGTTGGTCATTGGAAATGGCCTTTTCTTTGCAGCAGACAAACTCGCTAAATGGGGGAAGATTTGTGAACTTGTAAGTCATCACAATTGACAGAAAATCTCTCTTCTACGTTGAAGAATTTCCAGCGATAGCAAACCCGCATTCATGAGCTCCCGGCTGTGTCCGAGTTTTTGAAATTAGTATTTGTCGTGTATATTACAATATTTTCTCTTACGAATTTTTGTATTTTCATGCTATTCTTGCAATGTTGACGGAACTGCAAAATATTACGGAGTAGAAAAATATTGAACATGCTGCTATACCTCACTCTTTCTGCACCAGAAAGTGTGTAAGAAAGATAAAAAGTATTGTGTTGTCAAAATACTCCTTTAGGTTAAACTGTGAGGCATTTGTTTTTTGCATTATGCATAACAGCGTGTTATAAAGGGCACATATATTATTTGAAGATTAAGAAGAAATCATACTTCTCTCGAAACTGAAAGGGTACTTAGAATTACCTTAATTAAATTTTGAAGTGAGATCTTCGGTGGCCTAGTAGAGCAAGTTTCGCCATGTGCAAGCCGAATGACCTTGACCACAGGTTCTGCGCGAGCTGCTGCTGCTTCTTCTGATGTTTCGCTTCTTCCTCTAGTTTGCACATTGGCTGCTGCTTCTTCTCACACTTTGGCAGACTTTACTCGTGCCGGTACATATCTACACAAATATACAAATTTGCCTGACAGCCTTCCCGTTCCCTGCAAACCTTTTTCCCCCCACCGCCACCATGGCCCATCTATCGCACATCCCCTTTCAAAATGCCCTGGACATTTTCATGTCGTCTAGAACCGGCCACGTACGCTCTGTTGACCAATCAGGTGACTCGAGATCACGTGAGATAGCGACACAACTCGGAAAACGGGCCCTGGTACAATACGAAGGTGATGTTCATACCGAAATTCATACGCACCCAACCAAGCTTCTTTTCCAGCTATTCGGCACATCGTTTCGGATTATTGCTGACCACCACTCGTTGAGTTGGTTGACGAACTTAAAAGACCCAATTGGACCTGCTCCTCGCTAAGCTTCCCATTTGCAAGAACATGTCCTCGTTATCGTTTATACGTATAGTTGCCGGCTATCTTACACTGACAGGCTTCCACGCGCTGTCGTGGGGCATTCTTAAGACAATGCAGAAGTTGAAAACTTTTCTGGCGCAGTTAGCGTTTTCGACAATGTTCTAAAAAAATGGGCCTCGAAGGATTGAGGCTGCTCCTAGAAAATCTAGGAGGTCCACATCTAGCGATAGCCCCTCAAATAGGTCGTGGGCTCCCATCACTCTACCGCCAGTGTAAAAGAGACCTCCCGAGATCGCCTTCACCTGGCTTCCAAACATTCTGCATTTACGTGAAGGCTCTCTAGAATAAGGCACAATACTTGCTGTCCAAACGCGCCGCGTGCCTAATACGTGTGAAGTACTGACTCGAGTTGGGGCGAATGAAGCCACTGTATTTGAAACCTTCCGTAATGTTGCAGTCCATCGAGCTCCGCCGAGTACCCTTTGAGCGAGTAGGTCATTCCCTTTATTGTCTGTGGGGCACAGCTAGATATTACCCTCTTTAGGCTATTTGGCAGGTTACGCCGAAGCGCAGGCTCCCGCGCAAGGCATGGCGTTGGATGTTGCGGGTATCTTTGTGCTGGTGGCTGTGATCTGAGGCGGTGATCACTATTACAATCCGACGCATTGCAGTCAGAGCCAAACTTGTGCGCGACATCTTTAAGCTGAACCGTAAACAACGTCAAACCAACACAGCGTACCATCCCCAGACGAATGCGTCCACAGAAGTGCTTAGCTGGGCGCTGTTAGGTACGGTTTCCATTTACGTGGCTGGGGAACATAAAGCATTGGAACCAGTACTCCCACAAGTTACCTTTGAGTATAACAACGTGACGCAGCGAATAGCCCGCTTTACCGCTTTATTGCTTTCCATATTGTCTGCGAAAGAGAAGTGCGGATAATTCTCGATGCAACGCTCAGATGCACGAAGAAGATGTCTCACTCGAAGCAGGCTTCTTCGCAGAAACACTGAGCAAGCATGTCAGCTGGCTCCCTAGAACACCGATGCACAGCAGAACATGTATCCCCAACATTAAAATCTCCGAAATATCAGAGGGTCCTGGTGCGAGTGCGGACATCTCTCCGCGAAAAAGAGTTGTCCAGAAAATTACTGAAATTTTCTTTCCGGCTTCCGAAGGTGCTCCACAACTTCAGAAAAATGAATTATGCAGTCCTTCGTAAAGCAACTCTGACCGTCGACCGTAGGCGACCACGAAATGCTATTGTGCATGCTGTCCGCCTTAAGTCGTGCGTTTCGCGTGAATGCAATACTCTTCGCTCTGTAGTTTAGGCGGCTCTTAAATTGATTTTGTTTTGGTTCTTGTCCTCTTCGCATTCCCTCATAATGCTTTAGCTTTCCTCCCTTATTTTTAGTCTTTTATTTTTTTTTACATTTTCTTCTTTTTCTTCTGGGGGATCCGTTTTTTTCGTTTTTTTTTTCGTTTTTTTTTTTTTTTTTTTTTTTTTTTTGCGGGGAAACTAGTAACACGTGCCTGACTCAGTATGGAGCACCGCTGAGTCGCGATGAAGTGGACACATAGGAGCGCTCCATCTTTGCTGGCTCTTGGAAATTGAACCCACTCCGAGGTCATCCTATGTCGGCGACTATTCTACTTGTGGTTACTGTAAAAAATATATTAGCATGCGTTTACAGATAATCTTCATTTATAACCGGCTCTGTACAGGAAGAAAATGGAACTGTCAATGAAGAATACTGCTGTACGCTATCCCCTTATTTCATATGGACGTAAGCAAATTTGCTGGGAAAAACGGCGTGCGCGGCACACTTGTGAAACTAGATTCCTAATGGGTCTTGCGCTAATGAGCTCTGCTGTTTAAAAAAAAAAAAAAAAAAAAAAAAAACATTCCAGTTTGAAACCGTCGCATCGATTTTGAAAAATACGAAAGTTATTACAGTGCTTACAAGGCGACGAGGTACAAAGCACCATGTAATTACAGATCAATTTATTCAATAAAGACACCATATGTAAATCACTACAGCCTGTAGTTTATCAATACGTTCTGAAGCATATATCTAGCCGAACACAGTATGTTGTCCGACGCGCTGCGACGCACGCTATAACCTGTCTGTAGACTGTGATTGTCCACCTTGCCGTAACTAACACATGAAGCGACGCACAATATTTAATAGATTGAAAGGGGGCAGGTACGTACGTATTTTACAATTTTTCCGGATAGTTACTACACAGCGTCTGAGTTCTTTTGATTGTCGTCAGCCAAGCTCGAATATTTTAAGTGTGTTACCCTCAAGAAGTGTTAGGCCTCCGGCGCTCTTTAGAACAGCGACATTACAATTCCTTTAATACCATTAGGGATGTTTCGGCACATTTGTTCTGTCGACACAACCACCGACGCCGAAAGAAAAATATTTTTATTCTGAAAAACTCTTCTCTGACCTTGCTCGGGGAGCCACGGTAGTCAGAGATTCCGTTGACGTCGCCGCATAGCAGAACTATCCGAGGCGGTACAAGTCACGGGTCTAATATTGGTAGAACATTGGCAATGTCCTGCTCTATACAGGACCAGACATTGCAGTGCTCTACCAACACTCAGTCCAAGATTTGTACTGCCTGGGATGTTTTACGATTCAAGCTTAGAAACTCGATGACACGCGCAGTCTGGACGAACGTTCCTTTGAGCTGACCTGATTTCTGACTCCCCACCAGTGCGCACAACTTCAGAGAAGACAGCAGAAAACAAAAGACAAGAAAAGCTAAACGGCCAACTTCAGGCCTCTTTAAGACAAGAAACAGGGAATGATATATGGAGCTCTCTGCTTCTACTTCAGCCGGTCGTGATAAAAAAAAAAGAAGACAAAATGGGCATCAGCCGTTAAGAATGTGCCCCAAGGGGCAAAGATACAGCTAGCTAAAATAAGTGTGAAGCCCCTTTCCTGCTTCCTTTTTTTTTTTTCCCATGCGGCAAGCCCCGTATATGCGAGCAAGCGCTGTACGTGGTTCCGCGCACTTTGACGAAACCCTTGGTGCATTGCGACACGCCAGTGCCCGTGCAAAACTCCAAACGGCGCCTCACTTCGCTCGGCGACAGCAGCACCCGGTCCTCATTCCGATATGTATCCACGGAGAAAAAGTTATGTCGGTGCTTGTCCATTCATTCTCATTTCAAATCGAGCACAGGCTGCTGGTTGCTGAAAGAGAGACATTGCTGGGTGGGCGAGAATGTTCGCGAGAAAGTCTTCGTGCATTCAACAGGATTGGGCACGTTATTTACAGCGCACACACAAAAGATGGCTGGAACATATCCCTTGCCACCCTATGCTGGATGCACCGAATTCTGTTCTCACCCGAGTTTTATGTGAGTTTGCACAACGACAGTCAGTGAACGCCGGTAGTGGCGAAAGCGCAAGAGCAGCAGAGAATAAAGTAGCGAGGCAAAGGCACACAAGCGCACCCTGGGCAGGTCACCTCCTCGTTTCTAACATAGCCGACAGAGCAATACAGCTCACCAGTGCCGCTTCGCTATCTGTATAACATCGAAAATCAGAATATCATGATGCACACACATTACCTGTATATGCATCCTCTGGTTGCGGCTTGTAGCGCCCATTTCGGGCCGGTCAAGGGCGCCGCCCTTTTCGGTCCTCATCTGTCCATTCGCATCCTTTGTCAACCAATTAGCCTGGGTTATCCCTTCCTTTTTTCTGTTTCACGAGTACCCTTGCGCCTGCTGATATAAGCTCTATACTTTTCTTTTTTTTTGTCTGTTTAATTATGGTGTCCACTAAGTCCTGATTGTAAGTGATGTTTTGCTCCGTATTGAGATAATAAAATTTCGATTTTCGTGCTCTTCTGCATTCTGTACAGAGAGTGCAGAGAGTGCATTCTGGCGCCAACCCATGCTCCTTTCGAATAAGTTAAACAATAACGTATAATATTACGAATATTTTGTTTCATAGTCAGGCATTTTTCAGTACATGCAAGTTTTGATGAAAAGCGAAGCGTGCATTGAATGCCAGAGTTTGCACTTTCTGCTGCCAGTTGCGCCAGGGATCCCGAGCTTGCAGACAGCCAAATCGAACGTGAGAACACCAGATGGATCTTGTTCGGCGAGAAGCCGCCGAAGGCGCTGTTGGATCATTTCATGTTTTCTGTCTCCGCTCGAGATGACTTTGGGTGTATGCTTCTTTGGGTGCGCAACTTTGCTCACTACGTTGATTTTTTTTTTTTGTCGATGCGGTAAACAAGCAACTCATCACTGTCCCCTTCGCGAGACAAACACGTTTTAACAACAGAAAACAGCAGAATAATGTTTAGGCGATACACGCTCGACCGAAAAAAAGAAACTTCCCGAGCAGACCACTAGCTCGCTCTTGCGTACATAGGAGGAGTTCCCTTGCCATAATCGTTTATGAGTGCCTTCGCATTCACTAACACGTGTCAAGTATTCTTACAAAAAAGTTGGTTTCCCCATCTAAGTGGCAACACTAAACTATTTGTTTTTTCAATTTCCTTGGTAAAACAAAATCTTGGAAGCACTTAAGACATTTAAGAGCGATAAGGCAAAAACCTTTGGGACTACTTTTCTTTTTTCGTTTTCAGAGAAGGAGGAGTCCTTCTCTCGCCTTGCTGTCTCTCTGCAGCACGAGCCCATTTAGTGTTTGGATGCATAGGAGTTTGCTTAGCAAACACAGTGCGTCCGCTGTCTACCGCGTCCAGGTATAGATGGACATTACAGCCGCCAGCACACCACCTCTCATATCCTCCGCGGAGGCACCATGGTATACATAAGTTGCCATAGAAACGGCACGCTCGTCGCTAGGCAAGGAGAATTGCGATCTGTTTCTCACGAGCCCGGCATGGAGGAATGGTTTGCGTGCTCGGGTGGAGATTGGAGGGACAGTGGTTCGATTCCCAATAGAGTCGAAAGGTTTTTTGCTTAAGTGCAGAGGAGAAGTACGTTTTCTCGCCACAGTTTATGATCAGACTTCCTCTTCACGGTGCGCATGAGCCAAAAAAGGCTTTCGCCATTTAAAACGCTAGCGCCATCCATCGCATCGGTGTTGAGGGGGTGATGGTTAAAAAATTTATGTAGTAGGGATATACACAAGGAGGTATACTTGCCCAAAAGCCATCAATGCGTGGGCATTGTAAATTCTTGATGGATTCCGTAGACAGGCACCACATTGCGGTTGCGGCCGCCCGCGCACGCCGCGTAAAGAAAAGAAGCGCCTGAAGACTCTTTCCGCCTACAAGCTTAGTCCCGAAACAACGTCGGTTGATCTGACTAATCATCTAAAGTCAGTGAATGCCACCTAAGTTTGATGTCCGCCGTTGGAAATTAGGTATGATTCATATTTGTAGGTCGCGGCTGCTGAAGACGGCCGCCTCCTAGTCCTCCCGGGAAAGGTTAGAGATGGAAGGAAGGTGAGGAATGGGAGAATGACACCTACCACATACCATGTGGCAGGTGTCTCTCACATGTCCACAAACCTACCCACTGAATTAGGAGCCGAAATGTTTAAGCGCTGCCGGTCAGAGAACGACATCCTACCCAGGCGACCATGGTAGATACCAGCGACCATGCTAGATAGGATGCAGCGCACCAGGTTAAGGCCTAGTGCGCTGCTGTTTCAGCGCTACTTATGGCGCCATCTGGAAGCCGCCGCATTAAAAGGCCGAGGTTTAACCGTAGCCGCCGCGATCAGATCCGCTTCAACGGCTAGCTTGATCGCCGAGGTCATGGATTTAAACCTACTTGCGGCGCCATCTGGGAGTCGTGGCGTCAAATGGTGCAGTATAAGTTAGAAGAAGCAAAAAAACCCGCCTTGGTGGCTCAGTACTTCAGATGCTAGCTAGTCACACCCCAGTGCTTGGATTCAAACCCGACCGGTTTGATTCTCCTCAGAGTTTTTGTTTTTTGTTTTGTCTTTAGTGTGAAAGTACTGCAAGAGGTCATGGTTAGTCACTGGCCAGTCGTATTATTCATGACTCTCTCTTATCGCCAGGGAAACTTAAAGATCCCCAGACTCACGCGTTGGAGCTGAAATACTTCTAATTACCTGCGCGAGGTCTGGTGTTTGTGACGTCACGAAACAGCTTAGCCAACAAAATGTTGGCATAATCTTTAGACAGTTTTGATAGGTTCTTGTATTCCGGATAAGTCGTTTCGCACTAAAACGAAGCAAAATAAGCCAATAGAAATGCCGTAAATAAAAAATTCAAATGATTTACCTACAATCAACATACGTTCACATCCTTGAAACTCGTAAAATAAAATATTGCTCCAGCTTATGACAGTCCGATCTCGGCTGTAGTAGGACAACTACCTCATATAAATTCTTGCAAATTTCATTTCCGAGGCGCAGTTTCATTTCATGATTATTTAAAAGAACCCAGAAAAACTCCCGAAGTAGTTCATTGCACTGGGGCTACGTTTTATTCATTGCCATTGATTTAATGCGTTAAAAATAAGCGTTTTCGTTTTGCTACCATACTACTTGGTTCCGAGTAATTTCTTACCAACCGGTGAAAAAAATCCCCACTTTTAATTATTAATTCAAGACACAGACTGCCACGAAATTCATTTTATTGACACCAAACATACGAGAGCAAAGTCAAACACAGGATTCATCGAGCTAATCTGTTTCTCTTTTGCACCTTGCCATAGATGAAAAAAAAAGAAAAAAACGAGCCTCATTATTTATGAGCATGTGAGACACCCTTGACAACAAAATTCTTCCCACATTTTGTGTGCGTATATGTTTCAATTTCTTCTTAGAGTTCTCGCGAAAAAAAAGATCTGGATAATAAAAAGCGCACTTGTATATAAAAAATAAAAGCCCTCTTAACAAATAAATGCGCCGCGTCCTGAAAGAAACGTATATCTAAATGGCAGCCGCACTACGTGCCTACGTGCCGTGATGAACGCTCTCGCTCCGTCGAATATGTAGACAGGGACCCCATAAATCCCGGCGCGCTGTATGGAAAGCAAAAGTCAATTTCCCGAGACGTGGAAGCGAATACTATTTTTGCGCTCACGTCCAGCGCCGGAGAGTTGCCACTTTAGCCATTAAAGGCAAAGAGAATGTCTTTGATTAACTCATATTTCTCACGTGCCCCAAGGAAGCCCGTTTCCCTCCCTGTAATCATTACGTCGACTTCGATTTGTGTGCCTTTTTTTTTCTCCGAGCTTGATACATTTGCCCTCTCACCCTATCTCATTTTGGGCTGGCGCTGATTTATGAGGACTTTGCCTGCCAGCTAGCAGTCGATTGCAGGACTCTGCGCCTGCAAGAATTGCATTGTTTTTTTTTTGTTTTTATTGAGGGGGGATGATGGACTTTTATGCATCTGCATAGCCTTAACTCGAGCTGCGCCCCTCTGTCTTTGTTTCCTTTGCCACGACAATGCATCACCTGCGGCAACATTATCGCTGGACACTCTCGCCCTTCGCTGCACTTTCCGAACTTGTCTTCAAGTTAGAACAGCGCGTAAATTTAGTTTTCATCGTACGCTCCATTATTGGCCTTTGCATCACTTCTGTATTTGCTCTGAAGTCACTGAATTAATTGCGACTACGTTCAAGATGCTGGTTCTAACCAAGCTGAAATGAAGAAGGCAAAAAGGGAGCGTTTATGCTACGAGAGCTTGATTTTGTCTTCAGTCGGAATAATTCAAGATATCAATGACATCGCTGACCGTGAAAGGTAGGAATTCAGTATGCCTGCAGAAACAGACGACGTGCGGGCCCCTTCGCGAGAACATGCGATTAGGAAAGTTTGCTTCAAGAACACATACAATTCTTATTTGGAATACGGTTATTCCGATATTTAATTTTCACGATTTTATCTACAGTGTGTAGCCCTCTTTAAAAGTGTTCTTGAAGGAATTTTTAACGATCGTAATGGTGTCATTTATTTACACTGTGCTGATGATGCTATGTGTGATGATGTATGCAGCGAATGATCCCAATAAACATATTGTTACGAAGAAGAAGTTCGGCAGTGGCGCGAGAGGAGCCCTCGCGCTAGGCCAGTCATTAAATCCTCCTTCACCCTATCGCCATGTTGTGCTGTCTTCTTTTTTTGTCACCACGTAACATTTTAGTGGAGGTGCGAGGTCGTCATCCCCATCCTCGCCTTGGAGCATCGACGCCATCTGTGAGCCGGGACCATCGACCGAGGGCCAAGGGACATCGCCGAGCAGCTTGGCCCCAGCCCTTCCAGCCCAGACCTGACCAACTACCACCGCCCAGCCCCCAGCCCGGATCTGAAGACAAGGAGAACACACAGACCAACCAGAACCGAAACCAAATACCCTAAAGACCCGAATGACCCGAAGGAACCGATGGACACGAACACGAAGCCCACGCCCAAGCCGCCCGACGCGACCTTGAGGCAACGGTCCCATGGATGCTTTGGTGGCGGATGGTTGAAGAGCTTCAGGGGAGTCTGATCACCAACGCATCATACATCGTGGTGGAAAGCAAGTCATTCACTCCTCTCTTTCCTTGAACATCCTCACCGTCACGTCACCATCACCTTCAAACGATCCTATCGGGACGATCGCTCGGTGGCCCCGGGAAGTGTTACGAAGAAAATCGGCAGTGGCGCGAGAGGAGCCCTCGCGCTAGGCCAACCATTAAATCATCCTTCACCCTATCGCCGTGTTGTGCTGTCCACTTCGCTTGTCACCGCGTACCAATATGAAAGCATTAAGTCTAGTTCTTCGCCTCATTGTGAATGAAGACTACGGGCCTCATTATGTTCACCCAAAGATATAAATTCCAACTCATTTGTTCCTCATTAGTCACTTCTGAAAATTCTGGTGCATGGAGTGACTATTGTTTCAGTTGTGGTGACTTTGCACCACTATCAGTGTGAGGTGATTAATTTTCAGTAGAAATCGGAGGTGGTCTTGTATGCACAGCACACAGTGGTCATGTATGCACAGTGGTGATTGTGTCAGTTCCTTATCATGCCATATTGAAAGGGAAGTTGGCGCATGAGGGGCTGATATCCACAACACTGACAGATGTCTATAATGCACCTCTGCTGAAGTTCTGCGTATCGCGGTGTTGCAGTAATGGAGTCTGCCGGGACCGTCGGTCTGCTTCAATTGTTTTGGAAGCACCGACGCCAGCTGGCGGCTTGGCTGCTTGACGTCCAGCGGGCTCTTGAAAATTGTTCCTGTTATGAGCTCACATGGTGTCCGACCAATTACTTTGTTTGGTAAGGTCCTCAATAGAATACGAACCTGCGTTCTCTTGCGTTCTTGCGATCTAGCGTTCAGAACGCAAGGTACTGGTCAAGAGTAAAAGCAGTACCATTGCCGGAAACCATTATGTCGAGGAAGCCGTGATGAATGAATGCGCTTCTCAGGCCAGAAATGGTAGTTTCTGCAGAAGTGGATGACAAACGTGAAATTTCAGTCGACTTCGAGAAAGCATCAACAAGAACGTCCCAGAAATTGTCCCCCGTAATCACCGCGAATCCTTCCTTGCTCAAAGTCTCTGGGGAACGGACCACGATGTCTGCTTTACAGGCTGCGGATGTCGACGTTGAGCATGGAAAACAGAGAAGCTCATCCCATGGTTGACAATGGCGTTGCCCACGCCTGATGACAAAATATGACTTCTGGCAACTATCTTGCTGTTCTCAATACCAGGATGGCTGGTACGTAGCAAGCCGAGTGATTATGCGTGCAAAAATCATGGAACCCTGAATCTCGATACTTATAAGTAGGTAACCCTGATGAAGATTTAATTCTGATTCGTGTAATAATAGGGTTCCAGCCTGCTCCCACTCGGAGGCTTTCTGCTTTCTAAACATCAAGGACAACATAACCTAAAAAAAAGGTGGTTTGTTGTGGGATGGGGTCAGAGGAGATGGTGACAGGAGTTTCAGCTATATATGCCTTGATCTGCAAACAAGAGGAGGAGGAGGAGGAGGAGGGAAAGGAGTTTACCGGTAAAGGAACTGGTTTGCTACCCTGCGCTGGGGGGGAGAGGGGTAGGTGGGTATAAAAGTTGTGGGTGAGAGAGGGATGGGTGAAGACAGTACAGTCACATCACAGACATGTCACATCACTTCACGTCACAGGCATATCACGTAACATAAAAACTCATAGCCTTTCGATCAGTCCTGTGCTTTTCATAAAGCGGAGCAGTGCCTGGGAAGCCTTCACCGCAGAGGATCGCCGTGGCCAGGGACCTAGGATCGTTTTTTGAGTCAGTGGGCGTCCATCTAGACGCTCCAGCGCACGGCATAGACCCTGTCTTTCCTCGCTGTATATGGGGCACTGACAAAGAACGTGGCCTATAGTCTCGTCGCACCCGCAGTTTGTACATGCAGGGCTATTTGCCATACCTATCACAAAAAAGAATAAGAGTTTGTAAATGCTACACCAACCCACAGGCGCCACAGCAAAGCTTCTTCACATCGGGGTAGGCCAGGTGGAAGCCGGAGCTTTAGGTCAGGATCCAGGGATTTTAAGTCGCAGTTCGCAAACTGGTCAGAATTCCACAAGGAGAGCGTGTGTTCCCGCGCAAGTGCGCGAAGTCTGTCCGCTACGTCTGCCCTGGAAAAGGGAATCAACACACAATCGCTGTCTTGGTGGGCTGTTTGTGCGACCTCGTCCGCCCGGAGATTGCCCGCTATGCCGCTGTGTCCTGGAAGCCGCGTACATCGTTTACCAGGCCGCGAACATCGTTTACAGAGACCAAACAAGATCTCCGCAATGCGAAGCAGGGTAATGCTGTCGTTAGGCAGTGCAGTATACTAGCAGAGTCAGCGGAACCAAGCTCTTTTCCAGGTTTGTAAACAAGTTCTACATCTAAGCGGAGTACTTCAAAGCCCAACTGGCCACCCGAGGCAGCGTTTGCAAGGGACAAGCTTATTGGCGCCCAAGAAGAGACTGTTGGTTTGTGGGCACTTAAAAGGTTGTGTCCCAAAAATAGTGGTAGACCCATTCTACACCAAACATCATAGTTAATGCCTCCTTATGAAGCTAGTTCTGCATTTTCTAAGCTCCTTAAGACCATAGAAAGGGGATGTTTTTAGCCATCAGCATCATTGTGAGCCAAACCTGCCTTTATACGATACGGCGATGCTTTGCAGCTAAGGAACATAGGCCAATCAAGGTGGCATTCCACGAGAACTGCAACTGAAGTCACCAGGTGCTTGCATGCGCAATGCATTCTTTTCCTCTCCCCACGCCCATTCCCTTCCATCACAAAACTTTAAATGCAGGCGACGTAGGAAGGCAGCAAGGTTGGGTAAGAAACCGATATAGAAATTGACGAGGGCCACGAAATTTCGCGGTTTCTTGGCAGTTTGTGGCACAGATGCATAATATATGAGAACCACCTTGCAACGCTCGGAAAAAGACTGCCCTTAATTGATGATGTGCCCTATAAGTGTCAACTTGTGACATGAAGTGTCAGTTTTAGTTTCAGCTTCAGGTGATATTGGTTTAGTTTTCCAAGTACAGCACGGAGGTTGCCTAGATGTTTGCGCTGCTTATATTTGAGTGCTTTCTGCGTGCATCATCACATTTTTCAGGTTACAGACCTTCTCGATATCATAATATCTTCAGAGCTGTATTAGGGCTTCTCAGAAAATTGTGGGATAGAGCTCATTCTTTTCAGCTGCTGTTCTATGCATTCAGTGCGCATGCGATTGTATTTCTGGTATTCCTTGTGACGTCACCGCTGCGTCATGGAAAGCATTGTCAGCATTCTCAGAATGGAATGCATTTTTCGATATCTATGTGCACTGTTTTAAAATAGTTTCACTGAGTATTTGAAGAACAGTCAATTTTTACCGAAAAATTGCACCGTATACAAATATAATGCAGCTATCAAATGAAATATTCAGTAAACACGCTGACTTGCCATTCAAGAAGGTTGGACTGATTGATAATAGGCGTAATGAGATTGAAGGGGGGGGGGGTGCGTCAAGGTTTTCTCACCAAGTATTTTACAGACACTTTGTTAGGGGGACGTAGTGGTGTAACTGGGCGAATGTAATGGGCGAATTACAAGAAAGTCAGGAGATGTCTGAAGCAATGGACAAGAATGGCAGAGTGGCTGTCCATTCTAAAGTACCTGACATAGGCAGAGTTAGCGTTAGAGCCAGAACATCATTAAGAAGATTACGTCCAGTTTCTGCGGAAAGGACACTTATGCGTCGCCTTTACGGGTTTCAAGCGACAAGGTTGTTTGGCTCAGCTCTCAATCTCCCCTTGCAAGTTCTTTATCGCGTACATGCGCTTTGTTAGTCATCTATTAACTATCTTTTATTTACGCATTTGATATAGGACACATTCTCGTTAGCATACTGTCACTATACACCACGTTACGTGAAAACAACCAATGTAGGTACAAACCACGCTTTAACCAAATTGTAGGAATGTTCCTGCGTGGCCCAGGAGCTACGTCCTTAGCCCCGAAACCTAGGGTTTCGAAAGGCTAGATTTCGATCTCGCCCTCACATATCGCAGGCGAAGCTCGAGTTGGCGCCTTCTTTCCTTTGCGTTTTCCCTCAAAAAAGTGACAAGGCCGATAACACCAACGCCGATCCTCTGGAGATGGGAAATTTTACTGCTGTTTCGGTAAAAATAGAAAGCAGACAATTTCAAATAGCCCAGAAGGTTGGTGATCCGATCGGGTGAGCTGTCAAAACGTGTACTGCTTTGGCTAAGACAGAAAGTCGGAGAGTACAGATGAAATAAAAACGATCGAATTTAATGTACCTAAGTGGCTTAGTTAGTGAAATGTACCCGTAGAAGAGATTCATGCTAAACCAGGGGTTTTAAAGAAAAACAATACCCCGCGCCTTAAAAGGCTGTCTTAATTTACCTGTTTTCTTGTGTTTAAACTATACAAAAAGTAAGAATAAGAAAAGTAAGAAAGTAAGAATAAGGCAAATGCAAACCGGGTCACTCCGAGCCCCGGCAGTGTTACACGTCCTCCACCCAGACATCTACACGAGTGATATGTGCAGTGTATGTCAAGTGGGTCCGGCGGACCAATGGCGCATCATGTGGGACTGTGCCAGGTTCCCCCATCATCTTCTGAGGGCGTCCGCTATGTCACGTGCTTTCTGAGGTGATTAGGACATAGCATGCCAAGTAAATACACTTTCGGGGTTCGAGTCCCTGACGCAAACGAACCCCCAGCTTTCGCAGTAGGCGAATGCTACATGGGCTGCGAAATGGTATAAAACCGGTTTAGATCGGCGTTCCAAAGATGGTTGCACAACAATTTTGATACGAACGGGCGGCAATCGGGTGCCACATAGAGGACCGTATACGTGATGATTTTATTCGCCGTCACTTTTATGGGCAGCATCAAGTGTTGACAACAACATGAATGACATACGGGACAAAACGAACGCCAATTTTACCCAACATACAATTCCCAACATGAATGCCATACTTACAACACGAACGCTAATAATACGGAAGAACTAAAATTCCCTAGAACATTCGCACGATGCTCAGGGAGCCTCCTGTTGCGACGTAACGGCCCAACATTTAGACTTATATTGTACAACAGTCTGTCGCGATTTTCAAAAACGCGGTCCTTACTCCACAGGCGCAGGATTTGGCAGCGGTGAGACAGGCCCAGTCGGCAACAACGACTGCGACTTCCTTTCAGCGACCCGCCAGTAGCTACCTCTAACTGCAGTGCGCACTGGAGCTCACGAAAGGACTCGGATTGTATGTGCGCGGCAATAGCCTCGCGTTTGCCTTTAATCCAAGTTTTGTCGCTGTTGGCTTACATAGAAAGAACGGGGTATGCTGTATCCAGGGAGGCTGAAACGCCCACACCAGCTGCGTCGGGAAATCAAGCGTAATGCTCGAAGCTGCCGAGAAGTTTGGGAATGAGCGAAGTCTGGTGCCCTGATTCATTTACTCTATTATTTTGTGCGACGCCCACTCACTGCTGCCGAGAAAACAACGGTCTCCCGTCTGCCCCTAGCCGTTACCGGCTGCAAGACCTGAGCCAGGGAGCTTAACGAAACAGTCGGAGACGCCTCATTGCGAACGCACGCGAGCTTCATTTGAAGGTTATGCGCGTAAACGTATACCTTTTTTGGCGCTCGTATTTATTCACATTCTGAAATCGGGCGAATGCCGTCCCGGGCGAAGTAGTGTCTTTCTGTGCTACGCAAAGGGCGAAGTTTCCCTGTCTTCTTGTGTTAGCGTGGAGCTGGTATTGAAACTTGTCGCCATCATCTTTGACACATGTAGGAACACAAAACTGAAAACATCTCGCAAATGTCAAATTTGATAACATTTTTTCAATACGCGTATTTTTAGACAAATCCTAAAAAAAAGCAATTATGTGCGATGCCTTCACGCCAAAACATTCTTTAGAGTTCCTTCCATGTTCAGTTATTTGCATCGCAAGCAAGCTCAGCTTACAAGTGAATCTTGCGCAGCACTTACTTTACATTCAAAGAAATGTGCAAACGAAAGTGCTCCTGGCTTATAGTGTGTCTGGTTTTAGTTGAACGAACAGAATGTGCCCCAACCTCTCGAAAAGTGAGGTTCAGCGGCTTGCTTATAAATTCTGTGAGTGAGTACGGGTTTCAACGTGCGTTGCACTTGTCTGGCTTCACTTTCCTTCACAAAATGTGCAACAGATGGCAACAAGAAAAAAAAACATTGAAAAATCTCCCCACACTGGCCCTAAAATATGCCGCGCAGTTGTCGCAAAGAGTAAGCACCAAAGGAACAATTTTTGCGCTGCATATTCGGCCTTCCTCACCAGGCTTGGTGTGAGCAATCTTGGAGATGACAAGATGGGTCATCATTAAAGAAAGCGTGAAAAACAGCTCAGAGGATATTAAAGAAACAATGAAATTAGGAAGACGCATAAGCTTCGCTTTATGAGTAGACTCGAAAGCGCGCGTGCGCACTCATTGCCTGATTTGTTGTTACTTTGATCACATCCTTTTCTTTTCCTCTGATGAAACGACGTTTATGTTTCAGCTCGGTATTTATGCCTTTACAGATCACCTCAGTTTCAGCCCTCGACGTTTACAATCGTCGGCAGCTTGCTCACGTTCCAGGTCAGCTTCTTCAGTAAACGCATGGCGCGTCGCTCCCGTTTCTAACTTTCGCACTTCGGCATACCGCCTTCTCGTAACTGCCAACTAGCTGCCTTATACCGAGTCATCTTTTCCGACTTCTCGTCATCTGTCTTGCGAGTTGTTTGTGGTCGTTGAGGACGACCATCATGACAAGACGAAGGCTGAAAGGAAGCCCCCGCACTATTGCACGCATCTGGTACGATGTCAGACACCTTTGTCGCACCAGTACCAGCCACATGTCATCGAAGGTGTTCATATTCAGCGACACAAATGAAATTATTTTTCGAGATCGCGCAGGTTTTATTTTCTAAACAGAAGTCAGTACTCAAAAATCAATCGGATAACCAGTCTCACTATCAAACACAGCCAATCGATCGACCAACACTACATATGTCATATGCATTCCATGCAAGCCTTGTAGCATTTTACCTGCATCTATTTCATCTCCCCCATGACGTAAATGAGCAATTTGATGATGATGCACTGAAACATAGAGGCGCCATCTACCTTGGCGAATACGTATCAGGTCTGTAGTTCTGAGGTTTGCCGCATCGCATAAGGGAGCAACCCAAATGTTTGCTCTGGCAAGAATTTGACTCGTCCTTGAAAGCTCCCTCTCAAAGTGATGTAAAGCGACGGCCTTTTCGTCTCAACAAGAACGGCCTGCATCGCATAAAAGGAGTCCTTTTTCAAAAGTGTCTTAGACTCTGAGCATTCGAGTTAGTTAATCAGCGTTCGCGGACGGGGAGAAGAGATTGATGTGCAGAGGTCGAATGCGGAATGCCTTGGACAAAGCGCAACATATATGAGCTTCGCAAAGGCTCCTGCATCGCTGCCGCCCACCGGTGCTTTAAGGGAGCGGCACGACCGGCGCATGTCCATATAGTCTCTCCCCGGCCGTAGCCCAACCGTGTCAACACTCATTTCCATGATGAGGCAATGTGTACGGTGTGCCTAGTCCTCGTTTTTATTTCTTAGAAAACTACCTCTAGCCTCATACTCTCATCTAACTTCCTGTATTTTGATTCTCGCGAAAGCTATAGCTCAGTGATTCCCTTACCAATGGACTCCTCCAGATATCTTGTCAGCGTGGCTGAACTTCGCACACCGCACAAAAGAAAGAAACTACACAAAACGTTTTTATCATAACTACCAATCTATGCAGAGCTTCTGGATGGGATTGTCAACCTAAATACTTTAGGTGGTCTAATCATTGCGATGGATTCTCACGCAAAACTCTCGAAACTGCAGCTGCGACAAGGGTCCATCCATGTCGTTTAGATAGCATAACATGATAGTTTATCGTTCCTTAGAATAGTCGTATCGTGTAAAAGCTGAGCGCCTGTTTTGCGTACTATTGTGGTTTGCAAGTAGATTGCATGTTTACCTTTTTGTTTATTTTATTTCATACGCTCGTGTACATAATTCTTTTCTGATAGTTGTGCATCGAAATTATACCGTTATATTTACCTTGTACACAAATTCAATATACTATCACAAAAAGCCATAAATGTCATTCTGAACGAAAAGAGGTTTGCAGAGCTATTTTTATTTGATGTAACGATTGTATCAGCTCTAACCAACAATAAAACCCTTAGAAAGAAGTCACTGCTATAAAAGAACTGATTCTAAAATACTTTGATGACTGAAAACAAAAGTAATTTGAGGTGGCCCTTACAAAAATGGATATTGAATTTCTGTTACCCACGTAATGTGTTTTTGATGAGTCATCAACCACTCAAAGGAGATTCAAGATTAGATGTGTTTTAACATCATATCCGCAGCAGACTTTCCTTTGAGATCACACATGAAGTTTTGTGCTTGGAAAACGCAACAGTATTTTTGGGTAGGACCTAATGTGGAAATACATTGACTTTCTCAAATGAGGAAATGTATACATCACTAAGTGAATATATATTATTTCTTTGTTAACTGCACACTTTCAGAGCCCTATGTTTTCATTTCTGATTAGCATATGTAGGGTGTTGCCTAAGAAACAATTTTTATGTGTTTTAACATGAGATCCGCAACAGACTTTCATTTGAGATTACGCAAGAAGTTTTGTACTTGGAAAACAAAACAGTATTTTTGTATAGGAGCTAATGTGGAAATACATTGACTTTCTGAAATGAGGGAAATTATACATCACTAAGCGAATGTATATTCTTTACTATGTTTTCATTTCTGTTTAGCATGCACTGTAAAACCAAAACAACTTTTTGGACATTTGTTTCATTCAAAACACGCTTACACCCTGCGTCTTGGGTGTTTGTGCCATTGCAAATCACTTCTTGCCAAGCGAATGGGTGCTGTGGTTGGACAATATGCTTGAGGGTGTTACGGGCAAGGATATTGTTGTGTACGCGAACCGACGCACTGCCACACCGCCTCGCTAACGGACGCAAAGCCGCTCCTTCCAATGCCTCCTTGCACCTGCGAGCAGGCCGTTTTGGAGAGACCAGCAGGGGTACCCCGGCCTGCGCCGACGACGACGCGCGGACGTAACCCGAGCCGTGCGTTGACTCGGAACTGGACCGTCCTGGGAGCATGTGCGCGACCAGGGCACGAGAAGCAATGCCTTCTTTATAATGCATGATATTTTGCGTGTTTCTTAAGCTGTCGAGCTCCTTCTTGCTCTGCGTATAGATTAGCCGAGCCCTCAGTCATCGCAACGCTTCCCGAAATGTTTAGATACAAATAAGATTTAGTTACCAGTAAAATAGTGTTGGCGCTGCTGCGCTTGCCGGTATTGAAGCTTGCTCGCACTTTTTTTCCTTAAAGGTTCGTGCTACAGCTCCGTACGTTCAGCGAAAATTACGCCCAAGGTAGCAACCACCGAAGAGCCAGCGCTGATAAATTTGCCAGCGATACCAAACTCGACATGTTAAAATGACTGCAGTGGACAAAATAGTGCGCATAGGTATCTAGAACATTAGATGCAAGTTCTAATGATCAAGAAGCTGGAATTGTTAGAGCAGCCGCAATCGCCTGTACACTTCGAAACAGCAAGTCCCAATCTTATGAATGCAGTCCAGACATAAGAAGCAAATACGTTACCGACATTACCAGTTCGAGTGGCCGAGAGGTTAGCGTAGAAAGCTACGGAGTAAGAGGTACCGAGTTCGAATCGCGCCAGAGGTGAAGTTTTTATTTTCGCTTAGTTTTAATTTTTTTTTTTATTTTTTAGCTTTTTTAATGTAGTTGAGGTGCTTCGCTACGTTTTAGCTTTTACTTTTTATCCAAAAGTGCTCATTGGTCAACACTCATGAACAACACACAAGAAATGCACACATTAGGTACCAACCAGAAACACGGTGGCCAACTTTCTTGTGAAACTCATCAAAAATGCATCAAGAAAATGTATAGAAATGTTAATGTGCATGATGAGGAATGTAATTACCATTTAATCAGAAACTCATTAAGCTTTTTTGTAAGGGGGGAGCCAAAAGCTTCCGATCATAAAGCGCACAGGCAAAAACGTGTATTGCGAAAACAGTGAATTTATCATCATTTCCGTCGTTGTGAGATTTGGATGTGCAGGTTTTTCATGTTTTCTTCCAGAAATTACAAATGTCCTCCCACGTTGCTAGCTTACTCTGGAGGAACTGTGCGAAAAACTGCTTCATTCCAAAACCTAACATTTGACTGCTAATGTTCTAAACTCAGGGGGTCGAGATAGACTGATAATGGTGTAATACAAAGGCATTGCGCTCCAATTCTGTGAAAGGGAAAGGACTATAGTCACAAATAAAAAAGAAAATGAAGCAGCATTCACCACCACGTAATGTCGTGTCCACTCGAGGATATTTCAGACGACAGGGAATCGATGTACGGTCAGTCGGATGGTCGGTGCAGTAAGAGGCTAAAGACGGCCGAAAGAGAGGGGGTGGGGTGGGGGGTGTTTATAATGACAGGGGCTCACTGGACAGCAGGGATCGGTCGTTCTCGAGGCAAAATCGACAGGCCGTGCCATCCACCCAGCCGCGGAGATTAGGTGCATGGCCAGGGTGACAGTAGTGCTGACAGGCGGAACACGAAGCTTCTAGGAGTGTGCGTATGGGGCGCTGGTAAGTTAGAAGAGAACGGCAGCCTATATCGTGGAGCAAGTTAAGGAGTAGAGACACACAGCTAAATGTATACAGTAAGTAGATAGGTATAAAATATTAATGCTCTTAACGTTTTCTGTTCCTTACCTCAGCTGTGTCTTCAAGAAGATATTCTTAGGTTAATTTTATCGTTATATCTAAGCTCTGCATTCACTCTGTGTGGTATCTGCCGGTTAATAATTGGGAGCGTTAAGTTATTTGCTTTGAATTATATATTTTTTTTTTGCTGAGTCACACGTCCGACGCTGCCCCTTATATTTCCTACACGTGGTGCCGAATACGCCAATGAAGTTTCGAGCTAGTGAGCTGTATAAGCTATCGCTTAATAGTCCCCAAGTATGTACGAAACTTCAATGCGGCTTTAATGGTTCGCTGTTGCGACGGAAGTACAGGGAGACTGCGCGCTGAATCATCGGCGGGGATTATGGTGGATGTAGCCTGCCAGGTTCACCTAGGCTATATGAAGATAAAAGATTCAAAGCACTAAATGAGAGGGAATGCTTTACCGGACATACGCAATCTTCGGAGATCTGTGCCGTTTGCAGCCAAAACAACGGCACGGCGACTCACCGTTCGTGTACTGACGGAATCATTCACATCTTATTTCGGTCGTCTGTGCTTAAAGCACCGCAAGCCCACCAACCTGCATGCTGTCATAAAAGTGAACCAGCGGTAATGCTCCTGTCGAGCTAACTCAGTTCATGATGGAGCCCACGTTCTTGGCGGCTCTTCGAAGGGTAATAAGCTTTTCCCACATTGGCAGGACAAAAGTCATACTGCTTAATTTCTTCGTCTTGCCTTTCTTTTCCGTTTTCCCTCTTTCTGAAAGTAAACGATGCTGAGTATCTTCTCGCTGAATAGAATTCTAGCTTTATATATCCGTCTTTTGTTTCAGCCCAGGTGATTACTGCCGTTCTTCTACAAATTACACGCCGCGATGGCTTTTCGCACATGACTACTGAGCTCAAAATTGTGGCACGAAGCCCTGCCGAAGCTGTATTTCATTAGACGGATAGGAGACGAAGTGATTGTTGCTGCGCGCAATGCCAGTGCATATTAAATACATTCGGATGATTGCGCTGGATCCGAATGCTTTCACAATGGCATCCTTCACAGCCCGCATGCAGTTTCAGGACGTAAATCTCACATACTTCTCCTCCCTTGAGACTAAATGGAATAAAGAAAGCGAGATGAGAACCTCTACTGTGTACAGTTATGCCTCTCCCCTCAAATCTTGCGTATTCGTGCTTAATTCCAATAACTTTTTATTTGAGTTGTAGAGCAGAATGAGGCACCACTGTCACATTCGTGCGTACATGTTAGACTTCTGGGTGAGCGAAATCAAAATCAGACAACTGCATAATAGAGATTATTAGTCGCTTAAAGATGCGTATACGAATGAGCCAATATAGCAACATGCCATGGCAGTAGATTACATGCCGAACATTCCGGCCGCACAATGTTCCGGCATACCCCATGTTACCCACAGCCACTAATCAAACCTAATATACAATCTACTTGACGGTTATGAGTTTTAAATCACATTTAACTGCTTAACACTGTCCATGTGGAAACAAACCAGTTTCTCATGCTAGTTTATTTTTCATTGCATTTGCAGAAGCGTTCTTTGATGTGCACGTCCTAAAGAAGGTTGAGTGTCTGAATTCCGCAGGAATTGAATTCTGCTTCTGAAAGGCAAAATTCGTGCTTAAGACTAACAGAAAGCTATTCCGATCTTCGCTCGAATCTTTAAAGCCTGATTATTGCGGAAGCTGCACTTCTGCCAAATTTATGCGGAAGATACATGAGCGAAAAGCCTGCTAAAATTAGTAAGAAGCCAGCAGCAGGCAAGCGAGAGCAGCTTCGCGCCACTGCTTTGCATAAGTGACGATGGCCGGCGCCGCCGACGCTGGGCTCATGGCGTACAATTAAGCTGATGTGCTATTAAGTGTGCATGACTGATGCTTAAGGCGGTGAACATTTTATGTGCGCTGAACACCATACCAAGAAAAAATCACGAGTCCTCACTTGAGCGAATTCCCCAAATTTTGGCCCCCAGCGGGCTCATTCAGACTGACTGGCACACGCTCGGGCTCACTGAAGTCATGAACACAAAGTCATTTAGACTGATGGGTATGAGTTAATTCACTTGAGTTCACTCCGGCTGACGACTAATCCAAAGTCAGGGCCGCCGCGGTGGCGCACTGGTTAGGAGGAGGAAGATGAAGAGGGAAGGCAGGGAGGTTAACAGGTAAAGGAACTGGTTTGCTACCCTGCACTGGGGGAGATGGGTAGGTGGGTATAAAAGTTGTGGGTGAGAGAGGGATGGGTGAAGACAGTACAGTCACATCACAAACATGTCACATCACATCACGTCGTTCGACTGCTGTACCCAAGAAGGCGAGGTCGAATTCCGGCCACTGCGCCCTTTTCGATGCAGGCTAAAAGCAAGGCTCTCGTGTGCTGCGCGATGGCAGTGCAAGTTAAGGAACCCCAGGTGATCGAAATTTCGGGAGACCTCCACTACGGCGCCTCTAATAACTTCAGACGCTTTGGGATGCTAAACCCCCAAAACAAAACCAAACTACCCCCCAGAGTCAACCATTTGTTGCACCTACGACTTTTTTCGACACGCGACTCATCTGAACTCACTCATTACGAATCACGTCTCATTTGAGCTCACTCAATCATCTTCAATAAACACACCTGTACTGACGATTCCCGATTCACTTCGACTAATGGCTAATTTGGGCTCACTCACTCATCTCGACGCATGAATCACTTGAGTTCGCTCCGTCATTTCGACTAGTGACTCACCTCGACTCCCCAACTCATTTTGCTAACTCATTTCGACGAGAAGGTGATTTGAACTCAATCACTTACTAAGCTGAGTATTTTTCGTAGGCTAAGAAAATTGTCTTTAAATACGAAACTTCGATATTTCGTTGTTGTTGTTGTTGTTTGCGTTGGTTGATCGTTTTTCAGGTGAGTGAGCGCCATATTTTACTTTTACTTTATGGTGAAATACAATCTTTGGGACGTTAAACCCTACCAACCAAACCAAACCAAACCATCTTTAATACTAAATATAGTTTTTAGGCAGGCACAAACACAAGGCCTGAAAAGCTTGGCTAAGCCTCCGCATTAGGGTGCGTATCAATGACAACATTAATCGTGTTCAAAATGGCGCGAGCATCCTTTGCAACGGCAATAAATATTTCTACCTTTGCACTCTCAGTATAAATGAGGAAACTATATCACACCGTCCTCGCGAAAACACACGCCTGAGCGCAGGATCAAAACATGATCTTAATTCCTTCCCCACTGAAAGTCAGATCGTGGTCAGAACTTGCGTAAGCCGGGATGTGCTCATGACTAATGATCACAACTAAGGTCGGGGTTCATTCACGACTGAGGTTATGATGTGAATTCAACTCAATCCGTCCTCACTCAACACTCACATCATGATCTGAATGTTTGTGTGAATGAGCCCAGGTGAGCCGGTCCATGAGTGAATCCTTCGTCCCATGCTGTAGACTGAGTAACTGTCAGATCTGCATAAAAGTACACTACCGAAATGATTTGAGCGACCCATAAATGTATCTGCTTCATATCGCAAGATTAAATCAGCAACATCAACTAGGAAATAGTGTGACTTAACAGTACTGAAGACACGATGTCACTGAAGCACTGTGCTAATTAAGAAACAGAAGATAGACTTGAAGGAAACTATTTGAGCGTGCTGTTTAGATGTGGCAGTTTATCGCAGTCATCGAAATCGACACTTTACTAACACACTATTTCACCTGCCTTGATATGTAAAAGGATTGGATAGAAAATGCTGTTAGTGGAGTAAATTCATACTCGCGAGAAGCCTAATTCATAAGAACAAGGTTATCAGCCAAATCTCCATTTCATTTTGATTGCTCCATAATAAAGGCAAATGTAAGTTATGCCAATGCCTTTATTGACATATAACTATCCCAAGCGCAAAGCAAACTTTGAGTGGTTTTTATGTATACGCAGAATAATGTTATATACCTGATATCCACCTCTAAACATTCCGCAACACTGTAGAAACTAGCCTGCAAGAATGTGCTCTCTTTAATTTGTATTGGTCGGTTGTTTTCCTTTTCTTATCTTATACACGTCGTAGAACGCCGAGAAAAATGATTTAATATAGAAAACTTGCCGGGCCTCTGCTACTGGTGACACTGGAAACAGTATCAACTCGATGGTTTCGCAACTTGGCAAAAGAGTCGTCCTAGCAGGCATCGCCCGAATATTGAGAAATACTCGAAAATGTTAGGCAGTCTGCAAAAACGAAACAAGGCTGCGCTGGCTGTCTTGAGCCTCCCCCCCCTCTTAGTTGTTTGGACGTACGTACTGTAGGCATCAATCAAATAAGTGTGCCAGCAAAAAGGTCAGTGAAATACACTATCCAGCTCAGCGAGAGGTCGATGATTCGAAGTCACGTATGCGTGATAGCCTGCAATCTGTGCTCCTGTCACTGCTTGCATAATAATCCCGTCGGTAAGAATTCAAAGGTTAGCCAACTTTCGCGCGGTGCATCTGTCGGAAAGTGAACAAACATGTTCCTGTCGTTCGTCTAAAAGGTTTCGACAGTTGCACCAGCACTGAAAGCTAGCGAACGCTTTCCCAGTTTCAAAGCCAGGTACTCCGTCGCTCTGTTTGAAATGGGATGCGTTTCAATATCTCGACTTGGAACAGCTCACATTTCAGAGCAAACAAACGGCACGACAGGTGAGCCCTTAGTATAAAATGTCGTCTCGCGAAAAAAAAATTAAGAATAAAAATAAACTAAGCTTGCGCTATGTTGCGCAAGTGGCGAAATTGAGCGAGACAGGACATGCAAGTATACATTATACTTTGAAATATTAGCCTCTTTCATCGCTATAAGATGGTTTAGTTTGTGAGATTTAACATCCAAAATCTACTCGGGCTATGAGAGGCGCTTTAATGTAGGGCTCCGAAAATTTCGCACAGGTGAGGTGAGCATCGCACAGCACACGAGCGCCTTGCTTTTCGCCTCCATCGAAAAGCGGCCGCCATGGCCTGGATTCGATCAGTCATCCTTGGGCACAGGAGCGGGGGCTCCCTAACCACTGCCTCACTGCGGCGCGGTCACCGCTTTCAAAAAAGCTGCCGTGCCTTTCCAAGTTAAAACAAGTGCACAAATTTGCAGAAAAGATTGAAGGAGGTATTTTGAAGCACTAAACGCCTCCGATAACCGCGTGTCGTTTTACCTAATTACAACGAGGGTAGAACGATTCGCCAGGCACGGAATGCTTTCACACCCCCTAAAGGTGCATTAAAGAGCGTTCCACAAAAATTCATGCATGCTTCTTTTTGTTTTCTCAGTTTTCATGCATAGATAGTTCCTGTCGCAGACAATCTTGTCGTAATTTAAGCCCACGGCAAATAAAATGCGCCCGTACTCTTTGCTTTCACTTGACTTGACCTCATCACTCTGCGGTAGCCATTGAAGAACGCCTAATCTTTAAATCCAAAAAAAAAAATCATTATTGGTGTTTTTTGATACGATGCAAGTAATATTTTGAACCTCTGCCTATTTGCGGTTCGGAGATAGTATCACCTCAACAAAAAGCCCGGTGCAAGCGCCTATGTCCTGTCCTGTGCGCGTATTTAGGTTATGTGAGCTAGATCGCTCTGAGTATTACTCCGCAGAAGTAGAGCAGCAAGCCGCTGCGCTATTGCCTTGAACGAATTCACCACCTGTGGTGACTCCTTCCACTCACTGCTTTGAGTTCGAAAAAAGGGTAGGAGCCGGTACGTTTTATTGATTTCAGCCACCATATTACTCTGACACATAAGAAAAGCCGGAAGGCTTCGTTGGGCTGGATTGTCTAATTTACTTTGATATCACCATTTAGGCACCGATGATGAAGCCATTATTTCATTGCTCTTTTGTATACGGTTATATTCCACTGTGTCCTGTCTATGTCATCTACTCATAGCATAGCGCAAAAACGTCTACCACGTAAAACCGGAATCAGCACCAAGCAGCTGATTGAAAGGCATTTTAGCGGACCCGCTCGTTGAGAAAACTATATCGCTTAACTTTCCTTCCTTCTTTCAGTTTGTTTCTAATCTAGTTTTGTTTTTATTCTATTTTTATTTTATTCGAAACAAAACGCGTCGCCAGTGCTTCGCGTTTCGTTTCGCTTTCAATTTTAGGCAAAGGTTTCGAGGTCAGTCTTCAGGTAAACGTCGGCGAAATTTACGATTGCGGAAGGGAGTGGTAAAAAACAATTTTGGAACAGCTTAACGCAGCTTTAGGGGGCAAAGCCATAGCAGTGTGACCTGGATCGACTGTATCCAATAGAGGTTGGGATAGATGACTACGCGCAATGAGCAAAGCGAGAGTGTTACAGGTTTACAAGAGGCGTGATCGGCTGTGGCGATAACATAGTGCTCTCGTGCAGTGGCCAGCGTAGACACACCGCCGTTGGTTCAAAACACAGGCTCGGCTGGTGTCGATTGTGTAATGTCTCTCGTTCTGCGCGTTCATACAAACTCCCAAAAAACTGTACGTTTTCGGGATAAGTGACCATGTAATAACGCACCACAAGTTTTCTCACCTGCCAGCAGGTGACTTTCTTTGAGTGAACGAGTAAAGCGCCGTTTCCTGGGAATTCCTAAATATTCAGCTGTGTTTCCCCGCCTTGCGCGGTCGCTAATCCAAATACTAAAGCAACGAGGCGATACTCGCGCTCTCTTTTTTACAGTCGCTTTAGGTTGTACCAATAATCCTGTCATTAATTAGCTTGCCCGTTTTCTTTGTAGCCGCGAGAACTGTGCCGCCGCGCTCAAACACGTGCAAAGCAAGCCTGTATTTAACGCAGAGACATTACTAACCGCATTCTTTGGACATCCCCAGGACGGCTAAGCACTATTTCATATCAATCATCTGAAAAAAAAAACATACTTTCCGCAGGGGCTTCTAAGCCAAGCCAACATCAGCTTCACGGGTCATTGCGTTAAAATAGTACGCAGTTATGATTTTATGTTATTATCATGCTTTGACAGAATTTAAATAACATGTCCTATAGACATCTATAAAGCCATAAACCCAAACTAGTATGCCATTTTTCTGGCTGAAATTCATTGAGCGCAACAATAACGGTACAACCACACCAGCACTACTGGGCACACATTTGGGATTTCGGTTCCGGAGATAACTTATTAACTCCTTCGCGAAAATACATCCACGCTGACCGCGCGTACATATTACGCTGATACCTGCCCATTAGGATGCGCCACACAAAACGTATGTCCAAGAGCACAATTAAACAAAGGAACAACGATCTTTACTATATGTGGGCAACTATCTGATTCCGTGCGAATTCAATGGTGCATCTTTTTAATGGTCGTTTGCAGAAAATCTCAAATATAAAGTTCTTCCAACAATTAAGAAGTTCGTGATGTATTTTTTCCTGCTGCTTTCAAAGGATTCATGTCAATTTTAATGGTAGGAAAAGACTTTCCTTAGAGGCAAGGCGGCAGAGTGGCGTTCAAAGAGATACTGTTAGGGGCTATGCCATGCATAAATGGCAGCTGCAAAAATGAAATTGTAAAATCCATCATTTAACAATTAAAAGGGGTGAAAAGGGCTGTAGATAATTTGAGCTCAGGAAAGTCGCCTTGCTGGTGGCCCCAGCGCGGCTTTTTATATAGCTTCTAAGATGGAATAAGCACCAGTTTTGTCAGCTGCATTTAATGAAGCTTATGAATTGTATGCGTTGCCAGCGTTATACGCTTCGCCTTTTACTGGGCTATACAGAAAACTGATGAGACAAAAAAATACAGAGCTGAGACAGGCATCATAGTACAGGCATATCGCATTAACAAATTGTAAATGAAGGTGCCTGCAGTAAGGCTGCAGACCCTAATTCATAAAATCGTCAGGTGCCATCACCTCTAGAGAAGACGTCGTCACTGGTGTCCCCAGTTCTCACCGTATACTGCGGAGAAGGCTGAATGACGAAATATTTTATTAAGCGATTACGCCGTGAACTTATTACGCCGTGAACTAGCGCAAAACGCCTTGGCATGCAATAACCTTAGCCTTCAGACATTCGACTCCTTTAATTTAGTTGAATTCTAAAACTCTTCAGTTTCCCTTTAATCTTAAACGAGTCTCTGAAGCCCTCAACAGCGTTCCGCAGTCGGTACGCCAGAGTTGTCTTCTGAGTCCTCTCTTGTTTTGTATCTATTTAGATAGCATGTGCTTCCGAAAAAAAAAAAAGAAAAAGTGGCATTGAAAGCTTTCAGTTTTAGGCTACAGAAGCAATGCTGCACGCATATGCTCTGCGCCATCTCGGTAGTCATTTTCCTGGCGTGCTAATTAAGCCGCCGGGTTTCACGCTGCCATTCAGATGTCGTCGCGGTCATCTCTACTGACAAGTTGGCAGTGAACGCCTTATAATTAGGCGTTATTAATCCAAATAAAAAGACAAAGCCTCCTTTAAATAGCCGAGCATGGCAAGACGGGCCAAAAAAAAGGTAAACGAAGCGAAATATAGTTAAGTAGTTAATTAAATGATGCTTCTGCGTTTACAACTATATTAGAAAAGGTAGATTACCGGATTGTTTTTTTTTCTTTCCTTCAACGTGTTGGGGAGGGCTAGCTTCACATAAGGAAGTGTTTGCCCTTATAATAAGCTGCACTTTCGAAATGGGTGAAGTGATATATCGACTGCCTACTGTTTGCTCTTGTGACTTTAAATCTTTTTCCTATGTTCATTCTTTCAAGCCTTCATTGCACGACAATAGATCGTTTTTGGTTACATTGAAGACTGTACACTGTGAGTGATACGGTAGTTTGCTTCGTGTTGAACTCATGCTACTAGTATTTGAATGGAGCCGGAGCTATCCACTATAAGGGCTCTCATGCCTGTTGTGCAGCCGCGCAACCATGCCACTTCCATATGCCACGTCTATTGTTTTGTTTTACATAGTATTCCGGGCAATGGTCAAGTATACAGAAACATCACCAATGAAGGCAAGCCCGAAGCTTCATTTAGCAATATAAATGGCTCTACTACTCTAGTCAAAATCGCAAACCAAGGACAAGGGCCGTGATGAAAAACTGATTTTGCTTTCTTGACTTCTTGAGTGGACAACTATGATAACATAAGTAGGCAAAAAATCAAAGTGTGAAGCAAATCTGTACCTTTTAGTGAATTTCTTTTAGTCCTTCGTTACATAGTCTGAGTGCTACACTAAGGAAGTAAAGGATGAAAATTTGCAAGATTGCAACAAGTCTCCGTACTTGCAGGACTGCGAAAATATTGCGAGTTCCATGCTTAGGTCACTTATCAGCACGTTCTGAGTTTTGCTGCGTTTCCAAGTCTACAAGTTGAGTTTTACTTTACTTACAGTACTCTTTATCAGTTTGCTTTTTTTTTTACTCTTCTTGTTTCTTTTTTTTTATTTTATGTCTACTATTAACACAGACTGTAGTTCGTGAGGACTACGATGTGCACTGTAGAGCGGAAAAGTACATTACAGTTGGAGCTTGATGATGTCGACGATGTTGACTGCACAACGCGACATTTTTTTGCAGTTTTAATCAAGGCGAGATCGGCTGCAGAGGTACTATAGACAGAAGAATATTCTGAAGGACACGCTCAAACATTATTATTTTTTGCTAGAGCATGTCAATGTTCTAAAGATAATTCACAATGAAGTGTAAATGGCTAATATTAAATGTACAATATGATGTATTGTGAACACAAAGGTGGGGAGCAGAATTCGGGTAGAATGGTTTGTACGCCAAGGGTGCCTTCTTTCACCATTGTTATTTTGCATATACATTGAACCGTTCTGGTTAAGTATCATTAACAACCAATGTCTTACAGGATTTCAAATATACAAAGTGTAGGTTCGTGTTCTCGCATAGACTGATGACGTTGCTGTTTTCTGCTTCACTTGTGAATGAATTTTGGAAGTTAGAAATATTGAAATTTTCTGCGAAGCAGGTGGTAGTGCGGTCAGTTGGGGAAAATGCTTGGGAGTTTTGAATGGTAAATAGGCAATGTAGCGCCTCGCTGATCTTGACACGCAGCCAGTAAGATACTTTAAGACTTGTGGATCCTGCCCATTAAAGCATTGGAGACATTGAAAAATTTTATCGTGTTGCCTTAGTCAAAGCACGGCTGTGGTTCGAGGCGTTGTATATTTCAGTGAAATGAAAAAAAAAAAAAAGCAGCGGCAATATAGCACTTGCGAAGGTGGGCTAGCTAGGGAAGCTGTTTTTACTCTAACGCGGGTTAAAAACATAGTCATAACAGTGTTTATTTTTCCTTCAGTGTCAATCGTGGGAGCACTCTCTGATGACAGGATCTGCCGACATAATCTGCCAACACACTCTGGTGACGGCACTCATGAGACATCGAATTGCTTGGTCTGAAGAACCAATTAGGCCAATTGGCAGCCCTACTAATTTTACTCCTGAAGAAGTGCGAGGTTGATAAATTCGCCTGACCACCCGTCTATCACACTATTGAAACCCGCTCAACCGCTGTGGCATATTACCACATGTCATGTAAAGGGCCCCGAAATTGAAGATGAATGCAGAATATACAAGATCTTCAATTAGTTGACGTGACGTCAACCCCTATGCTGCACTAAGTGCCACTCAGTGCTCTGTTGCTTTAGGCCTTCAAACGTTATTAGACCTCCAGGATAAACCTTCTAACTTTTATAGCCCAACTTTAATTCATGTCTTTGCTGCAGAGGAATTATTGTCATTTACTTGGCCATGAAGACATTTCGCCATTTCATCATGCGCCGCCTCTTTCATGCCCTTACTGGCCACAAACAACTGACGCCCGAGCTGCCGTTCAGTACCACCTCCTATGCTTCCCGCTAAATAAGGCAGCTTGCCTACATTGCTGAATACACCAGCCCCATTGTGACGTCAATGACAAGCCTAACGCAGTTGTCGACGCACTTTCCCGCGCATCAGTCTATGCCATGGACCACGGCCACCAGTCATCGACTTCGTCGCCATGGCTGCTCGTAAGAGCACATATTCGAGCTCCGATTGCTTCGCACACGCAGCAACTCTCTGGTGTTTGAAAACGTCTTCCTCACTGACTGCGATATGCCCCTAGTTTCGGATACGTCGACCGGTTTTCCTTGTTCCTGAAGCGATGCCGCTCCAGGATGCCACAGAAGATTCGATAGGTCAGGCCCGAAACGCACGATCTGGATTAGCCGCTATGGTATCCCTTCCACCAATATGACTGACTGTGGTCGTCACTTTGACTGCACATTGTTCGCTAACCTCTCTCGAGTCATCGGCATGCAATATATCAAGACAACCTCTCACCACCCGATATCAAATGCGCTCATTGAAACGTTATCACCAACAACTGAAGGCCCGACTCAAGGCTTCAGCTTTCCCTTCAACATGAACTGAGCGTCTTCTTTTCATGATGCTTGGCAGCCGCACCACTCTTTACCGCGACGCTTCCTTCAATGCTGGCAAGCTTATGTATATATATATATCTCTGTAAAAATGCATGTAAAATTATAGGCGTTTTAAAGAAAAATTTTTGTTGCCGTATCGAGAATATACGTTATACGCCAAAAACCAGAAACACATTCATGCGAAAAAGAAGTAACCCAGAGCTACTAACTGACAAACCGCGAACGTTTGTTCAGTTGGGAATGTGCAAAAATCTTGATTTACAGCATGCAATTGCAGGTGTAAATGTATTAGGTCTAAACTCCTATCACAAACTTTTTTCGCTTGAATAGCAGATGCATGCTAAATGAGAAACAAAGTATTGTGGCACCCACGATGCGCTGTCCGAAGAACAGCTGCGACACAATTTTGATACAAAAGGCGATAAAACATCTGTCACGTGGAAGTCTGTTAGTGATCCCTACGAGCATTTAGTTGATCAGCAGAGATTTGGGATTGAAGTCCCTGCCTCAGCGGTGTTCGCATGCTGTTGACCTACTCGGCGCTTCGGAGGATAGATACACAGGGGAGAGGTCAGATGGCTGCAATACATGCAATCAAATGCTGACAATATCGACAGAGATATTTTCGCTAAAAGGGGCCAGTGAGGCTTTCGCCCTAAAAGCGCATCTAAATGACAGCCGTCGCGAATACCTAAGGGTAACTGGACTTCACTCCTTCTTTTCACTTTCTATCTCCTGCATCCAATTCCACCTTTCTCAAACTATTCCTTATTGCAAACTTTTCGAGAAAAGAATGACAGGAAATGTGTGAACAGGAAAAGCTTTGCATATGTTTAGGCGGAAAAACATGCTATACAGCCGGAAAAAGTAAAAATCGAATATAAGAACAGTTCTGTAAACTTGAGAACCATTTTTCTGTTAATCGTGCACAGAAAGACCCTGTAAAGTAACTGAATATTTAAGAACAAAAAACACAGCAAAATAGAACATTTCTGGTAGGACAGCTGCCAGGAAAGAACGTTCTTCTTCAAGAAACATTTCTTACAGTGTATGTTCTTTTAATGCCGCTTCTTCGAGATTCTTGCGAGTTATTCAACACTTCGTTACCCTCCCCAACAGAACTGACGCTTTTATCTCATGTGCCTTTTACGCAGAGCAGCGGTAACATCATTCCTCCCGTACAAGACTGTCTTCTCGTCGTATGTACAGTGGTGAGCAGCCTTGTCTAGAACGCGCCGACGGTGCTCCGCGGAGCAAGTCAGCGCCATCTAACGTTAGGCCCTGGTTTGGAGTTATACGTCTCGTGCGCATGCGTGGCCAAAATAAATCGGTGCCTGCTCGCGTGTTCGCGGCCTCATTTCAGCTCACTGCTTGCGCATCATGCCGCCAGGTACGCGCCTGATATGTAACAGCGGCCGGAAAACCAACGCATATTGCGCGAATAACGAAGTGGCTGGGCAAGCAAGAGCAAGTAATATCTGGTGGTCGCTCAGTTCAAAAGGAAGTGCAAGTGATAAGGGATGATCGTGCGTTTTAGACACGCACCAAGCTAAGAGTTCGAGACTTGGGCCTAGTTGGTTACTTAATGCGTTGCAGGCGTAATATTTTATCACGTCTTTGCATTGACCTATCAGCTACATGGGACACCGCATTTGGCATCCGTACAGATCAAGGAACTTGACATCCTCCAAGGGGAAATCACCGGAGCGGTGAGTTCTGCGTATGCAAGAACGCGCGTTAATCCGCTATTGCTCGCGCTTGCTTATCTGGTCGTTTTGATACTCGAGAAACACTGCGGCGTCGCGACGCGATGGCGATCGTTACAGCCTCACAAATGCAGGCAGCGTGGCCCTAACGGCTCAAAAGATAATAGCAACGTAGTGGCTGGATAAGGAAGCGGTGAGCAGGCATCGCTTTGATTTGCTGCGCATGCGCACTGGACGCATAACGCAAACCCGGAGCTTAACGTTAGATGTCGCTGACGTGCTCCGCACAGCGCCATCGGAGCACTCTAGACAAGACTGCTCACCACTGTACATCAACCTCGACCTTCAAAGCTGCAAGCACGTCTTTGTGCGAAACGACGACAAGCGTCCTCCCTTACACTCCAGTTACGACAGTCCATCCGTGGTCCTCAACGGAGACCGAAGTGCGTTATGCTGGTTCTGAGCGGTGCGGAAGATAGTAAGATAGTGTCTCCATTGATCACCTGAAATCTGCACACTTCGATTCTGAAGATATTACTGCTTGTGCTGCCGCGTCATCTCCTGACCAGGCCGGTCCACATCACCGTTTTCGGTTCGCAGCAACATCATCAGCGCTCCGTCATTCGTCGCCTCCACGCTCTCTCGCTGGAAGGGGTACAGGTAGCGCCCCACAACGTGCTACGATGGTCGGGCCTAAGAAAACGAAGAGAGACGCCAGCTCACGCGCTCTGCGCGCTCAGAAATTTTGCGTTTTGCGAGATTGAATTCTTGTGGCGCACAGTGTGGTTTCCGATTATCTGAGCAGGAATGCTAAAATATACTCGCCGACACCAGGCAATGTTGCGTCTCTGGTTTTTGTGTGTTACAACTTATATAATACAAAGTAGCATTAGTCATTTTTACAGAATAGAATAGCGTAGTTAATGAATTAAAATGGTATCTGCCGCTCTCTTTCATTCCGTTTCGCTGTGTCCCTTTAAAAACATACTTTCATTCCGTTAGCAGGCAGTCATATCGTGCAGTGACTAAGGCATTCAGTAATGTTCGACAGATATCGAAGCGCATATATTTATTACGCGACATACTCTTGCAGAAGCCGTATTGTTGAAAAAACATCGCGTTCAGTCTTCACAAGGCTGACTAAAATTAGATGTTTTCAATCGGGGGCGAAGGTCTCAGAGCATACCATTATATGTAGCGAGTTGTAAATCGAAATTAAGTTCACGTTATTGAGAGGTATACATGCAGGGAATTTCAACGCGCGCATGCTGTGGCGACATTCTCCGTCGCGCGCATCACCGATGCCTGCAAAGTCTGTCTGCCGTCGAGCGGAGCTCACGTACGCGCGCGTTTCCTGCTCAGGAATTCAATTACTACGAACCCGCCGGCGCTGCGGTGCGCGCTGAAGTATTTGTGACCTCCGACAGTTGCGGGGAAAGCTCCCCGCTATCATGCAGAAGAGGGTAGGTGCACTTGTCTATCTGATGTCTTTCTGGAGTTAACTTTTGTGCTCGCTATTTCCTTTCCACCACGTACCTAACAGTTGCGCCACAATGTATGCCGAGCCAAAGTTTCTATCACGTAAACAGTAATGCAAATTTTTGTTGGATGCACGGCTCTTCTATATATATGTAAGTCTTGCAAAAAATTCCAGGATATGCAAAAAAAGGGCTGCAGTAGGAACTACTGTAGAAAATAAAATGTCGTAGAAAGACCTCCGAATATCCGATAAAATCTAAACCGCTCAGATAGGATTAAACAAGTCGATGATGAGATGTGTGCGAACGAGGGCATTTCGGCTGGTCTACTACGCCTCATCACACTTGTAGAAAGCATTCAAGAAGGAAAGGCTGGGCTAAATATAAGAGGAACAGCCATCATTTTACTAGCTCTGACTCACTCACCTGCAGATGAAAGAAGCTATAATTTAAGCACTGAGGACGTTGCATAAGCACGCGGGCTCATGTTCGAAAACGCCCGTTTGAGGTACGTTTTGATGCGACTGATGACCCCGGGCTTTTGGAAATAAAGACTTTGCTCATCGGGGACGTCGATAGGATGCAGCACAACACAGACGTCACAATGTGGTATCACCATGCACAGGAGTGGCGAATCAGACAATGGCATGCACAACGGCTACCCCCGCAGAAATCTACCTCCCCCCCCCCCCCCACCTCCAACCCCCACTTTTCTAATATGATACTGCGCCTTTCATTTCCTGTGAAGAAATCATTTTTATTTTTTTTTTTCTGGCGTGCCATTTGCTCGTACTGTATCATAAACGGACCTATTTTCTCTCAAATTGTGGCGTAATCGTTATTCGTGCACCGCTTCATGTAGTAGCACACCTTTTTGTAGCCTAACTGGCATGTACCGGCAAATCTAGCTGGCGATAAGGATTCTAACCAAGGACATATGTAACTCTAATTGTATGTCCTAAAGTTGCTTCGCAACGTTGGTCTTCTATGTTATAGAATAATTATTTAACGCAGGCACCGAATCAAAAAGAATTACAGGAGCCGGTGCACTAGAACCGGAGTTATTAAAGATGAATTTGCATAATACAAATAAACCAAAATTGCCCTCGACTGAATTTGTCCGGTCTTTCGCTTACCCATTTCACTCGCCGAATGACGACACGTGCGGCACCAATCGAAACAGCCTTCATGAGCGCGTCATTACAACGTCGCGGAAGATGTGTTTTCATGGTTTTCCGGTCGCTGCAACACGTTTTTGCTAAAGTTGACCAGATCTCTTCCAGGCGCCCGGGAGTAGGCAGGGGAAGGAGATATTCCTTTGTCACCATGCACCTCCAACTATTGTCGTTTTCTCTTGAGGCTCCTCCTTGACCGCCCCTTTCTATATATCCGCTAGCATCCCACAATAGCGAGGATTGAGTGGCGAGGTCGTTGAATTCTTTCCTAACTTTACCTGCATAGCCTTAGGTAGCTGTTCACGTGTATAGGCTGTGAAAGCAGTGGTAGTTTGTGATTCAAAGTAGTAACCAGCGCCTCTGTTGGTGCTTTTTAAGTCACTCGCTTAGCAGTCCCTTCGTGTAGAGTAAAAATGTTGGATTCATTGACTTGATATAAAATACAACACCGTAACACAACAAATATTTCCTAATGAACGCAATTTGCGATCCATTTGCTATGTATTCAATAGTCAAAAGCGCGCCTGGTGACGTCCACCTGGCCGTAAAGGTGCTTGCCTTCTTTCCCAACCTCTACAAATATAACCCCTACGGCCACACCTGCAGAGAAACATCCATAAAAAGTTACAACCCATAGCGGTACCCAAACATGGTTCTCGCATTTTTAGCTGCAAGAGGTAAGGAGCAGATATTTCAGAGTGCTGGGTAAATGACCACGCTAGTTCAAGCTGATCATTAGCTCAAGTTGAGAAGCCATGCAGTCTGCATTTATTAAAAAAAGGTGCAATATGAATGTGGTTGATTTTCAATCGTGAAGAATAATGTCTTACTGGCAGTTTCTTGGATAACGAATAAACTACGTTGCTCATTTCGCAGAATATCCACAGCTGCCTACCGCCGGAAAACTTAGTGCTTGCCTGCTCTGTGCAACGTGTGCATTACCGAAATAAAAAAAAGGAAACAAGGTCATTCCTTCGCTCGGAAAAAGAGATTAATAAAAAGTGACTGTATCAAAGTTTTGTGATAAATATGCACACAGCAGTACTCTCGACTCGTACAAGGACGATAAGCGCTTTGAAAAGGCGTACATACTTTGGTGGCATCAGCAAAATTGATCTAGGAGTAAATGTTTTCTGTGGCGGCATTGATTCTTCGTTCGTCGACGCAAATTAAAGCCGCCCCATGTTGCCGCATAGAATCGACCGCAGAAAAAGAGCGCTCTTTAAAATTAGGTCGCAGGATTTTAATCTCGCCTTAGACTTCTCGCATCTCTCAAGAAAAAAAAAAGCTTCTTGAGCAGGCTAACTGACTTTCTAATTGAATATTTAATTGTCCTGCTGCTGGAACATAAGACATGCAGTAAAATAATATAATAACTCAGGAAGGAATATCGTGCAATACGTTTAGTGTAGTCGCCGTTCAAGAAGCAATGCCACAGAAGTTAAGGAACGACTCTGAACACTTTGGAAACCACAGCGAAAAAATAATAATTTAAATAGAAAATAGGCATTCCATGGCAAAATGCACTAAATTAAAGTAGGAAGAAATCTTACTCGGAATAATGCAGAGTCACTGCATTCGCCTATGTTCCGCTTCTTTACTGCTAATTCTTGTGCAAATGCAGTCAGATAAATAAATTCGACATTTAGTACATTTGGGATTGGTCCCTTGATTATTTTCTTTTTTCATTTTCAGTGTTCAGTGAAGGTGTGCCCTCTTCATGTGACCTCTGCTCAAAGGTGTAAAGTTTCCCTACTTCCACGACGGTCGGTGCCGCAAATGACTCCCCTTCAAAACAAGTTCGCGATATCGCTACCGCTGTCCAGGTAGTTCGCCTTTTCCGCCTCTCCCGTTAGTGCATCTTTGTTTAGAGCGCACAAATATATTTCCTGAAATAAAAGCCGCTATAATCTATATATTTTCGCGAACGTTTGAAATCTTTTTTTCTTGCTTCCAAGCGCTGTTGTCATGCGACCTTATTTCTTTGCTTGCAGGGTCAGGGTGACGTAGGCAATGCCGCGAACATTTTGTTCCGTTTGTGTGCGCTCAATGCCAATGGGCGCGGCTCCATTGGGATGTCGCACAAGTTGCCCCGAGATTTATCTCCAAAAGTTGTAGTCACTCGCGTCGGCTTTCACATTGCTCCAGGTTGTTCTAGTCACCTTCCGGGATTTATCAAGTTGTTTCTTCACCGAATTTAGATTAAGCGCGGAAGAACGCAACGGGCATTCGTAGTTCAAATTGCTTAGTTGTTTCTCAGCGGCTGCTCATCCCAATAAAAAGTTCACTTAAATTCAACGTCAGTATTTTTGCTAGCTACTTTCGGCATTGTCAACATGATGTGACAAATGATGAAAGCGCCAGCTGACGTGTGATGAGGCGTCAGCTGAGCCTCACCCCATGAGAGACTATAAATCAGCAGAGGCGTCAGAAGAATAGTACTTCCGGCAAATCATCAAAAGAAAGGGAACTGCGAAGCAGCCCTCGCTTTTGCGGTCTGCAACTTGAGTACGAACTACTAGACGGCCGCACCCGAGAACAGAAGTCCATCGCAACTTGTGAGAATATGTACAATGTTCAATGGTTTTTCATGGTATACTAATTAGAGAAACGGGATGATAGTTGAAAAGTGATATTTTGTTACCTGATTTGAGGAGTGGAACGACCTTGGTGTTTGTGAGACGTGTCAACTGTTGGGATATAGCAGGCACACGGTGTGCACACGCCACCCTGCGGCGAATTTGGCGGGGGACCCAACTAGTTCCGTCATACAGTTTCCCCAGGGCGAGTATTGAACAAAAAAAAAATGCTAGAACTGACGAGTGTCTGAATGCTGTTCCTTTACTCACAACCCATTCTGAGGGGGAACAAAAATGATGAACGTACATGCGTGCAGCGCAGATTCCTTCCCGGCGCCGGCTGCCTGTTCGCTCGTTGGAGCGCTGCGTTAACAACTGTTTTAATTAGGCAGACAGCCGCAAGCCTCGCCGCTTTGCTGGTTTCGCTTGAGTTGCTGTACCGTTCCCTGCGTGATCTTCCCCAAGGCGCGAACAGTGCTCGCTAGGAACGCTAACCAAGCTTGATGCATGACACACGGTGCTTTTCGTGGCACTTTTATCTTTTCGGTTTTTAACGTTGAACGGGTGCCCTGATTCGTGCCTGCTAGCATTTTGGCCGCGCCGAGCTTTCGATGGTTAGGAGGGAAGCTTTCCAAACGAACTCATTATCGTTAATAGTGTGCTGAAGGCTCCCCAGCGTTCTCTTCATATGTGGTGCTTGAATGCAAAATAAAAAGAACAGTAATAATGTAGGAATGGTGCTTTTGGTGGACAGGTTGTGGAAATTTTAAAATCCGCGTTTCTTTTGCAGCGCGGTAACTTTAACTACTTGAAAAGTTGAACGCTCTTTTTGGTAATTACCGAGACAGTCATGTGTTATGCGAGAACCTTGTGAAGATTGTAGTTTTCTGAGCCGAGAATATGGGCCATATATATATACAAGTGAAAACTTGCTTCATACTGTTTCCAAGTTTATTTGGAGTCGACGTTTCGGCAGGAGCCCTGCCTTTCTCAAGACTATATATATATATACATACACTGTGAGCCCTCAATGGATCTTCTTTCATTTGTACATACCATAATGTTCTTCTTTCGTTTGTACATACCATCGTCACCGTCCCGCGGCGCCGGCTCGGGCACGCGCCTGGGTTCACCATCAGATTAAACGCTGACACGGCGTACCTTGCCTTGCCGTCACGACTTTGCCGTATCGACCTGGCCTTCTTTGACAAGACATATATATATATATATATATATATATATATATATATATATATATAAAGTAGACCGTTACGACAGACCCGACTGTACGTTTTCATAGTTTCGGGAATGGCATACCCTTCGTCAGGACAAGTTTACAATATCCCAGTGTGATCATCGGCTTGGAGAAAAATACAAGGAGGTGTGACCCAGTCCATGGAGCTCCCTCGATAGTGAGGGCGAGACCGCATAGTATGCCACATTAAAAAGGCGCCACTGCGCTAATGAATAGAAATAAAGGAAAACATCAACACTTATATATATATATATTACGGTCAACTAAGAAGACACGGGTGCTGGCGTGGGCAGCACGGTGGTCAGGCGCGCTCGCGCTAGGTCTGCCATCTTTCATGAACCGTCACCTACCGTCACCATCGGTCATGGCTGCAAGCCTTTGCTTTTTTCCTTTTCTGTCTTCACCAATCCACACAAGATCAGCGTCATGTCATAAATCTGCTCAACTTTGACTTCTTCACCGTCCATCGATTGCGATAATCGCTCGATGTTACGGGTAGTGTTACAGGCGACGAAGAAGCAGGCACTGGCGTGGGCAGGCGCACTCACGCTAGGTCCGCCATCTTCCATTAAACGTTATCAATGCTCGCACCAGTTCTCACCGGCATCTACAATCTTGTTTTGATAAATGTTCGTTGTTCGCAGCAGCCCCCGGTAGCGAAAATAATGCCAGTGTTCATAAATCGCAATCCCGCTCTGCCAAATAATTATCAACCGATTGCCATTCTTCCTTTTTGAATAAATTTTAGAAAAATTAATTGAAATAAGGCTGTCCGGATGTACTCAAAAATACACAATATTGACAGATACTCAACACGGCTTTCGGCACGGACTATCTACAGATACTACTATAGCTTCTCTCATAGATTACATCAGGCTGGCTATCGACAAAGGAAAGTTTTCTGATGCAGTTTTCGTAGAATTCAGCAAAACATTTGACTCCATTGATCACTCCATCTTGTTTCAGAAACTAGAGTCGTACGGCGTATCAGGACCTCCACCATTGTTTTTGAAGAGCTTTGTTCATGACCGAGAGCACATAGTCTGTATTATGAACCTTGCATCTAACAACGCTCTTACTAGCAAAGGGGTTCCGCAAGGTTCTATTCTAGGCCCTGTGTTGTTTTTACTCTATATTAATGGTTTGGCATCCTCTTTTAGGCATTGCAATAGTAAATTATATGCTGATGGCTCTACCATGATAACATCATTCCATGACATTTAGCAGCTCTTATCTAACCTTCGAAATGACATTAATTCTCTTGAGCATTGGTGCCACATTAACCGCCTGACTGTGAATGTTACTAAGACTTGCTTTCAGATTCCCCCCCCTGGGCCCTCCCTCCCTCAGAAGCCATTGCCCGTCTCACCACTACTATACTTCAATTCCACTGCCATCGCGTCGCAAGACCCAATGTAATTTCTAAGTGTTATTATTGACCCTCACCTAAAATGCCATTATCATACAGAAGAAACTTGCAAGTAAATTTCATATGGGTTATGCACACTAATCAAAGCCCGATCCTATTTTCCGATCCACACGTTACTATCACTTTACTACGCATTCGTCCACAGCCACTTAAACTACGACATTTCATCCTAAGGTAATGCTTATCTTCATCTTTGGCCATTAATAAAACTACGAAGGCAAGCTCTGCGCATGATAATCTCCTCCCCTCGAATATCACCATCGAATATTTTGTCCATGGATATAAATGTTCTACCCCTCTCGGGTCTTTATCTTTATAATATTGGTATTCTAATCTTTAAGATTGTTCACCATCAGCTCCCACTTAGCATTGTTTCTCCCGACACGATCAGAAACAACAGCGATACGCGGTTTGCTCTACGTAATACTTTTCTACTACCTAAGGTCAGTACAAATTATGGGAAAGAAAATTATATATATATATATATATATATATATATATATATATATATATATATTTGTAAGATATTAAAGGGGGCTCTTAATAACATGAAGAAGCATGTTATTAAACAGAAATGAGATGGTACAAATTTGAGCAAATCAGTTTCACGGACTTATCCGAATCTATCCTGAGGCACCTTTCTGTTTTTATCGCCAAACCCTTGACGAAAACAGAAAGAATTTATTGATTTCTTCTTTCCCACCATCGTTTTGTGCTGTCCCGAAAGACGTTTTCTCTGTAGACGTGGCTTACAGACAATGAGAGCAGATTCGTTTCGGCGAGTGTAATAGCATCTACGGCAGGTCATAACAATGCAGTACGTTGCCGGTAACTACACTGTCGACAGAGCTGCATAACGAGGTTATTTTTGCTGTCATTCTTTGGTCAACGATGAATGCTGCTCGAGATTAATATGGTCTGGTGTTCACCTTATGTCATATGATGAATTTGCGAAATGTTGCTAGTGAAGAACGCGCGACATTGATTTTAAAGGCGTCTCTAAACTTTTTAATTCGCAAATCCAACAAAATACTACTCCCTTAGTGCTCACTGCGACACTGGCACAGTGCTCAGAAGATATGAAAAGGCCCCTTTTTAAAAAAACGAACTTTCTCGGCTTTTTTGTATATGTAGATCGATAGATAGGTCAAAAAGGAACCACGCGGGCATGCAAGGCGCACGAACACGACGATCTGAAACCAAAACATGGTAAAAGTAAGCTGGCCGGCTGCGGCACTGGCAAATGAAGGGGAAAAAATGCACCAACAGTTCCGCAACAAAGTCCTCGTCACAATTCAGAACTTTAACTCGGGCCAACAGTGACTTTGACGCTCTGCACTGGCTTCCGCTTGGTAAAAGTGAACATGGTAAAAGTAAACTGGCCGGCTGCGGCACTGGCAAATGAAGGCACTTTGGGGATTTTAACAGATGCTGTTTTTCACGATTTCTCTATGTGAGAAAAATGCACTAACAGTTCTGCAACAAAGTCATCTTCGCAATTCAGAAGTTTAACTCAAGCCAACAGTGACTTTGACGCTCTGCACAGTCTTGCGCAACGAAAGGGGGAAGATCCTAGGGTACCTGTCAGATTTGCATTATTTCATCTGAAAGAAACGTGGATGAGGTGCCGCTCACGCTTGCAGACTGACGTCCCAGAGATGAGCTTTGTAATAATCTGGCACCTATGAAAAGTATGTGAGAAAAGTAAAGAAAAGGGATATGAATTTGTGTAGCAGAAAAACGGGCATGTCCTTGTGCGAAAGGCTCAGGGACTGATTGCTATTCGCATCAGAGATGAAAATTATCTGAGCAAAATAAACCTTGCTGCATTGATTTTTGAGTAGACGGTTCCATTAAAATGACATTCGAAACACGAAAGTGTTTTTATTATGATGCTAATTCATTCGGTGTTCCGAAATCGCCCGCAAAAGTACGGCCCAGAATTTCCTTTTACCACGTGAATGTACGTAGCTTAAAGAATAAGGATGAGAACGGGAACATTTTTTTCATCTTCTTTAAACCACAATTTCGACGTACTAGCATTCAGTGAAACTTGGTATACAGACACTGCTGCCTATGTCCATTTCGATGGCTACAAGTACGAAACAATGTCGAGGAAAAATAAGAAGGGTGGTGGAGTTGGACTGTACGTTAAAAATATTCTTTCACATCAAACTATACCTGCGTACAACTTTTCGGGTCTACACTGTGAACCCCTATTTATCAACTTTTGTGTTCGGTGCTGTTTATCGGCCTCCATGTGCATGTTTGCAAGAGTTTTACTCTTTTTTGATAATACCTTGTACACAGTGTCCTCAAATAAGGCACCAGTTATAGTGGGCGATTTCAACACAAACTTTTTTGAACAAACACCAGCAACAAGTGATTTTCTTGACACCATGCCTTTGTTCGACTTCTATAACATTAATAATGCGCACACACGTGTTACGAGCTCGACTGAGACTCTAATAGATTTATGCTTGACTAATTGCGATGAAGAGGACCAATTGCCAGGTGTGTTGTTAGGTGATTTTAGCGATCATTTGTCAACATTTTGCTTCATTCAAGGGTTGTGCGCAGAAGTCATCATACTTAAATTTTCGAACACTACGGTCCAACCTATAACACTGAAAAAGATTTAACACTTCTGAAACATGATTTCAAATGTAGGCTGGAATTACAGACTTTATGGCATAGCCCGTAACCTTGTATATAACATGTTTATTGAGAAAATTATGGAGTTGTGCATTTGTTCTTTCCCCAAAGTTACCTTAACAAATTGCAAAAAATCGCGAAAACCTTGCATTACTTCTGAGTTACTAAAGCGCATAAGAGCTCGAAACCATTTCTTTAGCAGATTTATACAAACTAAGGATCTGTCACTTTTAAAGCACTGTAAGAAAGTTCGGAATAAATTAAGCTTTGACATAAAAAAATTGCGACTACATTACTACAGTGGAAGGATTTCAGAAATTTATTATCACCCTCAGAAAACCTGGCATACTGTTGAGGAATTGCTTCGAAAACCTCAAATACATACACCGCTTGAAATGGAAATCGCGGGAGAGGTAGTAAAAGCTAAAACAATTGCGAATAAAATGAATAAGCACTTTATAACTTTTGGAATTTTTGATAGGGCTAACTCCCGCCATTTTGGAGATTACTTAGAGCATAGGCTAATAAATACAATGTTCTTGTGTCCAACAAGTCCCACCGAAATCAGCAACGTAATACAAGGTTTAAAAAACAACTGCTCCTCAGGTTATGACGTTATCAGAGCAGTACCAATAAAAGCAATTTCTGATTGAATATGTGATGTGCTCTGTCACATAGTAAATCTTACATTAAAAAAAGGTATTTTTTTCAGATAAAACGAACATAGCGAGAGTGGTTGTACTTCACAAAGATTTCACGGTAAACGATATCGGAAATTACAGGCCGATCTCAGTACTTCCATTGTTTTCCAAGGTTTTTGGAAAGGTTATTAATTCTAGAATTACTAGTCATTTACAGAAACGTAACCTGGCTTGCAGCCAATCGACTAGCGCTGAATATTGATAAAACCAAATACATTGTATTCTCCTCTACCATCAAACCTGCTCATCTTTCTGATCCGATCAATTATCAGTCTCGACCTTTGGAGCGTATTACAGAAATAAAATTCTTAGGCGTCAAATTCCATGAAATTTTTTGCTGGTCACCACATATTCAGCGCATATTGCGTACCATATCACAATGTATGGGTCGGAGCGGAGTCACGAAAGAAAAATTAAAGTAACCGATGCAGGTTCATGAACTAAGTTTAAAAATTTAGAAGCAATTAACAAGTGCGTTGTAAAAAAAAACAAAAAAACAGTGCTTTAGATCAAGCGAAGCCCATCTTGAGTTACTGAAAATCATGCAGACATCAAGAACGTTTTAACGAAGAGATTTGCTTTTGATGCCCTCGCATTGAACACACACAACGTATACAGAACACATTACTAACGAAAAAAGTTGCGCAGTATGTAAAATATGTGGCTGATAGCTCGCGGTATACACGACATTTTGCTGTCGTAAAAAAATTTCGAACAGCTCAAGAAAAATAATTTGTTTCGTTCTGAAATGAATGTACACCTTTAATCCAACATTGAGCTTACAGGAAAATAAAATTGTTATTTTATTATTGCCTTTTAGTCTCCTGAATGAAAAGAACGTTTTAAACACACTGTGTGTTTTTTAAGCTTAATTTATTTAGGACAAGAAAAACAACCTTGGCTGGTTATGCGCCTTTCTATTGAACACGTTATAACAAACTCATAAACTAAACTCTGCTAACGAAATACGGAACGCAACAACTGATGTTTGCAGGACCATAAATTGGCCCTTCGGCAAGGCACCAAGAAAGAGATTTAGTTTGCCCTGATCGTTCACACCCCGTAGGTGTCTACAGTAACGCCGCCGTCCCCTGCACATCGTTTTTGAGGCACGTTTTCTTTTAACTATATAATGAGGCACATGTCACTTTTCTGGTTCGTTTTCTTGTAGCCCTGATGCGATTTGATAGCACCCTAATAACCAGCGATTTTTCGAAGAAGCTCGCGTAGGGCCATGTCAAGCCATTTCTGTTCATTCCCTGCGTTTTATCTTGCCGCATTCTCTCTGCGCTTTCTGTTTTGAATATATGCTTCTTATTTTATTACAGCGTCTGGTTTTGAAATGTACAAAATATATATTTGTTTAATTTGAGAATGTATAACACTCTCTGCCTGTACAAAAGAAGGCGTTGTTAACTCGGGAAAAAGAAATAAAATAAACCACTTAGGACCACTTAAGGGCTTTAGTCCAATGCTTCGTCATCTGTATCCCTTTACGGGAGTTAATACCTCCATCTATTCCCCCCCTTAAATAGCAAAAGGAAATTAGAAAGCAGAAAAAGCTGCATCTTCAAACTCTCCATAACGACTCAAATTGTGTATGTTTTAATTTGTATGGAACCTCCTCGTCCCTTTTCTCCTGGGCCTGCCCTTCGAATTTGCGTTGGGTGGCACACAAAGCGGCCTCTAAACTCCTCTCTGGTAATGAGAACTGCTTTCGTCCTCTTCGCATCATTTCCTAAAAAAAAAAAAAAAAGTTGTAAAAGCTCTACTCAGTCCACAACCTAATACCACGCCGCGAAAATGGGCGCAGCACGTCCGCCTTACCGAGAAACACGAAGCCTGAGCAGCACCTAACGACGCTGAATGCTATGGGGAGTTACGATTAATTATTCTCTATTCCGGGAACAAGAAGGTTTTGTAAGGAGCCGGAGTTTGTGTGCCTGTCGCAGGCTTCAGCTACGTGCCGTAGTTCTTCTCATTCGGAGAAGGAGGAGAGGAAACTGTGGAAAAAATAAAAAAAGAAGGAAGGGTGAATAGGGAACTAATTGCGACTTTAGGCTGCTATAGAAAGAAGGAAGAGTGGGTAATGTGAGATGAAGTTAAAAAAATTATAAAGAGGTAATCTCAGCGGGGAAGATAATGAGATAGTGTCGATTTCTCTGGGTGATATATGTAAAAATAAAGCATACAGAAATAGAGGCTTTAGTGAGGCAGGGCCATGTGACAAATCTCCACACGTTGTACACCGTACCAGGGAGCAGGCCATGAGCCCCAAAGAGATAAAGAATAATCGAACACAGCAGAATGCGTGAAATACAGGGATTGGGTCTAGGACTAACTGTTGGAAAGAGAAGTTCAGTTCGACCATGCTTCATGACGGTTCGCTGTTCTGCCGACTGTGCACTCTCCAGCGTGGCCTTCAAAGCGTATGTAGAGGATATCATTTTCGATTTCAGGTTTCCTTTCTACGCGCATAAATAAAAAAATTGATGCATTTTTTTTAAATTTTGATACATAAAAGCATTTTACTAATTGTACAGAAATAAATTTTATTTGAACCGAGGCGACTGTTACTGAGCCTTTAATTTATAATTTGCTACTTTTCGTTTTTTTTTTCTCAAGAAAGTTGTTTCGAATAAAATTCTCTGGTTTTTAACATCAATTTCACTTATCACTGTAAAGGAGTATATTAGTTTCCTATTTTTCTGAAATTTTAATTGAGGAAAGAGACGTATTCTTCGGTTGAGTACTTGTGGGTTTGTTTGTTTCTTTTTTTTTCGACACACGCCGTTAAACTTACGCGGACGATCAGCATCGATCGCTTTAAGGTTAGACGCGGAGCGACATTTAACGCTGCCTTTTCACTCCGTGAATAATATCATAATTTTTTGTTAAGGCTGGTTTTCAGCTCTAAAATGCGAAAACGGGAAGGTGGCTCCAGGACTTCCCCCTGCACACAAGCTGAAAGGTTCATGAAATTCGGCTTATCGAACGCATATTAGACGAAATTATTGAAGCCAGCAGAATCCTCCAATACGAAACCCTCACCAGAACAAAAGCAGGGAGATACATTTAAAAGGCATAAGACCCAAAATAGCATAGAAGCAGAGATACCGGCAGAAAATAAAGAGGTTTAAATTTCGCACCAGTAATATTCCCCCTCCCCCCATCTCCTCAATAAACATGCACCCGGAACATCATAGGAATAGAAGAATAAAAAGAGCCAAGGCCTTACAACAGCCCTACGGAGGTCGTCCGCATGGTATACGCCTCTGCTGAGTACGACGACTGTCCACCTTTGGAGACAGTGATAGCAGATGAAACACAAGAGATTAAAGCTAGCTGCTGTGTCCGCACAAACTCTGCAGGAACGGTGGATGAAATGGGCAAGCGCTTGTAATGACAGGAAGAGATAGAGGACCAATAATATTCGATGATTCCAAATTGACAATTCACATTTAAGTCAAAGGAAGTAAGCAATATGTGTAGTCTATTCGAAGAGAGATATTCAGTTAATACTGGCTCATTTCAGAGTACATGGAAATGAAGGGGCTCGTAGCTCACCATTGGTCTAATCTCACTGGTGAGTCCGAGCACCTCACGTGATAGCGTTCGGGACCGACTACCTAAAGATTGTTACCAATCTTCTACATCGAGAGTATCGTTGCCGGAAAATGTCACAAGGTCGCGAATGTGAGAAAAAACGATCGATGTTATGGCCGGCACCGGTGCTTGCTGCGAGTTCTTGAGCCATGGTTAGAGACGAGATGTGGCGTTCACTGCGGAGCTCCGACGTCGGTAGGCGTAGAGGGAATACACATCTCCACCAAACATCCATAATAAAACAGTGCGAAAAAGGCGAAGATGTAACAAGCACACCACGAGCGCTGACGTTTACCAGTTACGCTGCAGGAGAAAATATTGTCACGACTCAAGCCACAGGGAGCCGTGAAGATACACGTAGACGAGGCCCCGAGAATAAGGTCGGCTTCTAGTTACGATAACAGAGTCCAGCACCAGCGCGCCTCTCGAGACAACAACCACTTCGCGCGGCGCTAGGCACGGGGCAATATGTTTACAAATATCTCCACTAGTGAAGACCACGTAAGCTGCGAGCAGCTTTGAAATAATGATGATGTCCTTAGTCATAATGGCACATACCCAGGGCGGAGGTTTGGTCAGGCTACATTATAGATACTAAAGGTATGTGGACAAGGAGTGGAGAATATAAATAAATATTAACGTTTTACTAGATATTAAACAAAAATCAATACCAAAAGAAAACGTTGCGAAAACATAGTAATGTTTTAGTAAGTAGTGAAAACATAGGCCTAGGAGCTCAAAAGTAGCACTCGCTGTTCCGGCGTGTCTGACAGTGCATCAACACCTTTTCTCTCTCTGTTGCCCTTTTGAATTACGGAATGAGGTATATAACTCATTAGAGAAAACAAGAAGACATCACCGTCACCGTCCCCGTACCCTTAAGTGACAAACGCGTTGGAAAGACGGGTTGATGAAGAGGCGTATGTCATTTCATATCGAAATTATAACGCTAAACATTCTCTGTGCAGCATTTAGAGCTGTTTTATGCCATTTCGCTTTTAACATTCGTGTCCCAGTCAAATTAAATTTTTTTATTATTATTATTTTATTTGGATTTTATTTAATTTAATTAGGAGTTATTTTGGGTTGCGGATTGGAACCGAACACATATGCACATCCAATTGTATGACATTCATCGTAAGTACAGGTGTCCGCCAAGAAATCGAATACATATACCGTTCCTTCCTTTTCCCTAGGGGCAATTTACATTTTGCATTTACTCAAGGCACTTGACAATTTGCGCCTGTATATCAACGAAAAAATTCAGCGGAACGGTAAAGCAGTATTAAAGACGCTGTCGCACCTTAAATAAGGTGACGCTTAAAGCGGCGCCTCAAGGAACCTTAATTTTCCTATATTTTTAACGCAGCAGTGCCAAGGGTGCCGTTCAGAGAAGACTCAGCGTCGTAGTTGTTGGCATAAAGTCTAAAAAATCCAGATTGTCTAGTAGGTCGTGACGTCACACAGAATGGAAAGTCAACAAAAATATATTTTGTCATTATACATTATAAGTTCTGAACCTGACTGCAACGTCCTGGTAAGATGTAAAAAATGAAATTATTGGTAAGAACATTCAAGTAATTACACTGGAGTCAAAACTGCGCCCTTTGGCTCGCCGGCTCGACATGTTAGTCTCAGACCATCGAGCCACCTTCTTTTAACTTGTTTGTGTCTTTGTGTTAAGAGAAAAATAACAAAAAACGAAGTCTAATTAAAATCTAATCTGCTCCCCACAAGCGAGGTAAGGGGAGACCCCAGCCTGCTGAAGGGGACCTGTTACCACTATTAAGTCATATCCTTAAGATGAAGCCAAGTGACCTCCGAAAATTATTTTTTTACTATTTTCTGATTTCTTGTCGGCTTTTCTTCTTCTTTCCGTTCTGCTTTCTCCCGTCCTTATTGACTTGCAGTGGCATGAGCTTCCTTCCCTCCCTTCAACTAGAAATATGGACCATTCCTCCTCATCCTCCGTTGTTTGCAGGCATGTGAGGACGTAAGCTCAATAAGCGCCGATAATGAAAAATTTAATTCTTATTACCGCTAGCTCTGCTCTAAAAAGGAACAAGCGTCACAACAAAGGAGTTAATGAGCAGGAAATTCCAAGAATCCATCATGTGTATGACCTCACGAACGAGAAATCTATTAATGTTTTTAAGGCTCGTTATTTCAACATCTCTTCAACAAAGAATCCTATAAAGGCAATCCGAACCCTCACATCAACTCCGAGATAACGGAGGGGGAAGTCTGAGCAGCACTTCATAACATCTGCACTACCTCGACACCCAGCGCGGACGGGATCACAAATACTATGCTGAGAAACCTACAGCAAAACTTCATTTGCCAACTTACCAGCTTCGCCAACGAATGTTGGGATAACGGATCATTAGCGGGAACGTGGAAGTATGCCAATGTAAAGTTTATTTCGAATCCGGGGAAAATCTTTCAATAGAAAAACCGGACACCGGTATCCTTCACCTGTTGCCTAGGCAAATAATTCGGGCACGTAGCCTTGGCAATGCTTCAATCATACATGGTCGAGTTGGATCTAAACTTCCCACACTAGGTTGGAATTTACACCCCTTTTGTTACACAGGACACAATGATAAGGATTAAGCATGAAATCTAGGCACCTGAAATGAATAACGGGCTACGAGTCATATTGGCTCTTGACCTCACAAAAGCGTTTGTTGACGTAAACCAGAAAGCTATTATGGATGCCTTATCTGAGCCGCAAGTGGGCGTCAGGCTGTATGATTACATTCGGCCTTCCTAACAGATAGGACAGCAGGAATTCAATTAGAATCTATTCATGCTAACAAATTCGCACTACGGGACAGTGGCTCCCCGTAAGGCTCCCAGTACTGTCTCCATTTCTCTTCAATACTACTTTAATGAAATATGGCCAGCAAATCAGAGTAAATCGATCCTAAAGAACTCTTTTATGCTAGCGATATTACCTTATTGACAACCAAGGGTCAGGCCTGCACAATTGAGGACTCAGTGCAGCAAGCAGCAGATAAGATAGTGGAGTGGACGTAAAAATTGGCTTAGAATGCTCATCTTATAAATCGGAACATTTAATCAATAAATCAAAAAGATATAAAAAAAATGGAGGCTTATCAAGGTTAAGCCCAGTGGATGCGAAGCATGTTAAGCAGCTGCCTCAGTGTGGATGGGGCTAAGTAACGGAGACGTGGTTTTAGGCTAATCGTCGTAGGCATCTTGACCGCATACACGCCCGGCGCAAAGACGCTGGCGCGGTTTCGGGCACAGAGACTGACGCAACGGCGGGCGCGCGCCGCTTCATCCCTGGCGTGACGTCACATATCACGCGATGCAGCGATGGTGGCGCCGCCGCCGCGTCGCGCGCGACGGCGCGAACCGAAGCGTGGAGGCCTCCGCCGGGCGACGTCCGCCGGCGCGATATGAGGCCCCATCTGCAGCCGGTGTGACGTCATCACGTGACGTCACATAATGTGATCTCACTTCAAGGTCAATGGTGGCCACCGCCGGGAGGCGATCGACGGCTCGATATGAGGCCCCATCTGCAGCCGGTGTGACGTCATCACGTGACGTCATGTCACGTGACCCCACTTTAGGGTCAATGGTGGCCACCGCCGGGCGTCGCGCGAAGGCCCGAAACCTACGTTAATATGCTTCGCATAAAATATCAACACGAACAGCAATACATACGTGGAGGGTTTTACCCTCCCGAGTCGAAAAGTTACGCATACTGGATATGTACCCACTTTGCCGAAAGTAAACCGGCTGCTGGGTTTCTTTTTCAATCGTGTTTGGAGCCCTTGATCTATTTCAGAAAGCAAATCATGGTGTTTACAGATAAGAGTATAACTGATGTATAGTAGTTCACTGCGTTGTCTCCCTTTAAACAATTTCCCTCGTTATATTGAATCCAGCCCTGCTTTTTTTTATTCTCTTTACCTAGCCAGCTTATATGTTTCCAGAATGTTTTTGTTCCGCCTCTAGAGGCATCGTGTATGTCAGCCATCCAGTGATCGGTGGACTGCTTTATTTTACTTTGGACGAGGGCCTGTACATCAAGTTTCTGTTGTCGATATGATTCCCATTTTTGGTCGATTTCCTCCTGAGATAGCTGTGCTTTCTTTGCCTTTCGGTGTTCCCTTGAAGCAGCCCGTCGTTGTTCAATGGCTTCCCTGATTTCCTTATTCCACCAGCTCCATGGCTTCCTCTTTCCAGTACAGAGGTTTGCTACTTTAACGTCCTTAATTTTCCTCCTTATGAGTAGTTCTACCTGTTAATAATCCCAGTCTTCCATGTGGCTTTTCTCTATTGCTTCCTCTATGTCTGCTGCTATCTGCGCTATTTGATCGTCGTTTAATTTTGCGTTTACTTTTTGTCTAAGTTCATTTCTCTTTTCATCAAGGGCCCCATCTGCAGACTAATACGTTTATGATCACTTCCCAGACTACACTCCATTTCTTCGTCTATTTCCATTTTTGTGACCTTGCTGTAAATTCCTTGCGACATTAGACAGTAGTCAATGGTCGTCTGCCTGTTGCGGAATTCCCAAGTGATTTGTCCTTCGCATTTTGTTTCTCTATTTACTATAACTAGGTCGTGTAGCTCACAGAAATCTATCATTAGCTTCCCGTTAGAATCCGTGTAATCATCCTCCTGGCCTACTTTGCTTATGCCTTCCATGCCAGTGATGGTTCCAGCCACGTGGCCCGCACTGGAGTGTTCGTCCTCGTTGTTTCCAAGAACAAAATCCGCCTGATCTACTTTGCTTACGCCTTCCATGCCAGTGCTGGTCCCAGTCACGTGGCCCGCACTGGAATGTCCGTCCTCTTTGGTTCCAAGGACAAAGTCGGCCATTTGTTTTTCCATTTGAGGAAGCTGTCCTAGCAGTTTCTGATATTCTGCCCTTAACAAACCTACTTCATTTTCTAAATACTCCACACGAGACACTAAACTGCCCTTTGCTCGTTCAAATCTATCTAGGCGCGCACTCAGCACGCAACACCGACACAAAAGTCACTGCCTTCCGCTTCATCTACAGAGTCGAAACGCGTAGGTATCACATTGCCACTCATGTGAAATAATGAAGAAGGAGAAGAAGTGCACTACTAAGTTTGACAAGGTTAGGATTTTGTATCGCCACAAAGAGAAGATGACGAGAGAGATAGTGGAATCATATTTTATTTCAACGGACAATAAGTGTGCCAGCAAGATTTCTCTTGCTCTTTCAAGCAAAGAGGTGTATTTTTTAAGTAATTTTTTGTGCAGCAGGTGAACCCAGGAGTTTCTTCACGTGACTGTTTCGTTTTCTTCATGTTTGTTTTTTCTGGGCCTTGGAGTAAAGGGCTTAGGCATAGTTGTGAGTCAGCGCTTGTACTGTGGCTTTCTTTTATCTTGTCCTTTGTCTTCGTGTTCGCGCTGCTTATTAATATAAGCCCAATTATACCGGTCACATTCACAATGCTGAATGGAATCATTAAGGAGAAAGCAAGGACAATGCATATCGTTTATTCCCCTCCCCTTTTTTATTTCATGATGATTGCTATGCGGTAAGAGCTGTGCCAGCTATTTGACCATACTTCAAGGAAGAGGAGCTTGCGGTGACAAGAATATTATCGATTGTTACCCCATTTTCATGAAAGGAAGAATGAGCCTATCCAATAAAATAATGATAATAATCATAGTTAATAGTTTACAGGAAAGGAAAAGCGCTGTATCTGCCAAAATTGTTTTTCGTGAACACCTGAACCGCGCCGAAAGGGTAGGGAGAAAGTTGGAAGGGAAAGCGGAAAGCGAGAAAGAGGAGCTGGTAGCCAAGGGATACGGAGTAATCCGGGCCATCTGGGAATCTTTGTTTCCGCACTGACATGACACAGCACACGAACGCCATTCCGTTTCGACTCTGTCGAAACGCAGCCGCCGGCGGTTGAGTCCAAAAATAGGTACTGCGGCACAGTAGTCGGGCACCTAAACCCCTGCACCACTGCGGACGGGCCAGTGAAATGAAGGTACGTTTATGCCTAGGGCACAGAAAAAAAATTAGGTGGCGCTTAACCTTCGCGTTCAGTGGACACGTATAGCGCCTTTAACGCCACCTTTTCTTTTTTTGATAATAATAATAATAATAACAATAATATTAATTGGTTCACAGGAAGGGAAAGGCGCAGTATCTGTCACACTTACTCTGTGGACACCTGAACGGCGCCATAAGGGAAGGGATGAAGGTGGGAGTGAAAGGGGAAAGAGAGAAAGGGGAGCTTGTGGAGAGCTACGGAGTAATTTCGACCACCTGGGGATCTTTAACGTGCGCTGACATCGCACAACACACGGACGCTACTTCGTTTCGCCTCCATCGAAACGCAGCCGCCGAGGTCGGGTTCGAACCCGGGAATTCCGGACATGGGTCGGGCGTCTTACCACTGCACCACCCCGGCGTCACTTTTTTATATTTTGTGTTTAAGTTGGTCTGGGGATAAAAGGGTGGCACTGGTTTGATTTGCTTTATGGGGTTTAACCTCCCAAAGCGATTAAGGCTGTGAAAGACCCCACAGTTGCTGGAGCCGGAGATTTCGACCACCTGGTGTTCTTAACGTGCACTGACATCGCACAGCCAGGCGCCTGGCTTTTCGCCTCAACTGAAAAGCGGCCGTTGAGACCGGCTTCATTGTCTCGGCAATTTAATCGCTTCAAAACCATGTCTGCCCATGCCGAAACATAAGCCGAATCAAATCAAAACCAAGCAGCTTAACGGTTTCACTTCGCTAAAATTGGTATTCGATCCCGCATCCTCGTGCACAGAAATCGAACGCCCTAACCGCAGTAACTGCGTCATTTCTCGGTAGACACATGCTGTTAAAATTAACAGCATAGAATCAGCAGTTCACATGTCGTTTGTTTGAATCACAATTGTAAACTAGCTTCTAACTTGACTTCTTTTTTTAAGCCTGACGTGAGTACTCCCCCTCGTTTACGAGGCCAGAAGTCTGCAGAATTTTCATGGTTTCAGCACGTTTACGCATGCGTCGCTAGCTTCGCAAAGATCACATGCGAGCAGTCAAAACGCGAGCAGTCAAAAGCAGTTGTGCTTGGCAGTCAGATGTCGCAGGTTTTCAAGCCCGTTCAGGACGGCGTGATGAATAAGCAAACGCGCTGCAGTGAAGCCGGTAGCGCTTACTGTAGGCCTCCAACGCCTCGTGCCATCCGTGAAACGCAGATATTGTATAAAAATGCGTATTGCCAACTCTACCCTGCCGGCTCTGTCTACAACGCAGTCGAAATGGGTGATGCAGACGACGCGCGAGACAAACAGTACCTAGGAATCCAAGTTATTGCGAAAACACATGATTGTCGCAACAATTGTTGCTATGCAGCTCGGATTGGGAGGGCCTTCATAAGCTTTGCTTTTTCCATGATGCTAAACTATAAACGGAATGATATGACAGCACCCGTAACGAAGGACAAAGATCAGTGGCGTAGCATTTCGGATCAGAAATTATGTGCGTTTATCCAATTAAATTTGGTACGCCTGGAAACGTTCTATTAATGCGAAATCATTCTGTGCCTCACAGTTGCGTGCGCCAAGCATGCCGGCCGGCACAGTACGTCACCAGGATACGTCACGCTTTACCGGCATGAGTGTGTAACCAAGAATTAAGTCAACATCCTACCGTTCCCCAGCCGAGCGCATAAACCACTACTCTACGTCGAATTCATGAGAGCGAGTCCTTAACTCTTCTTGTCATTCGCATTTCCGCACGTAAGGAGGCTTAGGTTCACCCCTATAATATTTTTTGTTTGTTTGGTTCCTACTGACTTTCGCTTAACAACTGCGACAACACCTACGCTGACAGCGCGGATACGGGGCCCTTATGCTATCGCGCAAAAGCCAGTAAAAGCTTCGTGCTTAGAACGCTACCTTCGCTGAAGTCAGCGAGGTAGAGTTGAATGCTGATGGGAATGGTTTAGGAACGCTCCCTTTAAGCAACAGTGCAGAGTGGACTCATTCATCTGCCTGCGTCGCTTGGTCTGCAATGAAACTTGGGGGAAAATTAGTGGCCTAGCTATATAAGAAGTTTTCGCTTTTCTGCTTATGAAACAATTTGCATTCGGGGTCGATGATAACATACATTTGTTTATTCTAGACCAAGCGAGCTGCCTACAATGCTTTGTTCCGAATCATATTGTCATAAACGTAGTCTTGCACAAATAAGTACGTTTTACATCTATTTTTGCGTCAGTATACTTTTTTCAATGATGGGCGCACATTCGGTAGAGTAGCGTTAGTGTGCGAGTCCTATACACAGCCGCTGATGCGTCTCATATTAGACTGTGTGCATACTAGCGCTGGGAACCAAACACATCTCCGATCCTATGCATGAAAGGAGACGCGGAGATCTCAATCTGCGGATGCAATATAATAAAACAGGCAGGAGCCTTTAAACTCTTACCTGGCTTTTATAGCGTATATACACATAGCCTGCATGAATCAAGATAAATTTGCACGTGTAGCTTAGAGTACAGACTATATATGGAAAACAAGAATGCGATTATTGCAGTGGAGCGAACTCCACACCAGCACATGAGCTTGTAAATGTAGAAGCAAAGACCTGCAGTATGGTCTTATTTTGTAAATTACGCGACTTTAAATAAAGACAGAATTACCGTTACACAAAACAAAACAAAAACAAAACAGGTTTCCGTGCTTTGCTGAAATATCGCCATCATTCATTGAACGTACTGAGCCGCTATTGCGGACGCATACCTGATTTCTAATCTGCCAGGAAACTAACTTTATCATTGGCAAAAACTTTGATTCTTCGATTCAAAAGCTGCAGAAAAGCTAGTGAAGACCCATCAATGAACACTGAGCACTGTTGTGCGCTAGACTGAAGCGAGAACGTAAGGATGGCTTAGGTGTTAAACACTGCGCAATTACATCAGAGAACGGGGAAAAGCAATGCAGACTGAGGTAATAATGAACGCAAAAAAACTGTTCTTCGCAAAATGTTGTGCAAGAAACTCGCTGAATTCCGAATAAGCGAACAGCAAGCGAATGGGAAGGGTGTGAGTGTGCCGAGTCGACGCGAAAAAATGTAAGGGCGACCAAGAGATTTCGAAAGCTGCTGCTGATGGTAGCGTGCGGTGTTGTTCGGAAGAAAATGACAATAAGCTGCTGGGAAAAAGCGCACGAACTGTAGAAATAATGAGTTCGCGCCAAACAGTTGAAGCACTCTCTGGCGCGGGGATAACTTTCGGAAGCGGTTCCGATTACGCCCGGCGGCATTTCCGCGCAGTTATTGGATTTAGTTAGGATCTTCCCAGCGCAGGAAAGACGAAGGATCACGACTTCCGCTCCCTCGTTATACGAATTTGTCGGCTTAAGAAGCGGATTTCGCTACGACCCTTCTTTATGTCTGTGCATTAGTCCTTGGATTGCTTGCACTTCTTTGTATGGGAAAACGGGTTTCTCTTTGTGTGCGCCTCCTGCTTTCTGGCTTCTGGCATCTGCTCAGTCGCTTTCTTCTGTAAAGTCAAAGCGCCCCTTCTGCGCAAGTCGAAGACGCGGCTGTAAGTGCGCTTGAAGGGACGTCACCGATTTCCCTCCCCGGAAGATTGGAGCTGGTGACGACCTCTTCAACGTGTTCTTGATTTCTTGGTGTGTTTTATGTTTACGGCTTCATATCTTGATTGCTGACCTGCTTGGGTATTGAGGGCAGATACGATTTATTTCGTTAACATCAAGTGAAACGAAAAATAATTTTGGGTTGCCGACACCACTTCACAGCAGCCACGTCGGTCGACCAGGTTACGAGTGTTAGCACTCTCTTTCCAAGCCATCCTTCAGTGGTCTCATTCGAGTAGAATAAATTGCGCTTTCGACAAGTTTACTCATGTTACAATGCAGAGAACATGCCTTTTTCATATAACAGGTTGGTTCACAAGGCTGGCCGATTATTACATTCATTATTTGTTAGATAGGTGCTAATGATAGGCGAAATAATCATGTTGATGCTGTCAGATTACGCTGCTTGCACTCTTATATTTTCCTTACACCTATAATGCTTATACTGAGACATCCCGCGACCTTTGTTCTGTATCACGCCACAAAATGTCATCTTTATTCCGATATGTGGAAATATTGAATATTTCTTGAAAATTGGGTCAGAAATCTCTACTGATGGGAGCTTTTAAAGTTTATGCTAGCAGCAAATATTTGAAGCCATTTTTTTTTATCTTCTAATTGAAGTAACGTTTAATCTCTTGGCTACATTTCTCGTTGGCATATTATGTTGTTTCGCATGATTTTGCTTTCCTGCTCACCTTTCTTGACCAAATGCGTCTGCCCTGGAGAGGTGAACATGTCATGGGAAGGAACAGACTCGTCTGATACGCAACAAGTGAATATCATTTACGAGTCACTCAATACCATTCGTCATATTTTGTTTATAGCGCTCTGATTTCATTCTTTGATAACCCTATGTGGTGGTAGCGTTTGTTTCTGCAGATTCAAGTTTTCCTTGCGCACTTCTTATGGGTGTTTGATGCCTGCTTGAGACCTTTTTGGCAGCGCCATTAGCGGAATTAAAGCAGAGATGGAAGACGTAGTAACAAACTTTGGAAGCCATCTGCCTCCCCTTAAATTGGTCCGTGAACATGAAATCATAGCACAACGATATTATACACGCATTCCATGTGGAGGTTAGCCTTCATGTTTCTTTAGCTTGATGTTTGGCGGAAAGCAAGTGCGTATGTCATTTGGGTGGAATGTCTAATACCAATACCTGATCTCCAAAAAAGAAAGCCTATTGAACAAAAAATTGATAGGCTGCAACGTAATTTTATATATATACACAATTTTACAAAGCGTTGAATGGGCTGCCATATTGGGACGCTGGGCTGTTCCCGTAGCGCAGCAAAAAGAGTTGACGACCGTCCCCTTTAACAGCCCCTACCAAATTTGTTTCTTCGTGGGCTGTCACATCGTCTATAAACACAGCCGACTTCCTACTTTTTCTGTTTCGGTTTTCATTCAACAATACATTTCTGTCATAATCTGTTTTGATGCTTGCATTTTACACAGTAGTCAGCCAGAGGCTCAGTTTGTGGAACAACAGGATATGATGGTTTTCCCCTTGTGGCGATGACGTCACTGCAGTTACTTAAAAAAATCACATCTGCGCCCGTTGGATACCTTTGCTCCTCTCAAAAAGTCAGACGACACTTAGTACGTACTCACACGCATATGTATGTGGTGAATGATCACTTGTGCGACGTGCTACCGCTGTTTCCTGGCGCGCGTTACCACGTGATGGGTAGCTTTCTGTTCTGTGTACTCCCTCTGTTTCTCAGATTGCGCCCTCTCCGCGCTTTGTTCTCTGACAGCACCCAATGGTTTAGGTCACGTGGAGCCGTCAGGCAATGAAGGCATGTAGTCAGGGGAACATATGTCGTTGGTTCAAAGCATTCTCGCAAACTAGACTTCCTGATCCTTGTCAAATGTAAACTGGAGAAGAAGGGAAACATTGCGCCACGTTGACGCCCGCTAGTGAATGCGTATGAGCAAATCGAGTGTGAGAGGCGAGAATTGGGGAGGGCTCCCCCCCCCCCAGGGTTAACTGTTTTACATGCCGCCGCCCCACTAGCCGTTTCGGCGGCTTTACAACTTTTGAGACGCTAAACTTCATGGGTACCATCGAATGTTCACAACGCCGACCACAGATGGATATTCACGTATCAGGGCTAGGGAGGCATTGCCTTAAAATGCTATGCAAATGCGAGAAGAGGGAGTCAAAGCGCCGGGAATGTTTTCATCGTAGAGGATTCAGCGTGGCTTATAGGAAAATTATGAAGTGAAGCCATGGGATTTTCTTCGTAGTATACGTCCTTACGTCGGACAATTTGCGCATACTGACTGCCCGATAGCTCTGCCAGTTCTATCGTGTTTTTTAGAGCAGATGATTTCATATTTTGCTTTTTTTAATGAAATGTCTCGGCCGCTTAAACAATTTACCGGTATCCTGTTTAACTATCCGGCAGCCTACTTCTACGATAACATCTCCGAAGTTATCGTTCATTGCTTCTACAGTTATGTCATCATCCTTGGTTAAAGCTCAATATTTATTCTGTCACCAGATCTTGAGTCATATCTTCCCACTCAGCGCTAATCCGTTGATGGACTTCTTTCTTACTAATCTGTTTCATTCCCTGTTCAGATTTAAACTAATTCGAGACCTTACCACTCTTACCGCTAACCTCTACAACCTGAATAATGACCGGGTGAGAACACAGTATGAAGTATATTTCATTTTTAGTCTCCCGACAGGGGCTTTTCCCATGTCCACTTCCGGTTCTTTCGTTTGCTGATGAAGGTATTCATGATTCGTAAATTATTTAGCTTTGTAAAGTCAACTAATTACTCCCCTCTGCTATGCCTAGAACTGCTATGCCTAGAACCAAAGCCATGGTCACCACTGCCTGATCTTCTGCCTGCTTTTTCCCTACTTTGGCATTGCAGTCGCCCATTAGTACAGTATATTGCGTCCTTTCATTCCGTATTGCCGATTATACATCTTCGTAGCAGCTTTCAACAGCGTGGTCATCATGACTACACGTAGGTGCGCAGACCTGTACAACCTTGAGTTTATACTGCTCATTAGGTTTAATCACGATGCCTGCCATCCTCTCATAACGTTATGGGATTCATTTTAGTCACCAGCTATAATCCTGATGGATAGGGAACCGTACTCTGAATTCTCGTCTCTCCGCTAAACAACAATAACACGACACATAGCCGCCGTTTAGTTAAGTATATGTCTCATTTGGCCTCCATACCTCCCTATGCCCTATGATATCTCATTTCATGCCCGCTAGTTCCTGGTACACCACTGCTAATCTAGCTTTACTAGCTACGCTACTGGACAAGTGAATGGGCGCTATTTGGCGCGGCTGGCTTGCGATCGAATGGTGGCTCTTCTCATAGATGTGACAAGTGGCGTGGCGTTCTCGACCACAAAGAAGGAACTGAGTGCCCGGTACTGGAATCGGCGACCACCACGCTCATTTAAATGACAAGGGCAGAGCCAATTGGCCGGGTCAATGAACGCTTGCTTTGCGAAGCCGTGGGCGGTGGCCTCCTCCTGTCGTTCTTTCTGTGCCGTTTCTTGTCCTCTGCGTCATTTTCTCCCATTACCCCTGGAAATTTCCGTTCTGGCCCAGAGTGCAGGATGAGATCGAAGCTGCCCGCCGACAAAAGTGAATAAGAAAAGCGGTTCACCAAGAATCCCCTTTCAGCCATAACCGTCTTCCCCACACCGTGGCACCTCTCCTGCCGATAATTAGCGGTCTGTAGAGGAAACGTGCGTGTGTTTCGACGAGAAAAAGAAGCGTGTCGTTCGACGTGCCCGGAGACCACGCTGCAGTAGCAAAATTGTCTAGCACGCCTTTTGAACCTGTTCATTTTGCTCCCTGTTCTAGTTTAATCCGGTGCTTTTGGTTGCCTATTGTCCGGCGGAAGGGCGAATGACAAGAAGCGGCTGTTTTCCATATATATCTGAGGAATAGGTGCTGCATGGTCGAGAGGCCTTTCACTCATGGAACATGCAGAACGGTAAAGAAATGATGTTAATAACGCACGCACTCCTGTTAAGCTGCAACGATGTGGTACTGAAAAGTGGTCAGTTAGTGGCTTCGAGTCTATATAAATTTCAAGGAAGCCAACAAAGAGTGAAATGGAGTAAAGCAAAGGGTAATCTTTTTTTTGTTCCTAGTTTTGTGGCGGTGATCAAATGGCAATTACTCACGAAACTTTTTTTTTTCTACCGGAAAGTTGGTGCTCTGGTAAGAAGAAAAAAAGCGGCTTGGGTGTTACCGCTATGTAAAGCTGCGTTCATCGAGAGCTACGATTAGCTCTCGCAAATTTCAGTTTGTCGTTTAGCCGTTAAAATAATTAGGGTGAGACGCGTATGTATGTAAGCAGTTTTGCAGCAGTTAATTATTTTGCTAATAAGCTTCCTGCACAAGTAGCATTATTTTCCAGCCTTTGAAATGTAGTTATGAAGCACGCCTTGTGATAAGAGAAATGGCACATGGTGCGTTCGAGGTTTTGACCAGTATGATTCCGAAATAGAAGATGTATGCATACGTTTTTCGAGGTTACAACAAGCTGTTAGAGGCCTTACCAGTTTGACAAGCGGATGTTTTTGTGCATGAGAGGTATGATGGCTTGCCTTTGCTGACGGTCTGCATTAAAGTTTTCTACTAATAACATTGGTGAAAAAGAGCATGGCGGCGATATCTTTGGTCAGTGCATATGGAAAAAGAACAAAGGTACTACGAACAAGGCATTGACCAATTTCGCTGAACTGAGTTGATAAAAATCTTGACTCATCCTTCCCATTTTTTTTATTTCTTACACCACATGCGGCGTAAAGTCTGATATTGATAATGGAAACTTTGCTCTCCGTCAAATACGTTGATGAGGCTGCTTGATCTGCAATAAAGTTCCGTCAATCTTGATAAAGAAGTTACTTTAACTTTGTTGAAGACACTTGTGCCATCACTATTGGGGTACCCGCGGTGCAGCACTTGTCTGTGGAATTATCATTTTGCTCCAAAATGTTGTCTGGTGTCAACACGGGTACTGTCTTTGAACTCAGTTCTAAAGTGCCAAAATAAAGCCAGCTCACTCACTCCCCCCTTTCCGCATTGCACAGACAAACGCACACCGTTAAGCATGAAATTGAGATGATTTATTGAAACCGCAATGAAGCAGCACAGTAAAATAAAAATAAACAAAGAGAGGCTATTAGCGAGGCTGCTCTGAAACTTATTATGATCTCGGTACGGAGCGAAAAAGAACTCAAGCATTTTCACATAGTTCAAATGCTGATTCGAAACCGTTGTTGTTACAGCTGTCTACGTCTAACGCTTACCTTGGGGATTTCGTTAGAATCCCGACGAACAGTGTTACTCATCGTTTATTGCATCTCGCTCTTTATCGTCTACAGATCCCCCCAGACATTTCAAATAGCCTCGTTAAACAAACACACCAACTGAGCCAATCAGGAGTGAAGTTCGCGGCTCGAAGCAAGAGCAACAGTCTCCGACATACTTCCGCCTCGCGCGAGTAGAGCAGCCGGAATCGACTCTACACGTACACGTATCCCAAAGCGTTCGAATCTATGCCCGGCGCAACGTCCGCCAGTGTAGACCCCAGATCGCATAACTCTATTAGAACTGGCTTCGTCCCGTCCAACGCTACTCTTACGAAAAGGCTAAACACGCGCCCACTGCAGCTGATCTCTGGCTGAGTCGTTGGAATAAGTTGCTGGGTCCGTATTTCGCGTTTGCCTCTTTATCGAGTGTGTCGCTATCTCCCTGACCTCGACTAATTTGAAAGCGGAAATGCCGGAACCGGAAGTAATGGCAACCAAAATGACTCCTCCCGTAGCGCGGAATTGCCGGCGTAATCAGCGCAAGTTGCGTCGAAGTTTGAGAACCACGCTAGTCAAGTATTCCGAAAATTCAGGGTGCGTAGAAAGAAAACGAATATCACGAATCGTACCGTCGGCTCTCAAATTAACACCAATATCGCCACGGCACTGTCGATGAGGTATCCCTGACGCTGGCAACGTGGAGCGACGTGCTGATGAGTGTAACAGGCCCCCCTTGGTTATTAACATGAGCATTTTTGTCAACAAATCGCACTGTTCTTAATTTTGTTTTTACATTCTATTATGCGCTATGCAAACAACATGAGCGAAAAGAAAATACAGTAGGTGGGGAAAGGGGGGATGCAGCACTGAGACATTTTCGGGGGATGATCTGGCGCTGAGATACCCTTTCGTCTCATTTCCCCCTCCCCATCTCCCAGCTACACCTCTGTCATCTATCGAGCTGTTTTGTTAATTGCTATGTCGTCCTCCACAGATACGCCGACGGCCTACGTCGGTATACCGACCGCGCGAAGCTCGACCGAAAGAATGAGCTCTGAACACATCTTAATCCAGTAACGGACTGCTCTGCCAAAATTCCAGTCCATAGCGTCGGCGGAAATTCGGATTGCACGAAACGGCTTGATGACGCGCGTGGAATTGCGGAATAGAAAACCGAACAGATCGTTACACACTAATTGTGAATGCTGGTGGTTACGTGTCCCAAACATCATTATGACATGTATATATGGTAGCCCAGTGAACTGTCCTGAAAAGAATATTTAGGCTACGGCGGGAATGAAACCCAGTACCTTATTCTTGAATCCCGAGCCAGGCAACATGCTCTTATGCCCCACAGGTACTTGGTCTCCTTAACATAACTCCTTTGCATACAACCCCGTCGGGGTGGCGCAGTGCTTACGGCACTCGGCTACTGTTCCCAAGGACGCGGGATCGGATCCCGGCCTCGGCGGCAGCTTTTCGGTGGAGGCGAAAAGCAAGGCGCCCGTGTGCTGTGCGATGTCAGTGCACGTTAAAGAACCCCAGGTGGTCGAAATTTCCGGAGTCCTCCACTACGGCGTCTCTCATAGCCTGAGTTGCTTTGGGACGTTAAACCCCGCAAACCAAACCAAACCTTTACATACAATAATACTTACAGGATTCAAATCTCTCTTAAGGAGCTTGCTGCCCGTCAACACGTTATGGTAGTCAGGTTATTATCATGCTATCAGTTCACCAGCTAGTGCATAATTTCCGCGATACACACGCACGCAGCCTATGCAATATTAGGCCTCATATTATACCCTTTGCACAAAAGCACATTCCTCTCTGAGCAAAGACTTGGATGGGTGTGGGAACTGTACGTGCCTAGCTATCATATGAGTCATATTCCACAGGTCAGACAGTCCCATGAGAGCTAAAAATTGTGTGGAACATTGGAACCTTTTATTGTAGACATGAATCTGATGTACTGTAGTGCATGGCTTCAATATCATTTTGGGAGTCCAGTAAGGAATGCTCCATACGAGCACGAATGACAACAGGACAAGGAATCAGTTCCTGGCTGCCGAGAGAGGCAGCAGTTAACTGAATATATACCAGACATCATTTTGTGGCCCTAAGGCATATTATAGGGCGTTATGGCAAGCTTGCGCAAAAAAAAAAAAAGAATTTGTGGCCCATATATCCCTTTAGTAAGAAGCCATGTTTTGTCTGTCAAGGGCAACTTCTGAACTCCCAAAATTCCAAGGGAAAACTTAAGTCTGCTAAGTTACAGTATTGAAAAAACATTGCGAGTTCTGTTGCGCCACCTGATTGATTCTCCTGAATATATGTCAGCGGACCTTTGCCGCATTCGGCCAGAGGACATATGTGCATGACGTATTTACCTAGCTGAAATGAAGCGGCGCTGATTAAACACTATGACGACTAAAATGTTCACTTCTCAACGCTTGAGCGTGTTGCATTTGGAACTTGATAGAGACCATGGTATTTAATGCACAGCGCGAGATATGTTTTAGTTTTACACGAGAGGAGATCGGCGTCAGCGATAGTATACGGCTCTCGTGCTTGGGCCAGGGAAGCTGATCTGTTCTGGAGCGGTTTCAAAACCCAGTAATGGCAAGGTTTTCGCTCTAAGGACTGTCCGTGCGGGCAAGCTTAGTCCTCACTAAAGCTTCGTCCAAAAGTAAAAAGAAACAAAAAGTTGAAAGCCTCTGCCAATGGTACGTCACTGTGATGTGTAGTGTTTTTATGACGCCACACGTCCCGTGATTGTTTTGCATAACAGTTCGCAGGAGGCACCAAGAAATTAAAGCCTCTCAGTTGTCACGCAGCTGCGTCTTTGACACCTTCACAGCCACATATCCTTCTACCATGAACTGCACGGCAAGGCGTGCACTGTTAGTAATGGCGTCGCAGCGAAGAAACAAACAGCGTGGTACGTGAGCAGGACCTAGCGGTGGCATCAAGACCATTGACATTAATTTCGGCTGCCAACTTTGGACTACTCTCGCCTGCAGTTTGCTTTTTCGCTGACGAGAAAGCGCTGTCACATTTACTTATGCAAACAGGGGACCAAGCTTTTCGATCCGCCGAAGAGTGCAAAGATGCGATAAGAGCCGGCGAAGCAATAAAGCCAGCGTCTCAAGTGCTTCTCTGCGCTGCTTTCTCCGTCTCATCGTGTAGCTGAGTGGCCTGGCTGAAGACCGCTCTGCGTACTACGGGCCGTTCCCATCAGACCTTAGTGGCCCACTCAGGGGAGGTCACGCCTGCATTGGAAGTGCTTCTCTTCTTTCGCGAACACTCGAGTCTGCCATGAACGTGGTCGAGCGGTTGCCATACAAGGCAGCGGGGCACTTTAGCCTTGCAAAGCGGGCTGTTTGCATTACTTCCACCGCGAAAAAAAAAGTGGCCACCGATATCAGTATGCTTGAACCGGGGGGTACCTTTCGATTTCTTGACTGCTTTTGTGCTTTTTGTTTGTGGTGCGATTATATGAAAAAGATATTTGCAGCACTTTTTTCTTCTTAGCGTGTTAGATTAGTAAGGTTTGCTACCACGACAAGATGCTGCTTGTTCTTATGCTGAGCAAGAAATAAGAATGTGCTCCAAAGAATTGAAATAAACATGGACATATCATGAATAGGACATAAAGGCAGTCCGATAGCTCAAACTTACGATCCTTAATTACGCTTGAACAGAATGTTTTAGCTTAATGACTTCCGGTATGCAGCTACCTTTGACAGTATCCTCATTGTAAGTGCAAAGATGTGCTGGTAAGCTATGTTTTGACACCCGCAGTTAGAGATGGCCCAGGACACTATTCTCAGTATTGTGCAGCTATCGAGGGATTATCTAAAACCGCCGTAACACGAAGCGTGAGGCTAGGGAAGCATAATAAAAAAATGGTAGTAGGTTTAAATGGTTGTTTTAAATTCAAATTACAAAGGTTGAGCACTGTAAGGGATTTGTTTTGCATTTTTTATTTCCGCTTTGAATTGTTTACCGTGGCTGTTTTTTATTATTCACGGCATTGCTATGTCTTTATTATGTCTGGTGCGCGTTTACATGGTACCGATGGAAAACAGCATACGAATGACGTAAAGTATATTACAGCTGTGGGACGGGCTGCTTTCATCAATTATTGCAGCTTCGTAGACCACTGCTCTCTCATTGTTCAGAGCCATGAAACATGTTCGCAATGGTACACCATGTTGTATGACATTCTATGGTAGAATAGCGTTTGTCCCTCTGCAGTGATCCCTCATTTCCTTCTTAACTCCTTGGAGCACCTTTAACTAGCATTTTAGAGTACAATACAATGCCCTTAAAGATCCAGATCGCGCCAATGTTGCTGCTTATTCGCCGATATGTTCTGCTTACGTGCTCAGATGGCATTTCACTGCTGTCTCGAGTCCAGAGGTGTTGTGAAAAGCTCGGTTCACTCAAGCTGGTGATCTCTTTTACGTATCTGTCAGCTTGCCGTGATGAAGGAAGCTAAGGAATCGGTTATACTGACTTGATGTATGAATAACTGGTAGTTGTCGTGCCCTTGGAGACGGGCACATGCCAGTGACGGGGATTGGCCGTGCGCGCAAGCGACACAAATTGATAAAACACTGCGTAGTATTTATTGACAGTTTGCTGCACTGAAAGTTCTCCAGTGCTTTCCTCATTTTCATCTTCTTTCTGGCACATACAAGTACATGCAACGGCCTCTGTCGCTCTTCGTCTTCACACCCTCTCGCCACTGGGCTACAGTTTGCGCGACACTCGCCTTCCGTTAGCTGCAGGTGGTGCAGCGGTATTCCGAGCCTACCCGAGTAGCACGGGGTGAGGCTTCGGAATAACGAACAGCTTTTGCGTGAGTGTGAGCTTGAGGGCTAGAGCAGTAAAAGTCGTAAAAAATGTTTAACATGGGTGATCGCTCGCAAGAGACTGCTTTGCCAGAATATACACCTATCAAGCATGCTCGAACATTGACTACTTAGAAGGTTTTCACTACATAGCATCACTCTTTCGCGCTCCTGTTTTTTTTTCGTATCTGAGAGCCGTTTCTATATGTTTTTTGTAGTGAAAACAACCAAGCTACGTTAACAGGCTCCAAAAAGAATATTCTTACTAAAATATGTGCTGATTGAGGCTTATTAAGCCGGCCTGGTTTAACGTATATTCGACTGCGGTTAACGTACTCTGAACGGTGCCCTAAATCGACTCGCGAGAATTACTTTCTTCCGACATGCCAACCCAGATTCCCTCAAGTGTGCTTCCAAGCTAACATTGCACTTCTAACTCTCTAATAATGTACAATGTTGTAAGAGGCTTTGAAATTTCTCGCTCAAGGTATTGCCTCTCTGTTAGCTGAGGCTCTTTTTCTTCTCTAATCTCGGACGTATGACCAGACCCAAAGGTCATTGATTTGAAAACAAAACCTGTATTTTTTACCTAAATATTTTATGATACTTGAGGCCCTCATAATGGTTGATCTCAGGACTGTGGAAAATATCATTTCTGCATTTAGCAGACCTGCGGATTATACACATGCAAGAGTCTGCGCATGGCCTGCAACCGAGTAAGCAAGGAAAGTGTATTAGCAGTGTTGAAGTTTTGAGACTCTAGTGCCATTTCGGAATATCATGATGCTGAGCTCCGCGCCATAACTTTCACCACATAGCTTTTTTTCGCGCCTAAGAAGCACGTAGATAGAGTGGCCCACACATAAAAAGCCCGTCACGTTTATTCGTGATTCGCGACACAGCTCTTCTTTTCGAAGTATTCAGTAGTCGCTCTAAGGCTGGCGTCCAAGTGACAATTTGCATTTCTCAACTTGTTCGTGAAGCGAGCTTGAACCGTTCGTGACAGCTGCTCGTTCTAGCTGATCACCGACTTTTCAACTCCGTTTTTACATACTTAAACGGCGGCCATGGCTCCGGGTACTCGACAGCTCTTTAGTTTCAATGCGCTTTAAGGGGCTCTCAGAAAAATGATAACGTCGACACATTGCGACAAGCCCCCTCTCTATAGAAAAAGCTTTCATGGTGGTTATTATAGAACTCTGAAGACTTTATGTCGCACAAAAATCGCCAATCTTCTTCTTTACAGAAAGGATATGGCGGGCCAAATTTTTCCCTGCTGAGCTTGATGGGTGAAACACAACGCGCCGTGGACATATCGCATGCAAGTAGAATGCAATGCAACGATTCGTCACTGTCGACGGTAGGATTAAGGATGCCAGAGCCCGGAGGGTCTTCATAGAACATTGTGTTGAAATCCGACACTCTCGTAGTCTGAATGCACGATTTTGTGGTCATGAGAGCACACCTTCGATAAATATGAGAGAGGTCATGAGAGCACACACTTGATGTAGGGTGGAGACCAAATGAACACGGGCAACCGAAGGATGAATAAAGGGATGGATGGATGGATTTATTGAAAGGAAAAGGCAGAGAGGTTGGCCCGAATAATTCAAATCTGGCCTGCTACTCTGCACTGGGGAAGGGGAAGGAGAGAAGAAAGAAGGTCATGATGGGTGACGATGTGGGAGAAGGCATATGAAATATATATACAGACACAGCAGCTTGCTTTACAAGCGCGAATCAAGTCCGCTGGCGCTCAAATAACGGCAAAGAGCGCGCACTGCCTGGGCGCCCTTCCCCTTGTCCTGCCAAGCGCCCAGCAGCAGTTCCTCCGACAGAGGCCTCTTGTCTAAACGCTTCAAGGAAGCAGCTAGCACATTTCTTTCGTTCGCATACTCTGGGCACACCAATAATACATGGTCCACAGCCTCTGGGATGCCACAAGTTGAACATTCCGGTGAGTCCATCTGTCCAATTAAATGTAAGTACTTGCGCGTGTAAGCCACGTTTAAACGAAGTCGATGTATCAAGCCTGTCTGATGACGCGGAATATCACACGGAATATTAAATTTAAATGTTCGATCGAGCCTTCTTAGACGGATGTGTCGGGCGTCTGGTTGAGCCCAGTAAGCTGCTGTAGCAATATGCATATAACTCTTTAGAAGACACGTCGTATCCGCTCTTGAAAAAGGCACAGCTGTTCGGAAGCCACTGATGAGTGCGCTTTTCGCTTCAGCATCGGCCTGCTCATTCCCATGGAGGCCGCAGTGGGCAGAGATCCATTGAAACATTATCATGTGGCCTTGCAGCTGGGCAGATGTGATGAGCTCCATAATGTTTAGTGCCAGGGACTGATAGGCAGTGTGGCGTAAGAAGGTTTCCAAAATTTGTAATGCAGTCTTCGAGTCCGTGAATATACACCATTTTTGAGGTGGTTCCCCACATATATAGCGAATAGCTTCCCGAATGGCTACAAGTTCGGCTGCGGTTGATGTAGAGGTATGTCCCAAAAGGAAATGCAGAGTCGTTTTCTGAGCTGGTATGACCACAGCTGCAGCGGATGCCTGTGCTGACACAGATCCATCGGTGTACACGTGAATATAATTGGGATATTCTGACCAGATGTGTGCCAGAGTAAGTTGTTTGAGTCCATAATTGGTACCATTGATTTCTTTAGTATTCCGGGAACACGAAGGTGCACCAAAGGTTTATCCATCGTCCATGGTGGTTGGGTGGGACGATATGGGAGGGCATATCCTGTCGGTACTTGCGACTGATGGCAGCGGATTGCCCTTGTAAAACTGCAGTCCGGCCTCTCATCCAGAATCTTGCTGAGTGGGTGAAAACGGTGTCTTGTAAGTGCTCGTACATATACACGAAGTGGTTCGTGTGACAAGTATATGGACATTGGGCGAGCGTGTGCCTCTTCAATTGTGCCTTTGTTAGAGGTGCATCTGGGCAGTCCAAGGCATATTTTCAGTGCCTGCGCTTGCACGCTCTCTAACGTCCGCAAGCAGGAAATGCTCATACTAGAGAGTACTGGGAGACTGTACCGGATGTAGCCAACAAACAGAGCCTCGTAAAGCCGTATTAAGGAGCGCTCAGTTGGACCCCATCTGATGCCAGCTATGTAACGAAGTACATGGCAAAAATTAATTAGCCTCTTCTTCACCATAGCAATATGTTTCAACCAAGATAGTCGGTGGTCAATAATTACTCCCAAGGGAGGGCAGTTAGCTAGATCAAGGAAGTGCTTTGAGACAGCTTTGCCAAACCGCCTGTTTATGTGACGGAGGAGACGTTTTGCCTCCAAACTTGATAGGAAACAAAGAAATCACGCAAAATTATATAACAGATTTCATGCTGGGTATGAAGGTTCTGTCGTCGGTAAATTACAAGATGAGAATTCATGTGACCTCTAATAATGCACGGATTTTGTTGAGCTACAGCGGTGAGATTCTAAGCAATTATTACCGTCCTCGTTTGCGGCATCAGTGTTGTCTTTTGGGATAGTTACAAAGTTGATTCTTGCGGCATTATGAAGCTGGAACAAGAAGTTTCGCGCGAGTGATGTTGTCGTTAGCGCTCATGAAGGAGAAGAACAAAATCTCTTGCGTACTGAGAATTCTTTCCACGGTAAATATGCCGATGAATTCAATACAGTGCTGTACCTCCTACACTGACTTCTGTCAAAGTATTCCTGCACCTCTGGATAACAATATTTTTGTCACGTTCAAGAAAATACTGCAAATATTATTTCACTTTTTGCTGCAGACAGTCAAAACTGGCACATTAAATTTTGTTGCGCGTGTTAGACCGCCTCGTAGATTGCAGGAAAAGTTAATCTACATATTTGAAGTGACAAACTTTTAGACTTGAAAATTTGAGCATTTATCACTGCAAACGAATGCTCTATATAAAATGGAGGTAGAAATGTGCATGCCATCCTGGAATGCATTCAAGCAGGGCTGATAAGAAAAGGACGATGGAGTCTGACAAAATTGCACTGAAGTAGGTGTAGCAGACACCGGTCTCAAATCTTACGGAGAGTACAGCCTGAATTTCGTGTATTTGCTCTTCTAGAATCCTAGAATTTCCCTTGTTCAGTACGTAAAATGAGATTTATAGAATTTAAGCTAAGCGCTTCGAGAGCTGGAGAAGAAATTTTAATAATCTGATCGCGTCCATACCATCCATTCCATATAAAAAGACGATGGATTTAGTAAAAAAAAAAAACAAAACTGTTTCCTCTTAGTAATACATTGTTTGTTCATTATATTATAGCCGCCAGCTTATTTTGGCGCTGCTTTGGGGGCTAGGACTGCCTGTCGTCTTTGTTTACGTTTATGCCGGATTATCGATCAAGCAACTCTCCTTCCTGAAGGCGTAATAACGATCCCCCAAGGATTTGTGCCGGTTTGGTTTTGTGGCGCGGCACACATGCCAGGGGTCGCTCATCCTTCCGCAGAGATGAGCGAAGAGAAAGAGGCCCAGTGGACCCTCGGCTGCGCTCGTGATAGGAAGGCTGCTCTTTCTTCCGGGTCATCGGATGGAAGACGAGAGACAAGGCATCGGGTACTAGGCCCGGGTTTTTCGGCCCTCATATTTTCGGCGGCCCTTCTGTAGCAACGCAGCAGAACAGTTAATTTTAATGGCTTCTTCCCTGTGCATAGCGTAGTGATTTCCCTGTTACTTAGCTGTCTTACGACATTCGTCTGCTATTCGCTTTTATTATTAGGGTGTCTTACCCCTTCATGCTTTTATTAGAATGGCTTCAAGGCTGCAGGAGTGGGAGGGAGAGGAATTTAGAGATCATGCAAGCGGATTATGTCAATACTGTCCGCGCATCGTTTTACGATGCTATACACTCAGTGTTCTTTTCGCCTGATTAAGTATTGACAGTGCAATCTTTTACTTTTGTTTAGCTGTCCTATGCGAGCTGGTAAACAATAGTAAACTCGGCAGAAACAATGTTCATTAAGTGCTCGAAATATGCAAGCACAATAAAGTGCGCGGTCCAAATATCGACCAAAAAAAAGGAATCGCTCGAACTTCTGGGTTAACGCTACATTTTCGGAAACATTTTCGATATTTTAAGACGGCGTGTGATGCACCTAGAGTAATACAAATAGAAAAACATTGTAATCATTTGTCATATTTTCTGTCAAGATATATTTTGCACTAGAATGCTATAGAAGTTGGTCCTGAGATAAACAATTAGCGCGACGCTTAAGCTTCCCCTTGACAGTAGACGCCTTAGCGCCTTCAACACCGCCTTTATCGTTCAGAAGAGCATGTTGTCGGGCTAGTTGGTTCAGCATAGTATATAAGAGAAGAGCATGTTGTCGGGCTAGTTGGTTCTGCATAGTATATAAGAGAAATGCGCAATAACTTAGACAGGACACAGGAAGAAACACATACAATCTTCTTTTGCGCTCGTGTTGTATGTGTTTCTTCTTGTGTCCTGTCTAAGTTATTGCGCGTTTCTTTTATATACCGCCTTTATATTCTCCGATTTGTTTAGCTGGCGTGCGTTTTGGGGGAAAGAAGGTGCATTGTCGGTCTCACTTTAGGCGGGCACCTTTACATACCATTAACGGTAAATAACCGGAGGTGCCCATGTCATCGTTCTGATCCAAGCCGAGACATAATTTCAAGTTAATAAGAAATGCACGTTAAATGGGAAACCATATGGTATGAAGCCATCCTCAAAGCTGCCCAAAAAACAGTTGCGTCAAAATTTTATTTAAAAATCACGCATGCATTTTCTCTCAATGTCACACGCCGACGCAGATGGTGACTTTTCTAGTGAACGACGTATATGCGAACGACGTATATGCTATAAGATAAATGAGATAATTTACTGCCCAACACAGATACAGGCAGAGATTTAGCCCTCCCATCTAGACGAGGGCCGGGGGTCCTTAAATTACTGCGGCGTCCTTGGTTAGCCGGCCATCCGTAGTTAAGATTCCGGATAAGCAGTATAGGGCCACCAATCGTTCTAGGGTCCTGAAATTCGACCTCAATGTGACGCCTGTGGATCTCCCCTGTTTTAAGCGGCTGACTTACAACTATCTGCGTATTGATCTGAATAACTTGTATCCGAACACGGCTGCTAGCAACCGGGTTCGGGTAGGAGAATATTTTCAGGCGACGCCATGTTGCTGCCTGAAATTTATCTAACGATGAATTTGCTGGCTGGTATTTGGCCTTTCACAGTGCGTAGTGTTGGATAACCTCCCTTTAGCTGACTAAGCGGCTGTGTTCGGTGAAGAGGCCGCGCGGCACAAGGGTTTGGAATGTGAGAATTTCTGAGCCGCCTCGTTCCCAGTGAAAAAGGCATGTGCGGGAGTCCAGATAATTTGCATTGGTCTGTTGTATCGGCAGGTGAGCAGAATTTTGAGTGCTTCAGGTCCGAGCCTGTCTTTTGCGGAATTCCTTACCGCTGATTATGATTCCCGCACTGTGGCGTTGGCTATTGTGGCCACTATCGCGATGGGGATGGCAGATTTCTCTGTCGTATCTGCTGTGTCGGTTATGACCGATCCACTAGCTAAATGAGTCTTCTCGGCATTCACTACGGCTCCGGCCATATCTCGGTCGTCCCTGTGGTCGGTGGTGTCCACATAGACCATATGTCCTGTGATTGGAGCGTTTCTCCAGACCAGCAGCTCTTTTATGTCTCCGTTCTGTATGATATTTTGAATGCATATTGAGGCGTGTCCTTACCTCCCGCAGCAGGTCGACATTGACGTCTTGCTGTCTTTCGTAGTCAATTGCTAGCTTCGCTAGAACGCGTCTGCCGGTGCCGTTGCTCGCGAGTCTGTCATAGTGCAATGAACTCTTGTCATCTTCTTTTGTTGCTTCTGGATTCATGCCGTCGGCGTGCTGCCTTATCGCTTTGCATGTATGATCCTGGGATTCCTGGTTTATTTACATTCAGCGGCGCCGAAATGCGACTTTCATCATTTTCTTTATTGCGCAAATGTGCCGAGATGCATCACGAATATTTCCAGCCATACATGTATGTTCACCGAGTATTTCAGCTAGCGCAAGTCACCATTTGCGTCTTTATTTAGATGTGTCTGTGACGACATGAAATTGAGCGCTGACGAGTGCAGCGAGAATTCTTACTTGAACGACCGACGGAGCAGGCTTCCTGCTATTGCCGAGGCTGAATTGCTTAGTTCTTTTGATGGAGCAAGTCAGTTCAATAAAACGCCACAACGAGCAGATGCAGAGGCAAAGATGCCTATAAAGCCAACCCCCGGCCTCGTTCTTCTGGGACGTGTGGCCACGAGAGCATATGAGCTAATTACGCGATATGCTTTTCTAGGTATAGGCCTTTTTCTGCACAATTTTTCATAGTATAGTCCTGTGGGCATTGATTCCAATACTTCGTTTCAAAGGGTGTCTTGTGCACCTATCGCGCTTACACAGACTCGTATTCCTTCTGTCGAGTTCTACTGCGTTAGCATGTGCACCAGTACCATTTTATGCAGGAGCTGGTGCAATCCGAGAACTTTGCTCGAACGTCCCACTTCATTCCTGCTTGCCGTGTGGCTAATTACGTTTGCCTTATGCGAGCGACATGGAAGCAAACTCTGGACCAAAAATTTGTGACTTGCTCAAAATGCTAAACGAGTTTCATGTCATGCTGAAACATCACAATCTCATAGCGATATCAAACATTAAATGAACAGCATTGAGGATCGTGTATCGGCTATAGAGAAAAGCATATCCAGTATGGTTGATATTTTCATCTCAGGGGCACAGTTAGATTGTTGTTGCTACCTATTATTTATCACGTTATTGCGAAACAAAAAAATCCCTCCAGCGTGATACTGCTGCTGAAATCGCGCACATTTTTGTTAAAAAAAAAGAAAAAAAAAACATTCTGCTTAGCTATGGCGCTCCAAATGCTGTTATCACAGACCGCGGAAGTTCAGCAGCAGTGCAGGAAGTAATGCGACTCATTTGCACAGCTCACGGGAAGACTACCGCCTATCACCCGCAGACGAACGGGCTGACGGAACGCCTAAACGAAACTCTGACCGCTATGATATCCATGTACGTTAACGTCGACCACAAGAACTGCCGGGCTATTTTGCCCTACGTCTCGTTTGCATATAACGCTGCAGTGCAAGAAACTGCCGGCTAAACGCCTTTCCGCCTTATTCATGGACGCGATGTGACAACCACGTTAAATGCGATGCACTTTCTGGATGGTACGCATATGCCTCCGTCTCTGACACCAAAGAATTTGTCCAGCTTCCAGAAAAAGTCCGCCGATAAGTCTGGCTTCGCATTGGTCAGCAACGAAGCCCTAGAATGTCATTTCTCAGTCCTTTTCTGTGTCACGACTCATCACTTTTGACTGTCATGATTTTGCAGTTTTCCGTGTATTGACTCCGCACTTTTCAGAAAGTGTCATTTCTCACCATATTTGAGTCATGATTAGATAGCAGTCAGAGTAATGACTGTGACTGACCTACACAAGTCATGGACGGCATGGTCATGTATACATTTGATCTACAGTCTGACTCATGACAAGTGACTATAACTTATGACAAAACTATAATGACTCACATGGCATGACTATACATGACACAATATTTATATCGTTGCATACAGATTCATAACTGCCAGTCTCATCTTAATGTGACATAATATGACATTCTCTATTTGCTACCATAATTTGCTTCTACTTTTTGCTTCCATGGTTTGCCACCACGTTTTCCCAAGGGAGCCTTTTGCCTTAATAATAAAAGGAACTTGCTTTCCTGTAGTATTGCCGTTATCCCCGACACGTTAACCTTGAAAGCAGCTCTTCTACAGCTTTCAGTAATGTGTTTTATCTTTTCAGTTCACTATCTTGGTTGTGTATATGTGTGTGCATGCTTGAGTCGACCGTCACATGGTTTTAGACGTAACATTGCTCCATGTTTTCACAATTTATATCTGCGGTATTTAGCTATATCCAAATTATAGCATTTGCCTGCTTTTCTGGATGCATAATGTTTCCTTATTGTTCAAGAAGCTGTTTGTTGCCATTTGTATATATAAAAATGAACTGTTTCTTAGTTTGATTGCTTCAATTTCTGCTTGCAGATTTTTGTGCTTTTGCATATACAAGGTGTTTGCTTTTATTAAATCAACCTTTATGTAATGGCCTGAAGTGCCCTTGGGTGTCCAATATAATAGACGTAACGGCCTCATCATAGCAGACAGGGAAGCCGTTTGCCGATTATCTGCTGTAGAAGCAGAGAGTGCGATTAGTGCCACAATGCCACGCCCAGAGACACCATTCCAAGAATACGCATTGTGGTAAGCCAGCTTTTTACTAACCACTCCCAGTTTCATCTCGCTAACGATTACTGTTCCAGCTTCCCCCCCCTGTTCTCTCCGGTGTACCCAAAAGTACCGTACTTGGTCCTCTTCGTTTTCTTATTTATATTAATGACCTACCCAGCTGCATCTCTTCTAATATCCGCCTTTTTGCCGATGACTGTGTTTTTTACCGTCCCATACATACCGTCCCTACTGATAATTTGGCTCTTCAGGCCGATCTGGAAAACGTCCAGGAATGGTGTCGAAATTGGTTATTGAACTTAACTGTTAACAAAACGGCCCTAATTACCTTCCACAGACGCCAACATTACTCTTCATACAACTACTTACTAAACGGAACTACTATTTCCTCGGTATCGTTTTTGAAGTTTTTGAAATTTTTTGGTGTCACAATTTCCAGTGATCTTACATATGGCATTCTAAATCCGTTACTAACGATGCTAACCGCACACTTGACTTTCTTCGGCGTAACCTAGCTCAGGCACCTTCTTCTGTTAAACAACTAGCTTATGTAACTCTTCTAAGGCCCAAATTGGAGTACGCATGTGCCTTATGGGACGCGCATCTTCAAAACCTGATATCTACCATTGAATTAACACAGAACCGTGCCGCTAGATTTATCTTCTCTGACTATTCTCGCAATACTAGCGCCACTAATCTAAAAGCTAATGCCTGTCTCCCAAGTTTGCAAGCACGCCGTAAAATATCTAGACTGTTTATTTCGTAAATTTTATCATGACTTATCACCTAGCACAGCAGTCATCATGCCGATTCATCGGACATCCAGTCGCATCAGACACATCTTGGCCGTTTATCCGCCACATGCACGAACGACAACGCACCTCAACTCATTTTTTGTATGGACAGCCATCGACTGGAACGATCTTCCCGTTGACATCCTCGTTCACTCTAACCCAAGCCATTTCAGAACCGCCATTAAATTTGTTTTTTGTTAATCGCGACAATACTGTCAAGCCTACCCGTCATGTAAAACCCCGCACTCCTGGGGTCTTTGAGGTATTGGAAATAAATAAATAAATAAATAAATAGATAAATAAATAAATATTTTTGACGGGAAATATTTCGAACTGCATTGGCGGTAAAGAAAACTTAAAATGTGGACAAAGGTTTTATGCTGACTGTCTTTATATTTTTTTATGTAGCGTTGGGCACTGAGATCAGTCTAAGAGGTTGATAATTTATTTTAGCAAATAATTTCTTAATCACATAGCTGTATCACACGCACACAATACCAGCCTTGCTGTACAATTCACCTGACCACGCTGACGTATCTACCACAGTAATTAAAATAACGTTCGGTAAAAAGTTACAGAAATGATCGGTATACACTGAGGCTGCCTTAGTAAAGAACGCGTTTTTACTTTTTTGCTGAACAGAAATGAGACCTCCTAATTATAATAGGTTCGAACTCCGTGCAACATTTTTATAAATTGTGGCAATTGCAACGGGGCAGACAGCTTCGAAAATCTTTCTAACGATGCTAAGAAGTATACATTTCTCGAAAAAACTGAAAAATGAAAGGTATGTGCTAAATTATGCAACACCATTGTTTGCTGCACTTTACAAAACATCGAAAACCGCGCACTGCTGAGAGAAAAATATGGAACAGTAAGAAATATATTTTTTTTGTGCGCTTTTTAATGACATCCACTTTAATGTCTGCCTTGAAATTGAGTCCTGCCTCCCGTTCTGCAAAATCTCCTGTCTAAATGTTCCTCGGAAATGAGTTTGGTGGCACAACATTTTGAAGATATCATGGGGAGGGTCTGCCTGCCGAGCGCGATATTTGTTGCGTTTGGATGCAATGAGGCATCATTATTACGAAACTGGAGTAACAAGCATGTCATTGTGCTCGTGTAGCAGAATGCCTCTTCTAACCTTTTTATAGAAATCTGCTTGAATTGCCTTTACATGCGCAACAATAACTGAATGTTCCATGTATTTACTGTTTTTACCGGAAGCTTTTCTTAGTATTTACTTTCTTTTGACGAAAGAAACAACAGTTAATCCTTCCCTGTAAGGTTGAATTAGGGCCTACATGGGAAGAAGCGTTTGTATTTAGGTCTTGAATGCTTCCTTAGCAGCATTGATACTTCCCCATCCCCCCCTTTCCTTTGATTGAAAAGGCGAGCAAGTCTTGAAATTGAGGTCACTAAAACAAGATCGCATCAAAAACTGCACTCATTGGGCCTGTATTAGTAGGTGTTATTGCAGTTTTTTGTTTAATGTCAAATGTTGATTTAGTGATAATAAAACATTTAGGCCGTAGTACTTCAGTACTGAACCTGACCACTTCTAAGCTTTTGATTCCCTAAATGTTTTTTTTTTCAAAGAATGACGTGGTATTTCCACGACACCGAATTCTAATACAGCCCGGCATTGCTTAGTAGCTATTCCGCAATGGTGTGGCATGTCAACAATGATTTAGATTTCTTGATATTCCTAATTCAGTTCTCTTGAATTTAGTAATCATTTATGCCACTGGTGCAGTTAGCATGAAAGTGAACATGCTTTTTGCCGTCAGCTAAACCTTCTTCCAAATGTGTGAACTAAAATATTATTCTTGTTTCAATTGAATATATTTGCACGCAAATGCAGCTGACAGCATATGTCCATCTCACGTGCGGGAATGACAAGAGGTATGGTTCTCGAACAAAAAAAAAACGAAGGTACCAGTCAAGTTTCTCATTCAGATGTCGAGGAGAAAAAACACTTTGTTGATGATGAAATCAGTGTTCTTGATGTATTGATGGTTCGGACTCGCAAACATTCGCATTACTCGAGGACAGCTAATGTTAACTATTCATTTACAACATAAATAAACCAAGAAGAAACAAGCAGAGGAGAAATCTATTGACAACTTTAGTGAACCGTTAACCAGACGCAATCAGCCCAGGTACAAGTCAGAGCTCTTACTTTACACCCTTTGTTTCTCCTTTAGCGGGGACAGCAATCAATAAGATGACAGACGACACTATTCGCCAATCAATCATCAGAGAAGGAAAATTGCGGGCTCCGCTAACTAATCAAAACTGGGAAGAGGATATCTACTAATTACTGGTCGAAGAAAGAAAAACCAATAACCGTCCGATTCCTTCGATCACTCAAATATTTGGAAAAGGGGAAGTTCTAATCAAACATGCAAACAGCACTGCAGTTACTAATTTGTATCCTCTGCCTTTGCATCCGTTCTCTCTCTAGCACATGAGCGTATATGAGAGAAACGTATGCCACGGCAATATTGATTTAAGGTGTTCTTTTCATCGGTTTTCACAACTAACCGAGGTAAGCTAGGGAGGAAGTGCTTAGTGGCTACTCGAGCCTACCCAGACGCCTCTCCGGAACGCCTGACTTCAAGTCGACGTTTTAGCGCCACGCCGCGTGCAGCTGGTCAACCACTACATACTTGCTTCTTAAAAATTACCTATGGAGTTGACCGGCGCGGAGGACGGGCACTTAGGAAAATGAGGCGGCAGAAAAAGCGCCATTGGCAACACAAATTGATGATAACCGCACGCACTTTCGAACATTGTAAGCACCTTAGAAAGCCCCCTCCTCCCAAAAGACGTCCGCGGTAGCATGAGGAGGAAGGGAGGCGCCGCCGAAAACAATACAGCCTTCTCCCCTGAGTATCTTTCAATGCGCCCTTTTGGGGTATGTTGTTTCGCCAATTTGATAATACCTATCACCGGGACCCACAGATGCACATTGACATCTCGAAGCAGCTATACCTCGGGTCACGCATTCTGTGCAGGGGACCGAATGTCGCATCTCAAAGTTCAGCGAACTTCACAGCGCATTTTCTGTACCCCTTGCTCAGTAAGCGAACTCTTGGGAGTATCATCCAGAGAGACACCCGCTATCGTTATGTATATTTGTCCTCTTTGTGTTCATCGTATGTCTGCTGGCAGAGCTGGTAACAACCTGACATCCTGGAGGGATTTCTTACGGACAATATCCTCGTTATTTGTCGCCGCTGCCACGCCGCTGCCCTTTGAGAGCAGCAGCTACTAAATACAGCGGGTATTATCCTCTCATTTTGCGCATTCCTTTTTCTGCCTAGTGTCTGCTCATATACACACGTTCACGCCTGGAACCCGCGGATAGGATGAAATGAGGGCAATGCTTCTTTTTGCGGCACTTTCATGCAGCCCGGGGAAAAAGCACACTGAAGGAAAATATGCCGCCACATGGCAACAACGCGGACAGGAGACAGCTATCTCTACACGCGGCCACTCCTGCACCACAGACTAGCGGCGCACTGCTCTCCCAGCACTACCTACTCCCCAAGACTTGTGCTCTTTCCAGGACTCGGTTGTATTTTATCCCGCATTATATTCGCTCATTTATATATTTTTGTCTGCAGCGGTGTTCGAATCACTTCTGGTCCGTTGGCGACAGGCAAAGGAACGAAGACTTTCTTTTGCGCGCAGTGCTGCGCTCCCTTTCCTTTCATATTTTGTCTTCACTTCTGCGCTCCGGCTGAATGCCATTTCTCTTCCTCTGTCAGTGGCAGTCAGTTGGAAAGTATAAACCCGACTCGGCTTTGCTACGTCGCGGCTGGAGTGGGCTTGTGAGGCGCCTCACCAGAGACCAATGCGTTTTGCTTAGGACTGGAGTATTACATTTTTTTCAATTACTGCGCGCAGTGCCTCTCGTTCTATTACTATACGGAGGCAGTAGGCTGGTAACGAATAAGTATAATATTCGGGCTCCGCCGTGTGTTACCAAGCATGCTTCCACCGCCTGCTGCACCTGAGGTGTTTCTGTTGCGACTCCTATGCGGTATGGGTGTGTTATGTTATTTGCATCCTGCTCCTTTTGCTGTAGAAGCGTCATTTTGTTATGTAAATAACAGTGCTTGTTTGCTGAACGATTGAAACAGCCTATCCTGCCTGAACTTTCTTGAAGAAGGCTTGTCTTTTCGTCTTTTTCTGGGAGCTGTTGTGAAACATGACCAATTCATCAATATGAAACGACGCAATGCGCATTTGTGAGTGAGTGAGTGAGGGAGTGAGTGAGTGAGTGAGTGAGTGAGTGAGTGAGTGAGTGAGTGAGTGAGTGTGTGTGTGTGTGTGTGTGTGTGTGTGTGTGTGTGTGTGTGTGTGTGCGTGTGCGTGTGCGTGCGCGTGTTGTGTGTGTGTGCGCGTGTGTGTGCGTGTGCGTGTTGTGCGTATGCGTGTGTGTTGTGTTTGTGTGTTGTGTGTGTGTCTTGTGCGCTTGTTGTGTGTGTTGTTTGGGTGTGTGTTGTGTGCGTGAGTTTTGTGAGTGTGTTTGAATGCGCTCGCTCGCTATACGTCTCCTAAGTAATTACTGGAGATGGAGCAGCAAGAAAATCTTTAATGCAAGAAGAATTTAAGTTTCAGGAATGTCCTGGGCAGGTATCACAGGGGTGGTTCAGAACTTTCTAAGAATATAAAGGCAAAAGCCTAGTTGGACGATTTTGCATCGTTTATTCCACTCATTTATGAAATCCAACTCTCCAATAAGCACTACGATCATCGCAGCACATATCTTCTATATTCACTTCCGACAACGGTTACCACGAGCGGCATTTCGAGTTGCTCCGGTTTCTTACGACGTAGCATACTTTGTCGGTCTGCTCAACTCTAGGTTGCGCTTGCTCCAGAATAGGGCCTGCTGGTGCAACGTCACCCGTAGCGATATGGCATGAAGCTCCGAGCCCACGGGGCGACGTATACAAGCCGGGGAAGTGCAATGCGTGGTTGCTGCCGTTGTTGACATTTCCCTCCTCCTCCACAGCGCCGCTGTTGTCCTGTCCCTGAGTGCCCACCAGCGTCCCTACGGCGTACAAAGAGAGTTGTGGACTCGTGCTAATGAAGCATTTTTAGAGGGAAAGGAATTATTTATACACTGGAGATTGCACTTTTTATTGAGCAGGAGGACACAAACAATAGACCATGTTTTGGTAGACTGTTGGGAATGGGTTTATTTTTGGCATATATTGCAAAGAACGCTAGTGAAAGATTTCCTGCTAAACCCGTATGGTATCCGGTACTTGTGAGTAGAAAATGAGGGTGGGGTACAATTATTTAATTATGCTCATGGACCTCCACTGCATATGGCGCTCAAGAATGGCTGGTTGCCATTGTGGAGAAAGCATTCTAACCTACAATTCGATGGAACCCCTCAAACGGAGAAAGAACTTTGTGCAAATGTTAATATTATTGCTGCTAATATTCAGCTCCCGCTGCTATCCAGTGACGACATGATTGCTACATCAGCTGCCCTCAGGAGAGAAAACAATTTGTGCTGTTATTTGCCAATTCAAACAAAAACGTCCGAGATCTGTGGAGGGCAAGTGAATAAAAGATGGCGAATGAAGGTCCCCAGATGCATGGGTTTGAGAATCTGATTAAATAAAAGCAGAAACTGTTGAAAACAAATCACAGCTGATTTGCATAGTTAATCAAATGCGATGTAGGTGCGTAGCACTGCTTAACCCTGTTATACTTTTCATGCATTTTACAATTCTTGCGCCTTTCAACTGCACGTTCCTGCTGTCTTCGTATCAGTTTTTTTTTTTTTTTCAGGAAGTCGAGCACGAGTACCTACGCCACAAGAAAAGGCGCGGCGCAGCCGCGTCCTCAGCTTTCCTTACACCATCTTCAATGGTTCATATTACAAATGAACGAAAATAGCCACAATTATTGCATCCCTCTTTGGAATGTCCTGCTCTGCACCCGAAAGGTCTGGGGTGGGATCATAAGGGGAGAAAAATAGATCTGAGGAGAATGTAGGGCATGAGCAAAACATGCTCCAGAGTTTCGGCATTAATACATTCCAAGCAGTGAGGGAAAGTTCCCAGGACGAAAAAAGTTCATGGAAATGCGCTTGAAGGCGAGCGTCAGTCACAAGGTGCTTCAAAACGCGGCTCGGGGCAGAAGTTCAAGGAGCACCACGTGTACACGTCTGCTGTCCGGGAAGACTGAGGAGTGACTGATGCGAGGGGAGAGATGCCGAAGTTGAAGACGTGCGAGTGACACACGACTGCTCAGTCCGGAGTAACACATGCTTGCACAACGCTGCCCAGTGACGGCCACGACGTAAGCAACTGTGACACGCCCCACCCTCTCAATGGGTAAATCTGTGCGGCTACGCCGCCCCCTCATTGTTAGGTCGCGTGATACGGGAGTCGCCACCTTCTCTTTCTCCTCTTCAAGTTCACGGAGAGACAGACAGAGAGAGAGAGAGCGGCTTCTGCTGCAGCTGTGCGGCCGCTCCGCCTCCTCAACGCTGAACCGCGGTATGCGTGCGTCGCCAACTTCTCTTTCCCTACTTCAAGTTCACAAAGAAAGAGTGAGCGGCTTCGGACAGACATCGGCGAAATCCATGATTGCTGCTAGTAGTGCTACGCACGAAAAACGAAGTACAGGACAAATAAACATGCCTATAAGTTTGTGTGGCACAGCAGCGGGAAAATATTTATCAGGAGATCCAATGGCATGTCCGCGATAGCGATATCTGCGAAAACTGGAAGCTGCGTCGTTGCCCAAGGAGGAGAGGTTACAAAAAGAGCGACTTTATAGAGCACCCGAACATAGCAATGTCACCTAATTTACAATAGATGACGGCACACGGTTCTATTCTTCGATGGTGTGTGAAAAAAGATTTTTGAAGAAGTTTAGATCTCGCAAGAAACGGGCATATGACCTCAATATGGTGAGGCGTGACGATCGTTTTTGGTTGGGGAAGCAAATATTTATCTTTTGGTAAACCCCTACACTAGCGAGATTGAAAAGTTGTGTACTAAAGACGTGCACAAATTACGACTGCCAAATGTTATGCTATATTCTTCCGCATGTCTCATTAAGGCGTCTCAATCATTGAATAGCTAAAATGTGTCAACGTTGTCAATTTCCTTGCGGTTTCTTGCAAAAAATGTTTTAAAGTACTGCGATATGTTTCTACACATTCGCATGTGTGCAACTGCTGCGCCTCTGCAGGTTGCGTCGGCCTCGTCAAGTTGCCTGGGTTTTAGTCGGCGCACTCAACATCTAAATAATGTTAAATAAACATGCCGATTTTGATCGCAAGTTTAATAAATACACAACATTTCCGCGCATCGGCACATAACAAGCACTAATTTTGTGTCTCGAGTAATTCGAATGTTTTGACCAGCTTTTTAGCGAACTTTAAAGGCGGCGCTGCAATACTACTATGCTTCTCGACGTAAGGGCTATATGCACAGCGAGCTTTCTTTCTGTGGCTGGTCGAAAGGTCGCAGTGCATATATCTTAGAGCGTAAGCAACATCATTTGAACAGGGTTTCGTCAGGCTGAATAAATCCTGTTTAGCATGTTATATACTCCTGTTTATACTCCTTTATTGCATGAAAGGAAAACCTTATTTGGACAAAAAAGTAACAAAAGTGCAGTTAATTTATTTTGTAAGAATGGGGGGTTTATTCAGCAGATCAACAGGACTTGATCAGCAGGACTGAGCAGATCAGCGGCGAACACAGCGGCAGCGAACACAGTCAGATCCAGCACGCGCAGCGATCACGATGCCACTGGCTGGCATGTTCCTTGTGCACTTCTTCCTCTTCACAATTACCCGCGGGACGAAGAGGAGACATCCTGGCGACTTACGGCGTGAGCAAGACGGCAGGGTCGTAATAGGGTTTGAGACGCCTGACGTGAACAATCTCGCGTCCGCGCCGGCGTAGATCATGGGACGGCGTAACAGGTTCCACCACATAATTAATCGGAGAGGTGCGCTCCAGAACTCGGTATGGGCCATGGTATTTAGCAAGAAATTTTGAAGACAGTCCAGGGGCATTGGAAGGTATCCATAGCCACACAAGAGCGCCAGACGAGAAGTGCGGTGTCGAGTGTTGGCTGTCATGGTTGGATTTATAGCGGTACTGGGTGTTAGCCGTGAATGCGCGGGCGACTTGTCGACAGTCTTCCGCATGCTGGGCTGCTTGAGACGCAGGTGTGTACTCTGATATGTCTGACTGATACGGGAGTATGGTGTCGATTGTAGCAGAGGGGTGACGGCCGTAGAGGAGAAAAAAAGGAGAGAAGCCAGTAGTAGACTGCGTTGCGGTATTGTATGCGTACGTGACATACGGAAGGACGAGGTCCCAGTTTGAGTGGTTGGAGGAGACGTACATAGAGAGCATATCGCCAAGGGTACGCTTGAAACGCTCAGTGAGACCATTAGTCTGGGGATGATAGGCGGAGGTGGTTCTGTGAATAATGTTGCACTTGGTGAGCAAGGCTTTCACAACGTCACTCAAGAAAACGCGTTCTCTGTCGCTGAGAAGCTCTCGAGGTGCGCCATGGCGAAGAACAAATCGCTGCAAAATGAAGGAAGCTACTTCTGACGCTGTGGCTGATGGAAGTGCGGCGGTTTCAGCATACCTCGTCAGATGATCAACGATAGCCCAGCGGTTGCCGGCCGCAGTGTAGGGAAGCGGCCCGTACAAATCAATGCCGACGCGGTCGAAAGGACGTGGTGGGCTGGGTAACGGCAGCAACTCTCCAGCAGAACGTTGAGAAGATGGCTTGCGACATTGACAGGTGAGGCATGAGCGAACGTACTTGAGTACAAAGGTGTACATACATACCGCCAGTAGTAACGCAGCCGGAGACGAGTGTATGTCTTGAAGACGCCCGCGTGACCGGATTGTGGGTCAGCGTGGAAATAGTCACAAAGTTGCGAACGTAGCTGCCGGGGAATAACTAGCAACCACTTGCGGCCATCTGCGCAGTTGTTGCGGCGGTAGAGGAGGCTATCACGAATGGCGAAGTGGGAAGCATGGCGGCGGAGAGCACGCGATGGAGAAGCAGCTGTAGGATTGCAGATAAAATCGAGGATAGAGTTTATCCAAGGATCTTGCCGCTGTGCTGACGGCATGTCATTGATGTGAAGCGAAGGCGGGGAATCATCGGAAGAGGAAAGGCTCGCGACCTCAGCTGTAAGGGGGCAGCGGGAAAGTGCATCGGCATCGTGATGTTTGCGGCCAGAGCGGTAAACAACGCGGACATCATATTCCTGAAGGCGAAGAGCCCATCTTGCCAGTCTGCCGGACGGGTATTTCAGTGAGGAAAGCCAGCAAAGCGCATGGTTGTCCGTCACTACGTCAAAAGGGCGACCATAGAGGTAAGGGCGGAATTTAGTAAGAGCCCGAATAATCGCTAAGTATTCTTTTTCAGTGACAGAGTAATTGGATTCAGCCTTCGTGAGTGTACGGCTAGCATAGGCGACCACGTATTCTGTATAACCTGCTCTGCGCTGAGCGAGCACAGCACCGAGACCAATACCACTGGCGTCTGTGTGGACCTCAGTAGGCGCTGTGGGGTCGAAGTGACGTAGGACAGGCGGTGCCGTGAGGATATGTCGTAAAGCATTGAAGGCATCGTCGCACGCTGGTGACCACGACGAAAGGTCGGAACTGCCGGACAGAAGTTCTCTCAAGGAAGCAGCAATGGAAGCAAAATTCCTAATAAAGCGGCGAAAGTAAGAGCACAGCCCGAGGAAGCTACGTAGATCTTTGATGGAAGTCGGTTTGGGAAAGGCTGTGTCTGGAGATACACTTTCTTTGGAAACAACGTGGCCGAGAATGGTGAGCTGGCGGGCGGCAAAACGACATTTTTTCAAATTCAGCTGCAGTCCGGCATCAGATAGGCAGGTCAAAACGTGCTTCAGACGGTAGAGGTGTGTGTCAAAGTCACGAGAAAAGACGACAATGTCATCGAGGTAGCAGGGGCATGTCTTCCACTTTAGGCCACGCAAAATGGTGTCCATCATCCGCTCAAATGTTGCCGGAGCATTACAAAGGCCAAACGGCATAACTGTGAATTCGTACAAGCCGTCGGGAGTTACAAAGACAGTTTTGGGGTGATCAGCCGCTTCCAAGGGGACTTGCCAGTACCCGGAACGTAAATCTAGGGAAGAAAAGAGTTCGGCGCCTTGCAAACAATCGAGAGCGTCGTCGATGCGTGGGAGAGGATAGACGTCCTTTCGCGTAATCTTATTAAGGCGGCGATAATCGACACAGAAGCGGATAGAACCGTCTTTCTTTTTTACAAGGACAACAGGTGAGGTCCAAGGGCTACTTGAGGGCTGAATCACGCCATTCTGTATCATTAGGTTGACTTGCTCTTCAATAGCCTAGCGTTCGGTTGCAGACACACGATAAGGGCGCTGTCGCAGTGGTGCGTGGGTGCCGGTGTCGATGCGATGAGTGACAGTAGAAGTTTGACCCAAAGAACTTTGATGAGAGTCGAAGGAGGAGCGAAATTGATGTAGTAGGTTCAAAAGCTGAGTGCGCTGCTCTGGAGGAAGATCGGCATCGATGGAACGGAGGAACAAGTCTGTAGAGGGGGGAGTTGGCGCAGGTGAAGGGGGGCTGAGCGCAGTCACGGCACAGTGCGGCACGTCGTCAGGTTCCTCAGAGATCAGAAGAGATGCGATTGGCTAGATACTTCCGAGGCATTCGCCATGGCGCAAAGCACTAGGGGAGTTAAATGGGTTAGAGACCCGTAACATAGAAAGGCCAGCGGAAATAGCGAGCACTGCGTAGGGCAATGGAAGGCACTTGCGGCGCAGGAAAGTATGGGCTGGTGTGAAGAGAACGGTGTCATCGCTAATAGATGCACAAGCGACACGAACAAGCACTGAATAGCAGGGAGGAAGGTGGATATCTTCGGCGACGAGGGTTTTAGCACCAGAATTTGATTGATCAGCGTCTGGTAAGGCATCGGGCACAGTTGAGAACCCCACTTCAGCTCGAGCACAATCGATAATAGCAGCATGACGCGATGGGAAATCCCAGCCTAAAATTACAGCGTGCGAGCAACTTGGCAGCACGACGAACTCAATCGTATAAAGGGAATTCTGGATAACTACTCGAGCGGTGCACGCTGCTAAAGGCTTGATATGCTGAGCGCTGGCCGTTCGCAACGAAAGTCCCGCAATTGGCGTCTTCACTTTCTTTAAAGTGCGACATAGTTTTGCGTCTATTACCGAAATCGCAGCACCAGTGTTAATTAGAGCCATGATAGGAACACCCTCGACGAAAACTTCAATTAGGTTTGTCGGCGACAGATGAGGACTTGGGAAGTTCGACTGGGTCGCAGTTCTCGCCTCAGGAACTGCGGCCTCTAGTTTTCCTCATGTGAAGCGTTCTGTCGACGTCGCATCGGAGAGATAGAGCGGCGTCGCGGCGACGGTGAACGGCGGTCGGACATGGCTGAGCGGTCTGGGGAGAACTGAGGGCGGGCTGGAGGCTCAGTAGGCACGGAATACTGAGGCGTCGGAGACCAGTATGCAGAACCATGAGTAGGTGGTGCCGAGGTGCCGACACCGGGAGACGGTTGCGGCAGTAACGAGAAACGTCTCCAGCAAGCCCGCAAGTGTAACAAATTGGCCGGTTATCCGTCGTGCGCCAGGGATTACGTGGTTTTGGAGCCGGTCGCATAAACTGCGCAGGTTCTCGCGCAGGCGAAGGAGGCGGCTGAACGTAGGCAGGTGGCGGTGGATCATATGTAGGTGGCAGTCGGGCCGCAACAGCTGCATATGTTAACGGCGCTGTAACAGGCATGGGTTGAGGGGCTGGAGGAAGAGATTCAGCTACCTGTTCTTGAATAATGTGGCGCAAACTGGGAGCTAGGTGTGAGGAAGGTTCTTGATGGCAGGATATAAGGGAGAGCTGTCGAGCAACTTCTTCCCGAATGAACCTCTTAATTTGTGGCAGGAGCGCAGGATGTCCGCCTGCATCTGTCAGGCCAGCAAGTGACTCAGAGTGCATGGTGTTCGCGCGAGTTATGGCCCTTTGTTTCCGCAGTTCATCATAACTTTGACACAGTGTGACCACTTCCGCGACGGTGCGGATATCTCGAGCCGACAGCATCTGAAAGGCATCGTCATCGATGCCTTGCAGAATGTGCTTGATCTTCTCGGCCTCTGACATGTGTGGGTTAACGCGCTTGCACAAGTCGACGACGTCCTCGATATAGCTCTTGAAATTTTCGCCAACTTGCTGAGACCGCGTACGCAAGCGCTGTTCAGCGCGGAGTTTCCTCACAGCTGGTCGGCCGAAAACTTCAGGGAAGCTGGCTTTAAACGCGGACCATGATAGAATGTCCGCTTCATGGTTTCGAAACCATAGGTTTGCTACGCCGGTGAGATAGAAAATGACGTTGCTTAACTTTGTTTCCGCGTCCCATTTGTTGTAAACGCTCACTCGTTCATAGGATGTGAGCCAGTCCTCGACATCGTGGTCTTCAATGCCGCTGAAGATGGCGGTGTCTCGCTGGCGGAGGGAGCCGGGACAGATGATGGCCGAGCCAACCTGTACGGCTTGGTGGTTGACGTCCTCAGGCATTGCAGGAGGTGGTAATGTACGGCTGTGGAGTTCCAGGGCGAGAGGATAGATCTTGACCGGCAGCTCCACCAAATGTAAGAATGGGGGGTTTATTCAGCAGATCAACAGGACTTGATCAGCAGGACTGAGAAGATCAACGACGAACACAGCGGCAGCGAACACAGTCAGATCCAGCACGCGCAGCGATCACGATGCCACTGACTGGCATGTTCCTTGTGCACTTCTTCCTCTTCACCATTTATTTATTTCAAGTACCTACAGCGCCCATGAGCATTATTGTAAGGGGGATATAACTACATATAATAACACATACAATGAAGATATTGGGAAACATGTCAGTAAGGTAACACAACATATTTAAAGACTAAATGAATTCACAAGTAGTATCAATGTACCATAACATACATGGGCACAGCGCGGATAAACGCATGAGACCTGGAAGAAATACATTACATCATCAGCTCAACAGCACTTTGGACATCAGATGTACAAACTACAATATTCGGAACCTTATTCCAGTCCAGAATTGGGCTAGGGAAAAACGAATACTTAAATACATCAATGCGGCTTTGGTAACTCATAATCTTTTTCTTGTTGTCTAGTCTCTCCTAAATGTAATATGGCTGCTCTAGATAAGTATTTGTCATTATTACCGGTATAATCATTGTAATTGCTGGGCAAGAACTTCAGCCTGGAGATTTTTGTTTGGGTTGCCAAAGTCTTCCACCCAATACAGTCACGTAGTTCTGAGCTCCTTATATGAAAATTATAATTCCCAGTCACAAACCTTGCAGCACGTTTCCGTACCCTTTCTAACTGGTCAATGAGTGTACCCGTGAAAGGGTTCCATGCACCACAAGCATATTCTAATGCTTGCCTGACATTTGTTAAATATAAAGTTTCTTTTCATACCTGGGAGAGCTTTTAAAATTCCACTAGAAAAAATACAAAAGACGAGAAGTATTGGCGGTTATCATGTCAACGTGGGCTGTCCAGTCTAGGGATGCTGTGAGTATAACACCAAGATATTTAACCTTATCTAGAGTATGGACAGTGTCATGGTTTAAGTAGTACGATCCAATAACTTTCTTTTATACCAAGGAGGCTATAAAAAACTGCTGGTGTGGAAGTTCCCTATGCCGGCCAATAGGCTGGGGTGAAGCCTGCGGCGGCCATCTTGTGATGGGCAAGAAGTGGCCTGCCAAGCGCTTGGACGTGCTGTTCGCGGACGTTGCCAGTGTTCCAGCCACTGTACCAGTGTGTTTCAAGTGCCCAAAGGATTTTTAAGTTGTGATGCAATGTTGTGCGCTACCAGCTGAGCAAGTCTTAATTAATTGCAAGTTTTAATTAAACACAGTGAATTAATTAACTGCTAATGAACTTTAGATTTTACACATCATCGAGTAATATGTCGTTAGATAGCAAATGTCGAGTATAAGTGCACTGGCTTGATGTAATTCCTAATTAATTATGCTAATTAGATAATTGCCCATAAATGTTAAAATACATGCATTGGCTACAAGTCATATATCGTTGGATAGGTTATGCCGAGTACAAGTGCTCTAGATTAACTCCACGTCTTAATTAATTACCACTAATTAGTCGATTGTGATTAAACCTGAATTGATTGCTATCCTTTCAAGTCATATATCGTGGTGTAGCTTATATTGAGTACAGTTGTACTAAACTAACATCATTGCAATTAGGAGTAATTAATTAACGCAATTAGCAGTAAATTATCACAACGTGCAGCTAGTCTAGTGCTGTTGGAGTTGGCATAAGCTATCCAACGATATACGACTTGTAGCTATAGCATGTATTTTAATATTTAGTCACCATTATGCAGTTACCAGTACTCAGATATCAATATCTTTAAAAATCTAGATGGTTACAATCAATTCGGAGATATCTAATAAGGCTCAGGTGATAGCCCAAAGCATTGAATGAGAACTTAAAAATTTTTTAAGCACTTTAAACACACTGGCAACGCCAGTCAACAGCGCTTCCAAGCGCTGGGCAGGCCACTTCTTGCCCATTACAATATGGCCGCCACAGGCTTCACCCCAGCCCATTGACTTCCACTCTAGCAATTTTTTATATCCTGCTTTAGTAGTACCTTACACTGATAGGGCGTGATAGAGGAATAATGCAGCAGACAAAAGAAGCTTCCGCCGTTGCTATCGCAATTCAACTAGGGTTAACCAGAGTTAAACCACAACTAGTTTTTTTTTTTTTGTAAATTGCACATGGAAACGTTTAGAGACATTCAATGCCATACCACACTTCGAGCACCAGTAACAAACTCTGTCAAGGTCAGCGTATAATACGCACAAGTCATCAAGGCACGTGACAGGGGAATACAAAACGCAATCGTCAGCACAAAGTCTGACAGTGGATCTGAGGCCGATATGTATATCATTGATGAATATGAGGGACTGCAATGGTCCGAGCACAGAACCCTGTGGTACTCCAGATAAAACATCCACAGGCGAGGATGACACACCATTGATTACAACCTGCTGCTGGCGTGCGCTTAAATAAATTTTTATCCAACCGAACAGGTAGTCAGGAAGACCAAGACATGACATTTTTTGCAGGAGAAGGTGGTGCGGCACAACATCAAAAGTTTGAAGTTTGAAGTTTATTTATTTCTTACATACATGCAAAAAAAAAAACACCTTTTAAAATCTAGAAGTGTGGCGTCTATCTCAAAACAGTTATTTATTACGGATGCAATGTCATGAATGAACTCAGCTGCGTTGCCCATGACAGCCCTGATCGAAAAACGTGCTGCGCTGATGTGAAAAAACTGTTGCCTTGAAGGTATTTTATAAGTCCAGAATAGATTGTGCTCTAGAGTTTCGCACCAAAAAGATGTCAAAGATATGGGGCGGTAATTGGAGACCTGCATGACTGCGATCACCTTTGTTTGTGAACTGGTGTGACATTAGGTATTTTTCAATTTTTAGGTAGTTTCGCGGTCTGTAGTGACTTGTTGAATAAAGTAACCAAAAATGAACTAATACGTTCTGCGCAGTGCTTTAAAACATAGTTGGGGATGCCATCAGTGCGAAATGCGCATTTAGGTTATGTAGCAATGATTTGACGCCTTATTCCGTTATAATCATATCTGGCGTTTCATTCAGCTGTTCCTGTTGTTCCGTAATTACGTCTGCGAACAAAGCTGACAAGACGGAATGAAAACATACACTGAAACATTCTACTCGTGCTATGTCATCTTTCTATAAATTATCGCCATCCTTGATGGCAGCAATACCAACAACATCCCTTTTGGTGCATTTGATAAAGCGCAACACTTCTTTTAGGTTCGTTTTTAGTTTGTCTGCCAATGAGGATAGGTGCAAGCGCATTGCTGCCTTCAATCCGCTCTTAAGGTTTGCAGTCAGGATTTTCTGTCATGCGTACACAGATCGTTTTTTTTTTTTTTTTTTTTTTACAAAACCTTCTATAAACCTGAGCTTTCTTTCTAACTGATGCACGCAATCTTTTATTGCTCTATGGTTTTTTGCTCGTTTATTAGGAGACATCAGCCTTCAGGGAATAAATTGATCAACGAGAGACAACACCTTGTTCTATAATGTTGTCCGCAGTTCATCTATATCACTGGAAATGGAACTATCTATGAAAACCGTAAAAAATGAATGAAGTTCCCTAATTATGGCGTCATAGTTACCTTTTTCATACATATAAACTTTTCTATGACATTTCTTTGGCACTTCTACTCGTTTGCATACGACTGTTGCCGCTACCACTTCACGGCACGATCACTAATTCCAGGTGTGGCTTCTACGTTTTTTACAAGACCACTTTGATTAGAAAAGAGCAAAATTAAGCTGTTGCCATCGTTTGACCCAACACGCGTAGGAATTTTCACAAATTGACGCAGCCTGTAAACCTTACACTTTCATCAGTGCGCAATCATGTGCAGATGACGTGACTGCAATGATGTGCACTTTAATACAATAAATGCCCCAATATGGCGATATTACATAAGGGTTGGACACCTGATAAAGCTGAAATATTCGCATAAGTAGAGTACGTTAAAGCACATATTATCGTCGTTGAATATGGCAACTGCTCAAGGGATTGCGACGACGTCTTGAGGAAAAGCGGTTGCTGTCCAAGGCTTATCATGGGAGGAATGATGCTGTAGTATTACTGTGAGAATGTAGCCGGACAACTTTAAGGGGAAGACCGATGCTGAGCGAAATAAGATTTGGTTGGTGGATGTATAAGCCCCAGATGAAGGGACCTGTAAAGCAAAAAGCATGAAATAAGCATATATCCTGACGTTATACGAGTGGCATGAAGGAAGCAAGCAAGTCCATCAATTCTAAAAAAAGATTCAAACGAATTTGTTCGGCATATTTGTTTCAGGCTGTGATACTAAGACCGGACAAGTTTTGCCAGCTAGCAATCATGGCGCGTTGCGCAGATTACGTTCTAGGAATCCAGGTTTTAAGTTAGCAGATCATTTTAAACGGTAGCGTATACAGCTTGTTCGACCGAAAAGCCGTCGGTGTCGTAGTAATAGGTTTAGTTCTCTGTACCGCGCGAAAGACAAAAATTGGGGACTGTGTCAAAACAGCCGTATCGTGGGAATTTGTGGTTTTAGTAATTGACCATTGACTGATTTCTTACAGGCGATCACGAATTAGTCATATTGTCCTACTTAATTGATCAATTAAAATACTAAGATAATTGAATGAAATGAAAAATTGGAAAAGAGAGATTCAAATTGTCAAAATGCTCAGAATGAAAAGCCAATGCTTGATTGAGTTAATTTACTGGGTAATTGATAAATTATTTAACTGAAATATATAATGAAATGTAAAATTGGAAAAAAAAGGGGAATCGCTGGTGTCAAAATTTTGAGAATGCGCTTTGCTGCTACGCAGCAGCATGGCTAAATATTGACCTATAATAGCAGGCATCCATGAGACCCTGAAATGAGCCTTACTGAAGGGAAATAAAAAAATACAGCTATGCGATTGAATACTGAATTGTTTCCAAAAGAGAAGTGTCTGCTTATGAGCATGGAGAAGAAAATAGGGAATGTAATGAAATTGAAACTAAACTGGGAAAGAAAGAAACCGTTGGGAGAACCGCGTCGAACGCAGTGAAACATGGCTGCACTGAGAAGGAAAAACGTAATGAAAATGAACTTTCATTGTTTTGCAAAGAACTAAGGCGAATGATTTTATTAGGAAAGACCTCATTGGCTCGTCCTCTTAAGTGGAAGAGTTACGTTTTACATTTTCTGATTTTTTCTTTCTTCTCTTTCACAAATAATGCTTGGGTTTAGTCTTTTTTTCCTGGCTGGCTTCGATCTTTTAGTCAGCATTTTCGTGTCTTTTTGTTTTCCTTAGAGTTCCAAAAGAACATGTAGGCGTCGCTAAATCTCATTTTCTTTGGGATCTGTGTACTTTATCGACCTTGAATTCAATCAGTGCGTGTCGGCTGACACTCGGTCAAGATAGCATCTGAGGCGAGAAATGAGAGCACATTGATTAGATTAAATGAGGAGCGATGGCTAAAATAAACTTGAGGTGGAAAAGGGGGACGAATGAATTGGATAAAAATGAAATAAAGGGAATGAATAAAGGGCCCTAGCCGATGCCGCTAATTCGAAGCGATTGGCCCCGCATGACTCTTGGTGATTGGATGAGATGAGAGATAGGGGCCCTGGAAAAACGACATTGTGTTTGCCAGCTTCACTGTTCAGAATGTCTAGTCCCCGTTTTGAGATTTATCGATGGAATTGTTATTCTCTTGCCAGTGTTTCATTCTACGGCCTGCGAGGCTGTACGGAGTGCACTCCAAGACGCCGCGTGGACGTAGTCTGTCCAAGGTCAAAAATCGAAACTGCCAGGAGGTAAAGATAAAAGAATGAGTACGGGCAGCGCAAGGAGAAATAAATAAATAAGTAGGAATAAGAAAATTAAATTACACCGTCACAAACAGGGAGATAGAAAGAAGAGAAAACAAAAACGAAAAGATGGCCACATCTGTCTCGAACACAACCCAGTCAACATTCGGGCTCCGGTGTCGCAAAAATTTTAATTGGCCTCCCAACGCAGGCAAACGCTTCAGTGGAAGTATGTCGCTGTGTTTACACTGCGCTGTTGCGCGCGTTCCTGCATCTTCCTCCTGCTCTTGGCCGCTTGGGCTGGCCACAGATAATGTGACAGAAGGGTAATTCCAAACTTAAGAATGAACGACCGAATCTGAAGGTGGAAGGAGCTCAAAAAGTCAAAAACATTGTACTTAAAGGGAACGTGCCCTCGGCAGGTCCGCCCAGGGAACTTTGTCAATTTCTAACCAAAATCCTTTCAGCCACAGGTGTAAGTCAGCTGTCGTTTTGAAGCTTTCTGGCCACTGCCTAGCAGATGCCGCATCGCCACCACTCTCCAATCAGCAATGTTGTGGTCCTGGTCGGGTAAATCTTCACAGCTGTAGTGTCTGCCGCTGCCGTTGGAGTTCCTGATGACCAAGGCAAGACGAGTCCCTCCAGCAGGCTCGTTAGAAACCAGTACTTTACGCGCATTGCACGTAGGAGTTCCATCACGGCAATACTGTAGTTCGCCATTCCGCCATCTATAGACCTCCGCCGGTGTCCGCTGTCGTATGTCTAAGCGTTTTACTCAAGAGGATTCGCGTCGCGTACACAGTCACAAGCCGTCCAGACCTCAATATTGAGTTTCGTGTTCGCAGCTTGCGTTGGTCTTAGCTTGTGATATCATGGAAAAAAAAACTGGACTTTTAAGGCGTACGCCTGTCGTTTAATGAATAGATAAAAACAAAGTAAGTACAGTGGTTGTATTAACAGATAATTAAATTACAAACTGCAAGCTTCTTCGTTCCTGAAATTTCTCACAGCCCACAAAACGTCCGTTCACTTCACCGACGAGCCGCGCGTCCTCGTTGACGTCGGCCACTAAGTTGGTCTCGCTACTTGCCTTTATTCTAACACTCTACGTGGTTTGGAGACAACTTTAAATTACCGAAGATGAACTACATGTATAAATATTTTAATTGAAATTTCGTCTAATTCGCTCTTTGTAAATCTCGTTTAATTCGGATGCTGGTACACATGGGCTTATTGCGGGTACAATTTTGTGTTATAGAAACGAAGAACGAGTAAGTAGTATTGCGATCTTTCTGAAGCAGCTGTATATAAGAAAATTGACGCAAAATGAATTTCCTACCTGCGGAACTTGCTCTCGCAAATTAGGGCAAAGGCACATGCTCTACAGCTAGTAGGAATGTGAGCTACAGGGAGGATAAAGGGACTGGAAAATGGACAGAATGGAAAGAGAGAAAGGAGGGTTGTACACATTTACTAAGAACTACAATAGAGCATAACCACCCGACATTTCGAGTGGAGTTCAGCGGCGAAGCGCTATAGGCGTACGTCCACTGCTTGCACAAAACGCACAATATAAACACCACACTTGAGCGGAAAACACCACGCGCGCATAATATTTACAATGCGTGCACGTGATGTGTCCTGTGAATAAGACAAGAGGAAGAGCCTCAGAAGAGCGTGTTGTCGGGCTACTTGCTTCTGCATAGTATATAAGAGAAATGCGCAAAATTGCTGCACATTTCTCTTATATACTATGCAGAACCAACTAGCCCGACAACACGCTCTTCTGAACTGTATTTCTAGTACAGCGGGCCCTTCCTTCTGCTCATGAACTGTTGTATGTGTTTCTGCCTATGTCCTGTCTAAGTTGTTGCGCATTTCTCTTATATACTATGCAGAACCAACTAGCCCGACAAATCGCTCTTCTGAACTGTATTTCTAGTACAGCGGGCCCTTCCTTCTGTTGCGCTCATAAACTGTTGTATGTGTTTCTGCCTATGTCCTGTCTAAGTTGTTGCGCATTTCTCTTATATACTATGCAGAACCAACTAGCCCGACAAATCGCTCTTCTGAACTGTATTTCTAGTACAGCGGGGCCTTCCTTCTGTTGCGCTCATAAACTGTTGTATGTGTTTCTGCCTATGTCCTGTCTAAGTTGTTGCGCATTTCTCTTATATACTATGCAGAACCAACTAGCCCGACAAATCGCTCTTCTGAACTGTATTTCTAGTACAGCGGGCCCTTCCTTTTGTTGCGCTCGTGAACTGTTGTATGTGTTTCTTCCTGTGTCCTGTCTAAGTTGTTGCGCATTTCTCTTATATACTATGCAGAACCAACTAGCCCGACAAATCGCTCTTCTGAACTGTATTTCTAGTACAGCGGGCCCTTCCTTCTGTTGCGCTCATAAACTGTTGTATGTGTTTCTGCCTATGTCCTGTCTAAGTTGTTGCGCATTTCTCTTATATACTATGCAGAACCAACTAGCCCGACAAATCGCTCTTCTGAACTGTATTTCTAGTACAGCGGGCCCTTCCTTCTGTTGCGCTCATAAACTGTTGTATGTGTTTCTGCCTATGTCCTGTCTAAGTTGTTGCGCATTTCTCTTATATACTATGCAGAACCAACTAGCCCGACAAATCGCTCTTCTGAACTGTATTTCTAGTACAGCGGGCCCTTCCTTCTGTTGCGCTCATAAACTGTTGTATGTGTTTCTGCCTATGTCCTGTCTAAGTTGTTGCGCATTTCTCTTATATACTATGCAGAACCAACTAGCCCGACAAATCGCTCTTCTGAACTGTATTTCTAGTACAGCGGGCCCTTCCTTTTGTTGCGCTCATAAACTGTTGTATGTGTTTCTGCCTATGTCCTGTCTAAGTTGTTGCGCATTTCTCTTATATACTATGCAGAACCAACTAGCCCGACAAATCGCTCTTCTGAACTGTATTTCTGTATTCTGCGGCCTGTGGAGCAGGCCGTAGAATGAAACACTGACAAGAGAATAACAATTCCATCGATAAATCTCAAAACGGGGACTAGACATTCTGAACAGTGAAGCTGGCAAACACAAAAAGGAAGAAGAAGCGCCTGAGCTGATACGTGTCCGCTTAGAGCTCTGTGTTTTTATCTTGTTTCGCCTATTAACTGTCGTTTTGTGTGGGTAGGACAGTGCCCTCCGTAAGAACGAATGACGAAGACGCCCCTGTGGAGCGATTTCCGACTCGGTGGGCCCTTTCTCAAGTAAGAAAGTCCAACCGGATCCCTCAGGCGCAGGCTAGGCTTAGCTCGGCGTTGCCGAGCGAGGCTGGGCTACGCGCCTGCATGGATTCTGCTCCGCCGACGACAGGTGTGCGGATTTCCGCTGTGTTACAACCTGGCGCAACATCCACGTCCACGCAATCATCAACGCTTACATGCCCCCAGTCTGCTTCGTCTTCGGATGGAACGACTTCGGCTTGTCCCATGGATTGCACCGCCGCCTCGGTGCCTGTAGCCCTCCCTCAAGGAACTGTGCCCGTCGCACCGATTCAGTCTTCCCTTCCAAGGCCAACTACAGCGTGTCAGCCCCTGACACCACCACAGATGCCGCCAGTGAGTCGAGCCTCGCTTCCACTTGCTGCTAACTCGTTCCGCGTCACCATCAAGCCTACATTGCGCTTTGATATAACGACTATCCCTCCCCGGTGTGTCCAAGCCACAATTGACCAAGTTCTAGGTTCTACTAACTACTGTGGATTTGTCGTCCATCGCCCATCGAACACCATTACGGTGAACTTGCCATCCTTGGTGGACGCCCAGAAAATGTGTGCAGTTACTCAAATTCCCCTGGATGCGAATGAGCATGTCCCAGTGCAAATATATTTTGCCTCTGGCCCTGACACCCTCCGCTGCGTCGTTTACCATGTTGACAGCAGAAGTCCTTCTGAGGAGGTGCGAGCAAACATTCGCTGTTCAACTCACTCAGTGTTGCAAGCACGGCCTCTGGGGCGCAGAGGTTCATACCTACTCACTCTACAAGGCCCGCTGACTTTGCCTGAGTACCTAACCTATTATGGTGCGATTATCAAACCACAGCCCTTCCGACCTCGTCGTATATTTTGTTATCACTGCCATAAAGAAGGGCACATGCAAAATACCTGCCCTAATCCGGCAGCTGTGGCCGACATGAATGAACCAATAGCGCTTTGTGCCCTATGCAAATCGGCGGACCATGACATGCGCTCCCCCGCTTGTCCAAAGAAGAAGAGAACGAGGCCGTCGCGCAAGCCGCCTGGAAAAGAAGATATTCCTACAAGTAATCGCTTCGCTGCTCTTACATGTGAAGAAACCGACTTCCCTGCACTTCCTTTACTTGACCCACCTGCTCATCATACGTCTTCTCAGCATGGTTCATACGCACAAGCGACCCACCCTCGTGGATCAAATGGTACACCAAAACGGCCAGTGCACCAATCACATGTGGATGCCGCAGATGAAGACGCTGTTTTAGACAATGCCATTGCAGAGGCTCGCCAACGTCTAGACGAACTCACCCAGCTCCGAGAACAGCGTCACTCTCACCCCTCTCGAAGAACTATAATACCTCGTGATAAGATTTCAAATGAATCCCCTCGAATAAGCAACAAACCACAATCACGTGCAGACAACACGTTAACCCCGAATACCCCGACAGTGGATAAAATATTAGCCCTTATGGAGCAGGTGACCTCCCTCATCGTAGAAGCTCTTCGGCCTCGCAATGGATAATGCACTGTCTCTGGTGGTGCAGTGGAATTGTCGAGGCTTTGCGAATAAGGCCTCTGAAGTGAACATCCGTCTTCGCGACAAAAAGCTAAAGGCGTGGGCCTTCTTACTTCAAGAGCATAACTCACTTCCTCGCCTTTCAGGATTCTGCGCTTACCATTCACCTTCCATTCCTGATCGCCGTTGCATCACCTCTTCCCACAGCCCAGGTAAATCTGCAATTTATATTCACACTTCAGTTCCCCACACACCGATCGACCTTTCACGCTGGTGTAACACACGCCAAGAGGTGGTAGCACTCCTAGTTAAGCCTGTGCGCACGCCACTTATACTAGTTTCCTTTTATGGCCGTCCTGGTTCCGCATCTCCTAATCTTGGATGGGTTCGTTTTCTGCGTTCTACCTACTCGGGTATCTCTATTCTAGTCGGTGGAGACTTCAATGGCGCACACACCTCGTGGGGTTACCCATCGGATTCTCCCAGGGGTGCACACATCCAGGGATGCTTTTCAGATAATTCTTTTCACCTTTTAAACCACCCGCATACATCTACCCGTCCACGAGATGGGCCTTATTCACCTGATTTGACTTGGTGGTTAGGCCCTGGTAGCCCTCGTTGGGCTGTTGAACCAGATACCTGGGGTAGTGATCACAGTCCTATCTTTATCTCTCACTCCTTCGCGGATACGTAAAATACGCCGTAGCGTACGAATAACATCTTGGGACTCTGTACGCGCAGACAATCGCTTATCTGATTTCACCCCATCATCAGCATTGTCTACTCTCTCTGCTGTTCTTGCGTCCCACACGATTACCACCACTGTAAATGAAGACGAGCCAAACCCGGACATCCACCTCCTAAATCTTTGGGCTCTGCGTCGCCAGGCAGATCATTATGCTGCTCGTAACCCCGATGACCCATCGGCTATCCCCGCTCTTCACCGGGCTACCGCGCGTGCGAGGCGGTATGAAAAGCGTCTAGCAAGGCAACGTTGGGCTTCATGGTGTGAGCGCCTGTCCTCCAAGCAGAGTAATCGACAACTTTGGAGAGTGTTTCACGCCATGGAGCGCTCTTCTCAAGTTTCTGATTACACAGAGAGCATTCGCCTTGCTATGAATGTAGATGAGGACACATTTGCAAAACAGGCGGCCAGACAGTTTTTTCCCCACTATGATTCCACCTCAACTTCTCCACCTTGCTCACCGGTTACCGAACCCCCCGATGAGATTACTTCTGACCTAACCATGGCAGAGCTGCTGGCCTCCATTGAACGCCTCAAATCTAACTCTGCTCCCGGCCACGACGGCATACCTAACTCCTTATTCCGCAACTTGGAAGGGACTGCTTTGCAGGCCCTGCTTGATGCATTCAATGACGTGTGGCATTCTGGTGTCATGCCGGACGAGTGGAAGCATTCTATTGTTGTTCCAATACCGAAGTCAGGTCATCCTCCAGTTTCTCTCTCGGCCCTTCGTCCAATTTCCCTGACGCCAACAATCTGCAAGCTTTACGAAAACATTCTCGCCACTCGCTTATCGTGGTGGTTGGAATCCCATGATTGTTATCCAGAATCCCAAATTGGCTTCCGCCCGCAAATAGGAACGGAGGACGGTCTTGCTACTTTGGCTGCTAACGTGCTTCACCACTCTCCGCACAGTCATCTTGTTAGAACTGTGATCGCTACAGATATAACAAAGGCATATGATAACATCCTTCACTCAGCCATTCTTGCCTCCCTAGAAACTCTTGGTATTCCTCACAGGTTTCTCCTCGCCATTCACGCCTTTCTAACAAATAGAACATTCAGTGTGCGTGTCCATGGAAAGCCCTTTGGTCACTTCCCCTCAAACAGAGGAGTGCCCCAGGGCTCCGTTCTCGCCCCTACTTTATTTAATGTGGCCTTCATTCCACTTATTCGAGCCCTAGAGGCCATCCCTTCTATACGGGTGCTTGCGTATGCCGATGATATAACCTTATGGTGCTGTCACCCAGATACGTCTGTCCATCAGGCGGCCCTCCAGCATGCGCTGGATATATTGACATTTCGCCTCCCTCCTTTGGGCCTAACTCTTTCGCATACAAAATCCTGTTTCATTCGAATTGGAAATAAAGCTGGCTTACGGAAAGCTCCCAATATAAATTTTATGATAGATAATACCCCAATTCCTCAGGTACAAACCGTTCGCATTCTTGGTCTTCATCTACATTCCTCTGGGACTGGCACACCGTGGCTGACAGCCATCCGTAAGACCGCTCACGCTACTTTAGGCCTCATTCGTCGCATAGCTATGCGCTCTGGCGGCGCGCGTGCTCACACGGCCCGCCAGCTTGTTCGCTCTGTCCTCCAGCCACGTATAATATACCAGGCACAGTTTCAACGTCTCACCCGCAGACAGTGGGACTCCCTTGAGGCCATCAATCTTGAGGCTATGCGTGCAATAACGTACCTCCCCCGCCTAACACCCATATCAGTACTTCAGGAGTATGCCCAGCTAAATACGCTCACTGAACTCGTTGATCAGCGGACGGCAAACAGAGCTCGCAAACAGTCTTTACAACTACATCATATAAAGACACTACCTCCATGGTCGTACTGCCAGCTCACGGACAATCGCCCCACTGCTTCCCCGTCGGTATCATCCGCACATCTGCCTGAAGGGTGCATATTATATACCGATGCATCACATACTGCAGAGCGAGGAGTTACTGCCGTGTATAGTCCCTCTCATCCGCATCTCAACACTCACGTGACATATACCGCGGATACGTGCACCCCTCTGGCACTGGAACTCCAAGCAATTTACAATGCTATACATTCCCTCCCACCAGTTCCTACATTCAATGCAGTTCATCTTTACACAGACTCACTCACTGCCCTTAAACAGCTTAAGGCCGTTCGACGCACATTCCAAATAACACAGTCCATACATTTGCTATGTTCAAAGTACCCATGTCCTATTCGCATACACTGGATTCGCGGCCATGCTCGCGATCCCCATAACATACAAGCAGATGCTATGACGCATATAAACACATCAGACGATCCACCACCTTCCCCTCTTCCCCCAGATCAGTTCCTGTCCCACGTTTCCGATTCGCAAGTTCTGCGCCACCGAACACGCGCTCTCATTCCTCCGTGTTCGCACCCTCTCCCCCGTAGTCTTACTCGGCAGGAGGAGGTGACAGTGCGCCGGATCCGGGCAGGGGCGGCTCTGACCCCATCTGTTCGACATCGATGGCGGGAAAAAGACCTACCAGTGACTGACAGGTGCCCTCACTGTGACACTCCACCTGACGTCTGCGATGTGCGCCACTTGTTGTGGACGTGTCCATCAACAACGCACATCAGGCAACGGATAATCATGAAGGTGGGCCTGCGGTGGAATCGCGATAGTGATTATGACAAATGGACAATGGACAATCGCTATACTGCCAACCTTCTCGAATTCATAAGCACAACTGGACTACACTCCTTCTTTTAACTTTCTATCTCCTGCATCCCATTCCCCCTTTCTCAACTTATGCCTTGTGGCAAACGCTTCGAAAAAAAAAAAATCGCTCTTCTGAACTGTATTTCTAGTACAGCGGGCCCTTCCTTTTGTTGCGCTCGTGAACTGTTGTATGTGTTTCTTCCTGTGTCCTGTCTAAGTTGTTGTGCATTTCTCTTATATACTATGCAGAACCAACTAGCCCGACAAATCGCTCTTCTGAACTGTATTTCTAGTACAGCGGGCCCTTCCTTCTGTAGCGCTCATAAACTGTTGTATGTGTTTCTGCCTATGTCCTGTCTAAGTTGTTGCGCATTTCTCTTATATACTATGCAGAACCAACTAGCCCGACAAATCGCTCTTCTGAACTGTATTTCTAGTACAGCGGGCCCTTCCTTCTGTTGCGCTCATAAACTGTTGTATGTGTTTCTGCCTATGTCCTGTCTAAGTTGTTGCGCATTTCTCTTATATACTATGCAGAACCAACTAGCCCGACAAATCGCTCTTCTGAACTGTATTTCTAGTACAGCGGGCCCTTCCTTCTGTTGCGCTCATAAACTGTTGTATGTGTTTCTGCCTATGTCCTGTCTAAGTTGTTGCGCATTTCTCGTATATACTATGCAGAACCAACTAGCCCGACAAATCGCTCTTCTGAACTGTATTTCTAGTACAGCGGGCCCTTCCTTCTGTTGCGCTCATAAACTGTTGTATGTGTTTCTGCCTATGTCCTGTCTAAGTTGTTGCGCATTTCTCTTATATACTATGCAGAACCAACTAGCCCGACAAATCACTCTTCTGAACTGTATTTCTAGTACAGCGGGCCCTTCCTTTTGTTGCGCTCGTGAACTGTTGTATGTGTTTCTGCCTATGTCCTGTCTAAGTTGTTGCGCATTTCTCTTATATACTATGCAGAACCAACTAGCCCGACAAATCGCTCTTCTGAACTGTATTTCTAGTACAGCGGGCCCTTCCTTCTGTTGCGCTCATAAACTGTTGTATGTGTTTCTGCCTATGTCCTGTCTAAGTTGTTGCGCATTTCTCTTATATACTATGCAGAACCAACTAGCCCGACAAATCGCTCTTCTGAACTGTATTTCTAGTACAGCGGGCCCTTCCTTCTGTTGCGCTCATAAACTGTTGTATGTGTTTCTGCCTATGTCCTGTCTAAGTTGTTGCGCATTTCTCTTATATACTATGCAGAACCAACTAGCCCGACAAATCGCTCTTCTGAACTGTATTTCTAGTACAGCGGGCCCTTCCTTCTGTTGCGCTCATAAACTGTTGTATGCGTTTCTGCCTATGTCCTGTCTAAGTTGTTGCGCATTTCTCTTATATACTATGCAGAACCAACTAGCCCGACAAATCGCTCTTCTGAACTGTATTTCTAGTACAGCGGGCCCTTCCTTCTGTTGCGCTCATAAACTGTTGTATGTGTTTCTGCCTATGTCCTGTCTAAGTTGTTGCGCATTTCTCTTATATACTATGCAGAACCAACTAGCCCGACAAATCGTTCTTCTGAACTGTATTTCTAGTACAGCGGGCCCTTCCTTTTGTTGCGCTCGTGAACTGTTGTATGTGTTTCTTCCTGTGTCCTGTCTAAGTTGTTGCGCATTTCTCTTATATACTATGCAGAACCAACTAGCCCGACAAATCGCTCTTCTGAACTGTATTTCTAGTACAGCGGGCCCTTCCTTTTGTTGCGCTCGTGAACTGTTGTATGTGTTTCTTCCTGTGTCCTGTCTAAGTTGTTGCGCATTTCTCTTATATACTATGCAGAACCAACTAGCCCGACAAATCGCTCCTCTGAACTGTATTTCTAGTACAGCGGGCCCTTCCTTCTGTTGCGCTCATAAACTGTTGTATGTGTTTCTGCCTATGTCCTGTCTAAGTTGTTGCGCATTTCTCTTATATACTATGCAGAACCAACTAGCCCGACAAATCGCTCTTCTGAACTGTATTTCTAGTACAGCGGGCCCTTCCTTCTGTTGCGCTCATAAACTGTTGTATGTGTTTCTGCCTATGTCCTGTCTAAGTTGTTGCGCATTTCTCTTATATACTATGCAGAACCAACTAGCCCGACAAATCGCTCTTCTGAACTGTATTTCTAGTACAGCGGGCCCTTCCTTTTGTTGCGCTCGTGAACTGTTGTATGTGTTTCTTCCTGTGTCCTGTCTAAGTTGTTGTGCATTTCTCTTATATACTATGCAGAACCAACTAGCCCGACAAATCGCTCTTCTGAACTGTATTTCTAGTACAGCGGGCCCTTCCTTCTGTTGCGCTCATAAACTGTTGTATGTGTTTCTGCCTATGTCCTGTCTAAGTTGTTGCGCATTTCTCTTATATACTATGCAGAACCAACTAGCCCGACAAATCGCTCTTCTGAACTGTATTTCTAGTACAGCGGGCCCTTCCTTCTGTTGCGCTCATAAACTGTTGTATGTGTTTCTGCCTATGTCCTGTCTAAGTTGTTGCGCATTTCTCTTATATACTATGCAGAACCAACTAGCCCGACAAATCGCTCTTCTGAACTGTATTTCTAGTACAGCGGGCCCTTCCTTCTGTTGCGCTCATAAACTGTTGTATGTGTTTCTGCCTATGTCCTGTCTAAGTTGTTGCGCATTTCTCTTATATACTATGCAGAACCAACTAGCCCGACAAATCGCTCTTCTGAACTGTATTTCTAGTACAGCGGGCCCTTCCTTCTGTTGCGCTCATAAACTGTTGTATGTGTTTCTTCCTGTGTCCTGTCTAAGTTGTTGTGCATTTCTCTTATATACTATGCAGAACCAACTAGCCCGACAAATCGCTCTTCTGAACTGTATTTCTAGTACAGCGGGCCCTTCCTTCTGTTGCGCTCATAAACTGTTGTATGTGTTTCTTCCTGTGTCCTGTCTAAGTTGTTGCGCATTTCTCTTATATACTATGCAGAACCAACTAGCCCGACAAATCGCTCTTCTGAACTGTATTTCTAGTACAGCGGGCCCTTCCTTTTGTTGCGCTCGTGAACTGTTGTATGTGTTTCTTCCTGTGTCCTGTCTAAGTTGTTGCGCATTTCTCTTATATACTATGCAGAACCAACTAGCCCGACAAATCGCTCTTCTGAACTGTATTTCTAGTACAGCGGGCCCTTCCTTCTGTTGCGCTCATAAACTGTTGTATGTGTTTCTGCCTATGTCCTGTCTAAGTTGTTGCGCATTTCTCTTATATACTATGCAGAACCAACTAGCCCGACAAATCGCTCTTCTGAACTGTATTTCTAGTACAGCGGGCCCTTCCTTCTGTTGCGCTCATAAACTGTTGTATGTGTTTCTGCCTATGTCCTGTCTAAGTTGTTGCGCATTTCTCTTATATACTATGCAGAACCAACTAGCCCGACAAATCGCTCTTCTGAACTGTATTTCTAGTACAGCGGGCCCTTCCTTTTGTTGCGCTCGTGAACTGTTGTATGTGTTTCTTCCTGTGTCCTGTCTAAGTTGTTGTGCATTTCTCTTATATACTATGCAGAACCAACTAGCCCGACAAATCGCTCTTCTGAACTGTATTTCTAGTACAGCGGGCCCTTCCTTTTGTTGCGCTCGTGAACTGTTGTATGTGTTTCTTCCTGTGTCCTCTCTATGTTGTTGCGCATTTCTCTTATATACTATGCAGAACCAACTAGCCCGACAAATCGCTCTTCTGAACTGTATTTCTAGTACAGCGGGCCCTTCCTTCTGTTGCGCTCATAAACTGTTGTATGTGTTTCTGCCTATGTCCTGTCTAAGTTGTTGCGCATTTCTCTTATATACTATGCAGAACCAACTAGCCCGACAAATCGCTCTTCTGAACTGTATTTCTAGTACAGCGGGCCCTTCCTTTTGTTGCGCTCGTGAACTGTTGTATGTGTTTCTGCCTATGTCCTGTCTAAGTTGTTGCGCATTTCTCTTATATACTATGCAGAACCAACTAGCCCGACAAATCGCTCTTCTGAACTGTATTTCTAGTACAGCGGGCCCTTCCTTCTGTTGCGCTCATAAACTGTTGTATGTGTTTCTGCCTATGTCCTGTCTAAGTTGTTGCGCATTTCTCTTATATACTATGCAGAACCAACTAGCCCGACAAATCGCTCTTCTGAACTGTATTTCTAGTACAGCGGGCCCTTCCTTTTGTTGCGCTCGTGAACTGTTGTATGTGTTTCTTCCTGTGTCCTGTCTAAGTTGTTGCGCATTTCTCTTATATACTATGCAGAACCAACTAGCTCGACAAATCGCTCTTCTGAACTGTATTTCTAGTACAGCGGGCCCTTCCTTTTGTTGCGCTCGTGAACTGTTGTATGTGTTTCTTCCTGTGTCCTGTCTAAGTTGTTGCGCATTTCTCTTATATACTATGCAGAACCAACTAGCCCGACAAATCGCTCTTCTGAACTGTATTTCTAGTACAGCGGGCCCTTCCTTCTGTTGCGCTCATAAACTGTTGTATGTGTTTCTGCCTATGTCCTGTCTAAGTTGTTGCGCATTTCTCTTATATACTATGCAGAACCAACTAGCCCGACAAATCGCTCTTCTGAACTGTATTTCTAGTACAGCGGGCCCTTCCTTTTGTTGCGCTCGTGAACTGTTGTATGTGTTTCTTCCTGTGTCCTGTCTAAGTTGTTGCGCATTTCTCTTATATACTATGCAGAACCAACTAGCCCGACAAATCGCTCTTCTGAACTGTATTTCTAGTACAGCGGGCCCTTCCTTTTGTTGCGCTCGTGAACTGTTGTATGTGTTTCTTCCTGTGTCCTGTCTAAGTTGTTGCGCATTTCTCTTATATACTATGCAGAACCAACTAGCCCGACAAATCGCTCTTCTGAACTGTATTTCTAGTACAGCGGGCCCTTCCTTCTGTTGCGCTCATAAACTGTTGTATGTGTTTCTGCCTATGTCCTGTCTAAGTTGTTGCGCATTTCTCTTATATACTATGCAGAACCAACTAGCCCGACAAATCGCTCTTCTGAACTGTATTTCTAGTACAGCGGGCCCTTCCTTTTGTTGCGCTCGTGAACTGTTGTATGTGTTTCTTCCTGTGTCCTGTCTAAGTTGTTGCGCATTTCTCTTATATACTATGCAGAACCAACTAGCCCGACAAATCGCTCTTCTGAACTGTATTTCTAGTACAGCGGGCCCTTCCTTCTGTTGCGCTCATAAACTGTTGTATGTGTTTCTGCCTATGTCCTGTCTAAGTTGTTGCGCATTTCTCTTATATACTATGCAGAACCAACTAGCCCGACAAATCGCTCTTCTGAACTGTATTTCTAGTACAGCGGGCCCTTCCTTTTGTTGCGCTCGTGAACTGTTGTATGTGTTTCTTCCTGTGTCCTGTCTAAGTTGTTGCGCATTTCTCTTATATACTATGCAGAACCAACTAGCCCGACAAATCGCTCTTCTGAACTGTATTTCTAGTACAGCGGGCCCTTCCTTCTGTTGCGCTCATAAACTGTTTTATGTGTTTCTGCCTGTGTCCTGTCTAAGTTGTTGCGCATTTCTCTTATATACTATGCAGAACCAACTAGCCCGACAAATCGCTCTTCTGAACTGTATTTCTAGTACAGCGGGCCCTTCCTTCTGTTGCGCTCATAAACTGTTGTATGTGTTTCTGCCTATGTCCTGTCTAGGTTGTTGCGCATTTCTCTTATATACTATGCAGAACCAACTAGCCCGACAAATCGCTCTTCTGAACTGTATTTCTAGTACAGCGGGCCCTTCCTTCTGTTGCGCTCATAAACTGTTGTATGTGTTTCTGCCTATGTCCTGTCTAAGTTGTTGCGCATTTCTCTTATATACTATGCAGAACCAACTAGCCCGACAAATCGCTCTTCTGAACTGTATTTCTAGTACAGCGGGCCCTTCCTTTTGTTGCGCTCGTGAACTGTTGTATGTGTTTCTTCCTGTGTCCTGTCTAAGTTGTTGTGCATTTCTCTTATATACTATGCAGAACCAACTAGCCCGACAAATCGCTCTTCTGAACTGTATTTCTAGTACAGCGGGCCCTTCCTTTTGTTGCGCTCGTGAACTGTTGTATGTGTTTCTTCCTGTGTCCTCTCTATGTTGTTGCGCATTTCTCTTATATACTATGCAGAACCAACTAGCCCGACAAATCGCTCTTCTGAACTGTATTTCTAGTACAGCGGGCCCTTCCTTCTGTTGCGCTCATAAACTGTTGTATGTGTTTCTGCCTATGTCCTGTCTAAGTTGTTGCGCATTTCTCTTATATACTATGCAGAACCAACTAGCCCGACAAATCGCTCTTCTGAACTGTATTTCTAGTACAGCGGGCCCTTCCTTTTGTTGCGCTCGTGAACTGTTGTATGTGTTTCTGCCTATGTCCTGTCTAAGTTGTTGCGCATTTCTCTTATATACTATGCAGAACCAACTAGCCCGACAAATCGCTCTTCTGAACTGTATTTCTAGTACAGCGGGCCCTTCCTTCTGTTGCGCTCATAAACTGTTGTATGTGTTTCTGCCTATGTCCTGTCTAAGTTGTTGCGCATTTCTCTTATATACTATGCAGAACCAACTAGCCCGACAAATCGCTCTTCTGAACTGTATTTCTAGTACAGCGGGCCCTTCCTTTTGTTGCGCTCGTGAACTGTTGTATGTGTTTCTTCCTGTGTCCTGTCTAAGTTGTTGCGCATTTCTCTTATATACTATGCAGAACCAACTAGCTCGACAAATCGCTCTTCTGAACTGTATTTCTAGTACAGCGGGCCCTTCCTTTTGTTGCGCTCGTGAACTGTTGTATGTGTTTCTTCCTGTGTCCTGTCTAAGTTGTTGCGCATTTCTCTTATATACTATGCAGAACCAACTAGCCCGACAAATCGCTCTTCTGAACTGTATTTCTAGTACAGCGGGCCCTTCCTTCTGTTGCGCTCATAAACTGTTGTATGTGTTTCTGCCTATGTCCTGTCTAAGTTGTTGCGCATTTCTCTTATATACTATGCAGAACCAACTAGCCCGACAAATCGCTCTTCTGAACTGTATTTCTAGTACAGCGGGCCCTTCCTTTTGTTGCGCTCGTGAACTGTTGTATGTGTTTCTTCCTGTGTCCTGTCTAAGTTGTTGCGCATTTCTCTTATATACTATGCAGAACCAACTAGCCCGACAAATCGCTCTTCTGAACTGTATTTCTAGTACAGCGGGCCCTTCCTTTTGTTGCGCTCGTGAACTGTTGTATGTGTTTCTTCCTGTGTCCTGTCTAAGTTGTTGCGCATTTCTCTTATATACTATGCAGAACCAACTAGCCCGACAAATCGCTCTTCTGAACTGTATTTCTAGTACAGCGGGCCCTTCCTTCTGTTGCGCTCATAAACTGTTGTATGTGTTTCTGCCTATGTCCTGTCTAAGTTGTTGCGCATTTCTCTTATATACTATGCAGAACCAACTAGCCCGACAAATCGCTCTTCTGAACTGTATTTCTAGTACAGCGGGCCCTTCCTTTTGTTGCGCTCGTGAACTGTTGTATGTGTTTCTTCCTGTGTCCTGTCTAAGTTGTTGCGCATTTCTCTTATATACTATGCAGAACCAACTAGCCCGACAAATCGCTCTTCTGAACTGTATTTCTAGTACAGCGGGCCCTTCCTTCTGTTGCGCTCATAAACTGTTGTATGTGTTTCTGCCTATGTCCTGTCTAAGTTGTTGCGCATTTCTCTTATATACTATGCAGAACCAACTAGCCCGACAAATCGCTCTTCTGAACTGTATTTCTAGTACAGCGGGCCCTTCCTTTTGTTGCGCTCGTGAACTGTTGTATGTGTTTCTTCCTGTGTCCTGTCTAAGTTGTTGCGCATTTCTCTTATATACTATGCAGAACCAACTAGCCCGACAAATCGCTCTTCTGAACTGTATTTCTAGTACAGCGGGCCCTTCCTTCTGTTGCGCTCATAAACTGTTTTATGTGTTTCTGCCTGTGTCCTGTCTAAGTTGTTGCGCATTTCTCTTATATACTATGCAGAACCAACTAGCCCGACAAATCGCTCTTCTGAACTGTATTTCTAGTACAGCGGGCCCTTCCTTCTGTTGCGCTCATAAACTGTTGTATGTGTTTCTGCCTATGTCCTGTCTAAGTTGTTGCGCATTTCTCTTATATACTATGCAGAACCAACTAGCCCGACAAATCGCTCTTCTGAACTGTATTTCTAGTACAGCGGGCCCTTCCTTCTGTTGCGCTCATAAACTGTTGTATGTGTTTCTGCCTATGTCCTGTCTAAGTTGTTGCGCAATTCTCTTATATACTATGCAGAACCAACTAGCCCGACAAATCGCTCTTCTGAACTGTATTTCTAGTACAGCGGGCCCTTCCTTTTGTTGCGCTCGTGAACTGTTGTATGTGTTTCTGCCTATGTCCTGTCTAAGTTGTTGCGCATTTCTCTTATATACTATGCAGAACCAACTAGCCCGACAAATCGCTCTTCTGAACTGTATTTCTAGTACAGCGGGCCCTTCCTTCTGTTGCGCTCATTAACTGTTGTATGTGTTTCTGCCTATGTCCTGTCTAAGTTGTTGCGCATTTCTCTTATATACTATGCAGAACCAACTAGCCCGACAAATCGCTCTTCTGAACTGTATTTCTAGTACAGCGGGCCCTTCCTTCTGTTGCGCTCATAAACTGTTGTATGTGTTTCTGCCTATGTCCTGTCTAAGTTGTTGCGCATTTCTCTTATATACTATGCAGAACCAACTAGCCCGACAAATCGCTCTTCTGAACTGTATTTCTAGTACAGCGGGCCCTTCCTTCTGTTGCGCTCATAAACTGTTGTATGTGTTTCTGCCTATGTCCTGTCTAAGTTGTTGCGCATTTCTCTTATATACTATGCAGAACCAACTAGCCCGACAAATCGCTCTTCTGAACTGTATTTCTAGTACAGCGGGCCCTTCCTTCTGTTGCGCTCATAAACTGTTGTATGTGTTTCTGCCTATGTCCTGTCTAAGTTGTTGCGCATTTCTCTTATATACTATGCAGAACCAACTAGCCCGACAAATCGCTCTTCTGAACTGTATTTCTAGTACAGCGGGCCCTTCCTTTTGTTGCGCTCGTGAACTGTTGTATGTGTTTCTTCCTGTGTCCTGTCTAAGTTGTTGCGCATTTCTCTTATATACTATGCAGAACCAACTAGCCCGACAAATCGCTCTTCTGAACTGTATTTCTAGTACAGCGGGCCCTTCCTTTTGTTGCGCTCGTGAACTGTTGTATGTGTTTCTTCCTGTGTCCTGTCTAAGTTGTTGCGCATTTCTCTTATATACTATGCAGAACCAACTAGCCCGACAAATCGCTCTTCTGAACTGTATTTCTAGTACAGCGGGCCCTTCCTTTTGTTGCGCTCGTGAACTGTTGTATGTGTTTCTTCCTGTGTCCTGTCTAAGTTGTTGCGCATTTCTCTTATATACTATGCAGAACCAACTAGCCCGACAAATCGCTCTTCTGAACTGTATTTCTAGTACAGCGGGCCCTTCCTTCTGTTGCGCTCATAAACTGTTGTATGTGTTTCTGCCTATGTCCTGTCTAAGTTGTTGCGCATTTCTCTTATATACTATGCAGAACCAACTAGCCCGATAAATCGCTCTTCTGAACTGTATTTCTAGTACAGCGGGCCCTTCCTTTTGTTGCGCTCGTGAACTGTTGTATGTGTTTCTTCCTGTGTCCTGTCTAAGTTGTTGCGCATTTCTCTTATATACTATGCAGAACCAACTAGCCCGACAAATCGCTCTTCTGAACTGTATTTCTAGTACAGCGGGCCCTTCCTTTTGTTGCGCTCGTGAACTGTTGTATGTGTTTCTTCCTGTGTCCTGTCTAAGTTGTTGCGCATTTCTCTTATATACTATGCAGAACCAACTAGCCCGACAAATCGCTCTTCTGAACTGTATTTCTAGTACAGCGGGCCCTTCCTTCTGTTGCGCTCATAAACTGTTTTATGTGTTTCTGCCTGTGTCCTGTCTAAGTTGTTGCGCATTTCTCTTATATACTATGCAGAACCAACTAGCCCGACAAATCGCTCTTCTGAACTGTATTTCTAGTACAGCGGGCCCTTCCTTCTGTTGCGCTCATAAACTGTTGTATGTGTTTCTGCCTATGTCCTGTCTAAGTTGTTGCGCATTTCTCTTATATACTATGCAGAACCAACTAGCCCGACAAATCGCTCTTCTGAACTGTATTTCTAGTACAGCGGGCCCTTCCTTCTGTTGCGCTCATAAACTGTTGTATGTGTTTCTGCCTATGTCCTGTCTAAGTTGTTGCGCAATTCTCTTATATACTATGCAGAACCAACTAGCCCGACAAATCGCTCTTCTGAACTGTATTTCTAGTACAGCGGGCCCTTCCTTTTGTTGCGCTCGTGAACTGTTGTATGTGTTTCTGCCTATGTCCTGTCTAAGTTGTTGCGCATTTCTCTTATATACTATGCAGAACCAACTAGCCCGACAAATCGCTCTTCTGAACTGTATTTCTAGTACAGCGGGCCCTTCCTTCTGTTGCGCTCATTAACTGTTGTATGTGTTTCTGCCTATGTCCTGTCTAAGTTGTTGCGCATTTCTCTTATATACTATGCAGAACCAACTAGCCCGACAAATCGCTCTTCTGAACTGTATTTCTAGTACAGCGGGCCCTTCCTTCTGTTGCGCTCATAAACTGTTGTATGTGTTTCTGCCTATGTCCTGTCTAAGTTGTTGCGCATTTCTCTTATATACTATGCAGAACCAACTAGCCCGACAAATCGCTCTTCTGAACTGTATTTCTAGTACAGCGGGCCCTTCCTTCTGTTGCGCTCATAAACTGTTGTATGTGTTTCTGCCTATGTCCTGTCTAAGTTGTTGCGCATTTCTCTTATATACTATGCAGAACCAACTAGCCCGACAAATCGCTCTTCTGAACTGTATTTCTAGTACAGCGGGCCCTTCCTTCTGTTGCGCTCATAAACTGTTGTATGTGTTTCTGCCTATGTCCTGTCTAAGTTGTTGCGCATTTCTCTTATATACTATGCAGAACCAACTAGCCCGACAAATCGCTCTTCTGAACTGTATTTCTAGTACAGCGGGCCCTTCCTTTTGTTGCGCTCGTGAACTGTTGTATGTGTTTCTTCCTGTGTCCTGTCTAAGTTGTTGCGCATTTCTCTTATATACTATGCAGAACCAACTAGCCCGACAAATCGCTCTTCTGAACTGTATTTCTAGTACAGCGGGCCCTTCCTTTTGTTGCGCTCGTGAACTGTTGTATGTGTTTCTTCCTGTGTCCTGTCTAAGTTGTTGCGCATTTCTCTTATATACTATGCAGAACCAACTAGCCCGACAAATCGCTCTTCTGAACTGTATTTCTAGTACAGCGGGCCCTTCCTTCTGTTGCGCTCATAAACTGTTGTATGTGTTTCTGCCTATGTCCTGTCTAAGTTGTTGCGCATTTCTCTTATATACTATGCAGAACCAACTAGCCCGACAAATCGCTCTTCTGAACTGTATTTCTAGTACAGCGGGCCCTTCCTTTTGTTGCGCTCGTGAACTGTTGTATGTGTTTCTTCCTGTGTCCTGTCTAAGTTGTTGCGCATTTCTCTTATATACTATGCAGAACCAACTAGCCCGACAAATCGCTCTTCTGAACTGTATTTCTAGTACAGCGGGCCCTTCCTTTTGTTGCGCTCGTGAACTGTTGTATGTGTTTCTTCCTGTGTCCTGTCTAAGTTGTTGCGCATTTCTCTTATATACTATGCAGAACCAACTAGCCCGACAAATCGCTCTTCTGAACTGTATTTCTAGTACAGCGGGCCCTTCCTTCTGTTGCGCTCATAAACTGTTGTATGTGTTTCTGCCTATGTCCTGTCTAAGTTGTTGCGCATTTCTCTTATATACTATGCAGAACCAACTAGCCCGACAAATCGCTCTTCTGAACTGTATTTCTAGTACAGCGGGCCCTTCCTTTTGTTGCGCTCGTGAACTGTTGTATGTGTTTCTTCCTGTGTCCTGTCTAAGTTGTTGCGCATTTCTCTTATATACTATGCAGAACCAACTAGCCCGACAAATCGCTCTTCTGAACTGTATTTCTAGTACAGCGGGCCCTTCCTTCTGTTGCGCTCATAAACTGTTGTATGTGTTTCTGCCTATGTCCTGTCTAAGTTGTTGCGCATTTCTCTTATATACTATGCAGAACCAACTAGCCCGACAAATCGCTCTTCTGAACTGTATTTCTAGTACAGCGGGCCCTTCCTTTTGTTGCGCTCGTGAACTGTTGTATGTGTTTCTTCCTGTGTCCTGTCTAAGTTGTTGCGCATTTCTCTTATATACTATGCAGAACCAACTAGCCCGACAAATCGCTCTTCTGAACTGTATTTCTAGTACAGCGGGCCCTTCCTTCTGTTGCGCTCATAAACTGTTTTATGTGTTTCTGCCTGTGTCCTGTCTAAGTTGTTGCGCATTTCTCTTATATACTATGCAGAACCAACTAGCCCGACAAATCGCTCTTCTGAACTGTATTTCTAGTACAGCGGGCCCTTCCTTCTGTTGCGCTCATAAACTGTTGTATGTGTTTCTGCCTATGTCCTGTCTAAGTTGTTGCGCATTTCTCTTATATACTATGCAGAACCAACTAGCCCGACAAATCGCTCTTCTGAACTGTATTTCTAGTACAGCGGGCCCTTCCTTCTGTTGCGCTCATAAACTGTTGTATGTGTTTCTGCCTATGTCCTGTCTAAGTTGTTGCGCATTTCTCTTATATACTATGCAGAACCAACTAGCCCGACAAATCGCTCTTCTGAACTGTATTTCTAGTACAGCGGGCCCTTCCTTTTGTTGCGCTCGTGAACTGTTGTATGTGTTTCTGCCTATGTCCTGTCTAAGTTGTTGCGCATTTCTCTTATATACTATGCAGAACCAACTAGCCCGACAAATCGCTCTTCTGAACTGTATTTCTAGTACAGCGGGCCCTTCCTTCTGTTGCGCTCATAAACTGTTGTATGTGTTTCTTCCTGTGTCCTGTCTAAGTTGTTGTGCATTTCTCTTATATACTATGCAGAACCAACTAGCCCGACAAATCGCTCTTCTGAACTGTATTTCTAGTACAGCGGGCCCTTCCTTCTGTTGCGCTCATAAACTGTTGTATGTGTTTCTTCCTGTGTCCTGTCTAAGTTGTTGCGCATTTCTCTTATATACTATGCAGAACCAACTAGCCCGACAAATCGCTCTTCTGAACTGTATTTCTAGTACAGCGGGCCCTTCCTTTTGTTGCGCTCGTGAACTGTTGTATGTGTTTCTTCCTGTGTCCTGTCTAAGTTGTTGCGCATTTCTCTTATATACTATGCAGAACCAACTAGCCCGACAAATCGCTCTTCTGAACTGTATTTCTAGTACAGCGGGCCCTTCCTTCTGTTGCGCTCATAAACTGTTGTATGTGTTTCTGCCTATGTCCTGTCTAAGTTGTTGCGCATTTCTCTTATATACTATGCAGAACCAACTAGCCCGACAAATCGCTCTTCTGAACTGTATTTCTAGTACAGCGGGCCCTTCCTTCTGTTGCGCTCATAAACTGTTGTATGTGTTTCTGCCTATGTCCTGTCTAAGTTGTTGCGCATTTCTCTTATATACTATGCAGAACCAACTAGCCCGACAAATCGCTCTTCTGAACTGTATTTCTAGTACAGCGGGCCCTTCCTTCTGTTGCGCTCATAAACTGTTGTATGTGTTTCTGCCTATGTCCTGTCTAAGTTGTTGCGCATTTCTCTTATATACTATGCAGAACCAACTAGCCCGACAAATCGCTCTTCTGAACTGTATTTCTAGTACAGCGGGCCCTTCCTTCTGTTGCGCTCATAAACTGTTGTATGTGTTTCTGCCTATGTCCTGTCTAAGTTGTTGCGCATTTCTCTTATATACTATGCAGAACCAACTAGCCCGACAAATCGCTCTTCTGAACTGTATTTCTAGTACAGCGGGCCCTTCCTTCTGTTGCGCTCATAAACTGTTGTATGTGTTTCTGCCTATGTCCTGTCTAAGTTGTTGCGCATTTCTCTTATATACTATGCAGAACCAACTAGCCCGACAAATCGCTCTTCTGAACTGTATTTCTAGTACAGCGGGCCCTTCCTTTTGTTGCGCTCGTGAACTGTTGTATGTGTTTCTGCCTATGTCCTGTCTCAGTTGTTGCGCATTTCTCTTATATACTATGCAGAACCAACTAGCCCGACAAATCGCTCTTCTGAACTGTATTTCTAGTACAGCGGGCCCTTCCTTCTGTTGCGCTCATAAACTGTTGTATGTGTTTCTGCCTATGTCCTGTCTAAGTTGTTGCGCATTTCTCTTATATACTATGCAGAACCAACTAGCCCGACAAATCGCTCTTCTGAACTGTATTTCTAGTACAGCGGGCCCTTCCTTCTGTTGCGCTCATAAACTGTTGTATGTGTTTCTGCCTATGTCCTGTCTAAGTTGTTGCGCATTTCTCTTATATACTATGCAGAACCAACTAGCCAGACAAATCGCTCTTCTGAACTGTATTTCTAGTACAGCGGGCCCTTCCTTTTGTTGCGCTCGTGAACTGTTGTATGTGTTTCTTCCTGTGTCCTGTCTAAGTTGTTGTGCATTTCTCTTATATACTATGCAGAACCAACTAGCCCGACAAATCGCTCTTCTGAACTGTATTTCTAGTACAGCGGGCCCTTCCTTTTGTTGCGCTCGTGAACTGTTGTATGTGTTTCTTCCTGTGTCCTGTCTAAGTTGTTGTGCATTTCTCTTATATACTATGCAGAACCAACTAGCCCGACAAATCGCTCTTCTGAACTGTATTTCTAGTACAGCAGGCCCTTCCTTTTGTTGCGCTCATAAACTGTTGTATGTGTTTCTGCCTATGTCCTGTCTAAGTTGTTGCGCATTTCTCTTATATACTATGCAGAACCAACTAGCCCGACAAATCGCTCTTCTGAACTGTATTTCTAGTACAGCGGGCCCTTCCTTCTGTTGCGCTCATAAACTGTTGTATGTGTTTCTGCCTATGTCCTGTCTAAGTTGTTGCGCATTTCTCTTATATACTATGCAGAACCAACTAGCCCGACAAATCGCTCTTCTGAACTGTATTTCTAGTACAGCGGGCCCTTCCTTCTGTTGCGCTCATAAACTGTTGTATGTGTTTCTGCCTATGTCCTGTCTAAGTTGTTGCGCATTTCTCTTATATACTATGCAGAACCAACTAGCCCGACAAATCGTTCTTCTGAACTGTATTTCTAGTACAGCAGGCCCTTCCTTTTGTTGCGCTCGTGAACTGTTGTATGTGTTTCTTCCTGTGTCCTGTCTAAGTTGTTGTGCATTTCTCTTATATACTATGCAGAACCAACTAGCCCGACAAATCGCTCTTCTGAACTGTATTTCTAGTACAGCGGGCCCTTCCTTTTGTTGCGCTCGTGAACTGTTGTATGTGTTTCTTCCTGTGTCCTGTCTAAGTTGTTGTGCATTTCTCTTATATACTATGCAGAACCAACTAGCCCGACAAATCGCTCTTCTGAACTGTATTTCTAGTACAGCGGGCCCTTCCTTTTGTTGCGCTCGTGAACTGTTGTATGTGTTTCTTCCTGTGTCCTGTCTAAGTTGTTGTGCATTTCTCTTATATACTATGCAGAACCAACTAGCCCGACAAATCGCTCTTCTGAACTGTATTTCTAGTACAGCAGGCCCTTCCTTTTGTTGCGCTCGTGAACTGTTGTATGTGTTTCTTCCTGTGTCCTGTCTAAGTTGTTGTGCATTTCTCTTATATACTATGCAGAACCAACTAGCCCGACAAATCGCTCTTCTGAACTGTATTTCTAGTACAGCAGGCCCTTCCTTTTGTTGCGCTCGTGAACTGTTGTATGTGTTTCTTCCTGTGTCCTGTCTAAGTTGTTGTGCATTTCTCTTATATACTATGCAGAACCAACTAGCCCGACAAATCGCTCTTCTGAACTGTATTTCTAGTACAGCGGGCCCTTCCTTTTGTTGCGCTCGTGAACTGTTGTATGTGTTTCTTCCTGTGTCCTGTCTAAGTTGTTGTGCATTTCTCTTATATACTATGCAGAACCAACTAGCCCGACAAATCGCTCTTCTGAACTGTATTTCTAGTACAGCAGGCCCTTCCTTTTGTTGCGCTCGTGAACTGTTGTATGTGTTTCTTCCTGTGTCCTGTCTAAGTTGTTGTGCATTTCTCTTATATACTATGCAGAACCAACTAGCCCGACAAATCGCTCTTCTGAACTGTATTTCTAGTACAGCGGGCCCTTCCTTTTGTTGCGCTCGTGAACTGTTGTATGTGTTTCTTCCTGTGTCCTGTCTAAGTTGTTGTGCATTTCTCTTAATACTATGCAGAACCAACTAGCCCGACAAATCGCTCTTCTGAACTGTATTTCTAGTACAGCAGGCCCTTCCTTTTGTTGCGCTCGTGAACTGTTGTATGTGTTTCTTCCTGTGTCCTGTCTAAGTTGTTGTGCATTTCTCTTATATACTATGCAGAACCAACTAGCCCGACAAATCGCTCTTCTGAACTGTATTTCTAGTACAGCAGGCCCTTCCTTTTGTTGCGCTCGTGAACTGTTGTATGTGTTTCTTCCTGTGTCCTGTCTAAGTTGTTGTGCATTTCTCTTATATACTATGCAGAACCAACTAGCCCGACAAATCGCTCTTCTGAACTGTATTTCTAGTACAGCAGGCCCTTCCTTTTGTTGCGCTCGTGAACTGTTGTATGTGTTTCTTCCTGTGTCCTGTCTAAGTTGTTGTGCATTTCTCTTATATACTATGCAGAACCAACTAGCCCGACAAATCGCTCTTCTGAACTGTATTTCTAGTACAGCAGGCCCTTCCTTTTGTTGCGCTCGTGAACTGTTGTATGTGTTTCTTCCTGTGTCCTGTCTAAGTTGTTGTGCATTTCTCTTATATACTATGCAGAACCAACTAGCCCGACAAATCGCTCTTCTGAACTGTATTTCTAGTACAGCAGGCCCTTCCTTTTGTTGCGCTCATAAACTGTTGTATGTGTTTCTGCCTATGTCCTGTCTAGGTTGTTGCGCATTTCTCTTATATACTATGCAGAACCAACTAGCCCGACAAATCGCTCTTCTGAACTGTATTTCTAGTACAGCAGGCCCTTCCTTTTGTTGCGCTCGTGAACTGTTGTATGTGTTTCTTCCTGTGTCCTGTCTAAGTTGTTGTGCATTTCTCTTATATACTATGCAGAACCAACTAGCCCGACAAATCGCTCTTCTGAACTGTATTTCTAGTACAGCAGGCCCTTCCTTTTGTTGCGCTCGTGAACTGTTGTATGTGTTTCTTCCTGTGTCCTGTCTAAGTTGTTGCGCATTTCTCTTATATACTATGCAGAACCAACTAGCCCGACAAATCGCTCTTCTGAACTGTATTTCTAGTACAGCAGGCCCTTCCTTTTGTTACGCTCGTGAACTGTTGTATGTGTTTCTTCCTGTGTCCTGTCTAAGTTGTTGTGCATTTCTCTTATATACTATGCAGAACCAACTAGCCCGACAAATCGCTCTTCTGAACTGTATTTCTAGTACAGCAGGCCCTTCCTTTTGTTGCGCTCGTGAACTGTTGTATGTGTTTCTTCCTGTGTCCTGTCTAAGTTGTTGCGCATTTCTCTTATATACTATGCAGAACCAACTAGCCCGACAAATCGCTCTTCTGAACTGTATTTCTAGTACAGCAGGCCCTTCCTTCTGTTGCGCTCATAAACTGTTGTATGTGTTTCTGCCTATGTCCTGTCTAAGTTGTTGCGCATTTCTCTTATATACTATGCAGAACCAACTAGCCCGACAAATCGCTCTTCTGAACTGTATTTCTAGTACAGCAGGCCCTTCCTTTTGTTGCGCTCGTGAACTGTTGTATGTGTTTCTTCCTGTGTCCTGTCTAAGTTGTTGCGCATTTCTCTTATGTACTATGCAGAACCAACTAGCCCGACAAATCGCTCTTCTGAACTGTATTTCTAGTACAGCAGGCCCTTCCTTCTGTTGCGCTCATAAACTGTTGTATGTGTTTCTGCCTATGTCCTGTCTAAGTTGTTGCGCATTTCTCTTATATACTATGCAGAACCAACTAGCCCGACAAATCGCTCTTCTGAACTGTATTTCTAGTACAGCGGGCCCTTCCTTCTGTTGCGCTCATAAACTGTTGTATGTGTTTCTTCCTGTGTCCTGTCTAAGTTGTTGTGCACTTCTCTTATATACTATGCAGAACCAACTAGCCCGACAAATCGCTCTTCTGAACTGTATTTCTAGTACAGCGGGGCCTTCCTTCTGTTGCGCTCATAAACTGTTGTATGTGTTTCTGCCTATGTCCTGTCTAAGTTGTTGCGCATTTCTCTTATATACTATGCAGAACCAACTAGCCCGACAAATCGCTCTTCTGAACTGTATTTCTAGTACAGCGGGCCCTTCCTTCTGTTGCGCTCATAAACTGTTGTATGTGTTTCTGCCTATGTCCTGTCTAAGTTGTTGCGCATTTCTCTTATATACTATGCAGAACCAACTAGCCCGACAAATCGCTCTTCTGAACTGTATTTCTAGTACAGCGGGCCCTTCCTTCTGTTGCGCTCATAAACTGTTGTATGTGTTTCTGCCTATGTCCTGTCTAAGTTGTTGTGCATTTCTCTTATATACTATGCAGAACCAACTAGCCCGACAAATCGCTCTTCTGAACTGTATTTCTAGTACAGCGGGCCCTTCCTTCTGTTGCGCTCATAAACTGTTGTATGCGTTTCTGCCTATGTCCTGTCTAAGTTGTTGCGCATTTCTCTTATATACTATGCAGAACCAACTAGCCCGACAAATCGCTCTTCTGAACTGTATTTCTAGTACAGCGGGCCCTTCCTTTTGTTGCGCTCGTGAACTGTTGTATGTGTTTCTTCCTGTGTCCTGTCTAAGTTGTTGCGCATTTCTCTTATATACTATGCAGAACCAACTAGCCCGACAAATCGCTCTTCTGAACTGTATTTCTAGTACAGCGGGGCCTTCCTTCTGTTGCGCTCATAAACTGTTGTATGTGTTTCTGCCTATGTCCTGTCTAAGTTGTTGTGCATTTCTCTTATATACTATGCAGAACCAACTAGCCCGACAAATCGCTCTTCTGAACTGTATTTCTAGTACAGCGGGGCCTTCCTTCTGTTGCGCTCATAAACTGTTGTATGTGTTTCTGCCTATGTCCTGTCTAAGTTGTTGCGCATTTCTCTTATATACTATGCAGAACCAACTAGCCCGACAAATCGCTCTTCTGAACTGTATTTCTAGTACAGCGGGCCCTTCCTTCTGTTGCGCTCATAAACTGTTGTATGTGTTTCTGCCTATGTCCTGTCTAAGTTGTTGCGCATTTCTCTTATATACTATGCAGAACCAACTAGCCCGACAAATCGCTCTTCTGAACTGTATTTCTAGTACAGCAGGCCCTTCCTTCTGTTGCGCTCATAAACTGTTGTATGTGTTTCTGCCTATGTCCTGTCTAAGTTGTTGCGCATTTCTCTTATATACTATGCAGAACCAACTAGCCCGACAAATCGCTCTTCTGAACTGTATTTCTAGTACAGCGGGCCCTTCCTTCTGTTGCGCTCATAAACTGTTGTATGTGTTTCTTCCTGTGTCCTGTCTAAGTTGTTGTGCACTTCTCTTATATACTATGCAGAACCAACTAGCCCGACAAATCGCTCTTCTGAACTGTATTTCTAGTACAGCGGGGCCTTCCTTCTGTTGCGCTCATAAACTGTTGTATGTGTTTCTGCCTATGTCCTGTCTAAGTTGTTGCGCATTTCTCTTATATACTATGCAGAACCAACTAGCCCGACAAATCGCTCTTCTGAACTGTATTTCTAGTACAGCGGGCCCTTCCTTCTGTTGCGCTCATAAACTGTTGTATGTGTTTCTGCCTATGTCCTGTCTAAGTTGTTGCGCATTTCTCTTATATACTATGCAGAACCAACTAGCCCGACAAATCGCTCTTCTGAACTGTATTTCTAGTACAGCGGGCCCTTCCTTCTGTTGCGCTCATAAACTGTTGTATGTGTTTCTGCCTATGTCCTGTCTAAGTTGTTGTGCATTTCTCTTATATACTATGCAGAACCAACTAGCCCGACAAATCGCTCTTCTGAACTGTATTTCTAGTACAGCGGGGCATTCCTTCTGTTGCGCTCATAAACTGTTGTATGTGTTTCTGCCTATGTCCTGTCTAAGTTGTTGCGCATTTCTCTTATATACTATGCAGAACCAACTAGCCCGACAAATCGCTCTTCTGAACTGTATTTCTAGTACAGCGGGCCCTTCCTTTTGTTGCGCTCGTGAACTGTTGTATGTGTTTCTTCCTGTGTCCTGTCTAAGTTGTTGCGCATTTCTCTTATATACTATGCAGAACCAACTAGCCCGACAAATCGCTCTTCTGAACTGTATTTCTAGTACAGCGGGGCCTTCCTTCTGTTGCGCTCATAAACTGTTGTATGTGTTTCTGCCTATGTCCTGTCTAAGTTGTTGTGCATTTCTCTTATATACTATGCAGAACCAACTAGCCCGACAAATCGCTCTTCTGAACTGTATTTCTAGTACAGCGGGGCCTTCCTTCTGTTGCGCTCATAAACTGTTGTATGTGTTTCTGCCTATGTCCTGTCTAAGTTGTTGCGCATTTCTCTTATATACTATGCAGAACCAACTAGCCCGACAAATCGCTCTTCTGAACTGTATTTCTAGTACAGCGGGCCCTTCCTTCTGTTGCGCTCATAAACTGTTGTATGTGTTTCTGCCTATGTCCTGTCTAAGTTGTTGCGCATTTCTCTTATATACTATGCAGAACCAACTAGCCCGACAAATCGCTCTTCTGAACTGTATTTCTAGTACAGCGGGGCCTTCCTTCTGTTGCGCTCATAAACTGTTGTATGTGTTTCTGCCTATGTCCTGTCTAAGTTGTTGCGCATTTCTCTTATATACTATGCAGAACCAACTAGCCCGACAAATCGCTCTTCTGAACTGTATTTCTAGTACAGCGGGGCCTTCCTTCTGTTGCGCTCATAAACTGTTGTATGTGTTTCTGCCTATGTCCTGTCTAAGTTGTTGCGCATTTCTCTTATATACTATGCAGAACCAACTAGCCCGACAAATCGCTCTTCTGAACTGTATTTCTAGTACAGCAGGCCCTTCCTTTTGTTGCGCTCGTGAACTGTTGTATGTGTTTCTTCCTGTGTCCTGTCTAAGTTGTTGTGCATTTCTCTTATATACTATGCAGAACCAACTAGCCCGACAAATCGCTCTTCTGAACTGTATTTCTAGTACAGCAGGCCCTTCCTTTTGTTGCGCTCGTGAACTGTTGTATGTGTTTCTTCCTGTGTCCTGTCTAAGTTGTTGTGCATTTCTCTTATATACTATGCAGAACCAACTAGCCCGACAAATCGCTCTTCTGAACTGTATTTCTAGTACAGCAGGCCCTTCCTTTTGTTGCGCTCGTGAACTGTTGTATGTGTTTCTTCCTGTGTCCTGTCTAAGTTGTTGCGCATTTCTCTTATATACTATGCAGAACCAACTAGCCCGACAAATCGCTCTTCTGAACTGTATTTCTAGTACAGCGGGGCCTTCCTTCTGTTGCGCTCATAAACTGTTGTATGTGTTTCTGCCTATGTCCTGTCTAAGTTGTTGTGCATTTCTCTTATATACTATGCAGAACCAACTAGCCCGACAAATCGCTCTTCTGAACTGTATTTCTAGTACAGCGGGCCCTTCCTTCTGTTGCGCTCATAAACTGTTGTATGTGTTTCTGCCTATGTCCTGTCTAAGTTGTTGCGCATTTCTCTTATATACTATGCAGAACCAACTAGCCCGACAAATCGCTCTTCTGAACTGTATTTCTAGTACAGCGGGGCCTTCCTTCTGTTGCGCTCATAAACTGTTGTATGTGTTTCTGCCTATGTCCTGTCTAAGTTGTTGCGCATTTCTCTTATATACTATGCAGAACCAACTAGCCCGACAAATCGCTCTTCTGAACTGTATTTCTAGTACAGCAGGCCCTTCCTTTTGTTGCGCTCGTGAACTGTTGTATGTGTTTCTTCCTGTGTCCTGTCTAAGTTGTTGTGCATTTCTCTTATATACTATGCAGAACCAACTAGCCCGACAAATCGCTCTTCTGAACTGTATTTCTAGTACAGCAGGCCCTTCCTTTTGTTGCGCTCGTGAACTGTTGTATGTGTTTCTTCCTGTGTCCTGTCTAAGTTGTTGTGCATTTCTCTTATATACTATGCAGAACCAACTAGCCCGACAAATCGCTCTTCTGAACTGTATTTCTAGTACAGCAGGCCCTTCCTTTTGTTGCGCTCGTGAACTGTTGTATGTGTTTCTTCCTGTGTCCTGTCTAAGTTGTTGCGCATTTCTCTTATATACTATGCAGAACCAACTAGCCCGACAAATCGCTCTTCTGAACTGTATTTCTAGTACAGCGGGGCCTTCCTTCTGTTGCGCTCATAAACTGTTGTATGTGTTTCTGCCTATGTCCTGTCTAAGTTGTTGTGCATTTCTCTTATATACTATGCAGAACCAACTAGCCCGACAAATCGCTCTTCTGAACTGTATTTCTAGTACAGCGGGCCCTTCCTTCTGTTGCGCTCATAAACTGTTGTATGTGTTTCTGCCTATGTCCTGTCTAAGTTGTTGCGCATTTCTCTTATATACTATGCAGAACCAACTAGCCCGACAAATCGCTCTTCTGAACTGTATTTCTAGTACAGCGGGGCCTTCCTTCTGTTGCGCTCATAAACTGTTGTATGTGTTTCTGCCTATGTCCTGTCTAAGTTGTTGCGCATTTCTCTTATATACTATGCAGAACCAACTAGCCCGACAAATCGCTCTTCTGAACTGTATTTCTAGTACAGCAGGCCCTTCCTTTTGTTGCGCTCGTGAACTGTTGTATGTGTTTCTTCCTGTGTCCTGTCTAAGTTGTTGTGCATTTCTCTTATATACTAGGAGGAGACTCATTTCGCTCAACAGTCAGATGCATGATGGCACGTATGTCTGGAATTTTTGAAGCAGTCAAAGACTCTAAATTGCATATACGTTGCATTCTGAGTTTACCTAAGTAACTAAACCTTCTGGGAAGGCTGCTTTGTGGCAGTGATAATCGCTCGGAAATTAATCGCGGTGTCATCCTATTTATACTCAAGTGAAAACTCGTTTAGACGGGGCAGCAATATCATTCCCTGCTTCGAAAGTAAGAACAACAGAGTTCTCTATCAACAACCTCGTTAACAAATCCGCCAGCTTCTCACTTTTCTAACGGAAAGGCTTGAAGCAATCTGGACGCCTAGCCGGTAGTCGGAAATGAGCGTATCCCAGCCGTCGTTGATCAGAAAAAAGCCTTACCAACCCGATAAGTTACGCACCCTTCTTTTATCGCCATCCTTCCCTCTTTCGTAACGTTTTGTCAGTAATCCCTCGTTTATTGGCGATTAGAGCGAAATAACTTCGGTGACGGCGGTGGCAGTTGCGCGGACGGCTTTCTTTCTAGTGCCTCCAGGAAGCGCCAGCTATTACGACATACGCTGCAAGTGCATTTCCTGGGCGCGGCGGTAGCGGTGCTTGGAAAGCGGACGAATTAAAACGAAGCTACCGCAGCACCGGCGCATACGAGCACCGAAAGGTTTGAAAGCCGTGCAGAGCGGCAGGGCTTCTCGTCGCCACCGGCAGGCGGCGCCAGGCAGCAACAAATGACCGGCTGCCCGAAGCCCGGAAAGCAACACACCGGCAGCTAGCGGAAGAAGCGCGCACTGGTTGTAGCGGCAAGGGCACTTCCTGCGAGTTGGGAGCCGCAATCTGCAGCTTTCAGCTTTTCTTCATTGCCCCTGATTTGTAGTAGCAACGAGTGTTGAGGGTTTTTCCCCATGGGGGAAGGGGGGGGGGGGGGGGACCGTCATGTGACCCGCGCAATTTGCCGGATTTCACACTCTAGTTTTGAACTCTGCCGGCTCCTCGCAGTGTGCACAGACGCCGTTTTTCGCCTACAAGCTAATGGTCCAAGTTCTCATGAGGTAAGCATTTCTTCAATGCAGCGCTTATTAGGGTTCAGATAACCAATTTTACTGCGGTACTAATGTATCTTGTCGAGCTATGTACTGAAGAAATTTCAGCGTGCCCTGCACTTGAGGGAAGTTGCAACGGTTTTAATATTTTATGCGCGCGGCGGAACGAGTAGTTTTCTGACGATGCTCAGAGCACAGGCCAGAAAAAAAAAGATCCGCAAATGGGAACAAACGTTGTCGGATGATGCTAGCTGTGAATACGTTCATACTAGAAATCGAAGGAATCAATTAAGTGCTGGCCCGAATATAGAGAGATGACAATGGAACAATGGTTTCAGATCTCATTTAACTACACTTTTTTTTTTCTACAGCGGTAACATTCAGGTCCTTGCAGCAGCTGTTATGCTTTCTTTCTAAACGCTTTACAAAAGATTATTCAAAGTAAGACTTGCAAAATTGAAGGAGTAAGAGAAAAAAAAATCAGAGATTAGTAGAAAAAGTAATTTTTATACATGGAACACGCAGCCATGTGGGCAGTAACTGTGAGAATAACTGTCATCTTGTGGTGTGTAATTAACTAAATTTATTAGTTTGCTCTCCTTCACTGCAGCAATCATGCTTGCCTATATTACAGACTTAGACATATGACCGCGAGCACTGAAGAAGAGTTGAGGGGGAACTTCTGTTTGCGAGCCGAGCCAAAGTTTCGACAACGGGACTTGTCTTCGTTGTGCGAAGAAGACAAGTCCTAAGACGGACAAGTAGCCTTGCCGAAAGGTTGGCTCAACGTGCGAACTAATGCTCGCCTCAAGTTTTCTAGAGTGCCCTTTCATGCTATCTACACATTTTCTTTCTCCCGATCTACCCTGACTTAGAGATAGTGGCATTTAATGGCTGTTCTATATTGTTGAATTTATAATCCTAGAAACCGCCAAATCACTGTTCAGATGGAGCATGGTGTAGGATGTTTCTTCAAGCAATTCATAATCTTTTCGAGAGCGAGTCAATATTACTGTTGTCAGTAAGTGGTCATTGTTGTAAGGTGAAGCCCCATATGCATCGCCAGACTAGTTTCGCGTCAAATTTCTCAATCTGACATCCGTAATTAGACGGATTGCGCTGCAATTTTTGAAGTGCGCGGATACATCAGTAAAAAGTTACTGAAAATTTACAAAACAGAGTAGTCATCAAATGCCGCTGTCTCTAACATTTTAATACAAACGCGTATGCTATCGATAGTGGCTAAATAGTTAATTATTGCGTCTAGTTAATTACTGAAGTTACGATGACAATTATCCTCACATTTACATACGAATGGTCACATACCCATGCGCAAAAAACACTTTTTGTGTAGTAATCCCTGTATATGCCTAAAAGATGATTACATTCTAGGTTTTATTACCCTATATGTCGTCCTGGAAATAATGTGAGCGACTACCGAATTCTTAGTTTTCTCATGCTTCATTTGCTCCGAGAGAGCAGGCTATCGGAAATTTCAATTTTAGGCAGCATTCACAAACCACTGGCTAGGAGAGCTGTCGAGATTTTGAGATTTTCTGCAGTTTCTTACGTCTTTTTATCTGGCAGTGTGAAACATTAGGGCGATTAATTTGGCTATATTCTATTAGCTTGTACTTTGCTGCAAATAATTGCAATTATCATTATAGGCGTTTTTATGTGGCCATTTCACAATAATGTTCTCTTCGGTGCCCATCAAGTCTTCGTGCATAATTCCTAGTCTCACTCGCGCAACGTATTTGTTGCCAGCCCTGGCTACCATACACCTTCTATCAGACCAACTCCATTACCCTAAGCCACCAGAGCTTATGATTCCATCAAAATAAATACGTTGCCCATTGTTCTTAGCTTGAGCTAACATATCGTCAAGTCCCATTTATTTTCCGACACATTCTGGTCTGTTCCGATCTTTTCACATTTCATCTGGCATCTGCCTTTCAATAGCTTCCAGAGCTGTTCTTAATACAGGTTTTCCTTAAAGTTTCAATCCTGTAGGCTAGCACTGGCAGGGTACCCGTGTTAAATTTATTTAATTTGACGAATATGCCGGCAAACTTTCGTTTCAGATATGACAGCAACTAAGAAATTCACTTAAGTACGCTTTGCTAGTTATTTCACGCTCGTGATCTGCTTGGTTCACCGGTCACGAACTGGCTTAACTAGATATATTCCTGCACTTATTCCAATGCTTCGCTGCCAGTAGTGATGTCGCGGAATGCCAGTATAGAAGTCCCGGCAATTCCATCCCAGCAGTTCTGAACAATACTTCGAGTGTTTATATGCTAATTTTGACGCACGTCGTTCTTTCGCCGGCATGTGCCTTGAGTCGTGCTGTCAAATTCCATTCTTGATTTACTTAGCAATGCAACGCCTGCACGAAAATGAAAAATACTGAAGTACTTTCGACGAGCATGTCGTTATCCATTCTTCCCAACCAATTTTTATGATTAGTTCTTTTGAACACGAGGTGTTAGGTAGAGCAAAGAACCTGTCCTTACCTGGCAATATTCGCATTGTGAATTTTATCAGTTTCTCTACGGAGATCCGTGGTGGCTTGGCAGGCGCTACTAATCTTTACTACTTTCTTCACTATAAATGCATTTTCTGCTTTCAAATTACGCAGGACCTGCATGCTATCAAAGTTTAAAATGAACCGTTTCTCAAAATGTTTGGGGATTTTATATGAAGGTGGTTTGAATTTTGAGTATTTTTCTCCCATAAGTGATGACGTAAATCTTGTCCGTTGTGGAGCGTTCTAGTTCTTTAGACGACCTAAATCAGAAGGGTTTCAGGAGTCTTGGTTCTCATATAAACAATAAATATTGTATGCAGTGGGCATTAAATTTGCCGTTTCATTTTTTCAATTCTTTCGCAAAGGCTTTCGCAAAAGCTTTCGAGTGAATCAGGGTAACTTCAACTTTTTTTTTTTTTCAAAATTGCGCTCGAGGTCGTGTAGCCTTCTGTATACAGGGTGGGACGTTTCCCTATCTTAATGTCCCCGCCGTCCTTAACAGATGCTTCATGCTTCGTATAGTTTCGTTGAGGCAGCTCTTTGTGAATGAAAATTGCAAGCAGCATTTCGGTACACAGTAGAAAACGTACACAATGCAGACTAAAGGGACAACATATTGAAGCTTTCATGAGAAACACTTTATTCTACAAGAACTGTGACAACAGCAGTAGAATGCGTGTTCTCGTCGGGCGTGAGAATCCCATTACCATACTACCTCCTTCATACTTGGACAATTATTTGGATGAAACAAGTATAAGCCCACCTCCATTGCCTCCATCGCAAGAGCAATTTATTAAAATCAAGCATCCACATTACCTTTCGGTAACGCTGCTGTTATTCCTTGCAGCCTTAAGTATTGGTCGCAGCTGCTTTTTATAATGCTCCGGGGGTTATGAGAACGAGAGTGATATAAATGAAACCGTATATATATATACGCGAGATACCATTTTTTCTGGTGTGTGTGTGTGTGTGTGTGTGTGTGTGTGTGTGTGTGTGTGTGTGTGTGTGTGTGTGTGTGTGTGTGTGTGTGTGTGTGTGTGTGTGTGTGTGTGTGTGTGTGTGTGTGTGTGTGTGTGTGTGTGTGTGTGTGTGTGTGTGTGTGTGTGTGTGTGTGTGTGTGTGTGTGTGTGTGTGTGTGTGTGTGTGTGTGTGTGTGTGTGTGTGTGTGTGTGTGTGTGTGTGTGTGTGTGTGTGTGTGTGTGTGTGTGTGTGTGTGTGTGTGTGTGTGTGTGTGTGTGTGTGTGTGTGTGTGTGTGTGTGTGTGTGTGTGTGTGTGTGTGTGTGTGTGTGTGTGTGTGTGTGTGTGTGTGTGTGTGTGTGTGTGTGTGTGTGTGTGTGTGTGTGTGTGTGTGTGTGTGTGTGTGTGTGTGTGTGTGTGTGTGTGTGTGTGTGTGTGTGTGTGTGTGGTTATGAAAATGATTTCGCAATGAATAACGTCAGCTCCTGGATTTTAAAGGTTCGATAAAAATTACTGCCGACAAATAGGGTGTAAATGAGCAGATACAAGGATTTCCAATACTATTGTTTGTACCCACGCAGGCGCGCTTTACATGACTGCAGCAACGAGATTTAGTTACCCGCAATGCGTGAATTGGTGCTTTTCTTGCACTTACCAGTGCATATTGTCACGTTCACGTGACGACATTGCGCAAGCTACGTTTTGTAATATTATATTGTTTCTTTTCAGAAGCAGCCTCCGACTCGAGCAAGAAGCGGATTCACTGGCGGGATTGTTTTCCCGAGTCTCAAATGATACGATTAGCTTTCAGGAGAATACTTCCTCTCGACCTAACATGGTTTTGTAGAGAATCCGATATTCTATAAGAATGCGCTCTACAATACAAGACTCAGTGAAAGATTCTACTTTCTTACGAGCATATCAGAAGGCAGTAAGGGCACATATATTGGTCGCAAATAATGCGCATGCATCAGATAGGAAGCACAGCTTTTAGAATCATGAGAGCATATCGCCCTCCCCCTCCCTCTTTCCTGATGATTTAGAGAGCCCCCAAAAATATTTGGGGGACACTTAGGCTCCGCCTTCAGTGGCATGACGCGACATAAGTGGCTCCTGTTTTCCAGTTCTCAGAGCAGATGGTCGTTCACGTGCAGTCTCTTTGTTACTAGCCTAATCACTAGTCTAGCTAATAACTGGTGCCTTTATTATTTGACGCGTACACGTTATCCTAAAATCGTAAGCTCGAGTTGGCAGTTACCGCCAACCCGGTCATGTCATATGCTCTGGCGAAATAACGAAACCGGACAATCAATAAATTCCCGAACATGTGACCTGCAAAATAAAACCTATTATGAACAAGGCCGTGGTTTTGCTCTCACAACGCCTATGCCTTATCTTCTAGAGAAAGTGCCTTCAACGCTGCTGCGGTAAAAGCTTCCGTCGGATCAGTATTGAGCTACATTTAGAGAGGAATGCCGCCGCGGCGAATCAGTGGTCAGAGCACTCGACGGTTAAACCCGAAGACGCGGCTTCAAAGTCTGTCGTGGCGGCCAGTTTTCCATGGAGCGAAAAACAAGATGATTGTGTAAAGTCAGCATAAGTTAAAGAACTTCGGTTGGTCGAAAGTCACCCAGAAACCTTAATTATGGCGTCCATATAGCGTGATTTGTTGCTTTCGGATGTTAAAGGAAAAAGATTTCGAGAGGAATATATGGAAGTCATTCAATTACGTTACCATGGCAGCGACTCTATCCCTGTTAATTTGGTTATAAAATGCCGCAGAAGAATGAGTGGACCATAACCACATAAAATGTTCTCCATCTGAAACGTTTCAGAAGCACGCGTCCTCTGGATCTAAGGTGCTAGGGATAGTGAGGGCTTATGAACATTTTTGGGAATGAACGGTGTAAAAGTTCTATTTAAGGCCACCACCCTGGTTGATGCTAAAGAAACTGCTCTCTTAGAAGTCTGAAACGTTTTCACCGGTTCTTATTATATAATTGCAGCAGCTTATTTGTAACGTGTCACCGATTTGTTCAACGTCGCTAGTACCGCCTTCAAATCAATGTAAAGCTGAAAAGCACTTCCTCACCAATGCCTAAGGCAGTACAGTTGCGATGGACTTGGTACGCGTTGATGAAGTCGTGCTTCACGTTTAATGTGAACTCCCTAGTTCACGAGGTCTAAAACGCCTAACTGTTCCCTGAACTACAGAAATGGCAGGATCTACCAACTCGGGGTTCAAAGTTAAGATGGGCGGTGAGGCCAAAGTTCAGCCTTCCGGAACTCTGTAAACCCCTAATTGGACACGTCACCCCTAAGCCACCCAGACACTCTCTTGAAGTGTGATTAAATTGGGGAATTTCGGGCACCACGCGTGACAATACTCCTCGCGAGCACACTTATGGCGAACTCTACTGAATACACGTTACAATTTAAAACAAGGCATTCTTTCTGCAAATATTACTAAAATTTATAATTACAGCTCATAAATTACGAAATAACAGCAATATTACAAAATACTCCGAGCACCGTTGAATGATATTGTCACGTAGTGGTGACGAGGTCGACGACACAAATGAAGAGTCGGTGACTGCACTAAAGAAACTCTTTATTTGGGCTGACTTGCGCCCGCAAAAGAACTAAGCAACTCGGCGGCGGCGATAGAAACAAACGCGCTCGTCGATCGTCGAACAAAGAATGCTCGTCACACTCGGCAACGCTCAATTTAAAGACTGCACAGAAGAATCTAGATAACGTCGCAAACAGCTACCAGCACGGGCTGGAACATTGTGGAAAGACAAGCGAGTGGCCGGAACCTTCGAGACAGATCTCGGTGCGTCTTGCGCTACAACAAAACTGATAAAGGTGTGACTCGCGACATCGAGCAGTAACAAACAAAGATTACGGAACTGATACGCGGTCCAGAATCAGAGTGATAAGCCTGTATGCCGGCGGCTGTTAAAAAACAACAAATACTGTTTTGAAGGTTTCGCGGCAATATCAAACAATATATCTTTGGTTTTGCTCAGCTTTGCTTTTGCGATTTTTTTAATTCTTGGCTGAAGTTACGTGAAACACCTTCTAAATTATTTTCATGTAGTTGGGCACGTAGACATACCAGGCATCCTAGTTTAAGGTAACCAATGATTTGATAAGAAAATCCTCAGAACACTGAAGAATGGATGCTTACGTTTGAGAATGCGCAAGCATTGCGTTACTGAGATTACGTTACTTTGCAAAGTTTTTATTCATTTGCACAATGGGTATCAGTCGTGACTTTGACCGTGAGTCATGGCTACGTGTAATGTTTTACGTGTAACCCCTCATGTAATGTCCCCTGTGGACCCTTGAGGAAACAATAAATAAATAAAAAAGTATGCACTTCACACTACTTTGCATTGTAAAGCATTGGGTTGTGCTACAGCTGACCAATCAGCACTCGGCCATATTGCCCTGCCGACAACCACCTGGTAAGGGCATTTACGCGAGGAGTGCGGTAATGTATGCAGCCCAAGTTAACAGGAGTAGCATAGATATAAAGCTCGGCTTTAGCTAAGGAGCACGAACGTGCCGTGCCCTCTTAGCAAAGGAATAGAGGATCTGGATATATAGGACGCCAAAGGTTCCGGTCCGTTCCATTCCTATCTCAAAATTGATTTTCAATTAGCTGCTCCTTAAAATTTGGCCACACCATCTGGTCTCGTGACGTCACACAAACCACCGACCGATCAGTGCTTGGACCCTGCCAACTGTTATGTGCCAACCGTCACGTGCCAACTGTCACGTCCCATAGGCCGGGCCATGAACGCTGCCCTTTATGCTAGTGGGACATGCAATGCATTCCCAGCCATCCTAGCCGCAGCCCTATTATTTCGTTCTCCAAATTCTAATAGTGATGACTAATGCTTTCAATCCTGCCTTCAATAGCATTGTGCTAATTCAGGAGTGGTAGGTAGCTTCATTTTCGAGCCCTAAAAAAAAGCCATGTGATGGCGCACCTTTCGTAATGTGGGAACCTTGATTGTGTGCTATGTAGAAATGACAGTGAAATGACCCACTGACTAGAAAAAAAAAAACTATACTTTATTGAAGTTCTTCTAGGAACATCATATAGACTAGCCGCTCAACCTTGTAAGAGAGAGTAGCCAGCAATTTTGCTTGAGGGTTAAGAACGCAGGAGACCTGTAATTTTTGCTCTAAAAAAGGAACTCTTTTCCGCGCAGCAGAGGTGGCAGGTGCGAGCACGGAAACACTTCAATTCCAGCTGTAAGCGAGAAAATCCGTGAAACAAAGCGGCTGCAAGAAAGACTTTATCAGCTTCGAAATTCTCAGCATCAGCTATTTTCCACATGTTTTCGTTCGGTGATTGTTATTGCTGGCAATGCACCGGCAGCAACTCGCACGGCCGAAGAACTAAATTGCTAAATAACGACCATCTCCTCAACACCGCGGTTTATTTATTTATTTACATTAGTCCTCAGGGCAAGAGACATTACAAAGGGGGAGTGGTAAATACACAAAAATGAAGAGATTATAGTACGTACATGAATGTCGAATAGCACCTGAGTATACAATTTTAGCTAGAGCTACGCGGAACTGCTCATAGTTAGTAATGCCAACAATTTCTGCGGGAAGGTGGTCACAGTCTCGTGAGGTTCGCGGCAGGCAAGATTGCGAGAAGTATTTTGTGTTACATGATAAAATTCCTACTTTGTGTTGATGTGTCAATGCGATGGGATACACAAATTGGACGGGGAATGAGGCGATCACGAAGAGCGGGATGATGGTACAACTTTTCGAGCAGGGTGACGCGGAAAAGTTTTTTGCGCGATGTCAATAGTGGGAGGCACAAATTAGTCTTCATGACTGTTATACTGGCTGTTCGGTTGTAGTTAGCAAGGATAAAACGTACAGAGTTATTTTGGACCATCTCGAGAACAGTAATTAAATTTGTTCACATGAGTAGGCTCCCATAACCGTGAAGCATACTCGAGTTTCGATCTTATTAATTTTTTTGTATAGTAACAGTTTCAATTGAGAAGGAACATTAAAAAGTTGTGACGTAAGTAGCCTAGCATGCGATTAGCATTTATAATTATGTTCTCGGTATGAAGGAACCAGTCGAGGTTACAAGTAATGTGGACGCCGAGGTATTTTTATGACGAAACTGATTCCAAGGAAATGTTATCGAGGTAGTAGTGGGGTGGGGAGGAAGTCTTTCTAGTTACGCGCATGACTTTGCATTTGTTAATATTTAGCTGCATTAGCCAATCGTTGCACCATTTACCAATAGCAGGATGGTCAGACTGAAGTAATGTAATTTCGTTAGCATTGGTTATTTCTCTATCAATGACACAATCATCAGCGAAGAGGGGAATATGAGAGTTTACAAGAGAGGGAAGATCGTTAATGTAAATCAGTAACAAAAGAGTACCAAGAACGGAACCTTGTGGAACTCCGGAACACACCTCTGTAAAGCTGGAGTTATAACCATTAGCAGAGACAAATTGTGAGCGATTAAGTAAAAAACATTCAATCCATTTCAATAAGTTACAGTCAATGTTCGCATTTGATAGTTTGTGAAGTAGTAGTTTGTGACAGACCTTGTCGAACGCTTTAGAAAAATCTAAGAATATGCAGTCAGCTAGTGGCGAAATGTCTAGTATTTGATGCAGAGCATGTGTAAATGATAAAAACTGTGTTTCACACGAGTAGGATCTACGAAAACCACGTTGCGCTGACGTAAAAAAAAATCAATTCAAGGAAATTAACAAGGTTAGTGAATATAATATGTTCGAGCATTTTGCAACAGGTACTGGTAAGGCAGTTAACCTGAGGCTGAAAATAAAGATCAATTTTAAGGCGAAAGTCTTTATAGGCTCATGAGTTTGGACAGGATTTATGTGTCCGCGGATAGTGTCACACGGTCATTGGCGAGAAACGAATTGATTGATGAGTAAAAGAATGGTTGTATGAGGTAGAGGGCGAAACAAATGTGTCTGTGTGCAAAACTTTGTAGATGCTGAATATTTAATTAATTACGGCCAAAAAAGGTAATCAGACTTCTAAATAGTCATGGACGTCCATATAGTGTGCATACGTCAAAGCAGCAATGGACATCGAAAGTGTGCAAATGCGTCAAAAGTGTGCAAAAGATGTCGGAATTAACTAATTGTAAACACGAAATGAGAAAGATAGAAAACAGAGCCAAAAAATAAAAAAGAGCAAAAACAAGAAAGAAAAAAAGAGCAGATGGGAGAGAAATAGAAGCAAATGGATGAAAAAGCGGCAGATGAGAGCGAAGAGTAGCAGGAAAGACTTCCGCCTTACCCCACTTACTAGAGATCTAAGTACCTCCAATGAATTTTTGTTTTCCGGAAGCCTCCTAATTCCACCGTGAAGAACAATAGCCCGCAGAAAATGATTTACGGTAGATCAGTCACACTGCGACGGTGGAAATGAAAAACCATTTTTCTGTCAGTCTAAAATCTTAACTAAAATCAGCAAAGCGAAAGGTGGAAAGTGCAGCGCTGAGTTCTTCGGCCACCATACGGCTGAACGCGAAGGCAGGCAAAGCGCGAAAGGCGTCGAAGGCAGCCGAGCAAGCTGTCTGGTTAAGAAGTGTCGCTGATGGCGGTTGCATGATCAATGCAGAGACAGTACCAAAGTGAGACCATGCACGCTGCCCAGACGAAAGAAACGAAGTGGGTGATGATTGTGATGGAGCCAGAGGCCCTCGCCTGTACCAGTTGGCGACTGCCATCCATGAGCCGTACGAAAACGAGCGACGTCTTTCCTGCATTGCATTTTAATCTTGCACCGTCTCCGGTCGACGAGATTGCCTGCAAATTTTCTTCTCAGCTATTTCTCTTATCCAGGCTCATGTAACAGACACCTGCATTGAGAAAGCCATGGCTGCTGCAGAAAATGGGCTCCCATGCATAAAAGTGCGGCTTGGGGAGTCTGATGGCAGAAACGCGATACAGCGTCTCAATCTCGGCGAGCTGTCGCATCTCATTACGGTCGCGCCCGCACTGCTGTCTTGTTTCTTGCGTCCATCTTTTATTCTCCATTTTTGTTTCGGTGGGAGTGTGTTAGGCATTCTCCGGTTTCGCCATCCGTAGGGCCTTCCCTTCCGTGGGGTTTTTCCCTTATGTTTCAGATATGAGGAGTCGCTCTTTTTCGGTATTGACCAGAAAGAAATGAAATAGCACAGACACAATAGCTCAGATAAAAATGCAATATGACGTCGGAAGGAGGTTGTTTGGAGAACTCTGTAAACGAACAATACATTTTATTCAGAAAACGTAATGAATTGCAAAGGATAGACTGGTGAAAGAGTCTCAAAGCTTTCGCGATTAACAATAGAAATAGTGGTTCAAGCTGTTAAGCCGTTAAGTATACTGAGGTTTTCGAAAAATGCAATTATCAGATACAGAAGAATTTATGAACTTCTTTAAATAGAGCAATCTTTGATGATTCTTCTCTTAACAATTGTGATGTTTTATAGGTCAGGTCGTTTGGGCTGTGCTCGTTCTGGCTTCGTGTAAGAAAGTGTGCACGGGACAATTTTTCTCATTGGCTGGATATGGAATCTCCTACAGCTAAAGGCGAGGTCCTATCTTTCATCAGCAAATTTCTTTCGACCCTTTGTCACTTTAAAACACCACTTTTTAGTCATTTCAGCCAAACAAACTGAAAAGAAAGCCATGGTGTTTCTAAAAAAGTATTTTCCTAGAGCGAAAAAAGTGCGGCCTGAAAAGTCTAACCAACTCTACTGCCGGCAACATAGACGTGTAAATTCGTCTCGTCAGGCCGTACGGGCGGCGGACGTCAAGATAGAAGACGAAGTCCGAGCCCTGCAGGAAAAGCGAATCGATGGCGCGATCAACGAGTCCACTGCGAACTGTCCAAGCCCGGTCCGGTCGCGCTCCCGATGGTAGCCAGCGGAATCCTCTGGCGGTAATCAGATATAGAGAAAATCTTTACTAGAAGCTCGGGGCCAGCTACCAATCCTAATGTCCAGCAGAATACGCTGCGACTTTGATCGATGCTTAGAATACGATCCGCCTTACAGCTGGGAGCAAACAGCAAACACCTTTAGAGCAGCTTCTACAAAATGGCGACGAATCTTCACAGTGCCATCTTTTGCGGACCGTAGGCCTACCTCGTTGTTCCTTGTAGCGCATTCCGTCCTGTCACAAATGCAAGCATTTAGCGAATCCTAATCGCCACTGAAAGGCAAGTGCGGCTATTCCAAAGGCTCGTCTCTACAGAGCTAAGTGTCAGCTGTGTGGTATCATGTCGCATCAGCTGGCTTCTTTGTTATTAATTACGATTTCATAGTACCCTTTTCATTGCGCCAGCTTGTACTGTAAGAGATACATTTGACTATGACATCAAATCGGCAGCCTTTGCACTTGGAACAACTCTGCATGAAATATATTTAGAAAACAAGCAATATATGAGTGGGCTAGTGCAATTGCTTCTTCTTTAGAAATGCTTCTCGTCTCCCTTTTCGTGCGTACTCGCCGTCGCGACAGACACCTGCAGCAGCATGACCACCTTCTCAGTGCGCTGTTCGAAGCGGATCAGCTGCCTGGTGCCGCTTGAACCGAAGAATGTGACCAATGCCAAACGCGAAGCATGTGGATGACGCCAAACCATTAATGGTGCAGTTCGAATTCTCACAGTATTTGTTCGAGTAGAGGGAACGAGCGCAGAAAGAAGTGGCCCTCCATGCACTGGCTAACACATTCGACTTCGAGAAAGGGTGAAGCGGAATGGCGGGCGCGGTCAAGCAGCCATGCCGGGTCGACTTTTCCGATGTTATATTTTCATAACTCTGCAGCCGGCGCGGCGCGGCTGTAGGTGGTAGCAGTGTCCCTGTGATGTGAATGCACGATGGCTAGCGACCAAAAAAATGCAAGTGGACTGCAATGGTTGATGCTATTTCGGTAGAAATTCCAGGCAAAATTAACATATTTTACACAAATGTCCCTGCCATTGTGTTGTCCTGAGAACTCTTTGCAGAAAAATTTATCCATCAATGTTAGACCGAGCCTCTCTGTAAGACGATTTGTAGGCGAGGCTAGACTGCGCGTCAAAATAAAGTGGCTCGCATCACTGGCGTGTACAGCGGTGAAGCAGTGAGCGGTATCAGCCAAAGAATTTCATTCCGAACTACCATGGCGAAACACTACCCCTTGAAATCGACAGCATCGCTGGCAGCACTAAGAAATGTTGGACATTTTCTGGTAAACAGTTCTTGAAGGTATTTTTTTCTTATATCGTTCAGCATTTGACAAGTCTTCAGATCCTCCCTGAATAGGTTTCTATTTCTTTTTCCTTTTAAATGAAAGCAAACGCCCCCTATTGGTTTTTATTTTGTGGCACACTGAAATATGGAAGATTTCACAACGTATAGAAGCGTATGTACCAATTTATTCGCCAAAAAGCCTCTTACACTGAAGAGAAGTTTACTGCAACTCCAAAAACCTGAGGATGCATGTTCATACACAAACTATATACTATACACACTGTCCAACACTATATCAAACAATGATATATATACAAGCTGCAGGTCCGTCCTGCATAACGACAATATGCACGTGTTAGGACTTCAACATCTCCCCCCCCCCCCCCAAAAAAAAAAAAAACAGTAGAGAGAATTTATTGTCTTCCACACACATACGGTACCTGTATTATACACACACGCACTGTAGTGCATACATGCGAGGTCAACGCAAGGTGCGATAAATTCCCTAAGTAGCAACAATCACATATTACTAGTCATTCCGTGTTCATCAATAACCACAGGCCACAAGTTCTTTCCAAGAGCTCTCTGGGTCTGCACTGCAGAAAAGCGTCAGCCTGAGCGTTGCTGCAGAACACTGTATATCGTGCGCCTCATGTTATTTAACATTGCGAAATTATGGCATCAGCCGTGCGTTGACGACATTGTGTAGCAAGCTGCACATGCTCTTTTATTTTACGGCGAAAGCCTTTATACGCCGTGGTAAAAAGTTTTTCGCGTCACCGAGATTTGCCCGTGATGTGATGTGTCAGCGAAATTCCGCGAGTGACAGATATTGTGCCTTCCCTTTGCTGTAAACCGATTTATAACGCCGCTGAAGTTTGACGAGTTCAACAGAACGCTAGTTGTTTTCGACAAAGGGCGTGCCATGTAGCGTGTGCAGCAGCAACGGTCCGGCGTTTGCATTTCACCACTGTAGATCCTGCAGTGCTCTCGAAACATTTCAGAGCAGAGATCTTTCGCGCCCATTCCTTCGTTTCGCGGCGTCGACGTTGTACCTCGTAACAAGCTGCATACCCAAACAAGAATGGTACCATAGGATAAAGCGTCAAGGTAAGATGTGCATGATCTTGTAGGCACCGTAAAAGAGGAACCAGTAACTAACGAACTAAATAACTAGTAACGTAAAATTCGGCGTCGCCATTTTCCCTCGTAACCAGCTCCGCAGCCGAAAAGTTATCAGTGGCTTAGCTCAGCTATGCAGGAGTACACGTAGCGAGATACTTTTCTCTGGCTGATCTTGTTTTGGTCATTCATGTTTAGCAATGAGAGACAACTTTATTTATGTCATAGGGGGCACTAAGTACCACTAAAGCAATGAGACGAAAGCGCCTGCCCCGCCGGGGTGGTGCAGGGGTAGGACGCCCGACTACTGTGCCGAAGTACCCGGTTTCGAACCTGACCTCGGCGGCTGCGTTTCGATGGAGGCGAAACGAAGAGGCGTCCGTGTGTTGTGCGATGTCAGCGCACGTTGGTTGGTTGGTTGGTTCATAGGAAGGGAAAGGCGCAGTATCTGTCACACTTGATCTGTGGACACCTCAACCGCGCCGTAAGGGAAGGGATGAAGGTGGGAGTGAAAATGGATAGAGAGAAAGGGGGGCCGTAGTGGAGGGCTACGGAGTAATTTCGACCACCTGGGGATCTTTAACGTGCGCTGACATCGCACAGCACACGGACGCCACTTCGTTTCGCCTCCATCGAAACGCAGCCGCCGAGGCCGGGATTCGATCCCGGGAACTCCGGCACAGTAGTCAGGCGTCTTACCACTGCACCACCCCGGTGGGGCTCAGCGCACATTAAAGATCCCCAGGTGGTCGAAAGATCCCCAGGTGGTCGAAATTACTCCGTAGCCCTCCACTACGGTTCCTCTTTCTCTCTTTCCACTTTCACCTCCACCTTCCTTCCTTCCCTTACGGCGCGGTCAAGGTGTCCACAGAAAACAAGTGAGACAGTTACCGTGCCTTTCCATTCCTATAAATCAATGAATCAGTTTTTCTTGCTTAATTTAGATGCCCGCAGAGGAGTGTGACAGATACTGCGAAATATAGAGTGGTTTGCTTGCTTGAGGTCCGTCCGCAAATGTCACTGGGCACTGGGCAAATCGGGCAGGCCTCCGCAGTAGCTCGAAGAGCAGAGGCACAAAGGTTCAGTACAGAGGTACGATCCGCGCTCTTCCTCTGTCCGTGTCACTGTTTACGACACACGCAGGCGGTACACTGTACAAAACACTGACGGCCAACGTGGGGCGATCGGCCGTTATCGTCCGGATTAGCACACGCGGAGTCGGTGAGAGCGCGCACTATCTGGCGACGTAATCATCAGTGGCGTTTCAGATTGGTTTACAAGAAAGACAAGGCGCAGTATCTGTCACAAATCTCCGCGGACACCTCAGCCAGACTTTAAACAACTCTACTTCACATAAAAGTTTTTACCACCACTACCACCACCCACTCATTTTCCTTACGACTCTCTTGTTAAGGTGTCCATGGATAATTGTGACAGATACTGCGCCCTTTAACATGTGGCTGTTGCGGCGCGCGTCTTTCTCTTCCTCTTCTTTTCTTTTTTCTCTATTATCTTTTCTGTCCGCATGAGGAAGCGGAGGTGGCCATGACATATGAATTCATGTTACCCCTACGTCACGGGCAGGAGCTGCCAAATCGGGTAACTCCTTTCATATGGGAGGGTGATATCAGAATCAGCCTGCCAGAATTGTTTGCATTCTTGTTACCTCTACGACACGCATGTAGGTCCATACGGCTTGGTTGAAGCGTTACTTTATAGGGCTGGGAGCTTGCGCTCTCGCAACTCAGCCAGCCGCCACAGGGCGCAAGAATTCGCAACTGCCATGGCAGCCATGAAAAACTCACTAGCGAATCTTAGTAACCTCATTTCTAACATCCAAACAGAGGAGCTTAGAGACAGAGAATGCCTAGTACAATTCACGAGTATGAAATCCAGAGGCAAATCTATAATAGGCCATTGGCCGAGCATGGCGAGGAACCTTAAGAGCTCGGTCAAGTTGGAAACAATTGAAATATGGCAGTCGAACTTCCGCGGGATCCGCAAAAAGCGGGGTCTTCTTAAACAACTCATCACAAATTGCACAGTACCACCGGACGTAATCGCCCTATAGAACACCGGCTACTCCCCCACTCTCCCGGGCTATTCCGCAGATGAGGAGCAGGGCGGAAAGCAAGGTCGCCACGCTGGTTTCCAGAAGTCACCGCAATCAGACATAATATCAACGGAACGGACATTGGCCACGTTCTTATCGAAGTTATTACCCAAAAAAGAAGCCAAGAAGGCATGTTCCTGCTTAACGTATACAGCCCGCCCAGCCAAAGGAACGCCAGCTTCAGCTACCTCCTGGGCAAGGCAGAACAAGCAGCAGGCAAGGAGCGTCTTCTCATCCTGGGGACTATAATGCCTGGCATTAAAGCTTGGGCTATATCAGAGAAACGCAGAAAGGAAAGGATCTAGCCAGAGAGCTGATCGCGGAAGTTAGACGCCAGGCAGTGACCACTGCATATTGCGCATCCAGATAGAAACCCTCCCGATCAAGACAAAATATAGCCAGGCTAGACTCTCACACTGGGAAGCCTATAGAAGCCCTAGGATGGAGTCCGAAGATACAGAGATCACGGACATTAAGGACTGGGTCGCGGGTATCAAATCGAACTGGGAAAACGTGACAAGGAAGTTCGCTCTCACCACCAACACGCCCAATGTGGATAAACATCTCTCGCACCTTTGGGATTCTAGACGGGGGTAGCTAAGGAGATGGAAAAGTCAGAAGCACAATAGAAAGCTCCCCACGCATAAGATCGCCGAGGTCACAAAACAAGCCGAAGAATATGCGACGGAGCTCTCAAAACGGGACTGGGACCAGAAATGCAACGAGCTACAGAGACTTTAGACCCAACTAAGACCAAATGCGAAAATCATAAAACGATCCAAAGGATCGCGCACCAATTCCAAGGTACAGACTGAGAACTGCTAGGAAACATCAAGCAGCGATACATCGGCGACGAAACGAACGCCGTCTACAGCTCGCCATACACGGGCAAAGCAAATCCCGCTCTCGACGAACCCATTACTATAGAAGAAGTCAGACACGCTGTGCATTCTGCAACAAAAAAAAACCACCCTTGGCAAGGATGACATTACCAAGGCAATGATAAGGCACCTGGACGAGAATTCAATCAACAGATTTACTGAACTCATCAACACGCACTGGGAGCCGGGTACCATCCCGAAAGACTGGTTTCATGCGGAAATAGTCATGATTCCTAAATCCGAAAAGACTCCCAGCCTGGAAATTCTACAACCCATTTCGTTAACGTCGTGTTTGGGAAAGGTATACGAAAGAATTGTGCTTCAGAGGTTGCAGACCCGCCTGGAGGACAATGACCTCATGCCTCGCACTATGTTCGGATTCCGAAACACCTCTCAACACAGGACGTCCTCCTGCAAATCAAGGAGGAGGTTCTTGACACTGTCCTGAAATACGGCGAAAACATCTTGCTCTCGCTCGACCTTAATGCGGCATTCGACAATGCCAGTCGCAGGGCAGTGCTTGACGGGCTCTGCAACTTAGATTGCGGGAAGAAAATACACAGCTACGTGAAAGCCTTCCTGAATAACAGAACTGCCACCATTGGAATAGGAGGCATAGGGACAGACATCTTCCACACCCCTAAAAAGAGAACACCGCAGGGCTCAGTGATATTCCCTATGCACTTAAAATTGTTATGATCGCTTTAGCAAAGAAACTCGGAGAAATTGAAGGAGCCAGGCATGCTATCTACGCCGATGACATCACGATCTGGGTTAGGAGATTCTTAGGAGAAACACAAGACTGTCTGCAGAGAGCAGCAGACACAGTCAACGCATACGCCCGACACTGCGGACTTGAATGTTCCCGGAGAAATCGGAGGTACTCAGAGTCCGCGGAAGAAGCTACGATCTGCATAACTCCATAGACATCCACATAGAGGGGGAAGAAGATCCTCGGAAGTGTCGTAAATAAAAATGATGTGTTGTAAATGGAAGTGTTGTAAATAAAAAAATAAAAATAAAAGCAACTGCCGTATAGATCGAACAATCAGATAGCTAGCAAATACCACAGCGCAGATCCCGCGAATGATCGCAAGAATCTCCTACAGAAAACAAGACATGTCCGAGGAGGACACATGTAGGCTGGTATGGGCCCTCGTTGTAACCGCACTGTCCCCTACCAAACTACGCTCGAACAGGAAAAGGAACAACTGGAGGCAATCCTGAGAAAAGCCTACAAATGCGCTCTTGGACTACCGGTCTACACCTCGACAGAAAAATTCTCTAAACTAAGCATAAACAGCACAGTGCAAAAGCACATCGAGGCCCATCTTCTCGCGCAGAAAATAAGACTCATGCAGACGCAAACGGGGAGGAAGACGCTGAATATACTGGGCATGAGAGATGCTTGCACAGAAATAAAGAGTACAGGGAGCATACCGAAGGACATAAGGGAGATCAATAAGGCCAACCCGATTCCGAAAAGCATGCATCCGTAAGTAAACAAGGCCAGAAGAGAGGCAAGATCGGAGACGCACGAAAGAAGCTTCGCAGGAAAAAAAATGGCTATGGGTCCACTTCGTTAAGCCGGGAAATTGCGAAAGCAATACCCATGGCTACGCCCTCGCTCACGTGATAGTCGTGCTGTTGTGGAGCTTGTGTGAAACTTGTTGCATACATTGTGCTGCTGTGGTGATCACTTGGCTATTCTATGTACAACTAGTAGCGAAACTATAATCGCTGTGGCAGTGAGGATATACTTGGTTGCTGGTGATGTTAATGCAGACTGTAGAACTGCTGTTCCTGCGCTGGCTACAACGGCATGCTTGGCACTCATGGCAAGTGTCCTGGTAAATCCAAGGTACACACTATCCTTAATCCACGATGGACGTTCCTTCTGAAGCCGTTCCTGTCGTTCTTCCTGGGTTTCATGGGCTCGTCGCAACCGTTTAGTCAACTTCCAATGTTCGTCATTGCTAAGCCTACAGCTGGCTCTATCTTCACTGTCGACAACGCTAAGCGAATCAGTCCCATCATCCACTGAAGAGCTCACACGTTCTCGCCGAGCCGCATACTGGGCACGTCGCTTAGCGAGTCTTGTTTCACGCTCTTCCTCTGTCTCTGTAGCTCGCCGCTCTCTTTTACGCGCATTACGACGAGCTTCCCTAGTGGTAGGCGGCATCGCCGCAAAGCAATGTTAAGCAGCTGGTGGTTGGCATAGCTACTGCTTTCTAGCGACGTGAGTTGAGCCTAATCTCTTCAGCGTAACACCACAATCGCGCTCCTAGCGGAGAGCGCAGGAGTTAGGCGCTGGTGGTGGCACCGCCGCGGCTTGCAACGGCGCGAGTCGGTCGCCCTTCTCTTCAGTGTGACGTCACAATACCTGTTGCGCTCCTAGCGGAGAGCGCAGGAGTTAGGCGCCGGTGGTGGCACCGCCGCGGCTTGCAACGGCGCGAGTCGGTCGCCCTTCTCTCAGCGTGATGTCACACATGACGTCACACAGAGGTCAACTAAGGTCAATGGTGGCACCGCTGCGCCACGGCAAAGGCTGAAAGTGCAAGTAGTAATGCTTTCGCAATAAAGCCTATTGTACGTCGACGCGACTACATATAAAGAACAATACGGAGTGGTAGCCAGCGTGGTTGATCACCAGCTTAAGGAAATCAACTGCGCCTCGATCAAGAGCAACAATATTTTCTAGGCTGAGGAAGCGGAAATCGCTCTCGGTATCACACACTAGGGCGAGGAGGCTACTACAGAAAGCATTACAGACTCGCAAGAAGCATGCAAAAGGTATAGCAGCAGACGCATATCCACTGTGGCCATCCGCATACTCAAAGCAAGAAAAATAACCTTTTCGAGATGCTAACGTGGACACCATGTCATGAGACTGTCAAAGTTAACCAACGTGCCGAATTCAATGCCCGAGCATATGCCAACCGGGAGGCTCACAATGACTTGGAACTAGACGCAGTCACTAGACGCTATGGAGCCATCCTTGAACATCTAAAAGCCTTAAGGAGAATCTACTACCTTCACACGAAGACCTCAATAGAGAGCAGTCGGTTGCCTGGAGACAGCTACAGACTAATACATACCCCAACTTGAGTCTACTCAGTAAAGTCCATCCCACAACATATGCGAATAAATGCCCACTATGTGCGGAGCCCCCTACACTGTACCATATTAGATGGGCGTGTCAAAAAACAAAGGTAGCGCCAATAGACACCACAGCAACACCAGAGCAGTGGCAGGCTGCGCTGTCCTGCTCGACGCCTGATGACCAGCTCAAACTGATCGACGGAGCGCGCAAGACGCTAAAGGCCACTGGGGCCCTGGACAGAGGGCCTCACCCACGCCGGGAGAATTCCCTGTGTCAAAATAAAGTTTTTCATTCATTTATTCATTCATTCATTCATTCATTCGTGTCATACCCTTAAAGGACGAGCTTAGGAGTCCCCAGTAATGTAGCACCTTACACTGATAGGGCGTGATAGGGGAATAATGTAGCAGGCAAAAGAAGCTTCCGCCGTTGCTTTCACAATTCAACTAGGGCTAACCATAGCTAAACCACAACAAATTTTTTTATTTTCTCTTCTGTCTGCACGAGGCATCGAAGGTGGCTCAGCCACAGAGCCAGTAGCAGACCCGCGCAATTTCCTTTGTTTCTTCCTTCAATTGTAACAACATCACACAGCACAGGGACGACTCTTCGTTTAGCTTCTATCAGAACTTATTTATAGCCGGTTAAGTGGTTTACAGGAAAGACCCAGTATCTGTCACTCGCAAAAGAGGAACTAGTTGGTATGGAATATCTGAGAAAAATAAAAAGTCCTCTGTGATTGTACATACCTGTCTTGTTCGAATTCTTTGGCTCAATCTATCGAACGCTGAAAGAGCTGATGAACTGCGCTCAAAGTTTGCATTAGAAAGTATCGCAATCGTCGGCAATATTTTCCTTTTCTGGTTTGGTTTGTTTTTACTAAACAACACACACAGTTTTCGATCACTTTAACTCGTTTATCGGCTAATTCATGTTAAAACACGTCCACTTCCGGTTTTTTTGACGTCAAACGATTCCGTTACGTCCCAACGTCAACATAATTACTGCGCTATTGATGGTGTCCAGTCTGAACGAGCCGCAAAGCACGCTGGATATTCCGACTTCCGGGTCTATCGGCGAGACGCGCGTCTGCTGCGCTCTACTTGAAACTCGGCATCGACAAGCTTAAATTCGACTGTTCAACGTATTTTATAAGCGCGAATGAAGCCTTAGAAAAGATCACATTGATCTGCGCACATAATTTAGAGGTATTTCGTTGTAGAAGCCGGATAAGTAGACTGCCGGCAGCCCCAGTTTAGCGTTACGTAGGACCGGACTGTCGCGGAAGTTGTAGCTGCGACGACAAAGAGCTGAAAACATGCAAATCTCACCATGAATATGTGCACTATTTTCAGATTTTAGGAAGGTTTCTCCTGTTGTGCTGCATTGCCCGAGAGAGTGAGAGCAGCTAGAGTTTCGTGCCCTGCGGTGTACTGTTACTGCCTGCGTCAAGCACGGCCACTACACCGCGTTTTATTTGCTTAGGTAAAATTGTGACATGCGATTCTAACAGTGTATAGTGCTCGTCTTCGCAAAGATCTAAATTTATTACCAATGCTTCGAAACTTTAGAAATGTGCCCAATCTTCGCTATTTTAAACTGCATACTTACGACAGCTCAACTGACTTTGTGTACATATATGGTAGTTTTTTCTTTAAGAATACTGTAGGAAGTAGAATGCTGCAGAACTTTATTATGGTTAACATTATACTGTCAATCAATAAAACTTTAGGAGAATCATGAAATAAATAAATATCGTACTCTGCATTTTATTTTTACTTTATTTATATTACGAAAATTCAACTGACATACGAGTTGCATTTTCAGCACCTCTCTGTTCATTCTGTATACATCATACCCCATCATATAAGCAGCCAAGGCTACACTGCCAAAAACCTTTACTAATGTGTGTTGAGGGTCTAGATCGGCTAGTGACCTAGCTATTCCGGCAACGAGACATATCAACTTGCTGAGGCTGCAGTGAATGGAAGAAAATCCCACCAATAAGCAACATTAACCAAGCATATAGTGTGTGGTACATTTTACGCCATTCACATACAACTGTGGAAGCTCCCCATGTTTAAAATTTCCATGCTTGATTTCCCATTACTGATTGCTGCATTACGTCGGTCAAAAAAGCTTACTAAAACAAAAGCTTTGTTTTAATGGCATCTTTTAAAACCTCGAAAAGCTTCAGTGAAACCATTGTTTCTTTCAATCAAAGCTGGGAAGAGCATGCAACTATTTTGCTGTTGTGTACTTTGTGCTTGAGGTCTGGCTAGACAAAAACAAATTAGCTCTTGTTTAGATTGTGGTTAAACCTGGAGTTACGCGAGAGCAATCTGCATGACAACGCTTAGGTTCGTCTTTTAAGTAAACACACGGCTTTTGCACATAGTTGCTTCTATGACTTCAGCTTTATTTATGCAGTAAGGGAATCACATCACGTATGAGAACCCCTTGCCTCTCGTAGCTCACCATTCTCATTAGGATTTATAAGATTTTTAGTGGTATGATATCGTCTCTATGTCGAACTCCGGGCACACCGCCGTCACAACGTTTGAACGAACCTTCTGTCCTAGCAACTCTCTGTTGTCGTTCGTCTCTACCAACTACTGAGTTATCTTTTTCTTCTTCATCTTCATCGTCTTCTTCTCTTTCCTACTTCTTTTCTTTTCTACTTCTTCTTCTCTGCTTCTTCGTCTCTTTTCTTCTTCTCTTCCTGTTCTCTTCTCTTCTCTTTCCCTTCCCTTCTCTTCTCTTTCCTTCTTTTCTTTTCTTCTTCTTCTGTTCTCTTCTCCTCTTGTTCTCTTTTCTTCTCATTTCTGCTTCTCTTTTCTTCATCTCTTTTATTCTCTTGTCTTCTATTTTCTTTTCTTTCCTTTTCTCCTTTTCTTCTCTTTTCCTCTTCTTCGTCTTCTCTTTTCTTCTCCTTCTCGTCTTCTTCTTCTCCTCCTCTTTTCTTCCTCTTCTCTTCCCTTCCTTTCCCTTCCCTTCCCTGCTCTTCTCTTCTCTCTTTCTTTCCTTTTCTTCTGCTTTCTTTTCTTTGCTTCTCTTTTCTTCTTCTCTTTTATTTCGAAAGCAATACAACTCTAGGTTTCAAGCCTTCAGCGTAGCGCTGTCGGTAGCCACGTCTTACCCATGTGACGCGGTGACGTCACACCCCACTTGACACTAGGATGAGAGCTGGGCTACCAACTCAAGCGGTCGGCGTGGCGCGGTCAGAGCCGCGGTTCAGTTGGCAGGAGCTGCCAATTTGGGTCTCTCGTTTCACATGGGACGGTTATGTCAGAATCAGCCTGCTACGGCCCTGGCATTCCCGTTACCCCTATAGGCCACTAAGGCACGTTCATACGGCTCGGTTAAAGCGGTGCTTTATATGCGGGCTGAGGAAGAAGAAAATGAGAGGAAGAACGCTCGGTCACCCGCAGCTAATGTATTGGCTCAATATTTGGTTCAGAAGCATTGAAGCCTTGTAATTTTTTCTTCTGTTTTCTTTTTCTCCCCTTCTCTTTTTTTTCGCTTTGCTTTCTTTCTTCTTCTTTTCTTGTTCTTTTTTCCTCCTCTTTTCTTTTCTTCTTTTCCTTTTCTTTTTTCGGACAGGCACGTGCTTTTCCGACAGACACCCGAAATGGCTAGACTACGGCCAACGTAGCTCTCGCTACAAAACTGGATTGTGTACATTCAATGTTACGCCCCAAATAGTTGCGCCGATGTGGCAGTGATTCGTTCCGCCATCGGACAACAATAAGTCTGCCTTAAGCGGCAACAGCCCATTATGTGGCTCTTTTTTGGTTCATGGCGCCCCTTTTCCCAAGCATTTCACCCCAGAAGAGCCGAGCACCAGGCCGGGGGAAATCTTGTACCCATTGGAAACCGGTGGGTACCCGCAGGCACTGGGGATCGAACCCCGTACCTCCAGAGTGGGAGGCGGATGCTCTACCACTAGGCCACGCTTCGTAACATTTAGTTTCAAGCTGGGAAAGATCACTGGCTTTGAAAATGTATTTTGGCAGACTGTCACTGCATCTGATAGCGAAAGTGCATGCCCCCTTGCTGTGTCTTGGCATAAACTGATAAGTGTTAAAACATGCGCTTGCTTACCGGCCGCCCAGTTGGTTAAATTTTGGGTAGTATCTATCGGTGAATGCGTCGATCAAAGTACGCTTTACTGCAAAAAACTGCCTTATGCCCGATCGATTTCTTCACTGTATTCCTTCTTTCTTGTGTTTTTTTCGTCATGGCTTTCAACGATGTAAATTACCTAGATATATCAGAACTGAGCATGTATGCCAACAACAGTTCTCAGGCACGTTTTAACTGCATTCACTTCAATTTGCAATCTGGCAGAAGCAAATATGCTGATCTAGAATGTTTCTTTCGCGAAGTTCGAGTACAATTTTATGTAATAATGTTTTCTGAAACTTGGTTCAACACTGAGCATGATGTGTTCCGAATGCACGAATACCGATCATATTTCATGAATCGTACTGACCAACGAGGGGGCGGTGTTTGTGCTCTAACTTCAAATAACATTAACTGTGAACTGCTTCCAGACTTCTGCACTGTCACACCAGATTACGAAACGCTAGTACTAAGGTCAAACTCAAACATTTTCTGCGTCTGTTATCGTACACCCTCTGGAGACACATGCCAGTTTTTTTTCTTTCTTGGATTCTATTTTGGAGTTTGTTAACAAGAACAAATACCACGTAATAATAGGTGGAGACTTCAACATAAATTGGCTTGCTGATAACAGTGTCAAGCAAAGTTTGGAAACACTGTTGAACTGCCACCTATGCTGGAATGTTATAGAGTCACCCACAAGAATAACACTTACTTCTCAAACTCTATTAGACCTGTTCATCACAAATTTCGAAATAACCAGTCTGAAATGTGGTGTTATTAATTACGCGCTAAGTGATCATCTTCCGATCTTTATGTCCATTGAGCATACTGTCAGCACTAACAAACACTTCAGACAACCTATCTATTACCGTGCTATAAACCCAGAAAAGCTATCGTCATTTCGCGACCGTTTAGTTGGCTTAATTTGGGCTGACGTGCTTGCGTCGACCAACCCCGAAGACGCATACAATAAATTAATGAAAAAAATTATCGATGGCTACTACGACTCATTTCCACTAGTTATGTTAAAGCGGCCTAAAAAAGCTCGTAAGCCATGGGTCACAACCGATATAGTTAAGATTATTAAAAAACGTGACAAACTGTTCGCTACGTTTCTGCGTACCAGAGACCTTGAAACATTGAACAAATATAAAGAATGCCGAAACTTCGTTAACAAAGAGTTACGTGCAGCCAAAAGGCATTACCACACGAATCTTTTCAATGTATCTACTGGGCGATCGGGAGATGTGTGGAAGGTCCTGAATTTTCTAACCGGGCAGTCTCCCGAAACAGTTTCAAAGGTGACGATAGATAACACAGAATTAAGTGGGGATGAGCTAGCCAATGCATTTAACAATTATTTCCTTTCCGTGGCTTCGGCACAAAATAGAAATATGAATAATAATTTATGTTACATGGAGCCAAGCAATGGTCCCACTATGTTCTTAAAACCAGTCACTAAGGATGAAGTTATTGCAGCGTTTGTGTCACTCAGCAACAGCAAATCGGAAGATGCACTTGGCCTTCAAATTACACCAATCAAGTACGCCATTGACGTAATCGCACCCTATCTGACGCATGTATTTAATATTTGCCTATCATCAGGTGTGTTCCCGCGCAATATGCAATCTGCCAGAGTTACCATAATCTATAAAAAAGGCAACAGAGATAATCTATCAAATTATCGTCCAATTTCTATTCTTCCTGTCTCTTCCTGTCTTGTCCAAAGGATTCGAAAAAATTGTTCTTCAACGCTTAAAGGCCTTTTCCGACAAGCATAATATAATAACTCTGACACAGTATGGTTTCCAAAAAAACCAATCAACCGAGTTAGCTCTACTTGCTCAAAAAGAGCTGATATTACAAAATTTTGAAAATAAAAACATTGTGTTTGGCATTTTTTTAGACTTCACGAAAGCCTTCGACCTTATCAACCACCGAATCCTCCTTCAAAAGTTGGAACACTATGGCTTTCGCGGTAAAGTCCGGTCTTTGTTATCGTCTTATTTAAAACACCGTACACAGTTCGTTGATATTAACAGATATTGCTCAGCCGTGAAATCAGTAGCTTCAGGCGTTCCTCAGGGGAGTATTTTAGGGCCATTCCTGTTTTTAATATACGTCAATGATATTGTTAACATTGATAAGTCTGCTGACTATATTATATACGCCGATCATACAAGCGTGTTTTTCTCCGGACAATCAAGCTCACTTTAGCCGAAAGAGCAAACAGGACATTGGCGCTGATAAACACTTGGGCAACTGAAAACGAACTGAAAATTAACATTGATAAGACCAAAGCAGTTATCTTCCATCCACGTCATAACGTTTTCCATCTTCCATCCCTTGTGATCAATAACACTCCCAATGAAGTAGTTTCGCAATTTAAAAATTTAGGAATAATTTTCTATGAGAATATGTCATGGGATGACCACGTTACCTACCTTGTGAGGAAACTAGCGCGCACAACTGGCTATTTACGCCGCCACTGTTCACTGTTTCCCATTTCTATTAATATATTGCTATACAATTCTAGCATCTACTGCCTGCATCTACCATCTACTGCCTGCGCAATATCAACGCGCAGTACCGTCATCTTTCCCGCCATGGAGGTTTGCTTCATGGTAAATTTGGACAACTGTACCTGGCATCAAAAGAAAAGCCCACACCCCAGGACCCGCACTTAAATACTTCGCCCTTGAACACATCTGTGCACGCTACAGTCATCATTGCCACATCTATACTGATGGCTCTGTCACAGCTATTTCTTCATCCATCGGCGTGTGGATACCATCAATGCACGCTACAATCTCGGCAGCACTCAGTCATCGCACTTCAGCTGTGGCTACTGAGTTAACAGCTCTGAGAGAAGCAGTTATATATATTCTACAACAACACCCTGCAGCATGGGTTATCTTCAGCGATTGTCGCGCTGCACTACAATTGCTTAAATCATCAAGAATGCAGGAAGAGCTCGTCATTGATATAAATAAGCTACACACAGAAGCCTATGACCTGAGTCACAGCATTGTGCTACAGTGGTTACCTGCTCACTGCGGCATCGCGGGCAACGACTTCATTGACGCCGCTGCAAAAGAACTAAAAGATTCCACAAGGACAATTTCAGTACCATTCTCACGAAGAGATGCAGCAAGACTTGTAGCAACTGAATCATGGCGATTGCAACGCTCTCTGTGATGTGACCCGAACCATCAATATCGACCTCTACACCGAATAGATCCCACTTGCGTCTTTCGAATTCCTCACAATTTGAACAGGTTGCATCGAAACTGTCTACACCGAATCCGCTTGAATGTGTCATACACAAACTACTTCCTACATAAAATAGGCATAGCGAGCAGGTCTCTGTGCTCTACATGTGATGTGTGTGAAAATTTTGAACATTTGGTAACCTCCTGTCAACGGTTTACTGCACATCGCAGGACACTGCGCAATAATTTAAGCTTACCTAAAGACACAACCCTGCGCCTTGAACATGTCCTGGGTCCTTAGTGCGACGGATCGTCCGCTGCGCGAGCTACCAAGGCCTTACTAACTTTTCTGAAGGACACAGGGTTGATCAATACCCTTTAAAACTCATCTGTGTGTGATTATGTGCGTGTGAAAGTTAACTTTTCTTAAGGACACAGGGTTGATCAATACCCTTTAAAACTCATCTGTGTGTGATTATGTGCGTGTGAAAGTGTGCGACACCGATTCTCTTTTTTTCTCATTTATTTCCCCTTCCCCTCCCACACTCTGTCACCCTCATCCCTCAACCCTCATCAGGAGTAGCATGCTAGGCTTTCCACCAGGCAGACATCTCCTGTTGCCATTAAAATATCTCTCTCTCTCTCTCTCTCTCTCTATACAATTCCCTGTTTTCCTCAGTCATGAATTATGGCGCGCTTGTCTGGGAAACTACTAGACTCGGAAATATTAATAAACTTTCGCTTGTACAGAAAACTGCAATTTGCATAATTGGTAAAGTGCCTTCTTATTCACGCACAGCCGAATTGTTCAAAACATTTAACATTATCAGTATGCAGTGTCTACACCCCTACAGACTGATCCGCTATTACAAATCGGAAAAAATCAAACACAATAATTCTTTAGCTGAACTAGCCAGGCTCTCGGCGAACGATCCTCTGTATTGTACGCGAAAACCGGAAAAATGGAAAGTTGACGTTTGCCGTACAAATTACGGGAAACAAATGTTGAAGTTTTGCTTGCCATCCCTCCTTAACGAGCTTTCCGGAGAAGATGGCACAGACGTCACGGACAAATCATTCAAGGATTTGCGTATTATTTTTTTGCACAAAGACATATAGTAATATTGTTAGTTTCTTTGTTTGACCATGTCATATGTGCTCATTCAGCTATGTTTTCCAGTGCTATGCAATTTTCGTTCATCATATCTGTCATGTTCCATAACCTAAACATTTGTCATTGTTATCCGTATAATATTTGTATCCTTCTTTATGATTTTCTGTTTATGAGCAGCTGCGTCCTGCTAGTGTATTTCTGCTATTGACGCACCAAACGCTGTCCACTGTACGCCTTGTAGGGGGCACGGACCTCGTCAAGCCCATCGAGGGCTTTTGGTCCGTGCCCCTAAGCATCATAGGATGTTTGAATAAACTGATTTGATGTTTCCATTAGGCGCATAGGCTATTAATGCGTACATACTGAAATGTTGGAATAACTTCTGCACTATATGCAATTTATTTTAGGTAAAGAAGTCAAGTAACAAAAGCCGGGCATAAGTCAACTTGTCCTGTGGTTATTCATAATGAAAATATCAATTTAAAGCAAGGTCTCAACGTTTAGCACAGCTTTCCTGCGGGCACCAAGAGAAAGAGTCAGGCACAAGAAAATAGCCAAAAGTGAAAGTGACCACTCTTTACTATACAACCATGAAAAAGCAAAGATCCCTGGAAATGTGAATCCTTTCTCGTACTGTAATTACACCTCATATTACTTTCTCCAGCAGAGCGTTTTTGAAGCATGTGATTAATGACCTCCAAGTTAGGCTTCGAGTAAGGAATAGTAAATTGTGACAAAATGCCGAATACAGGGTGTATAAATAAGCTTTACTAGATGTGTGGGCGAGTAATAGCAAGCTGTAAGAAAATGCATGGCACAGAGCACAAAAATTTTGCTTCGGCAAGATTCATACTTGTTATCATTACGGATATAAAAGCTGCAAGATAGGTAAGCCTTTGCCTATCTTGCAGAATTTTGCCCTTCTTGAGATAGCCAATTGCCATCTGCGTTTTGTTTTTCTTCTGAAGGCCACGCAGGAGACATCTCCAATGAAAATACCCCATAAATTTCATGTATGCCGCACCTTGCATTGCATCGCACGTAACCTGCGTAGATATTTACATTCGTTTAATTTTCGCATGTGAATTTAACAGCACCTATGCCACTATAAAACTGCTTAGCTGAAAAGCAAAATGTGGTTTTTACCATGCATCTTAGCTGTCAGGTTTCCTGTGTGCCGTACAATAAACATAAAAAATAGCTTGGCAATGTTAGTGCTGTCCTGAAGTGAATAATTTTATATGACTCTGGCTCAAAGTATAGAAAAATCCTGTTAATGTTTATTTCTGCAACCGTTTGTAACTGTCTCTCTTTCTACACAGGACAAGAATACACAACACTGCACCATGCTGTAGGTCTGCATAAGCAGGAAACATTATCCCTCTTGCCTTATTGCATTTCTCCGCAATTTATGCGTGCTCATGATGATTGCTCTGTTAGTAAAAGCATATTTCGTTAGCGGCAGTTAAATCAGCGAATAATTTCTCACGCAACAATGTGTAGATCTTTCAACAGCTCACGTTAATTCACTGGCCTAGTCTAGGCATTGAGACCAACCACCGACAGCTGATTGTTAAGCATTGGCATTGATTTCAGAAACTTGAATGCAGTAGAAATGTTTGACGAAAACATTTTTCAGTAGTTATAACATAATATAACGCTCTGACGGAGGCCAAACAACACAATTTCCAAATATTTTAAAGGCGCGGAACGACGGATTGCTGCTACCGTCCTCATGCGAAGACAGCTGTAGCGTATAGTTAAAGTTACCCGAGCGAGAACTTGGTGCTCCTGAATGAGAGCAAACAACCTACTTTGCAAACTTTTCTAGCTTTCACAGCGCTATTCAACGTTTTTCATTAAAGAAGTACTCGAAATAAAGCCTCGTGTTACCCGGGCAGCTCGCCGCCTAGTGTCAGGCGACGGATCGCAATGGCTAACTGTTTTCGCCGTTCACAACTTGACGGCACTCGCAACACCTTGTATTGCATTCTAGTTTAGTTGCCGTAGTTTAAAGCCGAGCAAAACATGGCATTACCAGAAACCTGAGCCCAAATCTTAAGAAAGTAAAGGTAGAAACCGCACGCCTGCAAGTAATGTCAGCAGAAACCAAACCGCAGCAACGATATAGAAGTCAAAACTCACGTGACAGAGCCTCGCCTTGACGCAATATCCGCGAAATATTGCACACCACCTAATCCAGGACCTCATTGGTCACGTGATCGGAAGGGATGTGCCACGTGATCATTTTGGACGTCGCCAATACTCCGGTTGACTGCTTGGACGTCAGATTGACTTAACTGGCTCTACTTAATGAGCTGAGGACTCTACATGCACCAATTTCTTTCCCTGGTGACATTTTTTCATTCTCTATTGACTGCAACCAGTCCTCGTTTTCTACCTCCCCTCACTTCAACGTAATCCTGCCGAGAATGTTTTGATGACGAACTCCTGAAATATAGCCACTTAAAAACGCAGCCCATTCATTTTCTCTCGTAGTTGCAATTGGAATTACTCGCTGGGAGTGCAGAAAAAGTTTCAAAGTCAATTTTCGCCACTCAATAAAAGGTGTGGCTATTTTCATCAATATCTACATACCAGTGACTTGTAATGTGACAAACATGGCCCACAACTAAAGAAAATGTCCTGAAAACTCTGACTTCGTGAACTGTGAGTTACGTACCCAAGCGTTATATTGCACAGAGTTGCATAAATATTCCCAATTAAAACTTACTGCCTGAGCGGCCCATAATTAAAGGGACGAAGATGCCTACATGAAAGGGATAAAATATGACAATAGTGGTTGAGAATAGGATAAAAAGATGTCAGCAGATACAGAAGGTTAATAATGACAAACACACGGCTATACTACGCAGCGAAGCCGAGGTTGGTTAGGTGCGAACCGAGGCACACGAAACAACTGTGTTCACGGTCGTGTATGAGCCCAAATAAATGAACTATGGTCTGAGATAGAAAAGGCGTGACAGTCAGCAGTTGCAAACAGAACTAATGGGGCCTTACAAGCAACACCTCTTACGACACGCCATTTTAAACACTGCGTTGGTGCAGCTCTGAAGACGTCGATCAAAATAGTCGAACACAGACAATCAGATTTAGTAGAGTCAACATACGGTCGTTCACTGGCGACGTTTGTAATGTCTGTAATGGACAAGCAGCAGGGCCAGCTGTCATGTATTACTCGAGCCTCAGGCTCCACAGGGAGCCTGGACAAGCAGTCCACGTCCTAGTGCAAAACATTCCACGGGATGGTTTATGGCTGTGGTTACATACGCAAAGCAAAAACTGATGACAAAGAGCACTGTAGTCGCTAATGACCGTGAAATTCTGACAGATAAATGCACCATTTGTCTACAGAGAAAGCAAGCGCTAACGCGCTCGCGTTCAGTAATCGATAATTGTGCTCGGCGGCGGGTATAAGGCGACTGACATAAAATATTAAGCGTTCGTGTGTGGCCTCGCTGTTTTTTTTTTGTTTTTTTTTTTATCAAAACAGTATCAATCCCGTGCCTCTCTGATGCCGGCGGCAGATATGCGGTATAGGCGACGTTGTCGATAATGGAGCCAGCGAAACGATTTTCTTGATGACTCCTACTGGTGGCGGCTATGTTTGCGAAATGTTTAGCGAATCCACGTTAATACAAACTCCACGATAGCTCCAGGTAGCCGTCGTTAATTATAATGAACAGGAACGCAATTAACGCCGCATTTTTTACCTATGCGTTATCCTAGTCTGCAGTCACCTACCAGGTGACTAAGTAGGAGATGTGTAATAGCATTAGCTGCAAGATACTGCAAGTGAGCCAGAGCCGCCGGTGACGGCAAAATGTGTCAATAACTGAAAGTCGTTCGACGTGTGTAGGCAGAGAAAGCGAGAAGAGCGCAACCTGGTGAACGCTCCGGAAACAAGTGCGTCACTCGATGTAATGAAGGCTCTTTAGACTCTAAATGTGGCTGTTTAGCATAACATAACCAAAATGTATAAATTTAGACATATTGAAAGTAAATGGTGTAACTGGGGAGGTGTTGTCGCAATCCATGTTATACCCGAAGTGATCCGCCAGTTACCAAAGCGGTTATCGAATGCTGAAATGGTCAAATCGCATGCATCTTCCTTCTTCTTGCTTACAAAGACAATCTAGGCTCGTACATCTAGGAAAAACGTTTCAAAGCAAGAGCCGGAATTTTTGTGAAACCGAACATTAATGGAGTGGAAGAAACTACGAAAGTTTTGCGACATGATCGATTTTATGTAGACTGACGATGTCAAGATTATTAGCGCATACGATTCTGAAATAATTACAACCATTTCCTAACATTCACAAATAATGATGCATGTATCATTATGTGTGTTGTTCTCCACAAAAATATCGCGAATTTTAAGTGTAGCACATTTTGATAGTTAACTAAAACACAACAAACGCCGATGCTTCAGTGTGACAAGAACGCGGAAGTAGGCTTAGGGAACCGCTTTTCTTGCATCAGCACAGACAGCAAGTTTCTGCTACACAACTTGTGTTGAAAGTTAGCACAGTTTCACAGTAGCCTATATTTCAAACAATAAACCTGCAGATACAATTTCAGCATCCCAACCTTGGTCACTTCCTTTTCTTACATCCCCCCCCCCCCTTCTTCAGGAGCCTTCGGCAGGCACCTGGCACCTCGCATTTAGCGTGGTCAACATCCTCTTGTGTCTCCAATGTACACGTGCAGGTCACGGGAGGGCGACACGCAGTAGTACCTATAGCAGAAAGAAGGAACAGGTAGAACAGGAGGATGGTGGTACGATATATTGGCCCTAAATAATATAGGCAGATAGCAAATGAAGGCCACACTGGCGCGTCTTCGGCATCAAGAATTCATCGCACATCCCTGAGGTGTCCGCGCTCGTCGTCAAGACGAAGCCTCGTGGCAATATTTATCGTCTGCTAGTCCTGTCCGTCCTCGGAGTTTATCCCCTACCCTAGAGTGGGCGAATATCCGCGCGAAACCTTGCTGGTCAATCGGACGATCTATTAACTAACTTGCTGGAGTTGTCATTGCCGCAATAAATGCCCGTTTGTTATCAGCATGCGTTGTTCCTTTGATCCCAAGGGAACGATCCGTCGTGGTCGGCGTGTGCTCGGTAGCGTTCATGATCATAGGGTGGGTTCGATGGTTTGGACAGTCAGCCGTGACTAAGTGAGGAATACGTATAATTCCCCATACTATAATCCCAAGACATACAGCTTGCTTCATTCAACATCATCGACCTTGGGGGCCACTAAAGCTTGGAGCGTTTTCTGACCAGGCTGAATTGAAACATGGCGATAACAGTACAGAAATCAACAGCTATAGCTTGCGCTTAACATCAAACTTTTCAACCGCAAGTAAGGCGTATTCATGACTTAATTCATTTTTCTTGCTTGCTGAGCAGCGGCTAATGACGTAAGTGGCAATGTTTTCTGCATAGGCCTTCTCGGAGGGGAGTACCGAATTGCGAAATTCTTGACATCTTTGGGGTAATCAGTGGGCGCGTCGGCAGGCTTTACATACATACGCACCAACCCGATGAGTTTGAAGGCACGTGACGCGCTGCCGGTAATTTGCGCGCAGATTGGACGTTACGTGGTCAGAGATAGCCTAAATAAAGGAGACCTTGACGTCTCGCTTACTGATGCAGTATAAACTTTCAACGAAACTCTCAAACAGCTTCGAAAGATCGAATAGAAAGTTTAATTCGTTTCGTATATTGATAAGACGTCTGTGCATCATCTATGAAAGCTGAAGTACCTTGCACATTTACCATCGCTGGCTCAGTGTTAGCGTCCGCCTACCACACAAGTATTTCAATACGTCATTGCCCCAGACGCGTTACACCCAACGCCGCATGAGTGTATCCTAACGCTACAGTCATCGGCTTCGATGTTTTTGCCCTCTTCCCTATAAGACTACATTCTCAGTCATATTTAATAATTTTCTTTTCCAGTGTTTACGCGAATGGCCTTCCCCACAAAGTCGCAGCCCTCATCTGCTCATCAATATTTTTTCAAGATAGCTAGACTGATTTTATAATAAACCAAGTATTATTAGATCTGCAATGCTACATCTTATCTAATTCTTCTCAATGGAGTCCAATGGAAAATGAAGCGAACTGAGCAAGGCCGTAAGTTTCTACCGAGTGCTGAAGTTATAACAAAAGCGCATAAACTCCAAACTGAAGAAAGCATAGCTGCTGCCTTAATGTATGGCCCTCGGCACAGCCTTCAAAGCGTCCACTGCTGTGGCACTATTACATGAGGGACAGCTTAATGCTATAATTAGGTACCCTGAAATGCGAAATATTGTGTTGGTAGGAGTTAATATTGTTCGCCTTTTGGACAATTTCTGCATTTCTTGTCCATTCATGTGGATCGCGATTCACTAAAGCTTTATAACGCATAAATGTATTTTAAAAGGTATCTGAAAACTTCATTTTAAGCAATTTTTATCTCTCTTCACTAAACCACTACTTTAAAAGGTAAGCAATCATTCTCGTCCAATGATTACTTCTGGAAAAAATATGTTGTGCTTGAAACGCTAACCTATCTCCAAAGGCAGAATTTTAGCTCCCCCCCGAAAAACATTTGTTGTTTTTGTTCTTGGTCATAAATAAAGGAAATGTCAACATTTCAGCAAGCCCGTACTCTTAGCAAGAAGTTCGACAGGGCTTTATTCGCCTTTTTGAGTTGTGCGCCAGGATCGAACTTCTCAATGCCACCTTCATTACCATTGATACCCAGGTCGATATAAAAATCACATTGGAAAGAAAAATGTGAATACCCTGCCATTGCGGTCCCAAGGCGTTACATCTACTGGAACGAACTTGTGGTCGGTATTTGTGGATAGTGATAAATTGAAACCGGGAAATACCCGGTTTCTCTCTTCAATTTGGACTCGTGCCGTCGGTTCGCCCATTCAAATTTTCGTAGTTTGCTGCCTTCCGTGTGCGCTGTGTCTATTCTCACTTTTAAGGCTATGCCTTTATGCTTCCGTTCAGTGAGCCAATATTCCGCACACGTCCACTTGCGGCAGCCACGACTCGTTTCCTGCCCGCTTGTTCATAAATCATGTAATCGTACTGACACTCTCGCCATACGCTCAAAGCCCCACTTCCTCCTTTCTTCTCTGTTTTCTTGCGACGTGTGTAACCACAGTCATTTCAGCCTTCGCCAAATGCGCGTGTGGCGGTATTTGCCTTCTTTTTTTCTTTTTTTTTCATTGAATATGGGTCAACTTGTCGCCGACCAGAGAAAGAAGTCATGCAAATAATAAAAAAAAAACGTTTCGAAGTTGAATGGCTCTATACCGCTCGTGCAAAGAACAAAGACGAGCAACTGTAGAAGCTGTACTCAAGAAATTGTCTTTCTCGAATAATTAATCGAACCTTTTCGCGACATTCGCTTTGCGACCTTAGAGACGGAGAGCCCTCTTCGTTTTGTGGTCTTGAAAGCCCCTTCTTTTGGTTTTGCCTGTCTAGAGTTCTATGAACGGAAGTATCTACGGATTGCGCTTGCCAGTGAGTAATGCTGGAAGGACAAGAGTAACGATTTTTATTGGTTGGGCTCGCCAAAAAGGAAAGACTCACGTTAGAGATTCACAGAGGATTTTCTAAGAAAGAAAAGCACAGCCAGCAGGAAAAAGAAAAAAGGCAGAGGACCCGAATGCACCTCACACGCTGGCTCTGTTACTTTCCATAGATACAGCTCCTCCCTAGTGCTCTCTAGCGGATGTCTGCGCATGAATACTTCGGCCGCCGTCTAGCGGGCTGTTGGTGTTGGTGAGTTTAATATAACGTCCGATTTAACGGTGCCGCCCAGGAAGACTGCGGATTTATCACATCTTACAGCAAACGAATATTTTAGTTTTCGCGATCAACAGCCGATCGCGCTTCCTGGTCGAGTTATATGTAATCAGTAGTGGCGACAAGGAATTACTAAATGGTAACTGTTAAGGGTTACACTATTAATGAGACGTAATTTTTCAGTAGAAAGGAATATGCTGACGCTAGATTATACATTACTCTGTACATTCCACTTCAAGAGACACTGGTTGTTGCGGATTGGTGAGTAGAACTCCTCGCTCTTGAATCTACGGTCTGCGAAATTCGAATTTTTCCTGTTTTATAATAACTCTGAGAACAGCACTACAAGAATAAACAGTGTAGTTGCATGTAGTTTGATTTCTCAAGACCGCGTTATGAGCTTCGTCAGTAGATGTTGCAGGGGGAAGACAATGCTACTAAAGTTTCCAACAAATGGCGAAATATGTTATGAAATTTGGTTCAGACGACAATAGATACTATTATAAATAAATGACGCTCGAGGTAAGCGCTTTTTAGGTATTGAAGGCGGAGAAATTCCCTGCATATAAAACATTATGGCAGTCCAAGCGATTAAGAACCAAGGCAGAATAGAACAGTAACTGTACGAAAAGCTAAGTGCGGCAAGGAGAACGTAAGCACTTTTCTCTTGTCATGACTGTGGCATGTGCTTCCTTCCGTTCGCTTTCCCGTACTTTCTTGCAATACTCCACTTGCTTCCGGTGTTGAAACAGTACTCTCCACTAACCGTTAACTCTTTATCGTGGGTGGGCGGCCGAATGGTGTATGGCAACAAGTGCAAAACGCGGACATACAGTAGTTAGTTCCAGATGAGTAATAATCCGGCTTATCTATCTACAGCCGGTTTCCACGCGACAATATGTGGTTTTGATGAGATCACTGGGAGAGGAAGAGTACAACGAAGCAAATAAAGATAGATAAAAGAACTAGCAAATAAATAAACTTGCCGATATTTTCCCCTTTGATGGAACAAACACACACACGCAAGCAATAAGCTATTTCAGAATAATATTCGCCGCATGGCCTTATTGAGCTTTCTTCGCACTACGAGCCTCTGAATTCCCTTATTTTGAGTCCTCAAGCGTTTTTGAGAGGAAGAAATTTTGATGTTGTATCTCACCTGGTCATGTGTGTCCGGCGCATATATGACAGTGAGTCTAGCTGTGATGCCCAGGATGTTTGCACAAGGTTCACCCGCCGCTATTTATTGAAGAAGCCCTGGACTCCTGACTGGCGGACGGCCCATCGAGCTACGGCCGTGTCCAAGCGCTGGTCTGTTCTGAAAGTGTCAAGCGCCAAGCTTTATCCACTTCGTCGGTGGTGCAGATTTCGAGTGCAGCGCTGTTACGAGTCCAATTAAGTCCTTGCTTACGAATAAATGCATCCATTTCTTAAATTACAGCCGTTCGACTTTAAGGTACATATATAATAATTGGTTTGTGAATTCAATGACATGAACATGGCTTTAGTTGACATGAACGTACGCTACGTACACACAGGACCGACAACATGGCTGCTGCAGAGTAGCTTGCGGTGCGGGCCAAGGCAACGTGAAGCTGTGGCTACAAATCCTAGAGCAGGCATACATGTTGGAAGAAAGAGCAGAGCATTGACGACGGGCGTGTTAAGCCAGGGCAATGAGCTGGCGAGACGTGCCACTCAGACTACCTAATAAAACATTCTTTAGCGCATCGCTGCATCCTCGAGTCGAGAATTGCAGTGAATGTCTCTTGCAACTCCACCTTTTGCCGTGAAGACAGAGTATAGTGCTGCGATGCATTCTGGCTGGTCGTGCCTTCATGCCAGATTCTCAGTATGGTTAATGCACACCGTTTTCTTTTTTTTTTCTCGAACTTTTTTTTTTTTAAACGCTAGCTTAGATAAAATATACATGCCCAGCACTAGTGAACTCGCAATGAAGCAAATCCGGATGGTGTTCAAAAATTTCTGAGATCAGGCAGAAGACCTGGCAGCCCGATGGCTGCCTGGAATGTTTACTTGCGAGCACTACGTGCACTTACGAGCAGTTAAGCATTTCCACTGATGCTTACAGCACGCAGCACAAACATATCAAAAGAAGCCAAAAGTACGCAAGTAGGGCTACGTACAGTAATGCGGCCGCGTATGCGCTTTCCTGTGGTCGTGCAGAGCGTCTTTGGAACTGTCATAACCCGTTCTCTTTTCTAGGCACGAGAGACTCGAGTGCTGGCTCCGCTTTTCGGCCACAAAAGCTAGTATACTCATGCATAGCGCGCACAAAATCAATGTAGGTGACTCGAAATTGTTGATCAGTGATGTGAGGTAACATAACCTAGTTGCGAGTGTCAACCTTCTGCTTTTCTTGAGTTATATTTCAGCTGAGTTGTATTTCATCACTTTTCTCTTGAGCTGTCTAACAGGACCCACGCGGTTCAGCAGCTGATGAAGCAGATCGAGAGGAATGTGGATAAGTGTAACCCTGTTATGCGATCGCCTGCATAGCCAGTTCGGCCTATAAAGCACAGTCTTCCCCGTAACAAAGAATTGAGAAACACATGTTGGGAAAAATTTGCACGGGGTTTCTTATGAATATTGTAACGCAACCATTTCTTGGCAGCGTTAAGGGTGGTGTCACACAATTTCGCTTTCCATTTAGCATCTATATGCTATTCAAGTTGGACGCTGTTTGCAATAGGACTTCAACCCGACGTATATGTACAGCACCTCCAACTGTGTGCCGTTTGTTTTAACTGTAGCTGTCCACCGCGAAGTGAGAGTCATACTGTGTAAGGGTTGGTGCAGACACGCAGTAACGCGGGGAACACTGTCTAGCGTCAGCCTGCAGTAGCAGTGTTTCCTTGTGTCTACGTATAGTACGAAATGACCTGTCGGCACTGAGCTATTTGCGCGATGTAAGGGGATGAATGCTGTTGGAGTAAGAAATGTAATGTTTCTAACGACTGATTGGTCGAGGTTGGAACGACGAGGCCCGTGTATAACAAAAGGCAGATGCGTCTGCTTTAGAGGGGTCCGCTGTGTGCCGTTTCAAGATCTTCAATGCGCGCGCGAGAGCGAAGCTCTTGCTCACGGGGCAGAATTTGAAAGCATCAGTTGTCCGAGACGGCGGCCACTTATCGCGGTGCATGACCCCTAGAAGTACAATAAGGATGTGTCGATACGATAACACCAAATTAGAACGGTCAGTCATGGCGCTGAAGTGACCAGGTGTGGTGTCGAACTGCAGGCGACACGGGGCGAAAGGAAACGTTGAAAGGCACTTATGTTTGGTTGTTTGTTGTTATCACTCCTTGTAAGAGAGGGGCACGTGTACAGGATAAGGTTATAGGGCAGATACTAGGATTTGGCATGCCAATATGGTCGCTCGGGTGCCTGCCGCTTGTATGTTTTGGCTGTTTTGTTGCTTTTTTTTGCTTGCATATGTGTCTCGGGACAGCCTTATTACACTAGCATAGTGAAAAGGTGTGTAGTATATAGCATGTAACAAATCATGGTAATGCTTGGGCCCCGGGGAAATAAAACTGAGTCCGAGATCACAGTTGAGGGTTCGGCGTTGCTTAACGAGTCATCTTGGGCTAGGTCAATCTAACCACGTTCATGTTTTACTCAACCTTGCTGTAGATATTCTAAAGTTTCGTGTATAAATTTCAGTTAACCTATTTTCCATCTGGAAGTATCGCTACTCGTATTTCGTCAGTAATCGTCACTCTACTTCACTGTGCCGGAAGAACAAGACCCGAAAATTCACCTGCTGCGTCTTCATTTTCTTCCAAAACCAAAGCAAATAAAGAATTTTAATATGTTCCCAAATTCACTGCCAATCTGTCAGTGCTGAAAATTAACGGAATGAAAAGGAGGTGCTAAAGCCGCTATCACGTCTACTCTTAAGCCAGAGCTTAAGCATCCTTCTAATATTTTAATTTTAGTTTCTCTGAGTATCTGGAGCTTGAAAGTTATCTCATAACTTTACGAGAAAAGTCATATTTGTTATTCAACGCAGAACATGTCACCGGACGTCTTAGTACCACTGCCAGTACCGCTAAAGTTCTACGACGGGACTTGACATTATTACTAAGACGTTATGTAGTAGTTAGGTATCAAGCGAATGAGGATGTAGTATATCGTAACGGGAGCCAATAAAGACCGAATATCCCGTTGTTAAACGTTTTTCGCTCTATGTTCATCATTGTGAGCTGGCGTAACTTTGACACTAGCTATGGCGTGCCATTTTTTCGGAAGTATTCGTAACGGACCTTCAGGCGAGCCAGATTTTGTCTCTGTCGCGTCATAAGTGGGACGCAACCGCTCATGCATCTTTCTGGGTGGTGTTTTACCATATCGCTTCCTAATTGATATGTATCTACTAGAGTAACTCGCGATAGGGATTCAAAATCACACATTTGTCTCCAACTGCATTGCCTTATTTCTTGAACGCACGACGTGACTTATGGCGAATTCCAATCGCAGAACTGGAGCAGCGCGCACGCTCCATCACAGAACGCCTCAATCCGGCGGAAAGCACGCTCCCAGACTCTGCGTTTCGAATACTCTTGCTCTGGCCGGAGCAAGTAGGTGGCGCTCGCGAGCAAACGGAGACGGAGAAAGTACCCATCATTCCTTGCACTTGCCCGCGCTTTTCGTGCGCTCGCGTCGTCTGCTTTGCAAGCCTGCAGCATTTCTTCCCTTTGATATGGAGGTTACACCAGCCGTTTGCACAATTATATCCTCCTTGCTCGAAGAGCCGAGCGCGGACACACACGGTAAGACTCCTTCAGCACTTTCTTTAATATGGAAGAAAACTTCGGTTCACGTACCGAATGTTTGCAGTCTTCCAGAGCCGAGCTGTACCGTGCGCGGCTTTGAGTTTACACGGGCGATTGACATATAAATAGTTGATTCTTGATTCTTCGACAGATGAGTCGGAACGCTGCTCTCCGACTCGCTGTCCTCAAGCAAAGCGAGCGCAAGAGCTCGACGCGAATCACCATCCATGGCGGCGGCAAATACTGATCGTCTGCTATGGAGCGGCGCGTTGCAGAGACCAGAAGCCAACGCGGCGAGCCACCGGAAATGGATGCGCTAGCTAGCGCATGCGCAAGCGTCGCTCGGAAAGTCACGTCACACAAACTTCCGGTCGGTTACCCCGATTTCGGCGGAGCAGTTTTGACTGCTCCGCGGAGCGACCCTTGCTCGGCAGTTGCTCCCGTTCTGCGTTTGGAAGACGCGATCCGTGTTCCGGATCTGCGTTTGGAAGACAATTGCTCCGAAAGGAGCAGAAAACGTTGCTCTGGAAGTGCTCCTGCTCTGCGATTGGAATTCACCATTAGCGCTGTGGGCGTTGCTGCGCAAGCGATATTTCGCCTTAATACACGTATCAGGTCTTAAATGTCTAGTAATGTTTTGGTTAGCAAACCAGTGACCCGAGAGTTTAATATTTTACCAAGGGGAACTAAATTCTAATATCGGGACAACGGGGGAAATATATAGTGCAAAAACATGCAAAATATTCTTTAGATCGAATGTTTACCTGATACAATAGCCACCGAAAAGGGTACGCACCGGCGATTCTCTAACTCTTCATTTGCACTCTTAGCATTAATATATACCTTTATATAGAACTGTATTCTTTATTTTAACAAGCCTCTCCAATCAGGGTGCAAATTGGATAGTTTTATTTTGTTGATACAAAATCCGAAGTTGACCATTCAATTTGTATAAGAGATGGATGAGTAGAGAACGAGAATAAAGTAAACATTTTCCGCAGCGGGAAAATTGGTTAAAAAAACACTTTCTGAAACAAGCGACCCCTAACCCCTAAGGAAAAACAAGCAAAGGGACAAAATAATCAGGTTGCAAATTTTTCCCGAAGTAATGTGAGGCGATTCACTTAGATGCGGAGGCACCCTTTTTGCATGTAACAAAAATATAAACGACTGCCGAAAGCTGACGTCTCAAATTTCTTCCAAATTCTGAATTGTAAATGACGTCACACTTTGCCCCTTCCCTTTGCGTGTGCCCAAGAAAGGCGTCGAATGACGGCGTTTGAGCATGGCTCGTCAGGATATGGCCTGCCGCATTGTCATCTGTGTGCGATGAATAATGCATCACTTTCCACAGGGCGCTAGGCATCCCGCGGAGGTAACGCAATGCGCTTCTTGTGAGTAGCACCGTTGCAGCGACCTGCTTTCAGAGGTGACTATACTGTAGAGAGGCCAAATGGTAGAGAAAGGGCTTCCAAAATAAAAAGAAAAGAGAAGGAAACTAAATGGAGAAATTTACTTGGATAAAAATAAGATAGACGAGCATTTCATTTTTGTTTTTTTGTAACTTCAATATTTTCTTCTTTGTTATAGCTCAGGGTCCTCTCCACAAAAGGCCAGTCAGTTCAAGCGGTACTATGTTGACTATACGCGAAGTGTGAAATTTTCTTTAGAGACCTCATAGACTCTTTGATATGCTTGAAATGTGTTTTGGCCTACACTAAATGTATCCGCGACATCACAAGAAATTTACGAGAAAGATATAGATATTTTATTCTCGACTCAACATTTTTCAGGCGCAGTTGTGTCGTGAAGAGAGGTGCGCCAAAAAACTAGATAAAGTATTTACGGCGGCTATGCAGGGCGCCAGGCCATGCCGGAGGTGAATATGCTCATATTTCATAAGATTGGGGATTAATCCTACTAACTCAGACAATGTTTTACGCATCTAGTGAGCATTATTAAACACTTAGTCGCAGTACTAAGGAAAAAAAAAACATTACCCCTCAGACTGCGTTGAGTGCGTTGGGAAGATGTTTCCCAACCCACTCAACTCACTCTGAGTGTGAGTTTGAAGACAACATTTAGTATATCAATGCTAAAACTGAAGCACTTGATTTCATTTTACGAGTTCTTTTTCTGGCACCTATTATTGGCGATATTAAATCTATAAAGGTAAAACAGCCTTACAGCTTTTGTTTTATTGAAGAAAACTGTCAGAAAACTGATTCAGTTGTAGCCAGATGTGTCGGATGAGAAATGTGTGTGTGTGCGTGTATGCGTGCGTGCGTGCGTGCGTGCGTGTGTGTGTGTGTGTGTGTGTGTGTGTGTGTGTGTGTGTGTGTGTGTGTGTGTGTGTGTGTGTGTGTGTGTGTGTGTGTGTGTGTGTGTGTGTGTGTGTGTGTGTGTGTGTGTGTGTGTGTGTGTGTGTGTGTGTGTGTGTGTGTGTGTGTGTGTGTGTGTGTGTGTGTGTGTGTGTGTGTGTGTGCGTGTGTGTGTGTGTGTGTGTGTGTGTGTGTGTGTGTGTGTGTGTGTGTGTGTGTGTGTGTGTGTGTGTGTGTGTGTGTGTGTGTGTGTGTGTGTGTGTGTGTGTGTCGGTTACAACTTGCCACCTCCATGTCCGTGTTCTCTTTATCACAACGCCGACACTGACACCGGAATTTTTGGCTAAGAGGTCTTTAACGTTATCGCTTTAAATATCAACAAGAAGAGCCCAGAACTCGCACATAAAACGGTATCATTTTAAAATCATATGAACGCATGTGCCTAATAGGACATATACTTTCAATATCAAAAGAAGGTAGCGCGTGTATACATCCGCTATCTTTATTGCTTTCTTGAAAGTGTTTGGCGGTTTTAATAAACATTTTTCTCGCAAAGTTAGAACATTTTTATTTCCACGGTAATATCTATAACAGTTTTGTTCCGACCAACCAAGCACTCCGAATCCTGTTTACACTCATACTGATGCTACGAACATCGAAATAGTGCTCTTGATTTTATGAAATGTTCAGTCGCCGTATTGGAAGCAAAATCAGGCCCTGGGACAGCGGTGTGAACTGTCGTTTAGGTCAGCAGTGCAGTGTTCTTGGCACGATTTCCAGGCTACATTCCCCTTGCCTGCTGGAGTTAGGAAATTAGAATATAGTTATAATCTACTAAAAAAATGACATGCCACTAGTTCATCAGAATAACCACTTTATTGGATATATCAACAATGTGTAACTGGCTGAAATGGCATGCTTCTTTTGCTAGCCGCGTGTGCGTAATCGCTTATGCTCCTTTTGATAGTCACGTGTAGCCCTTCTTCAATTCACTAGGTATAGTAACAGCCACTGATAGTTATAAAGTAACAGGTAGATGCTAATTTGTGGACAAAGGGAAGAAGATGATTTTTCATGCCCTTGCCCGTAAAACATGCAGAATTTGTTTCGTACGCTTCCGGGGACATTAGAAAATGTCACGGTGACCAACCTGTTACAGTTATCAGATGGTTTGATTAGCTAGGATTCCTCATGCACTAAATAGTGCGTGTTTGAATTTGCATCATTCATGTTTCTTAATTCCTTTTCTTTCTTATTGCTGTCTGCGAAGTGTGAGTACAGAGAATTTGAATGTGTTCCGAGTTTTTGAAAATGTTTACATTCGTCTTGCAAGTGCTTTTTTACTGTTAGAATTGTACAAAGTTACAAAGGAATTCTGATAATTTGCTACACCTTGCAGACTTTTTTATACCTTTTAGGCCGTTGCGTAAGAATTAAACATGAACTGTTTTAGTTCCCGTTGTCGTCGACCTTAAAGGTGCACCTTCGCGTTTTCCCCATCGCTAATTCCAGCTGGCCTCTAGGTTCTTTACACATTCCCGATGCCCCAAAGGCCAATCATAACGGCGAAATCGTAGCTTCTAATATTTTAATCTGTTCCAAAAATCAGTGTTTTGGCGCTGGTGTAAGCGATACACGACGGCGAAATTCGTTAATGGATATGACGCTTCCTTCTTAATTGGGCGCTGGTTCTCTGATTGGTTGAGCACGCACTTCAAGTTTGTTGTTGAGAGTGAGAGTGTTGGTTTGTGAGCGAAAAATCAAGACCATGGAGCTGGAAGGTTGTAGTTGAAGCTGGCAATACCAGGCAGCGATTCTTAAATGCGACTTGACGAGACCATGTGGTCAGAAAGCTGGGAGGAGCTGCCAACTGAAGCCATCCTTTTTAGGTGGGAAGGGGGAATCAAAATCAACCTTTCAGTGCTCTTGGATGCAGACTTAAACACGCTGCTCATATGCCAAACAGGAACCGCACGTTCTTGCGGCTTGGTTAAACTGCGTTTTATATGTTGGGTTGTCGCTGACGACCTGTAGCTGGATAACGTGGTAGTTTAGTCGCTTAACATCATCGCGTCATACCTTTGAAAGCGGAGCTTAATTGTGCCCTATAATTTTAAATGTAGTGCCGAGAGACATTGTAATGTTGCAAGAACTTTGATTGCCGGGATAGTTTATTCGTTATGACTTATATAACAGCTAATCTTTTAATATTATTGCAGGTGATATATGAGAGCTGAAAAATGTAAAGCCGAAGTTATTTAATATAATTTAACGGGATAGCCCTAGACTCCCGTCTCCTGAAGATCCAGAGTTAGCATTGTCGGCGTTGGTGCATGTGAGAGGAAACTCAAGCTGATAGAGGGCAGACGACATATGGCGGCACACTGAGTGGTCATAGAGTAGAGAAATGCCAGCGAGATCACACGACGCGACTAAACTGTCAGGCGCTGTCAAATCGGACTTTCCTCTGATAGGAGGGCGAGATTGCAATTTGATCTCCTAGGAACCTTGGATCCCGAGATAGATACGCTGCCCCTTATAGGCCACGCAGGCACATTTGGTCAGCCTGCTTAAAGCGGGCATTGTTTATATGTCGTGTGGCATTTCACATAATTTGTTTATTACAGCTGTGTGCTAATGGGCACGTCTTTGACAATTGAGGCAGAAAATGTTTGTTGATTAAGCGTGCATGAAATTGCATCTGCATGAACAAGTATCCGTAATGGGAATCGGCAAACAGGAGCCACGTAAGCTCTTCCGTCTTACCCTTAAGGGAGAATATTAAGCGTTCCCCAAATTTTTCAGATAACTGCGTTAGCTGCACGGAAAAAGACAATTACTACAGCCGCATGAAAAACTGGCACTCTGCCAGGCAAACAGTAACAGCAATTGCGCTTTACGGCCCGTAGAAGACCAGATCCGTCGCTGCTTATTTGGTACTCAATTTAGAGGCGGACAAAACTTGTAAGGCTTGTGTTGCCTTTTCGACGATCTCGAACGTCTTCTAGGTAAGCCGTTTCACACGCCTGCAATCTCGCTCGGTTAATATAGAGCCGAATTGTGGTCTACCAAAAGACACAGCGCGTGAAAGACCTGATAAAAGCACCCGTCCGACCTGAGACGCCGACCAGACGAACCCACCAGCCCAATACAACACTACAAGTGACGACATCACGCCCGCCTGGGCCGTCTGATGCGCGCCTGGGACCAAGCCGTCAAATCCTCACGACCATTGCGACAAAAGCTTCCTGGGTCGGGATTCATCCGTAATCATGGCGGCAAGCCGTTACCTTCTTTCTCTTCTGTCTTCACTAATACACATACCATCATGTCATAAATCTGATCGACTTTGACTTCATCGTCACCGAACGGGGCGATCAACCTGTACCTGAATAGGATAGCGCCATTCAATGTACGTGAGCAGCTCAGCATGTCGTCCATGTATGTACACTAAAGCCGTACTCGACGTGAGCTAGAATTCAACATCTGCGAAGCATAATAAAAAATAAAAAAGTAAGGAGGAAAAAGAATTCACAGAGGAGCTTTCCATTTGATTCCATGCCGCTAGCTGTCCTAGCAAAACGAACCTAAATCATAATGCGCATGTAATAATACATATTCAAGAAATAGTGAAAGACCAGAAAATAAAATGTTCAAAAATTAATAGGTGGAACTTGCCGTTATCTGATTTACGATGCCCTATCACTGGACAGCCTTCCGCGTGACCTATCGCGATCGAAATTTAGGGGGACGCTCAAGGTTCACCTTAAGAGTAGGTGCGAGAGCATCTTTAAAACCGCATTTTCATTTCGCTAATTTTTGTTTTCAACTGCTTTTTTTTTTTTTGCGTAAAAGAAGGCTCGTTAACTCTCATTTTTCGGTTGACACCTGCACTTTTATTCAATTGCATACGATCGAAGGTAGATATATCGTCAGTTCAAAGCCTAACCGGAAATTAGCCTCCAAATTGACTAGCGGATGAGAAGCGAATTGGTATGACAACACCGTAGACGCTGTGCAATGAACGGCTACGCGACAGATTTGACACAAAATCACGTCGGTATTTTATCCGACACGTTCTTCACACGACATCTCAATTTTGGAGTACGGCGATTATCATGGCTAATGCGGTCATTGTCATTATCCCTAATTGCAGATGCATTGTCATCGTTACTGTGATCCTCTCGGTAGACAAGGAGCATTATGATTTGCGTTTCACGACCCCGGGCGTCATGACCGATGGCGTCACCAGGTGATGACGTCACAATCTCGCGGTATCACGCGGAAACTGGCAAAGAAGTGTGATACTTATTGTTGACGGACGGACAGGATCATAGTCGCTTCTATGAGCTATTAAATGCTTTCTACTTAAAGCGTGGCCCGCATGGAGCGTTTTTCCGGGCGATTCGTAGGCGTTGACGTCAGCGGAGCGTTTCTGTGCCGCCGGAGAGGACGATTTTGCTAAATCGTCGGGATCTAGCGGAAATGACGCCGATGACCCGTCGACGCCGGAAAAGGGCAGCGGCAGAAGGCCAATGAGAGCCGGAGCAGCCATCACGTGATTCTGGTCGGAACCACGCCGCCCGAGAAAGACTCGCTCGCGAGCATGTTGCGCGCGAGAGCATCAGTTCAGCGGCTTCAGTTCAGGTATGCAAGAAGAGGGGGCTTGAGCTTGAGAGCGCACTGTATTTTGGCCCACAAAAGGGCGTCGCGCTTCCTGGAAAGAGATTTTGACGCTCCGACAGTGCGAGGCCTGGGTTTCGGGATGCTCGGCCGAAACGGCCGAGCAGCGTGTTGTCTTTCGGAGTCGCTCCGCGAACGAGGCGATAACCGAAACGTCCGTGCATCGGGCATCGTGCATTTCCTTTTTTTTTTTTTAGATTAGCTAGCCAAAGCGGCGAGCAGTTTTATTGGTGCGTGATATTGTATTCTGTTTTTCTTTTCTATATTAAGGGGTCATTTTCTATGGCATTTTCAAGTCGCGGTCGCACAAGTTTGTTGCAGGAGGAAGAGTTTGGTGAAGGTGGGCCGCCCGCTGGGACCACGTGCGAGTGTCTACGCTGAGCACGGAGGCTGTTTATGAGCTACTAGCCTTGCCAGCGGACCTCAGATACCTCCCTTGTGCTAGGGCTTCTGTATTTAGATCCATAGTGGTTGGAAGTGACGTCTGTGTCTGTTTTCTTGACACACCTGACACAGAAGAAAGTAAGAAAACCACAAGTTGAAGCTCGCGGTGACAGGGAAAACAAGATGCGCGCAACCTCGACACAGGCGCCCGGAAGGGGGCGCGTGCATCGCGCAACTGGGCAGCAAAAAAACGCCGCTCGGCTGCTTACTATGCGGGAGTGAAATCGTCGACGCCGGCGCGGGCGTCGGTCGTGCGACGCGTTTTCACGTGCAAAAAACGATCCATGTGGGCCACGTTTAAAACACGAGGGAGGCCAATGTCATGGGCAAACGCAGTTTCCTTTCCGGGAAATTCTCAGGCTCTGGTGTCGCGACAGCTGTGCACGTCCAACAGCCCCGCAGAGATTTGAGCGGAGCTGCTGGAAAATAGCATAAACGTAGCCCTGCTGTTATAACATAAATGCTCATTTATGGCTCCAGCTTCAGCGGTCGTAGCAAATTATTAACCAATAAATAAAAATTTCAAGCTACCGATGTGTAACAATTGAAGGCACCTGTGCCGACGTTTCAGCAAAATAATGCGAAGGGTGTTATACTTTGCGAATGGATGGCTTAATAAAAATTGTCACAACTGAGATAAAATTTATCTTTTATATGTTTCTGTTAAGTACTGCAAAAATAAAAGTGCAAATTAGAACAACTTATTCGCCTGCTCTCCTTCCTCTATTTTGATTAACAAGAAATTTGGCATAAAACTTATCTGGGGTTTAGCTTTAGTTAAACCCGGCAGGTTGCGTAAGCAAAGCCGACGTAGCTTCTCTTTCTGTTCTTTCTTCTTCTTCTGCTTCTGCGGCGCGGCGTGGCTACCGACCAGGTTTACCCGACGGCTTGAAGAGGGGCCCCATTTGCGCTCGCTGTTGTTGCTATGGCAACGACGCGCCATCTGCGGCGCGGTGTGGCTACCGATCGGGTTTACTCGGCGGCTTGAAGAGGGGCCCCTTCTGCGGTCGCTCTGAAGGCCAAACGTGGCTACCGGCCGGGTTTACGCGACGAACTGAAACCTCGCGTAGTATTGCTTACACAAAAAAATCAATTTATTGGAATCCTGAAACTTTTTCCTCTATCACACAAATGATTTGGTTCAAATCAATACATGTATTCTTTAAGAGAGTCTTCCTTTGATACCTTTCAATAAAAAAGATAGTTTCGGTATCCGAGGTAGACGTGTCTCTGTGTAAATCAAGCCCCCTCGAACGTCTAATTACTTTGTGGGAGGAGTTATGTACGGTCACCCCCGCACAGCCATAGAGTTGTCCTGCCTCCTAGCTAACCGAAGCACGGCCGCTCCAGCTGCAGTGTCACCATCGCGCTTGCCAGCCAGCCGCTTCGTAGAGACCAGCAGGGGCCTCTATACTGTCCGAGATGTGCGAGCTAGGATACCTGAGCCGTACGGTGCCATGGAATACGACCATTCCTCGGACAGTGTGTACGACCAAGGCAACGGAAGCAAACCTTAACAAGCTAGCTCGCATGTCTCTCCCTTTTTCTCTCTTTCCTCTTCAAGCAAAAGTTGCAATAAGCCCTAGTCTCTACCGAACAACCGAAATAGATATATTCCTCGTTCACTTTCTTTCTCGCCCCATATATAATTGGAGGGATAAGTGGTCATAAAATGACCTAAAAGGAAAGGCAATATAGAAGACAGTGGTATTCCATCTAGTGACTGAAACAAAATGCAAGCAAACAATGGCTCAGTACGAACACATCAAAATAAAGGTCCTTATATGCCGCGGAATTCGAGAGACTGCACAGCTGTTTTTGAAAGCGTACATGTAAACGATCAGCGGCACATTCTTCTACGTACACGCAGTTAAAGCATTACATCGGCATCCAACTAAGCGTGCAGAAATAGTTTTTTAAAAACCTTACCTTATGTGTACAGTGTGCCTCAACTAGCGAATCTAATACTAATCGAAAACTGATTTACCGAATCTAGTATAGGACACACCTTTGCACTGATAACAGCTACATTTGACAATAATAGCAAACAGCAATCTTTAGTTAGCAAGTAAGCACGGTAACGCGGCAGCGGCGTTGCGGTACCCTGCTAATTTGTAGAATTAGGGCTGTAACGGACAAAAACGACACACTGATCTTAATTAAGGGTCGGCCGTATTAGTCCAGTATGCTTACCGTATGACAGTCAAGTTATAAGATAATAAAAACTATGCTTACTGACTACAAAAGAGCATAAACTACAGCCACATCTCAAACATTAGACTGGAAACAGCTATAGGCTTCAAAATCGGCCATTGAGCCAAGGTTGTTGCACTTGTCTAAACCTGGCCGATTTGCCCACTGTTATAGGCCTTGGGTGAGCAATATGAGCAGTGAACTCGATAAGACAGCGTAGGGCACTGAACCCTTCATAGCAAACATGCTGATTACTGCAGGATGGTGCGCAGCGTCGGTGTGGACCGTGGGTTTGGAGCAATAGAGAAAATGCTCCGGCAAGCCTTATTTTAACGCCATGCTAAGTTTGAGAAAAATATCTGCCGTAACACGTTGGCACTGAGCCAGTGGAAGACGAAGTGTATGTGTCGGCCTGGCGACGACAACACAGAGGGTGTGGAGAAAGGAGCGGCCAACGAGCCTGAATCAGTGCGAGACACTACTCTTAAAATTCCACTGGTAAGATCTTTTGGTGGAGGTCTCATATTCGATTTCATGCCTCAAGCTGGATATCTGTAGGGGCCGACACGTATACTTAGAACCATGTCTGCAGACGCCACCCCTCAGCTGTCTACACACGAACTGTCGTCACGGCTCAACCCCGATGACTTTGTGGACGACTGGCTGGCCTTATATGAGCGAGCCAGAAATCACAACGTCGAAATTTATGACTCATGCTCGCCGCTGTCAGTTTTATTTGATCGACATCGGGAGGGTCTAGTTTGAGACTCATGAAGACGAGCTCACTTTCTGGAACATCTGAAAGCTAAAGTTAAAGACCTTTTTGCAAACACATACCGAACGTGAACTCGTTGCCCGCTTACTCTCTGTCATCCTTCCAATCACAATAACTTGACCCTCATTGTGTGTTCAGAACTCGAGGCCATCTCCCCTGCTGTCTCTCCGTCGCAGTTGCCGCACAACACCCCGGCTACTCTCATCTCACGCCCAAATTTTATTCATGCAAAAGTCGATTATATTCAGGACCTCCTCCCTTGTAGAAAGTCGGCGAAACGTTGTCTCAGGTGATGAAGTGGGCAAAATACTAAATGGCATTGTCGACGACGCCTGGGACCTCTTCTTGTGTAATGACGGCGTAATGGGGACTCTGTTCTTAATGTGTGCCGGCGTTTCGAGCAAGGTGAAATAACAGCGCATATGTCACTTTTTTACCTACTTACATGGCTACTAGCTGCTCATGTCACTACCTGCTTACTCTCTGCCATCCTTCCAATCACAATAACTTGACCCTCATTGTTCACTCAGAACTCGAGGCCATCACCCCAGTTGCCGCACAACACTTCGGCTACCATATCCCTCATTCAGGCTGTTCTTTGGCAGGAGGTTACTGACAAAGGCGTATCCTCTGGCCCCGACGTGACACCGGTGACTCAAACCCAGTACTATCTGCGATCTTTGCCGCCTCGTAGAACATTCATTTCTTAACTTTGAAGCAATCCTACTGGATGGCGTGCCACTAAATTGTTCACGTGTTGGCCATATCTCCTGTCACTACCTCGACTACTGATACTCGCCTCCCGCCCGTTATAATGCGCCGACCACGCTGTTCATCGCCCCTAGCTGTTCATCGCCTCGCCCGAACCGACCCCTGACGGCACCTGTACTTGGCTCCAGCCACTCGCCTTCCCCGCAACAATGACGACCCTGCTCCCCTTTTCCTCGCCGCAATTATTCAACGTGCCAAATGCCGGCCGCTGCTGTCAAAACTAGCCAATGCTTCTGCTCCAGAATCTAACCACATCGATGTCCTTCTGTATGGTGTTACTGTTTCCGCCCTTATTGACACTGCTTCTCAACTATTCGTTCACAGCGCTTCCCACTATCGTCGCCTCTATAATGTTATTACGCCAGCCATCTCGCCCAGAGTTTGCTTCATGAATATCGGTCCTGATCCCGTGCTTGTTATGCCTATGCTTCATGAATAGTGGTCCTGATCCCGTGCTTGTCAAGTCTACTGCTCGAGTAACCAGTGCTGATTGTCAAACGCCAGTATTTTGCACCGTCCTCCACGAAGGCCCCCACAACAGGAACCTTAGCCTAGACTGCTCCAAAGTTCACTTTGTCCTTAAGTGGTCTATCGACCTTCATCGTTTGGACCTTCCCCTTCTGCTCTGAACATCTGACCAGCTCTCCTCGCCTTCTAATAGGGAAATTTTCCCGCCTGACTCCTGAAGACGCAGTTTGCATTTATATCTTCCCTTAATTGTCCATGCCCGATGGCGACTACCTGACATGCTTCATTGCAGGCGTCGTCCAAAAGCGTGACGTCATCTTCCCTCACCTGATCGCCTTGGAATCACACAATTTCTCTGTCTTGAACTTTATTTTGGCCACCCAAGTTCTCCTCAATGAAAGCTCTCTTGCTGAACTGTCCCTGCTACTCGATTGTTTAAGGCTCAGCTCTAACTACCGACACTCTACCACACACGCCGCTCCTACCTCGCCCCATTCACATCCTGATTTTTTTGGGCACTTGGTTAATGCTGCCAGTGTTCTGCCTGACCGCGATAAGTTTCGCGAAGTCAGTGCTTTTCCGACATCATGTTCGTCTGGTCATGTCAGACGATATATCGGCTTGTGTCCTTATTTTCGATGCTTCGTCCAGAACTTGGCTGCCGATGTCCACTCTCTTAGTAAGCTGCTGAAAAACGACGTACCTTGCTATTGGAGACCGGGAAATTGTGCAGCTTTCTGAAAGCTTACTGCTGCTCTTACTACGCTACGCCTTTTAACCCCTGTCAACCCTTCCGCTCCTACTGAACTCTACTGACGCAAGTGGTCATGGCATTTAAGCTATCCTTACTGAGCGACGCCATGACCCCATAATCGGGATTTTATATGCCACCAGCCTGGTATGGGTTTGGGTTTGGGTTGGGGGGTTTAACGTCCCAAAGCGACTCAGGCTATGAGAGACGCCGTAATGGAGGACTCCGGAAATTTCGACCACCTGGGGTTCTTTAACGTGCACTGACATCACACAGCAATATGCGGCGCGATGACTCCCAAACACCTGCGCTCTACTGTCATCGAACAGTTTCACGATGCTTCTACGGCTGGGCGCCTAGGCGTTTCTCGCAAGTACAACAGCGTGCGCCACCATTTCTAGTGAACAGGTCTCTGCCGCTCCGTCTAGCACTGCGTGGCCACGTTTGAGCTTTGTCAGCGCCGGAGGACGCTCCCCTTTTGCCTTCAGGACACGTGTAGCTCATCTGCATCCCCACTGACTCGTTCTCCTGTGCTGGCGCTCACTCGCTTTGGCCCTTCCCAGTCTCCACCTGAGAGAAGGCATGGATCGCGTTGCTAGCGATTATACTGCACGGTACGCCATTATCCGCCCCATCTTGGTCAGCTGCAACATCGACATGAGACATCTACTGGGTCCTTCCGCTGTCTCTCGACAACGAGGCCGTCGCTATGCTCTTGGCCAATCTCGGAGAGTTTGTTGACTAAGCTTTGCGGCAGCTCTCGATGAAAAACAAAGCAGCACCCGCCTCGGCCGCCGTGACTGTGGTGGAGCCAGATGCCCTCACAGATGCCAGAAGCAAACGTGTACAGTGGCACAGGACTTTTAATAAGCACGTGTTTCAATCAATCGTCCAGCTTGCGCTAGAGATGTCGCTGATTTCCTCCTCCTCGTCATAACGCTCCACCATGGCGGCCTTCGTGAACTACTCACAGACCATGATTGCTGCTTTCTCTACAGAGGGGTTGACGAGATTCTTCGTCTTTGCTCTGTCCGTCACCATTTAAACACCACCTATCACTCCAGACTAATGCCTCACTGAATGTCCCGACCGCACACTCACAGGCATGTTCTCCATGCTTGTCTTTTACGAGTTGTTGCTTTCCAATTTATGATGATACCACTAGATATACTCTCTCTTTCTATCTGCTGCTTGGCCAATACCCATTACTGCCCTTCGAGACTTCACTACTCGCTTCTGACGCTGCCACCAGTACTTACACTCGTGATGCCATCACCTGCGCTAATGATTTCCGCCATATTGCTCTTGACAGGCTCTCTGCCTTAAAAGGCTATCAGTCAGTTCTCGTTCTGCTCTGGCTCCCATCCCGTCGAGGGGGCTTGTGTGAAAGACTTCAGCGAAACTACACAGACCCTTGCCGCATTTTGTGCTCAGTCACCGACGCCACATATGCAATCGCCCCCCCCCCCTCCCCTGCATGTGAAATCCTCTGTACCACATGCCTCCGACATTCTACATGTGACAGGCCTCAAGCCGGAGCAAACTTCAAATCTGCAATTACTAGCAGTAAACACAACCAGCATTATCCAAGCCGCTTTTGGCATAAGTCAGTCTCGACAGGTGCTCATATATAGCTTAACAAACTCAAGACAGCGATCCCCTTTTCTTTAGTCTGCGAAGGCATTTGTGCAAATGACTGGTGTGTGAAGAGGTATAGAGCTCCACGTAAGATTGCGCAGTAGCGCAGCCCACTGCTGGAGTTTGCGCTTTAAAACTTCACAGAGGAGACTGAAGCTGTCACTGCTGAAAAAAACAAAAAACAATTTAACTGTCTTTCTCTTTCACAGTTCAATTCCATGCGGCGTCCGCGTTCGAAGTAACTTGGAAATTACACTGGACTTCACACTTTGCACAAATCTATTAATTAGGCTTTCGCGATCCGCCCAAATAAAACATTCAACGGAAAGATTTAAGCCAAGAGCATCAATTGTTTTCAGCATTTAGATGTGTTGGGCAACAAGCAAAGTAACAAACATATATGGTTTGTAATTATCTCATATCAGAAAATACAATTGTAGTTTACTCCATGAAGTAGGCAAATAAGCGTAGAGCGCTTTATATTCTCAGCCCACACCGTGGCCCTGTTTCTTCTATGTATGGTCGAATACACACGCCCTCTAGCTTACGAGCCCAACCAGGCCATGGCCCGAAGCATCAAGCCCGGGCGCGGGTTAGATCCGGTGAAGCTGCGATATTTCAGGCGCGGTGCGGACCGAGTTCAAGTATATAGCTCCTTACCAAGAATTGGGTACCCTTTTATCCGATGTATCGCGCTAGTAGAAAGATACACAAAAAAGGACACTATGACGTAATATTGTTGGGGAACTATAAAAACATATATAGTTGTTTAAAGGGAGGGTGTGCTGTTGTGTATATAACAGTGCAATGACAGCGACATCCAACTCGTCCATCTCTGAGACTTCTCCGCAATGCGCTGCGAAGCTCACCAGCGTGGTGTGAGCGTTGCACATCCAGCCAAAAGGGCAAACAGCCTACGGCAGTGCCATCGACGTCCGTGGGCTTCTTGTGTAAATATCGATGTCCCTCGATGCGTAGCCGGAATTGTAGCTGTTTCGCTTGGGAAGTCGTCGATTTTAAAGATGGGAAAGGTTTCGCAACTTGGCTTTTTTTTTCTCCTTAGCATCCATTACTTAATCCTCTGTGTTTGTTTGTACAGTATGCACCTTCCAGTAGTGATTTAGACGTACTCTGTTTGTTTACGCATCTAAATATCAGCTTTAATTACCTTGGAATGGGTACCACGGAGAATAAACAAAAATAGTTCCTCGCGCGTTTCGGAGCGCTCCTCGTGACATTTAGGACTAGGTTTGTTTTTATACACTCTATACGCTATCCTTCTCAGCTTTTGCGATGGGAAGAGTGTCCACACGTGCGTTACGCTTGCGGCAATATTCGATTTCTATTACCTAAATTCTTGTACCTAAATTCATACTTGAACTTCTTGCTCGCGAACCGTTGCTCGGCAAGAGGTTCTCGTAGTTAAAAATGAAACTAGGCGTTATTCCTCTCATACTTTTGCGAATTATTACTTTGAGAAAATGCCTTAAACTTCATTTTTACTTGAAATTACAATGTTTTCGTGCGTTTTTCTCGTTTTTCGTGCCGTGGGCAATGTTAGTGCGCGTTAAAGGAGCCCAAGTTTTCTAAACTGATCCGAAGCCCTGCGCTACGACGTCTCTTAGTGTCGGGGTTGTTTGGGTCGTTAAAGGTCCGAAATCATCATTTTGTTCTTTTCTTCGGGAGCGAAGCTTACAAATAAAGATACATCTAGTAGAGAAGATTTAGGAATCACAGTGAATAAAAATTAGACAAGACAACAAAGCAATAACTTAGCGTGATGAAAATTGTAAAAGAAAGTAAAGAATTGCAAACAATAAAGGCAAATGTCAGAACTGGACAAGCGATTAAACGTCAGTACAAATACATATTGGATACTCGGGTTTTTAGAACAAAAATGAAGAGTCGCTTGAAAATCAAAATATAATGCGATCGCGCTAGGACACATTGAAACAAAATTCCGAGAGCACAGTGGAATCTAACTGCAAAAATGCGAAGCCGGAGCATTGCTACTGCGCATAGTGAATCAGGTTTTTTCTTGTTATCATTATCAACTAAACGCACTGTCATTATTATTGACGCTGTCATCATTGGCATTATCATTGATTGCAGCGTCGTTGTCATCGCTACTATCATCCTACATGGTAGACAAGGGGAATTATGATGTACGTTTCACGATCCCAGGCGTGGCACAGTTGGTTAAAGAGCTAAGCTAGAGATTCGAGGGATGGATGTTCGATACCCGCTAGAGAAAGAATTTTTATTTTTCTGAGGACTTCATCAGGATTACTGACAATTGACATCAGCGCACAGATCCGATGTACGGATCACATCCACAGATCCGACGCGCACACCTCTCGCGCACAGGATTTCTTTCCATGACCCTAGAATAATTTTCGCCTTAATGAAAGATCAGCTTTAAAAAGTTACCTATAGCAAGCATTTTAAATGTAATCGAGAAGAAACAAGGCAGTCAAGGCAAGATTGCAACTTGAAACCGAATTGGCATAACTTAATTTGCATGGTACTTACAACCGGTATTCCCATTTATAATGTTGAAATATTTGTCCTGAAGCTATCCCGATTACTATTCGCTACCCGTAATTCATATCCAGCCCCAGCAATCATTGCAGCTACGGCGCACGAGTAGTTTCAGTTCTTGTGAACTGAAATTCGAAGCCTCATGCTCCTGACATGAACACAAATGTTTCAAGTATAACGAAATCCTCATTGTACTGCAAAATGCTTCAATATTTCCATTTTCGCTTTCAGTATATTTACGAGCAGGCTAATAGAACAGACTTTTTCAAAAGACGAGGTTGGAACCGATGAACAAGAGCAGCTCTTCAATAACTATGGTTCGGACTCAAGGAAAAAAAAAACACGATTTAATAATACTCTTTTTACCTTTGCCTCGTCTATCGCCCTAACAAATTTATTCTATTTGTTAACTTTGTTAACTTCGTTTCTACAAATGCTAGCAGAGCCGATTCAGCCCAGTGTATTTCAACAAGGCATGAGATAAAAAAACAGAACAGGGACGCCATGCTTCCAGGTTTGCAGGAAAAAAGCATGCATTTTGATGATGCATTCGTAAGGTATTTTTAATTTCGCCACATCTTCCACCTCTTCTCCTTCCAAATTTAAGATTATTTTTGCTCCTATCTCAAAATTCCCTGCTTTCGTCTACCATTAATCAAATTTTGCTCCTTTTATATCCCATAGTAGGAAAGTGTCGAAACATCACAGCGACTTCACAGGGTTATACCAATAACCCGTGCGAACGGAGTGCCTTCTCGGTGTGTTTAAGTTGGTCACTTTTTGGTTGACGAAGGCCAAATTTCGGGAGCGCTCTGCGCCAAGTTTGAGTATGACCTTCGGACTGAGCATGACTTATTATACCTGAATATCACCTTTGTTCCAATTTGGACAAGGTCAATTTTCGACTGACTTGGGCGAGACGTTGTGAGTTTCCAGACAACTTTGCTGGTGACTATCGAAATGACTGTCGCTAGGCACCTGTTACTATGCGGCTGTTTCACGAGCAAGCAAGGAACAGTTTCGTTTGCCTCTGTAATAATGCTTTCGCAAAAATATATTCAACTAACGTGCTTGATCCCTGAACAATGCATTGGAAATTATGAAAACAACAGACATGAAACGTTTCGAACACATGATAAGATGAAGTCTCTGGGAAAAGGACAAAGACATTGTAATTTCTAGTGCATGTGAAACCTATGCAACAATAGAAATTATCGTTCTAACACAAAATCCAGGCAGTACGAGGATGGTCGACAAATATATATATATATATATATATATATATATATATATATATATATATATATATATATATGAAGGAAAGAAGCCAACAGTCGGCGAGGCCAAAGAAAGCGTTGGGGATGGTACTTTGTCTTTTTTTTTTTTTTAATGTTTACTTGGATAATCACAGAAATTAGTAGTGTAATCTGTTTAGGGGAAAGATAATTAAACACAAAGTAGAAGGAAAAACAACGTGCCGATGGTGGGAGCCGAACCCACGACCTCCGAATATCGCGTCCGGTGCTCTACCAACTGAGCTACATCGGCCGCCGTCCCCCCTGCTACTTGCTTGGGTATTTATGTTGTCTGTATACGAAACTTGAGAGTGTTCACCAGCGCCACCCTCAGCCAAAGCGGCGGACGTGGAACGTCCTTTGTTACCGCCAGCGTCACGTAGAACGTGATCAAGAGCGAGGGCGAAAGCTGTGCTAGAACCCTCTTACGCTACCTATGGCTTCAAGAATGCCAGAACCGAGGCCCTCGTAAGCTACAAGCAGATCAATTGAGGGGAAATGAGAGTGCTCGTTATAATACATGAAGGAAAGAAGCCAACAGTCGGCGAGGCCAAAGAAAGCGTTGGGGATGGTACTTTGTCTTTTTTTTTTAATGTTTACTTGGATAATCACAGAAATTAGTAGTGTAATCTGTTTAGGGGAAAGATAATTAAACACAAAGTAGAAGGAAAAACAACGTGCCGATGGTGGGAGCCGAACCCACGACCTCCGAATATCGCGTCCGGTGCTCTACCAACTGAGCTACATCGGCCGCCGTCCCCCCTGCTACTTGCTTGGGTATTTATGTTGTCTGTATACGAAACTTGAGAGTGTTCACCAGTGTTCATATATATATGTGATGGAAAGAAGCCAACAGTCGGCGAGGCCAAGGAAAGCGTTGGGGATGGTACTTTATGTCTTTTTTTATAACGTTTACTTGGATAATCACAGAAATTAGTAATGTAATCTGCTTAGGGGAAAGATAATTAAACACAAAGTAGAAGAAAAAACAACGTGCCGATGTTGGGAACCGAACCCACGACCTCCGAATATCGCGTCCGGTGCCCTTCCAACTGAGCTACATCGGCCGCTGTCCCCTCTGCTACTTGCTTGGGTGCTTAAGTTGTCTGTATACTAACCTTGAGAGTGTTCACCAGCGCCACCCATATATATATATATATATATATATATATATATATATATATATATATATATATATATATATATATATATATATATATGGCTCTGAAAGTCATTTTCGCGCCAAGCTACTCATGGTGCTTTAATAAAGATTTACACGCATGGAAGCCAAAGCAATTTTTCAGTATAAGGTCGACACCGACCGAATAATTGGTTTGAACGCGCTTTGAGCAGTACAGTTGAAGGCGCTCCAGAATCTTAATAGCGAAAAGATGAGACACACATGGTAGTACGAGCTCGTATATCTGATGCTGAAGTAGGCCTAATGAAAGAATCTATTGTCATCAACTGTGTGCTTTCTTGAAGCCTGAAGGGTGGAACCTGTGTCAGACTAATCTAGCCAGTAGCATATTTAAGAAATTTGATCATTCCCTTGCCCGTGAGTTTTGCTGACACCTGGAAAGAATGGGAGAGAGAGGCGCTGTTACATTTAATTTGAAACCACTACATCAGGGGGCTAAACACACCGGCTAACTTATTCGGCGCTCAGCTAAATGGGTTCAAATCGGCAGTGCCTACTCGAGCTTCGCTTTAAGATGAGATAATGAGATCACAATCCGGAAGGAAGACACGCTGCCCTATGGCCGAACGGGTGTATTCATACGGCGTCTCTCATCCCGTGTGGTAACTTGTGTAACATACATCGCGTGTATCCTATAGAACCTGGCTCCTCTTGCACGTAACGGCGAGGAGACAGGAGCCAACCACATCTACCACCTGCCAATACAAAAAATGCCTAAGTAGGTTTTTCGTACGTTTACGCCTTTTGCTGCAACCTCGGCGCTAATGCACTCCTGGCGTAGATAAAATAAGCATATTCTATTTACAACTTACACGAGAAATGGTCCATGCACGTACTCCTGTAAACAGCTGCAGATCTTAAAAGCGCCAGACGTAATGCATGACACACCATCATCTGTACACACCAACATTGGTACACATGAAGGGGATTAGAATGCAGCTTTTACATCACGCATATCTCGAGCTAAGCTATGTCTCCATAGACACTGGTACTCTCTCGAAACAGAAAAAAATGACAAAATAAAAGAAAATCGTTTACTTTTTATTTATTAGGTGTTCGCAAACTGGCGCGTCGTATTGGCTCACAACGCATTCAGATTTCGAATAGCACATGCTGGCAGCTGGCGGGAAGGCTTTTTCAATCCATATCTGTCCAAGGAAAGAATGAATTTCAAAAAACAGTGATATGGAGCGCGATCTTCAAATATGAATGGGTTTTCAGACTGATAACAAATTATCACGTAAGAGCAGTTCATAACTCGAGTGAAGGAAGCACATCTTGATCCAAACATAAGTACAGTCAATGGTCCTGGAGTTTTCCTCCCTATTGGACGGCCTCTTGTTTCGGCGGCTTTCCGCAAACAAAATTCCGTCAATTTTCCTCGGATTTCATTTCATTTATTTTTTGCCCAGAACACATCCTTGAAGCGTCCCACGGTTAAGAGCTGTTAGAGCAGCTCGACGAGGCGGAGTATCCCAGTCACTTACTAGATGGCGCTACAACTCTATCAACATATTTACATAAATGACTTGCCTTCCTGTGTTTCTTCGAAAATTTGCCTATTTGCTGATGACTGTGTTTTATACCGTAAACTTGCTGATAATTCCGATATCCTACTAATCCAGAATGACCTTAATAATATTAGCGAATGGTGCAGTAAATGGTGCATGCAATTAAACATTAACAAATGCAAATCAATGAGGGTATCTCGAACTAATGTAACAAGTCCTATGTATATGCTTAATAACGTCCCATTAGAGTCTGTAAAGTCATACCGCTACCTTGGTGTAATCGTTACTAGTGATCTAACCTGGAAATTGCATGTCAACTCCATCATCGCTAAAGCCAATCGTACTCTCGGATACATTCGTCGTAATTTCTCCCTTGCACCATCATCATTAAAGCTATTAATGTATACAACATACATTCGTCCACAACTGGAATACGCCTCATCTGTTTGGGACCCCGGTCAAGCAACACTCATACACTCCGTTGAGGCAGTACAAAATCGCTCAGCCCGGTTCATCTTAAATAACTATCAAAGGACAGCCAGCGTTACTAATATGAAAGCATACTTACATCTCCCGCTGTTATCTACTCGAAGAAAACTATCCCGCCTCTCACTTTTTCACAAAATATACTACCATAACTCCACCTTGCGTTCCTCATGGGTTCAGCCACCATCCTACATTTCGTTTCGCCGTAACCATAGTCAAAAGGTAAACATTCCGCACACAAACACAGTTGCCTATTTTAACTCCTTTCTTCCCCGCACCTGTAATGACTGGAATAACCTCCCTGCATCACTAACAAGTATAACTGAAGAACAAAAATTTAAATCCGCGCTGCAATCTTTCTTTTTTGCCTAGTTTTAAAACTTACTGTATGGTTATTTGCATAACATCATTGTATACTGTTGCTTATTATATTATTATATTTTTATATTGTTGTTTTTAACACCTATGCCGTTTTCCTAAATTTCCTAAATTGCACATGTACCTTGTTCTTTTATATTTGCTTTGTTTTTCAGATTTGTACGTTTTTGTTAACCTTCTGTTTTATATATATATCCTGTATGCGCCCCTCCCCTCTGTAACGTACAACTGTACCCTGAGGGTATTATAAATAAATAAATAAATAAACAGACAGCAGCAAATCAGCAACAAAAACATGTCATTTGACAGCAATTATAAATTTGCTGAATATAAACAACTGTAGAAAAACAGAAACAGAATGGCATAACAGTGCACGTAGAAAAGCCGCAAGGACGAAGAGTTTGACAATCAAAAGGGTATTTGTAACATGTGCCAAAATGTGAAACATATGAAGTAGTTTTAAATAGTCACGGAATCTAGCTATAACAATACAAAGGTCTGCTCCATATTTATAAAAAGTGATCGAATGTCATTTATGGTGGAATTTTGTACCATTGGGCATGTATTGAGGATGTGGCGCGAATTATACTGCAACGACTAAATTAAAAATTTTGCGAGACGGAAATAAATGTTAGTGATGCGCGTTTTTATGGAATTTAATGTTTTTCCTAGTGTCTGGTTGAGAAACCTGTTCTTTTGCCTCTATTAGTTAGCTCTTGTCTGCAATTTATTTCATAAAACCTTCAACATCTTTAACTGTCACGCGCACATTTTTCGGCTTTCTGCTACGCCAATGCAGCAAAAAAAGGCGTAATGTAAGCGAAGCGTCAGTGGTAGCAGGACGCTAGCTAGATGTGGTTTCCTAGTGCATTATTAACGAGCTCCTTAAACTTGGCCCCACCATCGTGTAGGCGCTTTGTTTCAGTTGCAGCAGCCACCCAATTAGAGTCGCTTATGCAACAGCTGCGTCTATTCGCGGCATGAGCTTATTGGGGAACAAGGATCTGGCAGAGACGTGTGCGCCATATCTAAGCGCTACATTGCAATAAACTTTGCCCTAATGAGATTAGGGTAAGCGCCGAGACCAGCAACGCGAGGAAACGAATTGCGATTTTGTGGTAGCCAGAAGTTTGCACAAAACGCGATTGCACAAAATACCAGCCTGGACGCTGTTCTTCAGCTCGCTCCTTTGGGGGGCTTATTCGCTTAGATGCAATTTCGGTTTCGCTTCTTGTGTCAGAGCGCAATCTTATAGCATCAACGTCTCTGAAGAACCGGGAAATATGCCGGAATCTGTAAGAAATAGATTTCCCCTGCAGCGCTCACATGTTTTCGTCTGCTGCCGCCAGTGCTGGTACCTTCACTACTTCTGTATATTTCCATGATCATACTGACCGCATTTATTTATGCTTATCGCGATCTAGGTTGTGCTACGGACGACATACCTTAATTCTGCATCTTTTTAGGCAATCAAGGCTTTGCAAAACCATTGTGTGCCGCAGAAAGCTCAAATATGCTCCGAGATGGCTTGATTTTCAAACGTCGTCTGGTTAGAATTCAATTATTTATGCCGAACATAGTGCCAGCATTTCCCTCGAAAAAGAAGCATTCGTGTTCGTGCCATTCGCCACTTCCACATGCGGAGCCGCCACCACGAAGCAGCCTTAAGTACCGCTCGAGAGATGATCTCGCGATTTTTTCAGTCCCGCAATGTGTCTAGCTTATTATTATGTATTGAAGTGCATTGTGGTCGTACATAACAACCATGTATTCTAGAATGCAAACGCAAATTACGTTAAGGAGAAAAAATTGTACGATTACGACACTCTGTAAGAGGACATTTGAACATTTGAGTGCAACTTTTAAAGCTTCTTTGCGATATATATATATATATATATATATATATATATATATATATATATATATATATATATATATATATATATATATACAGTCAGCAAAACAATTTAAGACGCTTGTACATATGTATTGTAGGATGAGGGCTTATTAGAGGTACTGGGCGATCTAGAAGCCCGTCAGGAACAGTCCACGTACGAGTAGGGCCAGAGCAAAAACCGATAGCGATGTCACTGGCGACAGCGCACAGGAGCTTCTTCTTCGTCTTCGAATGTACATCTTCCTCTCTACAAGTTCCACGGGGAGAAGAGGAGCTATCCTGGTGACCCACGGCGTAGGCGAAATAGCAGGGTCGTTATATTGTTTGTGGTGCTGGACGTGGACAGTTTCGCGACCGCGTCGACGGAGATCGAATGAGGGAGTCACCGGTTCCACAATGTAATTGACAGGATGCGCTCCAGGACATGGTAGGGGCCTTGATACTTGTAAATAAATTTCGAAGAAGGTCCGGGAGTCCCTGATGGAATCCAGAGCCACAAAAGACTGCTAGAAGAGAATTGCAGTGACGTCTGATGGTTGTCGCGGAAGGAGTTTTGGTGGGACTGGGTTTCAGTTGTGAGAGACCGGGCAATTTGGAGGCACTCCTCTGCGTATCGGGCAGCTTCAGAAGCAGTAGTATACTCAGAAGCGTCTGGTTATGGTCGTGTAAAGAGCAGAGATAGTAAAGAGCACAGACATTAGTCTGCCAACCAAGATCCGTATGCTATAATCGTGGTCTGCTATGGTCTTTCCAGTTGTGATGTATGGATGCGAGAGTTGGACTGTGAAAAGGCTGACCGCTGAATAATTTACGCGTTTGAAATGTGGTGCTGGCGGAGACTGTTGAGAGTTCCTTGGACTGCCAGAAGATCAAATCAGTCGATATTGTCGACCATAAACCCTGACTGCTCATTGGAGGGTCAAATTCTAAGGTTAAAGCTCAACTACTTTGGTCATCTGATGAGAAGAGAAGAGTCGCTGGAGAAAGATTTGATGTTGGGAAAGGTTGAGGGTCGCCGGAGAAGTGGTAGGCAGCGAACGCGATGGTTAGATGGCATCCTCGAGGCACTGCAGATGAAGTTATGTGATGTTAGGAAGATAGTGGAAGACCGGAAAGCGTGGCGTGACATGGTCCATAGGGTCACAGAGTCGGACACGACTGAACGACTGAACTGAACTGAACTGAATAGGCTACTCTTCACTTCCTTCTACATACATCAGCGTTGTCGGGCCCGTAATCATTAACGAGCAGAAGACAACTGCCCTGTTGAAAGATAAGCAACTACAAATTCAAGGAAAAGTAAATCGTTCACCCGAGGTTCTATCGTCTCTGTTCTTCATGATGACCGAAACTATTGGCAATTCCCAAAATATAGAATAACAAACAACCCAATTAAAGTAAATCAATTACATTTGGTGTGCAAGTGAAAATAATATCTGCAGGAAAATCTTTTAATGCTTCTCCTGCCTTTAGTATGTGGATTCAGACGAAGAAAACTAACATGCCAGACACGTGGTAGGTTCAAGTACATTTCAGAAAAGTATAGGCGGTGGGCGCTGCTAAAAGGCGCGGTACGCTCTTTGTCTGACTTCCTTTCGTAGGCGGCCGCTTGATGAGCTAACGACCACCCTAATGAAGCGCGGGCCTGCGTAGCGTATAAAGAAAGCCCTAGCAAACAGGCGCTCACCTTGTATCCTATCTGTATTGCGCTCTTCTGTACCGACCCGAGTAGGGCGGCCGCACGCCTAAAAGCTCCAGGGCCGAAACCCCGGTCCACGCATGGAGATCTGCTCACACCACCCTCTGCCCTTAGGAACCTCAGGAGTACGTGACTCGGCAACAGAGTAAAGACTCTCTGCAAACATTGGGTTGTTTCGGCTCGTCAACAAAGCTGCCGTAGCTGTGCACACGCAGCTTGCATTGGCGATTTGTTTGCTCTTCCGATTGTGATCTTGCTACCTTGACTTTGTTATTGCAGCCATCGAACACTGTTTCCTTTGTATGCTTCTCTTGCTAGCATTAAATACAAAGTTCCCTCTGTAGTTGTTCGCATTAAAGTGCGTATCGATCATGTGAACATTTTAGTATGAGTGTTTGTCATTTTTTAAGCTTTCAAAAGCAAGTCACCGCATATTTGTCTTTCACGCACAACACGGCTAAGGCTGGTCAGATTTTTTTTACAAATTCAATCGGGGCTGAGGCCTTTCAGCTTTAGAGAGAAACGAATTAAGTACAAAACGAGATATACCCGGTTCAGCCGACTTTTAGCGGACGAGAAATGTCACGAACAGCTTGTAAGGAGAAAAATTGCCCTGATATCAAAACAAAAATTAAAAAGACTTTCCTATGAACTGTGTTATCATTTATTACTTAGTTTCTCTACTACTAATTCATTGTTTTTCACGAATGACTGCAACTACCAATTATAGACCTGACTGAGAACCAACATGTAATGCTTTACATCCAGGCATGTTAGTGAAAAGCGATTGAAGACACTTTCCGATGCCAGCTTACACCTCAATGTGCCTAGAAAAAAAAAAACTTCGCCTTCTTAGAAGTCCTCTTTCAGGCAAACCAGCGGCCAAGAATCAATGTCCTGAAACTAAGCGTCATCTAAAAGCACGCAAAAAGATATATCAAAGCATACTACAATTATTAAAAAAAAAAAACTTCCTCAGTGGAAACATTTGAACCAACACAAATCGACATAAAAAGAAGAGGTCATTGCTCTCTGCCTACCAGCGTAGGGCTTCTGTGCAAACGCTTCTGAGGATCCTGTCATTTATGCGATCACGGTTATTCAGAATTTAGACTATTTTCGTGCAACAGAAACCGCTGAAGTGTCGCATTTTAAAGAGTTCTGTCCTCAGCTTATTGTTTTTCACATCGGTATACTCTGCAAGAAAATAACCTCCATATCTTATTTGCACACTAAAAAAGTATTTCTCCAATGGCCTAAAAAGGAAAACAGTTACCGTAGTGTTGAGCTGTTCAAGTCAGCTCATGAAGATCATAAACTATTCGTCGTAGTTTTCTTCCCTAGAGAGGGCTTATTGTAGAAATTAGCATGGACGCTAAGAATTCAGAACACAATTTTTCTTACACATTCTAATCAATAATCTTCAAGCTGGGCGAAAGCGATATTTTGGTGATAGCAGGGGTTGTGTCTACCTGGTACTCAGTCGATCCTGATACTCCTGATGAAGGTGATAAAGAAGGGAAGGGGAAGAAAAAAATGAATTAGATAAATTGGTGACACACATGCGCACACAAAAATGAGTTTAAAAGGGTGTCTATCAACCCTATGTCCTTCAGGAAAGGTATTAAGGCTTTTGTAGCTCGCGCAGGCGAAGATCCATCGCACCAATGCCCGAGAACGTATTCAAGACGCAGGGCTGTGTCTTGAACAAATCCTAAAGTATTACGCAATGTCCTGCGATGTGTGATAAACCTTTGGCAGGAGGTTACAAAACGTTCTAAATCTTCACAATCACCTGTAGGGCACAGAGGGCAGCTGGCTATTCCGATTATATTTAGGAAACATTTTGTGTACGACACATTCAAGCGAATTCGGTGCAGACAGTTACGATGGCATTTGCTCAAATTGTGTAGAATTCGAAAGAGATAAATGGAATCAATTCGATGTAAGATTCGGTAATAATGGTCCGGATCACACCTCAGAGAGCGCTGCCATCGCTATGATTCAGTAGCCACAAGTGTTGCTGCATCTCTTCATTAAAAGGGAATTGGAAGTATTTTTGATGAAACTTCAGGTGCTAGTTTTGCAGCAGCGTCGGCGTAGTCGTTACCTGCGATGCCGTAGTGAGCAGGTAACTACTGTAGCACAATGTGGTGACGAATCTCGCAGGCCTCAGCGTGCCGCTTATTTTAGTCCATGACGAGCTCTTCCTGAATTCTTAAAGACTTCAACAATTGCAGTGCAGTGCGACAATCACTGAAGATAGCCCATGCTGAAGGGGGCTGTTGCAGAAAATATGTAATAGCTTCTCGCAGAGCTGTTAACTCAGTAGCCATTGCCGAAGTGGGGTGACTGAGTGTGGTGGGGATTTTGGTGTGAATTGATAGTATCCAAACACTGATGGATGAGGAGGCAGGAGTAACAGAGCTATCAGTATAGATGCGGCAGTGTCGACAGTAGAGGAAGAGATGTGCTCAAGGGCGAAGTATTTAAGTGCAAGTCCTGGGGTGTGGGCTTTACTTTTGATACCAGGTATAGTCGTCTAAATTTGCCATGAAGCAAACCTTCATGGCGGGAAAGGGGACGGGAGTGCACGCTGGTATTGCGCAAAGAGTAGATGGGAGAGTGCTACCATACTTTACTCTTAAAATGGATGGCTAGGTTCACGCGCGAACCGCAGCTGGGAACGAAGTAGCTCCTGTGGTATCAGCACAGTTTTCAGAAAGACGTCTTCTCTCCGCCAGCTGAGCATCGAGCTTAGGGGCACCGTTCATCGCAACGACATTCACTGTAACTTGTGAACCTTCGCCCTTCATTAATCAAGTGGACGCAACCTATATCCTGGTTGATCTGCAAGTAACGTGGTGATATTGGTTGATTACCGTTCGTGCATATTCGTTTGACATTTATAAACAAATATTAAGCCCAAATATCATTCTTCATCATAATAATCCCCATGCTGCTATTTCTGAACACAACAGTTACTGACTTGTAATTTCTTCAATTAACTCGCTCATACGTGTTAATATCGCTCTTCCTAATTAAACTGTCACCAGAGTAGAGATACAAAATAAGTCGCGTTGCTGGAAAGTTACCTATAGTTTGGTATCAAAATATGAAATGTAGATAGATAGATGGATTTATTGATAGGAAAAGGCAGAGAGGTTGGCCCGAATAATTCAAATCTGGCCTGCTACTCTGCACTGGGGAAGGGGAAGGAGAGAAGAAAGAAGGTCATGATGGGTGACGATGTGGGAGAAGGCATATGAAATATATATACAGACAGAGCAGCTTGCTTTACAAACGTGAATCAAGTCCACTGGCGCTCAAATAACGGCAAAGAGCGCGCACTGCCTGGATGCCCTTCCCCTTGTCCTGCCAAGCGCCCAGCAGCAGTTCCTCCGACAGAGGCCTCTTGTCTAAACGCTTCAAGGAAGCAGCTAGCACATTTCTTTCGTTCGCATACTCTGGGCACACCAATAATACATGGTCCACAGTCTCTGGGATGCCACAAGTTAAACATTCCGGTGAGTCCATCTGTCCAATTAAATGTAAGTACTTGCGCGTGAAAGCCACGTTTAAACGAAGTCGATGTATCAAGCATGTCTGATGACGCGGAATATCACGCGGAACAGTAAATTTAAATGTTCGATCAAGCTTTCTTAGACGCATGTGTCGGGCGTCTGGTTGAGCCCAGTAAGTCGCTGTAGCAATATTCATACAACTCTTTAGAAGACACGTCGTATCCGCTCTTGAAAAAGGCACAGCTGTTTGGAAGCCATTGATGAGTGCGCTTTTCGCTTCAACATCGGCCTGCTCATTCCCATGGAGGCCGCAGTGGGCAGGAATCCATTGAAACATTATCATGTGGCCTTGCAGCTGGGCAGATGTGATGAGCTCCGTAATGTTTAGTGCCAGGGACTGATAGGCAGTGTGGCGTAAGAAGTTTTCCAAAATTTGTAATGCAGTCTTCGAGTCCGTGAATATACACCATTTTTGAGGTGGTTCCCCACATATATAGCGAATAGATTCCCGAATGGCTACAAGTTCGGCAGCGGTTGATGTAGAGTTATGTCCCAAAAGGAAATGCAGAGTCGTTTTCTGAGCTGGTATGACCACAGCTGCAGCGGATGCCTGTGCTGACACAGATCCATCGGTGTATACGTGAATATAACTGGGATATTCTGACCAGATGTGTGCCAGAGTAAGTTGTTTGAGTCCACTAATTGGTACCATAGATTTTTTTAGTATTCCGGGAACACGAAGGTGCACCAAAGGTTTATCCATCGTCCATGGTGGTTGGGTGGGACGATATGGGAGGGCATATCCTGTCGGTACTTGCGACTGATGGCAGCGGAGTGCACTTGTAAAACTGCAGTCCGGCCTCTCATCCAGAATCTTGCTGAGTGGGTGAAAACGGTGTCTTGTAAGTGCTCGTAAATATACACGAAGTGGTTCGTGTGACAAGTATATGGACATTGGGCGAGCGTGTGCCTCTTCAATTGTGCCTTTGTTAGAGGTGCATCTGGGCAGTCCAAGACATATTTTCAGTGCCTGCGCTTGCACGCTCTCTAAAGTCCGCAAACAGGAAATGCTCATACTAGAAAGTACTGGGAGACTGTACCGGATGTAGCCAACAAACAGAGCCTCGTAAAGCCGTATTAAGGAGCGCTCAGTTGGACCCCATTTGATGCCAGCTATGTAACGAAGTACATGGCAAAAATTAATTAACCTCTTCTTCACCATAGCAATATGTTTCGACCAAGATAGTCGGTGGTCAATAATTACTCCCAGGAATCTGTGCCTGGAGACGTATGGTATTACGACTCCATGAAGGGTAATCGGGTAGCGGCTGACACATTTTCCCGTAAACGCTATCACTGCACACTTTTCTGCCGCTAAAAATAAACCTTGACGCCGTAAGTACATCGATGTTGATGACACAGCTCGTTGCAGTCTCGCACGTAGTTGTGGGCGCGTCGAACCAGAGGCCCAGATGCAGATGTCGTCAGCATATGCACTGATGTGGATGTTAGTTGGCAGTTCACTCACCAGGCCAATTAGCGCAACGTTAAATAAAGTTGGGCTGAGAACTCCTCCCTGTGGAACTCCACGACCGACCTGAAAGTGGGTAGTATCTCCTTCAGGCGTAGTCATGTAAACAGAGCGGCCGCTGAGATAGCTTACAATCCACAAGTACAGTCGGCCACCAACTCCCACGTCGTCAAGTCCATCAAGAATAGCTTCATGGAGGACGTTGTCGTAAGCTCCCTTTATATCTAAAAATGCAGCAGCTACTAGTCGACGGTGACGCTTTTCGTGTTCTACTGTCGCCACAAGGTCTATGACGCTGTCAATGGAAGAGCGTCCGCGGCGAAATCCAGTCATCATATTCGGATAAAGATCATTACTCTCTAGATACCACTCAAGTCTTGCCAGCACCATGCGCTCCATAACTTTTCCAACACAGCTTGCTAGGGCAACTGGCCGGTATGAGGTAAGTTCGAGAGGAGGCTTTCCAGGCTTCAAAAGAGCAACCAGGCGGCTAATTTTCCAGTGTTCAGGAACAGTACTAGAAGCCCATATATCATTGAAGTAATTAAGTAGTGCAGTTCTACCATCCTTGCCTAGGTTCGATAAGGTTGAATATGTAATCCCGTCAGGACCAGGTGCAGATGAATGCCGACAAGAAGCAAGAGCGGCGTCTAATTCAGCTATTGTAAAGGGCACGTCGTATTGATCATTCGGCGAAGGTGGTGCAAAAACCTCTGAAATTGGTAACTGTGCCTGGTTTGTGCCCACAACCATTTTACAAAAATCTTCAGCTACGTCAACTTCATTGCGGCGTTGGTAAAGGGCCAGGGCACGAAAAGGGTGCCTTTCTTGCGGAGGTGTGCGCAAGCTTCTCGCAACATGCCAGATACGCGACAGGGGCTTACGGGGATCCAGTGATGAGCAGAACTGTCTCCAACGTTGTCGTCCTAACCTCTCCAGGTGACGCAAAACTTGTCGTCTAGCTCGGCGAGAAAGTGCGAGATCTTGTGCGGATTTCGTTCTTCTGTACTTCCTTTCAGCCCGCCGACTGATCGCGCGAAGCCGCTCGAATTCCACGTCGATGCTGGACACTGACACCGGCACACTAACATAGCGAGTGTTCTCACTGAGAGAGGAAGTAATGAGTCCTTCTATTTGAGATGGTGACTGGAGGTCCACGCTGGAAGTCTCCACCGCTGCCCTAAAGGCGGGCCAGTCTGTGTATTGCACACGAGGTGAAGTGGCAGGTGCAAACCACTTGATGCATATGTACGTTGGTATGTGATCACTGCCATGTGTTTCCACATCACTACACCAAGAAACGGAGGGATGGAGGTTTCTGGAAACAAACGCCACATCCAAGCAGCTGCTGTAGGTTGTTCCGCGTAGAAACGTCGGTGAGCCGTCGTTTATATTGACGAGATCTTGCGTATGCATAAAGTCTGCCAGGTCTCTTCCTCTATTGCTCATTATTGCACTACCCCACTGAGGGTGGTGAGCATTAAAGTCCCCCACAATAATACGAGGAGCTGCACAACACTGGATTATTGAAAATAGATATGATTTGTCCAAACCATTTCTCGGTGGAATATAAGCGCCAATTACAGAACATACTCGTCCTTTCAGGGTTAACGTCAAACAAATGTAGTGGTTCGTGTTGTGGGGCTGCAGAGCATGGCGGACGTGCGCAATGTCTTGGCGTACACATACCAGCACTTTGCTTGTTTCGTTAGCTTCTCTAGACCATAGCAGAACATATCCAGAAAGGCGGAAAGCAGCCGGCATGTTGGGCTCACAGATCACAATCACAGGAAAGCGGTACTTCTGTACCCGCTGTCGGAAGTCACTCAGCCGACCACGCAGGCCTCGAGCATTCCATTGCATCACAACACTGCGGCGCAAGTGCATCGTCACAGAGGTGGGGTTAGTTTGTTGCGCCATTGTGAATTATTGCAATGCCGCCAAGAGCGGCTCAAATGCGTCCAAAAACTGAACAGCAAACTTTGCTGTTTGTGTGTTGATGCTGGAGAGCAGCACCCGCATTGAACTAACCAGCTGTTTCAGCATTTCTTTTACCTGCTGGCTGTCGGGGTTGTCGGAATTTTCAGTACGTGTGGCAACCAAACTGGGATTATGCCTGGCGTTGGCCTTTGATGGTAGAGCTGGCCACTCAGCATCAGAGGCGGTAGGTAATACAACAGCCTCTGTCGGATCCTTGGCCTGTGACACTGTCTGCGACATTACAGCAAGAGTACTCTTAGCGGGATTAGACTCAATCTGTTGTGGCACCTGAGCTGACGTTAACTCTGAAGTTGACTTATCCAGGCTAGGCTTGCCTTCCGATTCCTTGTGTCGGCGTCGGGAACGGTGCTTGCGACGACGAATAGACGCGGCCGCTTCTTGATGAGTCGAGTTATCTCTCACCATCTTTTTTAGTATACGTTTTTCATCCCGAATTTTAGGGCAGTCCTTAGCCGTCGATTCATGGGCACCCGAGCAGTTCGCACACTTGACAGTCTCCGTCTCGCATGCTTCATGAGGATGCGTACCGCCGCATCGACGGCAGGAGACCTCGTTTCGACAAACGGCGCTCACATGTCCGATCTTGTGGCATTTGTGGCACTGAACAGGTCTTGGAACATACATCCGAACTGGGTGTCTCACATAGCCCACTTTAACGTGTGATGGGAGGGATTCAGTTTCAAAGACTAATTTAATGCACTTTGAGCGGCCGAATCGATGAACATCCACAATGCGCGCCGTAGATTTGATCAGCGTGCAGAGATCGCTTTCACTTATCTCGGGGTCAACGTCGCTGATTACACCTGCAGTAGTCTTTTTCCCATGTGCAAGAAAGGAACGGACCGGCATGTTGCCTAGCGCACCAATTCCTTTCAGCTTGTCCACTGTAGCCTGGGATTTGACATCCACGGTCAGGATATTCTTCCAGGGATTAATTCTGACTTCGTCAACTTCACCGGGAACCAGCTGGTCGAAAAACTGCGTCAGGTGCTGTCTGTTTATCACATTCAGATTCGCCGTTGCCGTTGTTGGTACGAAGGCCACGGAAAAGATCCCTTGCTTTTCAGCATTCTTCTTTGGTGTCTCACTCATTACTGATGTTCGGCGCAGCTTCCTTTTCAGGCGGCGCGACTGTACAGGCGTGTAGCCGTTGTCGGAATCCATCTCAGTCACGGTGGAGTCATCTGCCGAGTCTGGAAGCTCCACGTCCGCGACGTCAAGGTGACCCGTCGAGTACGCTGTAGCCTGTTCGATGGTGGCGGGTGGGCGCAAGGGTCGTGCGCCCGCCATCTCGAAGGATGTCGAGATCACAAATAGCTCACAGCGATATAAAATCCAGAAAAGTGGAAGAGCCATATGAAATGTACTTTCGTTCATATCGTAACAGATAAATAAACATGACGGTTGCCGCGTGCAGTGGTCCCTTTAGGGACAAGAGACGTCATTTAAGAATTCTAAAATTGCGCGTGCTTTCGGCACTTTCGGCAAGACTATGAGATGCCTCTCTTTAGACGTCGCCCCGTACTAGATATAAGTGTCCGTGTCCTCACAAACAAAAAGTGACACAAACTTGGGAGCTGTCCCCTCACATTTATGTTTGCCTCAGGTTCAAAGATATTTCGAACTTTTTTAATCCTATGCGCTGGTTTCAGCAGACTCCTAGAAGTTTTTGCTATCTAGAGACAACAAATGACGTCTTTTAAGATGCCAGTGTGGCTTATTGGGTGCATGCGTGGTTGTCCAGACGGTGTTTTTGCAATATTGTACCTCGGCCGACGGCCTTATTCACTTCCCGGCATCAGTTTTTGTTCTACGTCACAACTGACACTATTGTAGCCAATGAGGTGTCCCCCTATACGGTATTGCTCTGCACGCTAGCAGAATAAAGTTACTTGCAGTTTTATTTCATTGTTGTGAGGAAAAGCTGGAGGAAAGACCGGCCGAATCTGGGTAGTTGATTTCCAACTTTGAATGCAACGTACGTTTCACAGTGGCCACCCAGGGACATTACCCTTGACCTTTTCACGCTATTTGTGCATAAAATGCAGAACGATCAACCACTTCTGCTGGCAATTTGGTGTGTTGTTTATTGCTTTTCCCAGACCATTTCTTCACCCCCTGGGTTATTATCTCTGTTAGATACTGTTCGATACACTAGTTATGTTTTTCTGTGTTATATTCTTTCTTCCAGAACATTGTTCCCTGCAGTGAAAAGCATCAACAACTGATGTAGCTTAGCTTTGAGGTGCATTGCGCAACCTATCTTATTTTTTGCCCGTCGGCTTGTTACCGATCTAAAAGGGGCTCTCATTGATTGCAATTGCTGGAACATGAGAAAGCTCTCAGCTGCTCGTCAAGGACGGTTGCTGTAGGCCAACAGCGCCAAAGCTAGTCAGCTCGCGTCTTTGTTCCTTGTTTGAATTCGGTTTAGGCACTCTACGCTACTTGCGAGGTGGCGAAAGCATGGACTTATTTTGTATTGCATGGGCCAGACAGAATCTACCGATCTAGATGGGGGGAATGGTTCGTTATAGTGGTCACACACACGTAAAGCCCATTCAGGAGGCGAATATTTTCGAGGTATTTTGCACGAAATGCGCCAGGAAGTGCATTCATTTTATATTTGCTGTTAAAGTGTATGTATTGTTACGACCAAGCATCCGCATTTGCGCGCTCTATTGTTCGCCTGTGGGCATGGAAAAGTTTTGTGAATATGTGGTGATGGTCCATTGGCTCTAAGTGAGCCTGTTTCCAGGAATCCTGTTTTGTAAGCATGTTTTGCTTTGTGGACAACCTGCAAATGCCAAATTGGCCCTGTCAAGAGAACGTCTGGAAAAACACAAAGAAACGTCCCCCTGCGGGAAATAGCAGGAAGTGCTTTCTTTTGTTCACCCTTCCAGTCGAGAAGTGCTATCCTCCAGTGATGAATGCCTCCTATCCAAAGGAGACGACAGAGTGACATGTCCGCTGACGTGCAGGACAAGAGAAGAGCATGACTCATACGGCCATTAAGTGATTTCCCGGGAATGCAGGAAAGATTTGCAATTGTCGAAAAGGGACCATGTTGGGAGCCCTATGCGGCGCCACGTGCACTCGGGTTTCTGAGAAGTAAAACCCCCAGAACCAGCCTGTGGTTTCTTTGCTGAAGAATAGAAATGTACCTCCTCTCCTCGCCGTTCCCAAGCTTTTCCCGCCAACAAGTGATCACGCCCAACGAATGAATGCCGGACCAGTCAGTGCTTCAGACCATCAGTGCAGTGATGTGTTCGATTGGATGCCGATACCTGAGGGGCGTGCCCTGGATTTGGTTGGTCAGCATCTTCAGAGAGGGGCTGGACATAGGGGGTTTTTAAGGACGCTGCAGAGCACGAAATGTCGCTCTGGGCCCTGGGTAAACGGCTCATCCAGTCGCTTCTCGCTATGAACTCTTAACGCTTGTCATTTTGCTGATGTACCCTTCTTCTTCATGTAAATATTCTTGTAAATACGTTTTCTCAAAGTGCCAGTAAACCTGCTTGTACATATTTTACCAACTTCGAAGATTCAGTCCTTCTTCAACCCGGAGTCTCTGCACGCTACCAAGTGAAGGCCGGGTCGCCATAGCCCCAGCGTCACGACAACTGGTGGCAGCGGTGGGATAAAGCCCCAACACTGGTGACCAGCGTTGGGATCTGAATCTACAAGCCACAACATCTGATGACTGGAGGTGGGATCTGAATCTACAAGCCACAACATCTGGTGATTGGAGGTGGATCTGAAGCTACAAGCCACAACACCTTGTGATCGGAGGTGGCATCTCAAGCAACAAGCAGGAGCAACAATCGGCCAACAAGAGGGCAGCTCGGAACATCGATCGCATGTGTGGGTGAGTGCTTGGCTTTTCTTCTGATGTGGACCAGGTTCTAGAACAGGGTTAGATTTTAGAACTGGTAAAGAGAGTGTGGAAACGCCTTTAGGTTTGGTAGTTTGCACTGTTGTTTTGGAAGTAGCCGACACTCGGAGCGATCATGGACCTACAAAAGCTGCAGAAACCGGAACTGTTGCAATTGTGTGAGGAATTGGGAATTGATACAAGTGGTTTGGCACGAAAACCTTTGATTATAAAGGCAATCACAGATTTGGGAGCCGATGATGAGGAGCTCAGTGAAGCATGGAACCTCATCGGTCAAAAAAAGGAACAGCTCAGACAGCAGAAGGAGCGGGAAAAAGAGCAGAAAGAGCGGGAAAAAGAGGAAAAGAGGCGTGAGCGTGAACTTGAGAGGGAAAAAGAGGAAAGGGAGCGCGAACGTGAGTGGGAAAAAGAGGAAAAGAAGCGTGAAAGAGAAGCAAAAAAGCTGGACCAAGAAATTGAGCTCCGGAAATTAGAACTAGAGTTGAGCAAGAGGTCGGGCAATTGTCCCCAGCTAGCGGTACCTCTTCTCAACAAGGAGGCAGATTTCAAGATGTCAAAGTACATGCAGCCATATGTGATATCAGGGGATATCGGTCTGTATCTGGCTAACTTTGAGCGAACCTGCGAAAAACTGTCCTTCCAGCGAGACACTTGGTCTCAGAGATTATTGACGGTTCTGCCCTGCGAGGCAGCGGAGGTTGTCGCGCGGCTAAGCAAGGAGGACGCGGACAACTACGAGAAGGTCAAAGCTTGCCTTCTGAGAAAGTATAGGCTTAGCGCCGAGGCGTTCAGACAACGTTTTCGGAAAGCTACTAAGTCCAGGGACGAGAGTTACCCTGAATTCCTGTACAATTTAAGAGTTAATTTGGGCGAGTGGCTAAAGAGCACAGATTCCTACAGTGATAGGGACGCTGTAGTCGAGCAAATTCTTTTGGAGCAGTTTTATAACTGCCTCCCAGAAAAAGAAAGAAATTGGTTACAGGACCGAGGCGAAATTAAGTCGGCAACTGAAGCTGCCGAACTTATTGAGGAGTATGCTTCGCGCCGACAATTCAGCAACCCAGCACTGGATAGGCCCCGCAATCCCAAGTTCAGTATGAAAAACCGTCAGGAAAGGCACTTTGCTAGAGTTGGAAACGAAGAAATGAAGGTTTCTTCAGGCAAATTCCCTAGAAAGGACGGCAGTGAGAAAAGTGGGGAAGTGACCAACGTGCAGAACACAAAGAATAAGCTTGAGGCTAGGAAGCCGCTCACATGCTTTAGGTGTAATGAGCAGGGTCACATTGCCGTCAACTGCCGGAAAGAAAAGATTGCTTTCTCGTATGTCAGGGACTGCGATGAAAATATGCAGCTTTTAGAACCCTACCTGCATGACCTAGTAGTCAACGGGAAGCCTTGCAAGGTACTGCGCGATTCGGCCGCAACGATGGATGTTGTCCATCCGGCGTATGTATCGCCTTCCGACTATACAGGACAGTGTGCATGGATCCGACAGGTAGTTGAGGAACAGAGTGTGTGCTTGCCGATCGCGAACGTGGTCATCGAGGGCCCTTTCGGCGAATTAACAACCGAGGCTGCCGTTTCAGGAAAGCTTCCTAAGTGCTATCCGTATTTGTTCTCCAACAAATCGGACATGCTGCTGCGAAAGAGGGGCATCCTTTTCGGAGACAGAGTTGTGCAAGCCTTAACACGTTCAAAGGCGCGAGAACTAGCTACACTGCTCATTCCAGAAAAATCCACAGCGGAGGAAACGGCAGTTAAAACAGTGGTAAATGCGGAAGATAGCAGGTCAGAAAACTTTGAGAGCGAGGCATCTCAGATAAGTCAACTTGAAAGTGAGCTTGATGAGACGCGGAATGAGGACGTTCTTGAGAGTAACCTCTTGCCGCCAGTGTCTAGTAATCTCACGAGACTTTTAAGTGGAACCCGAGAGGACTTAGCTATAGAGCAAGCCAATGATCCCAATATACAGGAGATAAGGGAGCGCCACCGCGCCACTAAGACAGCAAACAATATTTCTTTCGAGATGAGAAAGGGAGTGCTGTATCGCTTATTCAAGGATAAGCGCGGAGTAGAGCGGGACCAATTAGTCGTTCCCCAAAAGTACCGCGGAGACTTACTGCGACTTTCCCATGGCAGCTCGTGGTCATGTCACCTTGGAATAAAGAAAACAAAGCAGAGGCTGTTGCAAGAATACTATTGGCCTGGATGTTTTAAGGACACGGAAAATTTTGTACGGTCATGCGACACGTGCCAGCGGGTTGGAAAGGCGCAAGATAAGTGGAAAGCTCCGATGGTGTTAGTACCAATCATTACCGAGCCGTTTCACCGGTTAGTAATAGATATAGTTGGGCCACTTCCTGTGACCGAGTCAGGGTACCGTTATATCCTCACTATGTTATGCCCAGCCACAAAGTTTCCAGAGGCTGTTCCGCTGCGCGAGGTGACGTCCGAGAGTGTAGTGGATTCGCTGCTGTCAGTGTTTGCACGAGTTGGATTCCCTTCCGAGGTACAAAGTGATCAGGGTAGCGTTTTCACGAGTGTCCTCACCACCTCATTTCTCGAGCGATGCGGCATTAAGGTAGTGCATAGCTCGATCCATCATCCGCAGAGCAACAGCGTAGAAAGATGGCACTCTGTTCTCAAACGAGTCCTGAGGGGACTGTGCTATGAAAACAAGCGCGAATGGGATACCTGCCTGCCTGCAGCGCTTTTCGCTTTGCGGTCAGTGCCGCACGAATCCACTGGATTTAGCCCAGCCGAGTTGGTGTACGGAAGGTCACTGCGCTCACCTTTGCGAATGGTGCGCGAAGCCTGGGAGGGGCGCGGAGAAGACCCAACAGTAGTAGAATTCATTCTGAACCTCTTGAATCGCTTACATAACACTAAGGAACTCGTTGAGGCCAGCATGAAGTCAGCCCAGGCTCGTTCCAAGGTGTACTATGATAAGTCAGCCCGTCAAAGGACGTTTTGTATCGGGGACCAGGTGATGTTGCTGAGAAGTTCAAGGCAGAATAAGCTCGAAGTACAGTGGGAAGGACCGGCTGAAGTCGTTGCAAAGCTTTCTAACACTAACTACGCAGTGAAAATTCCCGGTAGGCGTAAAGAAGTGCGCATTTATCATTGCAATCTTATGAAGCCTTATGTGCAGAGGGAAGCCGTGGTAAATCTAACGTTAAACCTTCCCGAGGAGATGGGGGACAACTTGATTTGCCTCAGCGGAAAAGGAAGCAACGCTCAGGAGCTTCTCAAAAAGACGGAGCAGAGAGGAGAACTAAAGAAATCCCAGCTGTCCGATCTGGGCGAGATAATAACAGAGTTTGAGGCCTGCTTCGTGGACAGGCCAGGCAGAACTGATTTGACTGAGCACGATATTGAGCTGACTTCAGACGTGCCAGTGCGATCAAGGTGCTACCGATTTTCTCCAAGGCAAAGAGAAATTCTGGATAGGGAAGTAACTCGCATGCTGGAATTGGGAGTAATAAAACCCTCGGAAAGCGATTATGCTTCGCCTATGATCTTAGTAGAAGCTCCAGGTAAAGACCCTAGGCCTGTGGTAGACTACCGAAAGCTAAATTCTCTCACCAGGGATCAAGTGTATCCTATTCCGAATATTGAGGAGAGAGTAGAACAGGTCAGTAGAGCGGCATATGTGACTACGCTGGACCTTACTCGAGGATACTGGCAAGTACCGCTCACTGAACGCGCCAGCAGATACGCGGCTTTCGTCACTCCGACGGGCAGCTACCAGCCAACAATGATGAGTTTCGGGCTCAAAAATGCTCCATTTTGTTTTTCCCGACTCATGGATAGGGTTTTAAAGGGGTGTGAAACATTCGCGGTGCCTTATTTAGACGACATTGCGGTTTTTTCCGACTCATGGGCGGACCATATGGTACCTCTAAGAGCTGTACTGAGCCTTTTGCGTCAAGCTGGACTAACCGTAAAGGCCGAGAAATGTTGCCTGGCAAGGGCGACCGTGGACTACTTGGGTCACAATGTAGGTCAAGGTTTCAGGAAACCCAGCGAGATTAAGATTTCTGCGGTAGCAGACTACCCGCGGCCGAGCACGAAGACGGAAATTCGAGCATTCCTGGGTCTGACTGGGTACTACAATCACTACATCCCTAACTATTCAGCTTTGGCTAGCCCTCTGACCGACGCTCTCCGCAAGACAGAACCGACAAATGTAGTCTGGGACGAACAAAAGGAAGCCTCCTTCGTAAACCTGAAGGCTGTGCTGATTAGCCGTCCGGTATTGCGAGCTCCAGACTATGGCCGAGAATTCACGGTCCAGTGTGATGCCAGTGATCGAGGGTTAGGTGCTGTTCTCTGCCAGAGAGATGACGACGGTAATGAGCACCCCGTGCTCTACTTGAGCAGAAAACTGAGTTCTAGAGAGAGGGCTTATTGCGCGTCAGAGAAGGAATGCGCTTGCATTGTATGGGCCATTCAAAAATTGCAGTGCTATCTTGGAGGGGCCAAATTCACCGTAGAGACGGACCATTGTCCCCTGGCTTGGCTGCAAACTGCGACATCGAAGAACAGTCGCCTTCTTAGGTGGAGCTTGATTTTACAGCAGTACAATTTTGAAATAAGATACAAAAAGGGGAAGTTAAATGGGAATGCGGACGCGCTTAGCCGCTCTTTCTAAGCGGTCCGAGATGTTCCTCACCATGTATCCAAATTGATAATCAGGTTTTTTTTTTTTTCGTGCGCTTGAATATAGATGACTATGTAAAGCAGCACGTTTGGTTTTCAAGGCATACGTGGGTCCTGAACGTCTTGAGAGTGGGCTTTTCTCGAACAACAATGGCAGTTTTCTTTTGACCTGGTCTCTTCAGACGGGAGCCGAGTGCTTGCTTCGACATGTGGTTGAGTTTCAGATAGCTCAAGCAATTTGGCCTACAACAATCAAGACAACGCGACAAGCAACAGCGAGCTTCAAGCGTTCACGTGCAGGCCATTAAGTCGTCTCTTCATGCAGCAGCTGCGGCTGCTGCCCTCCGAGTCTCTTCTGGCGGGGGAGGAGGCTGTTACGACCAAGCATCCGCATTTGCGCGCTCTATTGTTCGCCTGTGGGCATGGAAAAGTTTTGTGAATATGTGGTGATGGTCCATTGGCTCTAAGTGAGCCTGTTTCCAGGAATCCTGTTTTGTAAGCATGTTTTGCTTTGTGGACAACCTGCAAATGCCAAATTGGCCCTGTCAAGAGAACGTCTGGAAAAACACAAAGAAACGTCCCCCTGCGGGAAATAGCAGGAAGTGCTTTCTTTTGTTCACCCTTCCAGTCGAGAAGTGCTATCCTCCAGTGATGAATGCCTCCTATCCAAAGGAGACGACAGAGTGACATGTCCGCTGACGTGCAGGACAAGAGAAGAGCATGACTCATACGGCCATTAAGTGATTTCCCGGGAATGCAGGAAAGATTTGCAATTGTCGAAAAGGGACCATGTTGGGAGCCCTATGCGGCGCCACGTGCACTCGGGTTTCTGAGAAGTAAAACCCCCAGAACCAGCCTGTGGTTTCTTTGCTGAAGAATAGAAATGTACCTCCTCTCCTCGCCGTTCCCAAGCTTTTCCCGCCAACAAGTGATCACGCCCAACGAATGAATGCCGGACCAGTCAGTGCTTCAGACCATCAGTGCAGTGATGTGTTCGATTGGATGCCGATACCTGAGGGGCGTGCCCTGGATTTGGTTGGTCAGCATCTTCAGAGAGGGGCTGGACATAGGGGGTTTTTAAGGACGCTGCAGAGCACGAAATGTCGCTCTGGGCCCTGGGTAAACGGCTCATCCAGTCGCTTCTCGCTATGAACTCTTAACGCTTGTCATTTTGCTGATGTACCCTTCTTCTTCATGTAAATATTCTTGTAAATACGTTTTCTCAAAGTGCCAGTAAACCTGCTTGTACATATTTTACCAACTTCGAAGATTCAGTCCTTCTTCAACCCGGAGTCTCTGCACGCTACCAAGTGAAGGCCGGGTCGCCATAGCCCCAGCGTCACGACAGTATTTTTTGTTTCCGAAAAGAGTACAAAAGAGTACACCGATGTTTTCACACACGTGTCACGAAATTTGTGACTGTGAAAAGACTGATATCAGACGCGAGATCTGATCTCTATACTTGGTGGTGATTTTGGTCGTACCCAGAAACACCTCCCAGATTTCGCAATCGGAGCAATGAGTGACTGTGTTATTTTGGCACGACTGATTTTCTATGTCTTCGGGGTGTCACGAAGTCACTCACTGAAGCAGCGTCCGGTCTCCCAGATGTAGAATCGGATGCATGAGAGTGGAATTCTATTGATAACACTGCAACAACAGTTGACATTTCTTTTGATGTTTCTGTTGAGATGTCTTTCCATCGTTTTGATTGACTTTCTTGCACAGCCCTCCTAACTTATTCGTGACGGAGAGGCAGTATCACGCCGGCTTTGCTTTCAAATTTTTTCACATGGTGCGAGAATTAGTGAACGAAAAGTATTCACGCAATGTTTCTATTATATAAAGTGCGCGCGACCTTCTGAATTTGGCTTTTGACTATTAGCGATCGGCTACGCCTGATAGAATCTTCATCAGGTAGCCTACAGTGGCAAGCCTAGTGACCTGAGCGTCAAAGCTGGCTTGGGTTTTGTGCTGCTTTCGTCTCTGTTTTCCCACATGAACCAATTAACCGGACTCAGCCCTTTTAGTCGCAAGAACGCCCAGCGCTCTGTCTTGTAGCAGTGATTTGGATGAGGACATCAGGTGCTGAAGCTCACACGTGAGTTCTGTTTTGATGTCCTTGATATACGTCATAAAACTGTACCTTTTTCATTCATTTTGGCGTGTTCATAAAAATCTAATTACAATACTAAGAAATGCCACAACAATTCACTGTAGGATACGTGAAGCGTAATCTGTCCTCTCATTTTAAAGGAAAATTTTACATAGACATTCAAACTTGTGGAGGCTGTAAAAACTGCAATATTTTTGTGCAGCGCACTATTTGAAGAGGTTTAACGGTCTCCCCAGTTCTTGTGTCGTCGCAATGGCAGGCGCTATAAACCTGGGCTTCACCTTTGAGGTGAGAGGGTGAGATCAGAATCCAGCATTCCAGGACCCTTCGAAGCCGATCTAGACATGCACACTGCTTCTGAACCACGAAGGACACCCTTACGGCATGGTTAAAGCCGGCCATGTCGCTTCTTGCAACTCGGCCAAGCTAAATAGCAGTCCTCCTCAGCATCGTTCCTATGGCAGGTGATGGCAATAAGACTGCGACAAAGTCATATACATCTACCATGTGACAAAATATTGGCACCAATATTAGGAAGACTGGACGACCTTGAAGAAACAATGCAGCCGGCGTATCCATCGCGACGCGAAGCACATGTTCCTACGTGTTAAGGAAGCGCGTAGTCAGCTAGCGACGTCAGTGAAAGTAGCAACATCGCCCAGGTTTTACTCTTCTGTCATTGAGGACAGTACTAGTTCTATCGCATGTTTTTATTGCGTTTAGCCACGTTAAATCTCTGAACTATTTAACTAGGTCATAATCATGGAAAGCCGAGGTGTCCATGGTTAAAAACTGCAGATGATCCGTTCAACTATCCTTGAACCAAGCTTTACGAGAGTTAGCCGTCAACCGCAACGGCAGTCGCAGCTGCCTCTTCGAGAATGGCTCGCTTTTGCGTTGGTAAACATGCTAGTCTGTCTTCTATTAGTCTGATGGTCTCAGCAGCCTGTCTAGCACGGCTGCAGTCTCTCACTTTAGCGAGATGACATATGTAGCCTGTGGATTTACCTGGGTTAAATGAACGAGCGTCACAGATGTAACTTTTTAAAGATGACGGTGTTCGCTGCACAGTGCGAGAGTATTTTGCAGATGCACTTGACGAAGACCTCCATGTTTACTGCACAGCGCTAGAGTGTGTTGCAGTTTTACATGAGACGTGATAGGCTGCGGTGATAGCATAGCCCTCTCGCGTCCTGCGCAATACGATGGAGATGACGATGTTTGCTGCAGAGCGCGAGGTGAACACGAGTACGTGCCACAATCTGGGGAACTCCCGTGTCACTGGATGCAGGAATAACGCGGAATAGCACGAAACTCGCAAATGAACGCAGTAGAGACAGCGTTTTAAAAGGTTCCAGGGAAAATGCATTGACATCTTAACTTTAGTATTTTTATAACTTCATCAGCCTCTGTGAATTGGTTAATTTTCCGGCCTCACCTCACCTGCCTTGTACCGCCTCCCTCTACCCTGCTCTATGCAAACTCAGCTGCTTTCCCTTCGAGATTCCTGCACTAAGAATACGAAGGACATGTCCCCAGCTTTTCTTCCTCCATGATAGCTCCTAACGCGCCGCCCCGTCACACCCGAGATGCTCGCCGCCATCGCCACGCCTGAAAGTAGACCTAGTGCAATGAGGCCTGACCGGAGTTTCACTCACACCTGTTTTCGGTCTTCTATCAATTCAGCAATAATACCACGAACTAGTGTAATCTTTATTTGCTACTGCCAATAACCACTAGCATCTGGTCACATCATTTTTTGTAGCGCCCACAATGACCTTGTTCGCATCGTTTATTCATCCTCAGTGCCGCCCAAGCGCGGCTTGATCACTTACTTTGTAGCTCAGGAAAGGACAAGATTTATTTGAAACGATTGGAACCGAGAAAACTACTTCCAGATTGTTCCATACTGTGCTAGTTTCTTCTAGTCCGTTTACCTAGGAGTTCCTCTGTCGACTGTAAAGTGAAAGCTACCGAACGCAGCAGGCATTCGCAGTTGGAGTACGCTTCGTAAAGAGTACGCTTCGTGCTTTTTCTGCCACCAAGCTGCCAAATTATGTTGCGATTGCATGTAAGCCCAATAGAGTTTCTTTTAGCATAACAATTTGGCACTGGAATCGTCACGACAACGTGACCTTAACCTCAACTTGAGCGTATTATAAGCTTTCTCGTTTGCGGAGTTTTTACTGGGTTGTGCCTTTACTCTCAGAGCAAAGCCCCACCTTGTTAGATTGGTCCACGCTCATGTCCGTGGAGAACGGCACACGGAGGCACAGCCAGTTGTTGTTGGGTGGCTGCCAGTGAGGAGGAGAGGGGAGGGGAAAGTGGGACCACAGGCCCACCCTCCGGGCTACAGTAGTTCCTCTCAACTCCGTCCGCTCCGCACTATAGCTCCGAGGGGAGGAGGCCAGGAGTGGAAAAATGACAGCTGACCTCGAAAGAGAGCGGGAGGGGGTGTTCGCCGTCACATGCGGGGAGGGAAATTACGAATTCCAGCACGTTTCATTGCAACAGAATGTTTGGAAGTTATTGGACAGAAAAAACTTAATTATTTTATATAAGGCAAGCTAGAGTTAACGTAAGCATATCGCGGGGGATTTCGCGTTTCATGGTGCACAATTAGTCTGCTGCCCCTAGCATTTCTTCAGAAATAAGATTTATTGCCTCAAGACACTAATCTTCTACGCAGTCTAGAGCAGTGGAGGGAATAAGCGAAACACTCATTGGAGGAAACCTATCAATACTTTATTAATGAAGATTATCCTCATTTTTCGAAAAAGTGTTTATTGCTTCAGTGGCATCCGTCGAAGGAAACTTATTTCTCAGTAAACAGATGTTCTGCTGAGGCACAAAGAAGGACAGCAGGACAACCTAAAACCTATTTTTTCCCACCTCGCAGTATAGTTTTGTCAACGGTAGACGGTGTCTACAAACCCTGACCCTGGGAACGTGACATGTAGTGAGCATGTCAACTCTGCCACTTTATGACACGATTTCTGTCACGACGCTTAGATGAGCATAAAATTAAACAATATGGGCTGATTTTCCTAAAATTGCAGTTGATAGCACTAAACGTTTTTCACATAAAGTACACAGAATAAATGAACTAAAATTGTTTTTCCTCTTTCACAGTTACCGACACCCGTTCCTAGCATAAATAGCACGGCCGATCGCAGCTCCGCTACAAGTATAGCGGCGGCGTCAGATCTGTGACTAATTTTTTGAAAATATTTGAAGTGACATAATATAGTATGAGCATATAGCATAATATTTTAAAGCAGCTGTAGTTTATTGAAGAAAAGAAGCTAAGCCGCTTCTAATTGATATGAGCGGCAATCAGTGCATGATTGACACTGTGATAATGTAATGAAACAAAGTTTTTTTTTTGGTGCTCTTTGGCCTAAGATGTCCTTGCGCCATAAAATTCAGTCCATCATCATGTAATGAAACGAAGTATATTCACTTCAAGCACTCCAAACTTCTATCATGTCAGCCGTGATGGTCTACGTAGCATGCGAGTAGAGGTTACTCAAAGTTCACTTTCTTCACAATTTAAAAAAATAATTGCGTAATAAATCCCCGAGTTCTGCCCTTCTGCCGTGAGGGTTAACTGTCAGAATGTGCGAATAACTTTACGCTCGTCTCTGACAGTAGACTTCCCTTATAAAAGAAAAACAAAGTGCTGTTTGTCCTCCTAAACGCGGGACACAAACGATGCGATAGACATCCATTTAGAGCTTTTTCCCCTGAGTCTCCTGCATTATACAAAAGCATCCTTCAGTTGGACAACAACTATTGGAAATTGCATTTACTATACCCGTGTATATTCCAAAAAAAATATGCCTTCCCTTATTTGAAGAAGTAATCTCTTGGGGGCAGCTGCTGTCACGAACGACTTCGCCTTTCGCAGCATGGATGAAGTGTGCTGTTGAAAACAATTTCAGACTGCTTCAAAAAGCATGCTTTTAAAGCAGCGGTACACTCCCGTTTCCCCATCGCGATCCTCTTCTAATCTTAGTTTCTTTTATTACGTTTTCAAAAATTTTAACCTTCAAAAGCGAAGGGAGAATGACACTGATGTCAGGTGCTAAGCGAGTTCAAGTGAAAGTGTTGGTGACAGCTGAGACAGCCAATATTCAGGAGTTTTGGGGGATACTTAGGAAAGAAAAGACGGCTTTCGACTGACTGAAAAGATGAAATGATAAGAGCGAAAGGGGACGTCAAAAATGAACCGATATGCAATAGAAGAGATAAAGTGAAAAGATAAAATAAAGAATGGCATAAGGATGTTGCTTCTGCGTGCGTATTCATAAAAGTGTGCATCCCTGTCAATTTCCTGCTTTATTTTATCCCCTCAGCAAGCGCGGAGTCGAACAGGAACAGCGGAATATAAAACTGCCTTTCTACCCGTTTATGGTTGCATCCAATCATGATCTTAACCAACGTATTTACGCTAACTTTGAACTCGACCCGCACAGGAAAGAAATGGAGGAACCCATTTTCGCAATCGATGAGGGGACCGTTCAGTCCTGGTTCAATACAACCTGAGATATATTTTATTTTCGTCTTCTTCTGAAGGCAAAATTACTGGTCTTAAGATATAATCACTCAGGGCTTCTCCAGGTCGAAAATGTTACCTTATTCTTAGGATGACTAAAATTAAGGGAGCCTCCTTCTGAGGACACACTTTGCGCATTCTGAGTGCACAAAGCTTACAAAATGCAATGCATGTGGGCAATGAACTAATCAAGATATGTTTTGCTTAGTGCGCAAGTAGTGGTGCTGGCCTTTGTATTTGCGTTTCTTTATTTTCAAGTAAAACCTTTTCATTGCCAACAGCACTTGGCTATGTATTCAAGAGTTATGCTAAATTGATACGTCGTCCTCTATTCTTCGAAACTGCGGGACTTCGTTAAAGAATGAACTGTGAAGGCAGGGAGGAATAGAGGAATATAGTTCTTACCCAAAGAGACGAACAGCTATGGAGTGATTCTTGAATTTCTTAGACAGAAAAAAGCACATATCGTGCGACGGTGATCAAGGAGCTTGCCTGCCCTGATGCACTTGTGTTCTTTTTCGTCGATTTATTATTCTGCCTTCTCTTACAAGTACTTTTTAACCTTTACTTTTCCACGTTTTTAATTTTGTTTTTGTGCTTCTGAGCGATAGTTGAAAAAGGAAATTTTGGCGCCGGATATATAAGCAATGATCACCTTGGCACTCTTCATGTTATCTACAGATACACTCGACACCAAGCATAAGATATACATGTGGCTGAGCCTAGGCAAAATTTTAGGCTAAGGAAACTGAATTGGTGTAATTCAAGGACCGTAAATATATTTTGCGTTCCTGTTGTTAGGGACGCAAATATGAAGCTTAATTTTCAGAGGTTGGGTAAACGAAACGCCGTGTTTTTTATGATTAGTCAGGTAGCTCACTGCAAATTCATCATGACCACTTCTTAACCAGTTCAAAAATAAATATTAAAATCATCTGCCAGTTGAAAACCTACAAGATAGTTCCGTTTTTTGTAATTTCAATATTGTCCTTTCTCAATTTGTTGCGAACCATGATTTTATATAGAGCATGGCATAGGCCATCAGTGCGGTTCATTTTTGCACTACCAAGCCCCTACACTGCTTAAATAAGTATGTTTAACACTCTGAAAGAAAAGCGCGTCACGAAATGTCGACTCATCTTAAAACTAATGAGACATTCGGGCTTGCTATGTTTCATGAATTGTGAGTACTTAGACGCGATAAGCACGGCCTTTAGAGATAATCCACGGTTGCCACATATTTTGTGCTGCTGTTCTAACTTTCTGACATTAGTCAAAATAGTTCTGAACACATTTGAAAATGTTAAGGAAAATAGCATTTGCCTCGCTCGTATACCTAAAATTCGATAACGCCTGTCTAATATTTTACAGAAATTTGACGTTGTAAATTATCAAGCATACCAAATGCTTTGTCCTGAACTACGAAAGTCTCCGATAAATTCAATTTAGACCAAAACATTTATATTGTTACAAGTGTAAACCACGCACCAGTGGGGAACACAATTTCGGAATCGATGAGCACTGCTTAAAGGCTCAACTCAACCCTCAATGTCGTCTTCGTTCACCCAAACAGGCACTTCGTTCTTCACTTGCTGAATGCCAGCTTATGACACCTGATAACATTACCCCCGCCGCAGAAGCACAGTCCCGGTGCGTTCTAAGTAAACGAATCAGGGCATGAATAATACAGCTTGAGTCGGGTCACATGGACAATTTCGGAAGCTCGCGGTGCAGACGACTTCCTGTTCAGAGGTTCAATTTTTTTTGTGACGTCGGTGAATCGGCGCAATATACGGTTGGGGCCTGTGTAGCGTGGTAGAAGTTTTTCGAATAAGCCCGCATGGCGGGATGGGAGCCACAGCAGAACGAGAGAGCCTGGAGCGTAGTGCACATCGCGGAGACAACTTTTATAACGGAATTTCTGGGAGCACTGGGAAGCAAAGAGTCTGTCTAGAGCAATGCGGCGAGCATCATTAGCAAGGGAGATGGCATCACGAGCGTAACTACTAGTGGCGGCGTCAGTATCGGGTAGCGATGTATCAAAGGGGAGAAATGGGTGTCGTCCAAAAAGCAAATAAAAGGGAGAGGAGCCAATGGTATCATGCCGAGAAGAGTCGTAGGCGAATGTTACAAAGGGTAGAATAATGTCCCAATCCCGATGGTCGTCGGAGACATACATTGATAACATATCTGTGAGCGTACGGTTGAGGCGTTCTGTGAGGCCGTTGGTCTGATGATGATAGACGGTGGTAAATTTGTGGCGTACGGTGCACACACGAAGTAGCTCGTCAACCACTCTAGAGTGAAAGCTGCAACCACAATCCGTGAGTAGTTCACGAGGGGCACAGTGTTGTAGTATCACGGCGTGGAGGAGGAAATCAGCGACGTCTGTAGCGCAGCTAGTCGGGATCGCACGGGTAATGGCGTAACGCGTAGCATAGACCGTCGCTACGGCGATCCATTTGTTGCCCGAGGCAGAGACCGGGGAGGGTCCAAGCAAATCAGCACCAACACTGAAAAACGGCTCAGTCGGGATGGAGATTGGCTGCAGATGTCCTGATGGCAATGCGGATGGTTTTTTGCGACGCTGGCACAGCTCACATGCGTCCACATAATGCTGAGTGATATCTGAGTGATGAAGACCCGGCCAATAAAAACATCGGCGCACGCTCTCATGCGTGCGGGACACGCCAAGATGTCCAGCAGTGGAACCATCATAAAATTGTTCCAGGATGGTGGAGCGCAGATGTTTCGGAACGACAATCAAGAGCTCAGCGGCATCAGGTCGCAAATTGCGGCGGTATTGTACGTCCCCTTGGAGTACGAACATGCCGAGGGCAGGATGAGACTGGCCGGTAGTCAGACGGTGGATGATAGACCAGAGTACGGAGTCCAAGCGCGGTTCGTCGGCTATGTGGGGAAAGGCCGATAAAGACAGGACACATGCGTCAATGTCACAGGCCGTAGAGTTGGGAGGATTGACAGGGTGGCGGGACAAGCAGTGTGTATCATGGTGAAGCCGAGCAGGCTTATATACCAAGGAAAAGGCGTATTCTTGCAATCTTAACGCCCAACATCCCAAACGTCCAGTAGGGTCTTTGAGTGAAGATAGCCACCACAACACAAGGTGGTCTGTGATAACAGTAAAGGGTCGCCCAAACAAATAAGGGCCGAATTTCGAAATAGCCCAAACAAGAGCTAGGCACTCCCTCTCTGTGATAGAGTAATTTTGTTCTGCCCTAAATCGTAGGCGGCTGGCATACGCAAACCCTCTAGTGCGGCCGTGGTGTCGCTGAGCGAGGATAGCTCCAATGCCGTGACCCCTTGCGTCAGTGCGGAGTTCGGTAGGGGCCGAAGGGTTAAAATGGGCCAAGACTGATGAATTGGTGAGAGCAGTGATAAGTTCGGAGAAAGCTGCAGCTTGGTCAAGGCCTCAAGAGAAAGGTGAATCTTTTTTCAGTAAGGCGGTGAGAGAGCGAGCAAGGGGTGCGAAGTTCTGGACGAAACGACGGAAATACGAACACGAACCGAGAAAACTTCCACCTTCACTAGATGAACGTGGCGCGGGAAAAGTACGAACGGTGCGAATCTTATCTGGGTCAGGCTGAATACCAGCAGCACTCACTAAGTGGTCAAGACTTTTGATCTCCCGATGGCCGAAACTGCATTTCTTGGAATTGAGTTGGAGGCCGGCGCGGCGGAACAGCAAGAGAATGGTAGAAAGGCGGGAGAGGTGGCTGTCAAAAGCGGACGAGAAAAGAATGACGTCGTCTAAGTAACAAAGACAAGTCGTCCACTTGAAGCTGCGCAGCAACGAGTCCATCATCTGTTCGAAAGTTACAGGAAAGTTACATAGGCCAAAAGGCACGACTTTAAATTGGTAGAGGCCGTCAGGAGTGATAAATGCCGTTTTTTCGTGTTCTCGTTCATCGACGGACATTTTCCAGTAGCCAGATCAAAGGTAGATGAAAGAAACCTAGCTGGCTCAATGCAAGCAATCAAGTGCATCGTCGGTGCGCGGAGGAGGGTAGACGTCTCTTCTGGCCAACTTGTTGAGGTGGCGATAGTCGACGCAGAATCTCCACCTCCCATCTTTGTTCTGGACCAGCACGACAGGTGATGCCCAGAGACTGTTTGAAGGCTCAACGATGTCGTCGGCCAGCATCTTATCGACTTCCCGTTGAACCACCTGGCGCTCGGAAAAAGAGACACAGTACGGTCGCTTGTGAACAGGTGCAGCATCGCCGGTGTCGATACGGTGCGCTACAACAGACGTCTGGCCAAGAGGTCAGCCCCCCCCCCCCCCCCAAAAAAAAAAGAAAAAAAAAGTCACTATATGAAAGCAACAGCTTGTAGAGGGTGTCGACAGAATCGGGTGGCAGGTCGGCCGCAGTTATGCTAAAAACAGGATCACGGTGGAAAGGGGACGACATAGGAGTGGTAGGGGCTGTGCGAGTTGCAAAGGGAGGGTCGGTAGTTAGTGCTGAAACTTCACAGTCGGTCAGCGGGTAAATTTCTAATGAAATTCCGTCAGGGAGGACTTGGGTCGATAAACTGATGTTGAGGACTGGGAAAGTGGTGCGATTCTAAGATACGTGTACGATGAGGTATGGGAGGATGACGTGACGCAGCAGAACGACGTCTGTAATTGGGCACGCCAGGTAGTCGTCATCGAGCACGGGCGGGAAAGGGCACAAAGGAATGTAAACAACAGCTTTAGGAGGGAGCTGGGATATTTTGTTGAGCGGAGGTGAGGTAGCGTGGAGAGGTCTTCAGAGCAGAGGGGAAGGTACAGACGTAGAATGCCGGTTAAGCAGTCAATAAAGGTTGCGTGAGTGGTCAAGGAGTCACGGCCAAGGACCAGGTCATGGGGGCATTCCTGGAACATGGTAAATAAGACTGGTGTGTGACGATCAGTAATGGTTAGCACGGGCAGTACACATGCCAAGCACGACAACAGGGCTGCCGTTGGCGACACGAACGGTGGGCGAGACTGCTGGCGTCAGGACTTTCTTCAGGCGACAACGAAACGAGGAAGTGAGGACAGAGAGTTGGGCATCAGTGTCAATAAGGGCAGGGACAGGAGCACCATCCACAAGGACTTCGATGAGGTAAGATTGTGGAGCAAAGGTTAACAGAAATTCTTCCGTCTGGGTCGCGAATGCAGCAATATTAATAGATTGTCGCTTATGCTAGTCGCAAAAACTGCAGCCTTTATATTTGCTGTGCAACAGATGAACAAATCTGTATGCATAATGATTCTGACTCTACTTAGGTGGGTGCTGGCTGTGTTATAAACTTCTTGAAGTCATGTGATGATGCACTGTGTTCAAGCACATCGGTGTTTATATCACCACCTATAATATATTCCAGCCACAAACAACAGAAAATGCCACGTAATTTTCAGTCATGGGGGAAACATCTGACAGCGTGCTCGCGGGCAAGCCGGCTTCCACCAGCTGCAGTATTCCGCAGCCACGTTTTCTTTATCTTTTATTATAGGAAATAGTGAACTAAAATAGGCTCGAAACATCATATTCACTTGTAAACCACGTTTCTGGTTTACAATGTCGCTGACCGTAAATACATATAGGACTTGGATAGGCCAGTCCAAGTCTACAAATTGCATGAGCTTAGACAACATGCCGCGTGCTTCCGTTTGACAGGTCCCAATATTCTTTTTTTTTTTTAACTGAGAGCGCGTCACTACTTCTTATTTCCTGTTAAATGCCTTCCCAAACATCATTGTTTCCTTTTTTCTCTGCGCATGCTATCGAGATGACCATGCGTACATTGAGCGGTAAAATGCAAATAGCAGAAATTATTCATTAAAATTAGCTCTAGTTATAAACTAGGAATAAATCATAATGTCGCACCTGGCCCTGCGTTTAAGAAAGGACGGGGTATGGAAACAAATGCAGCTTTGACGCGGGATTGAAAGGGCGTAGTAATTCAGGAATAGTTTCGATACCAGACGCCTTAAACCATTCTGGACCTAGTTTACTGCTGGAGAGAAGAAAGGAAACGTTATTTGTAGAGCCTCTGGTCCAGCAGTCTAGCGATGTCGTCACCGCTCATTACTGGCTCCTTATCTTCGTTCTCGCATCCTGTTTTCTGACCTCAAATGAAAATGAAACTCTAGCTGCTGACTAAACCTTAACATCTTCTGAGCTTCAAAACTTTTCTTTTTCTCACCAAAAGTGAAAAATTATGCATTTTAATACGTTTGAAAAAGTGCAACATATACAGCGTGACTAAATAATAAACTGATATGAAACTGTGGGGGCGGAGTGTACGAACAATTTGAGCCTTTGTCAAGAACAGGCCCGAAACCATGGACATTGCTGTTCATTTGTTTTTGTCTCGAAATCGTGCACTTCCTATTACCACACTGTTATCGTAGTGTGGGCTTTTATGCGGGAGTGGCATAGCTCTTTCGATGTTTGAGATCGAAAAATATCGACCAGCAATAATAGAGACACGTTTTCTTCTTTGCGCTTAGTGCGGTATAAGCAATTTATAAACTTGAAGTCTCCTAAATTTTAACATCCCCTAATGTTTTTGAGATTATGTCTTACCGCACAAATAAATCTGACCTGACATACGCAGGTCACCCTTCTCTAGCACTAATCAAAAAAAGGTTACCGGTCCTTATGGCTATATATAGAAAGTAATGGACGACGGCAATGGTGCTTTAAGCAGCTAATGTTCACCTGACAAGCTGAGTAAATGGAGCGCGAAAGGCACTTTATCTGCTTGAGAAGGCATAGCATGGTATAAATAGCTCCATTGTCTCAACATTAATTACTGAAGAAGGGATCACGCGCGCCTTTGTCATGCTGCACCCACGTCTTGCTGAGCTCATTAAAAACCACTCATGACAGGCTCGAATCGCACCCTCAGCATTGCTTTTATCAGGAGTGAGCAAGGTCATGTTCTAAATTACTCTTAAGGGTTCTTTCGATTTGTTTCTTGGCATTTTTTTTTTTTTTTTTTGCTGCCTTCGGTTTTCACGGGTGGTAGCCCAAACCTGTGAGCCTTTGAAGTGCTTGAGTACTTCTAGGCATGATTTGTAAAATATTTGCCATTATTTAGATAATGCAATAAAAGAAGCAAACTTGATATACATTTCAATAAAATAATATTTACCATGATGATTACATCTTTAGAAGCTGATAGGATTAGGAAAAAGTTTTATTATTGACTTTAGAGAGCGTGATTTACGTTTTCGCAGCTTTTCGCTTGTTTTGGTCATCTCCCAGCTCCTATACTATGTGGCAGCACTGCCTTGCAGCCGAAAACAAAGCACTAAAGTGCATGCTTTTACGCCAAAAGGAATCAAAGCATAGAAAACTCGATAGCTTCCCCGTGCCTTTGACACTTTCTGTCGCGTTCATGAAGCCACTGATCGTTTTCGATACATTCGACAGAAACATTCCGTGGAGAGTGCTTGTGACCATAGTACTACAAAATTGCCTCTGCGGCAGCATTAAATAAGTAAGGAGAGCGTTTTTTTTTTTACTTGCTATCTTTTTGTAGGAACGTTTTATGCTTTATTAAACTTATTGCCACATTACGATCGGGTGCGAACAAATTGAAAAGGAATCTTTACTCTAATAATGTGGCGATATGGTAGTGTGGCAAACATTTATCGAAGGGGAGAAATTGGAAGCATTTTTATCTGTCTGAAAGCGGCAATTTATATCTTAGGAACGCTTATACCCTTTCTATAACCGTGTTTACGGCAGTCCCGTTCAGAATTATCAGGGTGATGCACCGCCTACAGCTTTTCAATACGTATCTAGTGCCTACAACTTTCGAAACTCATATTATTCACACTTGGACTTTGGTGCACTTTACATTCTCGCTCGTTGTTCGAAATATGCAAGCAATACCTAGGGACAGTTCTGCCGCAACTGGATATTATTCTGAAGAGCAAAACGTACATCTTTCTGAGAACCTTAAAAGGAGCGCCACAGTCCCTAACATGCTCATAATTTTGTAACCTTGTTGTAAATTCAGGCGAATGTTTTTTTTTTGTAGTACATAGAAGCACTACGACCAAAGAAAAATGAACATTTTTATTATCAGTGAAATTCAGGTCCCGAGATGTCACCAAAAAAAAAAAAAAAAGCTCCTTGCTTTTAATCCATGAAGAGCTCCATCTCGCTCGGTCTTCCTTAGAGTGAGCGCCTTCACTATAACTCAAGGAAAGGTATCAAGGGGCAGGTGAGCGAAATGATAAAGATGTGCTGTATTGGGAGATTCTGGATAAATTTCAACAGCCTCTTAATATTGGCCGCTACGCACGGTTCACGACAAACCTCCAATGAATAAAAATAAGGCTGTTGAGCCTGTGTTTGGCTCCGCGCTCAGCTTCCGAGCATCAGGCTCTGTCAGCCGCAACGACGTGTACTGAAGTGGAGCCTAATTATGAGTTACGCTTAATTGTCCATGGAAACGCATGTGGGTTATGACCTCATACGGCAACATCGTGTCGTGAGCAAGTTAAGAAAGGACGGATTTTATTGGGCCCAGGTAACCCCATAGAAGCGTCGCATTTTATGAGTACAGCTCGGTGTAGAGGGCTATTGGCATACCGCCGATTAACGTCTGCGCGGTAGCCTCACTCTGGTGCCACAAATGGCACCATGAAAACACCGCCAGCTCTGCTTGTGTCGTGCTTACTTCGACACTGCACGCATGGGGCAGACCCGTGGGCCTCAAACAGTGGGGCTCATAGATCTTTTATGGCGAGAGCTAGGCACGATCCGCTTCTGTAAGGGTTTCATTCTCTTGGCGGGAACTGAGTCACGTACTCGGAAACCCATTGGGTGTTGCTCGTATAACAGCTTGGACGGGCTTTATAAACATCTGCGCAAGCGCGTGTCTTTACTGCTGGGCGTTATTGTGGGTACATAACAAATGCTTTATTACGACAATTTCCTCCTTGCAGATCTAAGCGCTGCCAATACAATATGCACATAAACTTGTACACATCGATCCTCATACACAAGTACATATAGATATATCAACATAATTGGTTATATGCGGTTTTCTGTTTTTGCGAGTGACTGTTTTATCACATATATAAATTTATTATATTGGGCACTTCCGGAGATGACTCCGAATGCATTATTTTACCAAAACGTTTCCAATTTGCAAAGTTATTCTTGTGAGATACGTTCTTTTCATGGTTAAGGGTTTTACATTCTAGCGTATGGAGCTCGTTCTGCGTTAACACCGGCGTTGCTGCCGTCCTTCGTATTTCAACAAACATTTATAAAATTTTAATAAAACTTATACGGTGGTGGGTCAAAATTAAGGCAAAATCTCCGAGGAGATCCCTCTAATCGGATATTGCGGTAAAAAGAAGTCATAAATAAAATCAATTTCTCGACATTGGGATTCGAACGTAGGCCCTCTGCAGCAAGGAACGCACGCAACGCAGGGTTGTTCTTTTTTTCATACAGGGAATTTATCAGACGCGGTTATGCCACAAAGGGTCGATCGCACTATGCGTGTTAAACGCGCACCTATTAAGCAGATTGTGGCGCATACTTCCTAGCATATGTTTAGGATGTGTAATAATGTTACAGTATAATAATATCCCATTTTGAAATGTCCTAAGCAAGAAAATATAATATTCGCGGAATAATAAGGCTGTGTTAAAGGCGCTGTCACGCCTATTTATAGGCGTGACGCCAAACCACCCTTTAAGGTTTTTGCACGGAAATGTGGAGCGCAGAACATTGGACATCCTTGTCAATGTAGTATGGACGGCGTTATCTTTGTACGTAAAGATAAATTACAGTGACGCATGGTCATCTCCTAAATGAGTATATATGCATTGAATTTAATTTTCATGTCTTATATCTATTATTTTTTTATGCTTCCCATTATTTATTGCTCCATTTGGAAAAATTCAAAATATTATTTCTAGGAAATTTCTTTCTGACTTACATTCGGCGTTTAAAGGTGATTTCAGAGAAAGGTTCAATACTCTCCGTCAATGATCACGTGAGGAAACGGGATGAATTATTTCTCTGTACTCAAATTCCTGTCTCAAAGTTATTTCCTATTTTGAGAGCCTTAAGCATAGACCATTCTTCCTGCAATTTTTAGCGTGCGTAAATGTGAACTAAAAAGTGTTCAGAAAAAAAAAAAATTCGTTTTACTTTTGTTTTAGATTTCTTGGTAGTTTTGTGACGTTCGTTTCGTCGCAGGCAAGATCGCCTTAACTAAGACAAACGGAAGTAAAAGGGAAATGCGTGCAGTATATTTTTTTTTCGCGAGACACAATATAATCATTCAGTGGTGGCAAATCAAAATACTATAATCCATGAAGACACATAAAGTAATATTTATTATGTTTCAGTCATGATGTAAAATTTTAATGAAACCGCTACATTTTTGTGGCTTAGAGAACAAGTGAACGAAGCAACAATCCCGAAACAAGAAAACTATATTTTCGAAGATTAATCCCACTATTACTTCGACGATGAAACTGCGGTAGGCGGCGGCGTGATTGCCTGAAACGTACTTTGCGCTGATTGGCTGCTCCCATTCCCTGAGTTGAGTGCAAAAAAAAAAAAGAAAGAAAAAAAGAAAGGCGGTAGCTAGAACGTTTATTATATTCTTAATATGGAACTATAGGGGGAAAAAAGCGCAATGTTTTTTAGTATATAAAAATGCTTGGAGTGTGTGGGCTAAGTCCCACTATTACAAAATATTTAGAGGTTCGGCTAATCATAAAAAAGTTTAACCAGCGTTAGCCATCGGCCGCAGCAGTAGTAGTGCTCCCGCTTCGATCGTGGCTCGCGTCCACGCTTGGTAAGCTTCTCGGCAACGGGCTTGTCGGATTTCTTATTTTTCGATGATCTCGACAGCCTCTCTGGTCCGGATCCAGTTTCTGTCTATGGCGGGATTGCGTATGTGTATGGCGCATCTGCCCAGGTTAAATGAAGACGCGGTGCAGATGTAACTTCATCAGGTTGACGATGTTCAATGCACAGCCAAAGACTGTTTTGCAGTTGGAATTTAACATAAACGATGATGTTTACTGCTCAACGCGAGTGTGTTGCAGTCTTACATGGGGCATGATCAGCTGCGGCGATAGCATAGTTCTGTCGTGTTTAGGCACAACGAGGACGACAACGATGTTCGCAGCACAGTGCGAGGTGAAACAACAGGCGGCGCATGAGTATGTGGCGCCATCTGCGGAACTCATGAGGTAGTAGGCCAAGCAATAGCGCGAAGCTCGCACATGAATGCAGTAGAGTTAACGCTCTAAAACTGCGCTCTTGCATTCTTTTCAGTGTAGCTTTAACGTTGTTTTAAGTGCCAGAACAAGGAACTTCAGTAGTTAAATTATTCCTAAAGGTAACCACAAGTCCTACCAGTAGTCCCTCTTTATTTAGCAGTCACCAGCAAAATACCCGTAAGTAAGGATTTAGCTTCCCGTGGTTGAACAGTCAATAGAAATGGCAAGTAGCCGCTGTCAGCCGCGCCGACCGGTAAACAGAGCAACAAAGGACTCCGCGTCCCCCAGTCGATCTGGCGCCTCTTGTATCAGCTCCAAAACAGTCGCGGCTACCAGCGCTCGGCTAGCGCGAGAGCCCTATCGCACGGATTAATTCCAGCAAGACTCACTCGGGCTCAGTCCACGCTCGGTCGATCCAGCCAAGAGTGCGCCCCTTTCCCCAAGTCAAAATAAAACACAATCAGTGTGGCTTCTTTCCACTGAAACCTTCGCAAAGCTCACCAAATGCGCGCTACACGTTATGCAGCGTGACTAAAGTCTGACCCCACTCGCGCGTTTTATGGCTTACGGCCGCTCCCAGTCTGGCGATAGGACAGCGGAAGACCGCCTTAATTAGGATCCGAGTCGAGGCGAAGGCAACACTTCTCCTGCCTCCACTAGCAAAGGGAAAGCAAACACAGCAGGAGTCCAAACGAAGAGCTCGCGTTTTAGAGCTATTTCTCTGCTTCTAGGAACAACTCCCTCTTAAAGAAAAAAATTTAACGCGGCGCACAATTCAATATTATGACACCTTGCTGAGAAATGCTCTCAAAACACAAGCACGCATACACCAACGCATACACAAAGGTCTGGTATAGAAACTTGCAGAGACACAATCCAACAAACGCTGAGATCCAACAGAGCACGTGTCGTACACCGCATTTCTAGAAAAGCTATTACTGTTACCTTTTCCTTGCACACCTTGGCTCTAGACGTTACTTCGACAATAATCGGCGTTTATTCTTCCACAAAGGTCTCTGACGATTCCATCCTTTTGTTTTTCCGGAGTCAAATTCAAACCATGACATTTAACAGCAAGTCTCTGATCGCTGTAGCCTGAATAAAGTAGAAATTTTGGCACCTTCCTACGCATTCAGTGTAACGCGACAGTGCAACAACGTTGTTCGTTTTCTTTTATTGATCGCAGTCACCTGAATTTCTTGCACAAGTGCTTCCACAAAAATTGACAGCTGTCGTCGCTGAAGGCGTTCGAGCCGACTTCGTCCGCAGTGGGTTTGAGAGTTAGCGCCTCGCAGGGAAAAACATTCTGCAAGTACACGAACAACAACTCACTAATATAGCTTGTTTTTCACCACCCCAAGGAACTCATTAGCCTGATGCTGCACTCCCTAAATTTAACAGTAGTATAAATGCTTGTCAGAAAGTATATACTTACACCATGATCTAACTTCAGACTTTCAAGATGCTTCGACGTTTCTTATTCGACAGCATTTTAAATATTCATAAGAGAACCACCCAAACATTGTCATTTATGATCCTTCACAATTCTTTTTCAAGTATTTTGACAGTGTGCCTGCTCCGCGTTTACATATCTAGGGCAGACTGCTTTGAAACAAACTGCGTTGACGTCATGAAGTCGTGATGTAGTTTAGTGCCTCACTAGGTGGCTGAATAATAAAGCTAGAGTGGTTCTAATTTTTTAATGCCTGTTTTTTTCGTCTGTACGAACTTTAGAAAAAGAACTGTGGGTCCCTGTCAATACCACTACTTGGTTTAGACATCATTCATTGCTTAGGAGTGCAGGCTGGCCAATCACATTTTAAGGCTACCTGACCATATTTGCTTTCCAGATTTGCTTTCGAACGCGCGGTTAACACGGATCATAAGGGTACTGAGGTACAATATCAGGAAAGAAGTACACTGCATGCACGTATATCCACTGACTCAAATGAATCATTGCTTCACAAGAGCTCTTTAGAGGCCCGAGAATGAATCGTTTATTTTACGCACCGAGACACTTTGTTGGGCGAGTTGGTACTTATTCATTATTAATAATCAATAATGCATTTACGCACAGAGGCGCGGTGTCTGGAAGCGCTTGTTCGCCGCCTCTAGTGATTGGTGCGACAAGCGGCCCACCAATAAGCCAACATGCTAGCACATTGTCCGGCGATGTCACCCAACGCGGTAAGGCGTCGGCAGCCTGCATTTATTTTATTCGTTCGCTTTCCGTATAGATATGAAGCATTTGAACATGCTTTGGAAACATTGTCTGCCAACTTCCATTCTAGCCTAAATGTACACTATGGTTCACTGCCCGCCGCACTCCGCGAAGCGCCTTCTTCCCTACTCGGCAAGAATCGCGACACCAGGCGCCTGTTCAGTGAGTGCGAAGGTGGAGAAACCCTGTCTGATGCAATTTGTATCAATTTGATCCCCGCAAGCCTCCTAATCTCATCTGCCGACGTAACTTTCTGCTGCCGCCTTCTACTGCCCTTCCCTTCCATGAGAATTCACTCTGTCACTATTAGAAACAACTGGCTATCGTGTCTTCGCAATACATGACCTGCCCCCGCCCATTTCTCCTTCTTGATTTCTACTAGAACGCCAATAACTAGTGTTTTTTGTCCGACCCATTCGACACGTTTCCGGTGTCGGAAAATTAAATCTACCATTTGAGCTTTATTGCTTAGCGCTAGTAGCCACAATCACGCATTTCGCCTATGTCTATCAAGGCATGGCGGCCGTCACCGAGTGGTGTTGTACAAGCAGGTGTTACTCTGGCCTCAGCAGTCATGTAACACACGTATGCTCTCAATTTCAACTCTGTCCCCTCACGTCAATCACCCCTCAGCCTTCACTGAGAACAGATGTGCACGCACAGTGCTCACTAGACGGCTGCAAGCCGCTCACTGCATCGTGAAGCACCTTGTGCTCACCTCCGCGCCTTAGTGGGCGCCAGTCATGGCCAGTATCGAAGATATATGTATCATCTTTAGATATGTATCGGTATTAGGTATCGTGTGCTGAAGATGAAAGTATCGGGGTATCGGTATTGAAAATACATTTTTAAAGTATCGTGTATTTTGAAGATACTCGATACTAAAGGGAACTTCGAATAATGAAACCACTGTGAGATACATTTTCTGTATCGGTATTAGGTATCGTGTGCTGAAGATGAACGTATCGGAGTATCGGTATCGAAAATACATTTTTAATGTATGGTGTATTAAGAAGATATTAGATACTAAAGAAAACTTCAAATAATGAAAGCGCTGTGAGATGTTGGGTTGACGGCGCTCGGTCAGACGGTAGTACAGGTCCTGAGACAGCTCGGTTTGTAGTACCACCTGAGTACCCTACAAATGCCCCGACCCCTCAGTGTCAACCACATTTACAGGTTCCCTTTCTTTAAAACTGAAGCAGGCAATGGTAAGTAGGTGCTCACGAGGTTATTTACTTTTGAGTACCGAGTGCGTACTACAAAGCTGCTAAGCCTTTAATAAACACACAGAGAGATATGAACAAAGCGGAAACGCAAGGAGAACAAGCAGTAGCGATCAGGCACACTGCTATACCCGCTCTTCCCACCTTTTCCGATCCGCCCCCCATCTTTGCGGCGTTTGGTTCTCGTCAAGCAGTTCCCTCATTGTGCTGTCGGAAGCAATAATGTATGTACAACCCAAAACCCCTGACCTCCGCGTGTTGGCTCTGCTTGGCGGGCGGCAAGATCACAAGCTCTTAAGGCCTCAGTCCACCACGCTGCATAGGCTAACCACGTTCTTGTAGTTACGGCTTTTGACGGAAAACAAATCTATCCTTTTTAACTGCACATGGAACAGGCTTCCACTAAACGTTTTTTCTGCAAAAAATATCACGCTCAAAATTTTCTGCAGGACATGAAAGCTATGAAGGGAATATTTCAGCACAGTTCGAGTAACAAATTGTACGTTGTCAAACATTTTTTGTTTTTGCGAAAATCATTTGAGCAAACCTTGAATAAAACTTGTAAAGATATCTGTATATTAAAAAAAGAACCAAGTTTTGAAATATGTGAATTGACTGAAACCATATTAGCCACTTTCTGTTAAAAAAGATACTTCTAATTCTCCAGTGACGCTAGTGAACCCCGAATTTTCTAGCCCTCCAGGATGCTTGAGTCAACGCGGCAATGGTTCACCCTTACACGCTGATAAAAGGCATCTTCATCTAATACAGCACAGCGGTGTGCTCGTGTGCGTATGTAGAGAGGCTTTCCTGATTTGCGTCGCTTTTAGCATTCCCACCTCGCGCTCTTTTGCGAACTAAGTAACGTTCAGCCATTTTATTTTTCTTGTTTTCCTTCTAGATTTTTACAATATGCAGAGCTTCAAAAGTTTGTTATCGCACTAATGGAATATAACTGCACAGTTATCCAAATGCACGCAGGTTGCACCTTAGCATTTGTATGTATATCCAAGTGCTCACAGGTTGGTTCGCATGAAAAGAATTAGTTTAAAGAAATTTTGGCTAGGCTGCTTGTGGAAGTAATCGCTTAACTGTAACCATGGCTTAAATTAAATGTGCAGTTCTGGGAAGGACAGCTGCCCAAACCTTAACTCAGTGCTGGCTTATTCGTTTAAGTCCTTTCAGCAAAACTACGCTATAGGAGTGCTCTAACGATTCCTGAAAACACGGTACAATTTCCTAATGCCGCTAATCATATTACCACCTATATTATGTTAGCATTTCTGTGATGTATCGAAGTATCGACGATACAGTACCGAGTACCTGTATCAAAACTCGATTTCAATCCTGTATCTTGTATCGGCCACGGAAATACCATTTTTTAGGGTATCGAGTATCGGTATCGAAGATAATTTTTCGAAGTATCTTGCCCAGCCCTGGCGGGCACTCGCATTCATCAAGCCCTTTTCTTGGTTCTTCAATTACCTTTTTTTCTGTCTGCATGGGGATGTTGCAGTGCTGGATTTCTTCGCATTTAATTATTTATGCAAGTCCCCTGTATTTTTGTTCATAGCTCTTTGCGTGGCCCTCAATTTAACTTGAGCTCTTTTCTCCGGTACTTACCGGTACTTACTGGTTCTTTAGTATAGGTAAGATAAATCTGTCATATATTCTTTTTTTGAAGGGTACTGAACTGTCACGAAAACAGGGATTTATTTACATAAAAGATAAGAGACACAGACAGAGACACAGAGTCAAGGGCTGATCTACCGTAAGTGCCAGCTAGAAGAAGTAAAGCACGAGAGTCCAACTTCTCTGTATATCAGGCGCCACCTGAAACCACCAGGTGACAATACCATTTATGATCTAATTGCTGACTTCGCGGTTTCTTCTAGTTATTTGCCATTCTATATAAAGATATGCAGCCACTATCTGTCCTGAGCAGATGTATTTTCCTAATACTTTCAGCGCCTAGCTACCTATCAGAAATTGGGGTTTTTTTCTGGGGTTGTAAAATTTTTTTTTCAACCTTCTACCTATTTTTTCAGGGCCTGTTGTTTAGCTTTGTCAGTCTAAGCCATTGAACATTATTTGCAAATTGTAATCTGGCAAACGTGACGATGCCACCAACGAATATCAGATTACTGAGATATTCATTAAACCTTTTCTTTGAGGTTTCCCAATTCAGCTTTCTGGATACTTCCTCTAAGCAAACGGTGAATGATACTGGAGGTGTCTTGTCTTCTCAAATGCACCCTTTCTGTTTCTCATTATTTAATGGTTGTTACTTTGTATGTGGAGGATTATAGCTCCTGTAAAGCCATTCTAGGTTAATGCTAATACATTCGCACATGACTTATCTACACAGTGATTTCGCAATCACTGAGGTTGTGATTGATTTGTATACTTTATCATATTCAAAGAATGCTTTTTATAGGTGTTGGGTACGTTCTGACCATTTTTCATCACCTGATTGATAGTACGGGTATTACCTTTCGTTGAATAGCTTTTGCTAAAGCGTGCCCGATTGAAGTCTAAGGATTGAAGGATTGAAGTCTAAGGATGCCCTGGTTCTGTTACCTAGTACCTTAGTATTACCTTATACGTGACGAATAGTAAGGTAATCAGTCTAAGTTTTCAAGTTCTTCACGCCACCTTTCTTTTGGAATAGAATAATAGTAGCGTCTATCCAGTGTTCCGATGCCGTCGAGGTTATGAGGCATTACGTATGACGGATGGTCAGTTTTTCTAGCACGATATCACCACCCTCATTCAAAAAATCTTGAGTTACTTTGTCATCCCTAACCACCTTCCTTCCTTTCATAGCTTCTAAAACTTTCTTTACTTCGTTCTTCTTTACTGGAGGAGCGCCTCATTGATCAGCATTACTTTTATTCTTATTATCGCGCTCATTACTTTGTCCACTGTACAGATCGGTATAGCACTCTTCGGGTACTTTGAATATCTTGTTGGCGTTGTTAATGACATTGCTTGCCTTGTCTCCTCATGCATACATCTGATTATTTTCTGTGCCTAATTTCTTCTTCACCGCTTTTAGCCTACCACAATTCATTAGAGCATGCTCTATTATCTCCATATCGTTATGTTTGACTCTTTACGCTTGTTGATTAATTGTTATATCTCTGCCAGTTCTCATTCGCCTATTCGACTTGAAGCTTTCGTAATTTTGCTTCCTAATCAATCTTCTTTTGCTTAATGAGTTTGCAGGATCCGCTCAGACTTTTCTGTACCGCCTACTTGTATATTGTGCTCAGTAATGATATCTCGGAAAGTATGCTACATTACTTCTGCACTAACGCCATTTTCCTCACTTAAAGCTGAATATCTGTTGTGTAACGAGATCCTGAATTGCTCTATTTCCCCCCTTACCGCTAATGCTTTGCTGGGCTTCTTCGTTACTATAGTTTCTTCCATTTCTTATTCAGATCTAGGCTAATTGAAAATATTTCTTGCCTATGCTCACTGCAGCGGACCTTCTCGATTGCCGCTTCATACATGCACAATACCATGCCAGGTTAGAGCACGATATAAAATCGATAAATAAATGGTGTATTGCTTTCTCAATTACTGATTATTTTCTTTTTTTGAAATTTCATTCAAGATGCACGGCCTAGCTACCCGAAATATTAGGAGAAGCGTATGCCGCTCGCTAGAGTAGAAAAGACGTCGCCGTCACTGTTGACGTCACCACTACTCAGAATTGACAAGAACATGTTTGAAAAATACTTCATTTCTTATAAAAACTGTGACCGAGCTATTCATTGTGCAGCCTTCAAAGTGGTGTCATATGATTTTTTTATTTAATGTTTTTTTTTATTTTATTTACAATACTGCCGGTCTTCTTCCAAGACCATAGCAGGGGGCTTTTAGTACATTTCGAGCAGACCAGATGTACATATCTATCACAGGCAGCACAACAGGACATAAATCTGTTGTTCAGAACAGATTTATCTGTTCTGTATGTACATCTAGACATGTACATCTGTTCGAGCAGAACAGATGTACATATCTTTCACAGGATTTCGCTTCCAGCTAACCAAGTTAATCGTAAGTTTTTCGATAGGGATTGGAATTGATGACTCCTTCAATTTCATGCCGTTTATTTTAGGTTTAGGTGTCCTCTGAGAGGTAAGACAGCTACAGCGCTTTTCCTTTCGCAAAAGGCCAAACCAACTAAAGACGTTTAACACGTAAGAAAACTCTGCTGGTTTGTTTTGGTTTTGCCCCACCATGGAGGCGCTTAGGGACGTTAAATCCTAGGAACAAAACCAGCAAACTGTGCGCCAGGCTATCAACGCCAAAATTTCAGAGAACGCTGCAGAATCTGCACTCAAGAAATACGCAAGCCTGAGCATTGTTGTGTTGTCCGCGAGAAGTCTCAGCGGGATTCCGCGAGTGACAGATATTGCACTTTACTTTTCCTGTAAACCAAGTACAGAACTCCGGTGAACTTTGATGCGTACAACGGAGCGCTGGTTGTGTTCGACAAGGGGTGCGCGATGTACGGTGCGCCACAGGAATGTTCAGGTTTTCGCAATTCACCACTGCAGATTATGCAGTGCTGTGGGATTTTTCACACTTAAGTTGGTTGTTTAGCTCTCTTTACACACTTTCTAACCATTCACACCCATGTGTGCACGCAAATCATGCCCATTCCTAATCGTTCATGTTCAGACATTTCAAATTTACCGCCACCGGAAGGTAAGAATATGTCACCGAAAGCCTTGTACCACGGAACTCTATGTAGATGACGCGATTAACCACCCGGCTATTTCGACGTCCGATTGACTTAACTGTATCTAATTAATTACATAATTAACCCACAAGCAAACATATTTTTCCGGCGAGATTTTTTCATTCTCTATATAATGCAACCATTCTTTTTCTTATAATTCGTTTCTTTCGAACGTAATCGTGGTGTCAAATTATGAAGACACGAAACTGTTGACAAAGCCTTGCGATGCTTACGCATTAACATAACGCGGAATGGCAAGTCAGTGTTAAAGGCACTGTCGCGTCTGCACTTAAAGCGAAGCATAAGCGCCCTCTTATTAAACGAGTATAACTTGCCTTCCATTGCCGCACTTTATTCCCAGCGGAATATGCTAAGAGATAAAAACACAAAGAAGCATCAGACAGCGTTATGGATGAATCATAGGGAGAAGCCTGTCACTGAAGGAGAGTTAAGTATTTTTTTTATCATAAGCTTTGCCATGGAATGGTGGCGGCGCGATTATGCGAAATAAAGGCGGCATTAATAATCTACCGAAGATAACCAATTTTCTCAATCGCCATAGAGTTTTCTCGTCGTCGTTAGATTTCAAAATGAGGTAATCAATACCTTGACTCGGAGCTTGAGTTCAATTTACAGCTCCTTAACCTAGATGTGGTAATTTGGAGACTTGACGTCTCAATTTCCTTTCTTCATTTTTCTTTAGGAAAATCACATATCTTTAAGTATTATCACAATTTCATATAGTCCATATTTAAGAAGGCGCACCGCATGAAACACCGCATGTTAATTTTCATAAACGGCATCTACCTTTACATGTTATTCTCGGTCTGATTTGCTTCTTCCTGTTTTTGTTCATTTTATTTCCTTTGTATTTTTTAGGGGTGTTGAAACTCTAGGTTCAGCTGTCAGCCTGGTTCTTGAACTAATGCGTAATTCTGCTTCCCTCTAAGAACATGTTTTTTCCCCCTCAAGACTTAGCATTGAAGCCATTCGGAAGAGCTCCCACAACACTCGCAGTCATACATTACTTGTTTCTTTTTTGCAAGTCAGGCTGTCTGGCATCGGTTGCTTTTATTCCACGAAGACTTCCAAAACGGATTAAAATCGCCGCTGCTGGAACACGAAAATGCTTTCAGCTTTCTTTCCAGAGGGGTTCTCAGGAACCAGCCACTAGTGACCGGCAGTCGCGGCGAGTAAGCTTTGCAGTGTCTCTTCCATTTCCTCCTGAAGACACTCTTGATTCGCCTTAGAGTGGCACGTCGTTTTTGTTTTGTTTTCTATCCCGCCGCCTCGAATGTTAGCCTCCCGTGGAGTCCCGCTTTGCCTGAAAGCAGATGTCTTAATCCAAAAGGCAAAATACTTGATTTTGCCACAATGTAACGGTATGAGCATGCATGGCTAGCAGCTTTCAAAATAAAAGTGCTAGGGCTGCTGTGCTGCGGTTAGGGGATGAGGTTTCAAAAGCATCATTTCTGGGAGTGTGTAATACCACTTGCTCGAGTGGGGGTGTAGCTACGTTCAGAAACAAAGCGGTGCGCAGCAAAACGATCTTGAATTGAAACAGACGTGGGACACGTTGTTTACCACCGGACTGCGTGAAATGCGTCGCGCTTCCGAATCGCAATTTAACCATGTGCGAGATAATTACAGGGCTCCTCTCAGACCGCGCTTTCGGTGTCGAGATACAACAGCGGAAGCCTCTTCATGCGGCCACGAGAAGAGGAAGAGTTCGGACACCGTGCTATGTAATGGACTCCATGAGCCGCATATAAAGAAGCTGATAATCAGCTAAGTTGGAAGCCGCGCACGTTTGGGAGGACGGAGAGCAAGCACAAAAATATAGCAGTACGTCAGCATGAGTCTACACTAGTGCAGTCATGCTGCCTCTTCTATGTGCTGACAAGAATCCGTAAGGTGATTACATGGATCTCGTTGAATGACGCCGGTCGTAGACAATACACTCTCGAAAATGATGCGGAGCAAGGGCTGGGTGACTTTCGCGACTGATTTTCTCGGTTGCCCTTGCTGAGAACTGCTATGCGGCTCCAGCTATAGCTTGCGCGTCTGTTGCAATGCGCTGATAAAAAAAAAGCGCATTAAGCGTAACTGATGATGTTGAGCGATCTTCTGATGATGTTGAGCGAGTGTTACCGCAGTCATCTCAAAGTATTTTGCTCCACCGTCAAGAAACTGAAACCCGCCTTCTGCGGTATATCCGAATTGTGGTTCTTTTTCTAGCTGGGTTTTAGGAGTGCAGGGCATGAGCCATGTAATCCTTTCGTCGAGTTGTTTCATGAGAGCATAACGGCCAGCGCAGTATGCCAGCATGTTCTCATGTAGGCCGCGCCTTTTTCATCGGGAGCCATAGCCACACTAATTCATCAAGGAGGTAAATGATGTTGCGATGGTGGCAGTCCTAGAAAGTTTTAGAGCGGATTACGGATGCGAGATGCCTTAGACGGACACTCCGGCAAGCCTTATGAGGGTGTGTCGTCATTATGCGCGAAGTGGATATATATAGGTAAAGAAATGGAGGATGGTGGTAGGGTGTGCCGAAGGGAATTGTAGACGCATGCCCGACGGAATTGAATGCGTATGTTATGAAGGTAGACATAATCACATTTTTTGTGTTTTGTAGTTTGAGGCGACTTGCATAGAAAACATACTTGTTAACGTTCTATTGGTGCGGTCTGTAAAGCATTCATTCGTGGATAGTTAAGGGGTAAAAAACTCTGAAATTGAACACGAGCAAATTAAGATTTTTTCTCGACTACAGGGGGGTAATGTGGAGGCCTGTGCCACTCATCATAACTTGTGGAGGTCAATGGTGGAATATGGCTGAATGCAGCGTGGAACACACCTAATGCTCAGTGGTTGCAGGAAGTACAGCCGTTTCAAGAGCGGCGAGTGAGACCATCTTCGCAGGTCACAGTCCAGTCATTGCAGCCGTGTGACTTGGGGAAAGGACCCAACAGGTCGACACCGGCTTTCTCAAAACGAATTTTCGAAGGCGGCACTGCATGAAGCCCACCGGAAGCAGCACCAGTCGGACGTTTGAGTCCCCTGACACTGAGCTGGCTGCATACTTCTGAAAGCTTTCGCGCATACGTGGTTATTAGAAAAGGTTCCGAGCGCATTGGAGTCTTCTTGCTGATCCCATGCAGGTTGCCCGAAGGTTATGTATAAATGGCCCTGAAAACATACGGACGAATACTCTGAATAGACCTGCTTGTATAGGAGGCCACCATGTAGAAAAAAATCAGTAGTGGTTCGACACTGCCGAACATCAATATGGAGCGTTAGCCCCGAGCTAATTAGCAATAGACGACGACGCGTGGGCTGAATGGTCGCGTAAATTTTTTATTAGTGACAATATTTACCCACGACTTAGTATTATTTTTAGTCACATCGGTCGAGGCAAAAGTGTGTGTGGGGGGGAGGGGGGGGGGGCGCGACAACTTTGGATGTCACCATCATTTTAGCCGTGGTCGAATTAGGCTCGACATCGATTTTTGTCCCAATCGACTGAGGTCAAAATTTGGCAACCACAAGTCACTCTTCTGCTCGGTAATGGTGCAGATTTTCCAAGTGCTGCTTAGAGCCGTGTACTCGTGTCAGCAATGTCTTGTCCTGTCATGTTCGTGGTCACCACAGCGCTGAATGAGTAGAACATCAATATCTATACCACTTGGATCACTACACACTTTCGTATGTGGAAGCAGAAGGGTTCAAGTTTCGTAAAATATGATATGCTTCATGGGGGAAAATTCAGTTCACAGAGAAAATGTCGCAATCAGGTGTCCGCTGGTGTGTAAAGTCTTTGTGGAGATGGTGCGGTTGGTGCCGCACGGACGAAGCAGAGAAAATTTAAGCGCAGAACTAAAACACGGCGAAACTCTTACGCATTCTGGGGTTATTCAAATGCCGCAACTGTTGCGGTCTTCTGAGAATCAAGCTTGACTGCGTCACAATAGACTTTTAGCCTAGCACCAGCACCTGACGCTCACCAAAGTGGCGTTGCTTTCAATTGAGAAAAAAGTAAGCTTAGCGCAAGCAGACGAGAACTTGGCGTTTATTGTGCTCGCAATTGTGATGTCTGACTGGAGATAACGGCATCGTCCAAATGATACGCGCAGGCTTCACATTTTAATCCGCGTAGGATGGCATCCATCAATCTTTGATACATTAGACGTGCATTAAAGAGAGCCAAGGCTATCATACACGTTAAATTTGAACGAACCATCAGCTGCGATGAAAGCGCTCTTCCGCCTGTCCGCTAGCTGTACTGGCATCTGCCGGTACCCCTAACGCATGTTGACAGATGAAACTTACGGCCCGGAGAACAAGCAGTCTACAGCGTCATCGGTGCAGGAAACCAGAAGACGTCCTTTTTAGTGAGCGCGCTCAGGCGGAAGTAATCTAAGAAAAATCTCCCTATAGGGACCTTCTTTGCAGCATGCCATGTCCGCTGGAGCAGATAGTGTGTTCCTGCAACTATTTTTTTTTTAACCTACCATTTTTTGAAGTTACTTGAAATCATTCCCAGAATACCCTGTATATATATTCAGACCTCAGCTTCAGCCCTCAGTATATTTATCCCTCGCAAATCCAGGCCATACTTATACCTGTAAACAACCATTTTATGCTGAAAGCCATGTCGTCGCAATAAAAAATATTGTGCTATACAATATAGCAATGCATATTCGATACTGTATGGGTAGGCTCTGTAGAAGCCTTGAATAAATAGGGCATGTGTGTGTCCTTTTTTCACCACGGCTGCTATACTTTCACTGTTCTGGCTTCTTTCATTTTGACACGACGGGGTTAAGTGCCATATTCTATAAAACATCCCCAGTCACCAGCAGTAGAGGCACTGTGAGCGAAATATTACGTCCGCATCCGGGATGCATAGGCGGGTGGTGCTCTATTCTTCTTTTTCTTCTTCTTCTTCATTTGCCTTCATTTTCTTCTTCATTTTCCGTCATTTGTCTTCACTTTCCTTCTTCTTCTTCTTATATTCCTCCTTCTTCTTCTTTTCTCCTCCTTCTCCTCCTCCTTTTTTCATTTCCTCCATCTTCTGCTTCACACATCTAACAAACTTCATTCGTACCGGTACATACCGCCGGTCTCCGTGGAGCCCCGCGGATGGCATAATCACTTAGCTATGTGCCTCACTGCGCACACGCGGTACTGTTCAGCTGCTGCGCCGCAGCGGGAGATATAAGCCGTGGAGCAGCCGCTCTCTTGCGAAGGCATATAATACGCTAAGAATGGCGGCGGTGTCTTTAGTGCTATGTGAAGAATGAGTTAATAACGTTTAGTGCGGGCGCTCGCTATGAATCTACTCATCCTGCCGAGATCGCTCACCGTGAAGCAGTGGCATGTAGGAAAAATAAAGCTCAGATAGCTTATTTCCCAAAGAGCAAAAGGAGAGACTTGCAAAGCGATGACGAAAGGCGGCAGAGAAGGAGGTGCAACAAGAACAGAAAACTCCGACACCATAGTAGAATCTACACTAAACAAATGCAAAAGCCTAAGCGTTGCTGGTGCACACAGTGCATCACGTTTGCTCCCATTTTCATTATCAACTAAATGCACTGTCACTATCATTGCTACTGCCATAATTGTCATTATCACTAGTTGGAGCATCATTGACATCGCTACCATCATCCTCATGGTAGACAAGGAGACTCCGCCTTTTTCACAGAATGTGGCGCCCTCTGGGAATGGTTGAAAATTCGTCTGCTACTGGTTGAAAACGTCCTTGGCGCCAGCGAAACTACAGTGTGTGTTCTTGACAGCTACCGCTATCTATTGCATATGCCTGTCACAAATACTGATTACACATGGCCTCCGAGATTAGCTACGGCTGCGCCGATCTCGGAGGCCAAGAACTGCGCATGCGCAGCGGGGATTGGGAGGTTTGTTTTCAACCAGGGGAGAGGCGCGCATCCGCAGATCGGCCTTGTGAAAAAGGCGGATTATGTGCGTTTCACGATCCTGGGCATGCAGTTGGCTAGCAATAAAGAAAAAAGTGCCGCAGTTGGTTAAAGCGCTCAGCTGGGGATGGAAGGGATGGTGGTTTGATTCCAGGTGTTGACAGGATTTAGTTATTTTTAACTATCTGCCTCACGTAGACAAGGAGAATTATGATGTGCGTTTAACGATGAAATCCACGCGAGGTTGGATTCAATTTATGCGTCGCTTGAACTGGCTCCTTTGTGCAATAGCTATGAGGTAAAATATATGTCGTTTACGGACCACAGCTTAGTAATGTTCAGCTTACGAGAAAAAGAAAAAAAAATCGATGTTCTCATTGGACCTTTGGAAGTTTTTTACAATTACGTGAGGAATGAACATTTTGTTATTAAAGTAAAATAATATATAGAAGCATCACTTTCAGCAAAGCCTGAACTGGGTATTAAGTGGGAGGATTTCAAACGGTAGATGAAAATAAATGCGATTGAAAGAGCAAGCTATGCCGTGACAAACGAATGAAGGAAAAAGAACTACATTGCCAACTACCCTTGCTTGGTTGGTTGGTTTGTGGGGTTTAACGTCCCAAAGTAACTCAGACTATGAGAGACGCCGTAGTGGAGGACTCCGGAAATTTCGACCACCTGGGGTTCTTTAACGTGCGCTGACATCGCACAAACTACCCTAGCTTGTATGCCTGGAAAGTTCTCAGCCTTGAATGTAAAAGAAAGAAATAAGAGAACCAAAAAGTGACTTGAGTTTATCGGTAAAAAAAAAATTACAGAGTTGCCGTGATACCGGTGCTTACCGAGCGTCTATAGCTCGACGAAGGTCCCACTAAGCTTTCGCTAAGTGACGAAAACAAGTATGCGACTCAGAATGAAATCAAAATGAGGTAACGAATGACACTGACATAGTTTAGTTAGCTTTTGTTGAGTAGCACCGGGAATTGTTTGGGCGAAGATAGATCCAAGAAGAGGGGTTTATATGTAGGTTCCTGTTCCGCATGCCGAAGCAAGAAGACTAAACTAAAAAAGGGCTGGAGATGCCAGTCAGCATGACAGAAATTTGAAAGAGCTATTCAAGACTCGAGCGCGTAAAAATCTGGTCCAGATGGCTTAGGTGCTGACCTCTGCAAGTATTTAAAAAGAGAAATCAGAGAGCTTCTTCACAGTGTCTTTACCGAAATTTATGACACAAAGAAAATGCTGCTGCCATTTCAAACGGCCTAGAGGACGAGGCTAAACTGCGTTGGGTTAGGGCTTATCGTTCGAGAAGTTTCGCAAATGTGATTATAAAGTGTTTATAAAGATTCTTGCCTAAAGAGTGCACAATGTCATAAAATACCTTGTAGGGCCACATCAAACGTGTAATATTAAAAGCCGCCATTGGAACAAATGTGCACAATGCAAGAACTGTTCTTGAATGCCAGAAGCATTATGAACGCAGAAAGAGCAGAGACGTAGTATGGAAGTTAACAAAATGTTTCGCAAAAAGGTTTTGGTATGTGAGTAAATAAACAAATAAACAACCCGATCACGCTATGAGTATCGATAAATTGGTCTTGAAAGATAAAATAATGGCTTTTTTCAGCGTCCCGTCAAAGCTTCGGAAGAGCAATGCAGACATCTGTGCACATCACTCAATATGTTTTAGAGGAAAAACAAAATATGGAAGAAGACAAGAAACAAAATGCGAGGAACATTTCTGGCATCAGTTTCTTTCTGCTCGAACTTTTAACCAGATTCGCGCTTTCTGGTCGAGTCATTGGTAGTCTATGAATTGAAAGCGTACACCTTGATATCGGCCCATCATGATAGCTCAGTGGGTGTTTCGTTACCCTGTTCATACCAAGTTCTCAGGATCTTATCCCGGCAGTGGCGCCTCGTTTCTAGCCAGGCGAGGCGAAAAACACCCAAGTGCTGCACACTGCAAACGCATGTTAAAGAACCCCAGGTTAACTCTATCAGGGCAGGTAGTAGTTTTGGCTAGTTGAGGCTAATTCGAAATGATGAACAACGCAAACTAGTCGAAACGCGCAAAACAAGCAAGACACCCCACCCGTTGCGTAGATTATCTTATAATACCATCCTAAATTTATTTAGATGCCCTCCACGGCTGAGCCTTTTAGGATTATCGTATAGTTTTAGGATGTTAAAAACTTCTGACTTTCTTTAATTTCCATAACTGAAAAATTAGCAAATATTGTGAACATTATTTATGCCTGGATGTGTAGGATTTAGAAGCTTTAATGTTCCTCGTGTAATATATAAGATTTACTTTCTTATCGTGGCGTTATACTGTCATTTCGGGAATATATATACTTTTTGGCAATTGTATTTAAATGCATGTTTAAAATTTATTTGAATAAAGAATCCAATATACTTCAATTTCATAATCAGACCAAACAGTTCACGTGTAAAGCTATATGAAAGCAATCAAATATTTTAGGAATTCTCGGATGAGTTTTGAGATAGTTCGCAGGAAGTCTGAACAGGACACACAGCAGCTTTCCCACGAAACGTTTAAGGAAACAGGACTGGCACCGACGTCACACATCACTCCGCCGTAATTGGCTTCCGCGCAGTGAAAGTTATTGTTCAGAATGCTCATGCATTTCAATTTCTTGATTTGGCAAAAAATGCGGTTCAGCTAGGCCTACAGCCTTCCTTGCATGCAGATTTCGGAAGCAATGGCGTAAAGTTTCTTTGGACGAATAGGAAGATTTCAAGATCACTTATTCGTGGTTCTCAGCAGAAGCAAAATGTAATTTTCGTACGTATGCGACAGTATAATCTTTAGAGTGCACGACATGACTCTTAGGCAACCTCATGCTACACATGAAAAGCGTTGCATGCCTTGATGTTAAATATAGCAATCCCTAAAAGCGCGTACCACTGTCAGAATGAAGTGAAAAGAACTATGAGGTAGCTGTTCTGAAAGTTGAAGAGGTTCACAACAGATACATTTCTTTGAATTGAGAAGGAAAACTGAATAAGCGAGTGTGGGCATGTGCAAACAATGTGTAAACGATCTTATAGTGCACCACATACGTGGGCACTAGTAACGTACAGAGTCACCAGCCTACCAGCCTCTGCCTATCGATCATGCTATGGACGGTTTTCATTAGAGTTACTTTGACGCAGGTTCGAGCCATGGTGAATGCCAAAGATATCGTTTAAACATGGATGTAAGAAACCTATATAAGTTTCGTGCTTCGAGAAGGGCCATACATGGAAATTATTTGAAATCACCGCTTGTATCACACGGACACTGTGTCACTTCCTAGTTTTCCTTCTTCAAGTGAAGCATACCCGTCAAGCCTGACATTATGTTAAGAAAAGAATTCAAAGGGGAGCCAAATTAAGAAGCGATAAGAAGAAAACATGTTTGGAAAAACATGCGCAGCTTATGCTATTGCGGAACGGGTATAGAGTACATATGTGCTATGAACAAACTTTGCAATTAACGCTATATGGGATTGTTTTCCCGACTATAGTTATGGCGCCGAGGAAATATATTTAAGGGATTCTAATGTTTAATATGCTTCGTTAAATATTTTTATCTTAATGATATTCCCAAAATATAATAATAAAACAATAATTAAATGAGTTTTCACTGCTGACGGCATTGCTCAGGAAAATTACTTATGTTGGTAACCAACAATCTTTTGGCTCTATCAGCCGTTATAAAGGCAAAGGTGACGGGACACTCCCCTGCTATGACCGGCTGCCTGTTTATTTACCTCGCCGATATTGCATCATACTTTGAAGCACAATTCCGATAACATACATCCTAACACAACTATCAAGAAGCCTTCAGAGTTGTCACAATGTGCTTATAGATAGGAAACAAGTTCATATAATTAGGAATAGGATAATGGATATGACAATATGACAATGGATTCAAATGCTAAGAAAATGGTGGCGCTCGCACCACTGCTTTCGAAATTATGTGGGTTAAACGCAAACCCCGGTGTACTATGCGAAATTAGTGTATGTTTAAAATCTCCGCGGTAGCAATTGTCGGAATTCCACTAAGGCGCTCTCTCAGACGACATTTCTTTGCAACTCAAAACTCCATACACTGTATCGTACCAATATACGCAATCGGACAACAAAGGGGTGGGAAGAGATATTGCCCTGCCGAGACCTACACGTGCATATGATGCTAACTGACGCACTGTGCCAACACTGCGGCTCAATCCTATAAGCTATTGAACTAAGCAGAGACAAACTTTTGTTTTGGTCTAAATAAATAATATTTACCATAGTTATCACATGACCACATCTAAAATCACCATCATCAGTGATCTTTTATCAGTAAACTGCTTGTACTTAGAGGCCGCTAATAACAGATATACTCTGCACGTTTTAAATATTCATAGCATCTGATAAATTTTACATGCAACTAATTATAACTAAAGGTTATCCTGCGCACTTCTAACGCAGGCGGCACTTAAATAAAGGTCTCTTTTCTATATGTTTCCGCAAAAGCTGCATTCCAAGTAAAAAAGCGGGGCAATTACTTATGGCACCTATGTCGCTATCTTCGGGACATCGCCTGTTTCACACTGTCAGCGCCACTGTTGGCTTATTTTCATTTTCCACGTTGCGCCCCGTTTTCAAGCTCTGCTTGTCCCACTCCCATTTCTTTTCTGTTGGGATTACATTTCGGAAACAAAACAACGCTTGATATGCGGGGCATGCGTATGCATATGAGGTCATTTGTCATGTCCGCAGTCGTAAATAAAGCGGATGCCAGAGGCACAGAGAGTAAGTTTGCTGAAGCTGTTGGAGGCGCGGTGATATATTTTGCGCGTATGCATGAAATTGAGTCGAGGCAAGTGTGGCGTAACTCTGACGGAAAGCAGACGGCAGAATAATCGCTGCCAAGTCAAATAAAGTAAATGCAGAAAACAAACAAGATACTTTACCACAGCTGTTTGCAAAATTCCTTGAGGCGGAGGAAACTTCGTCGAAAGAACTTATTTAACTACCGTGACCTTAGTGTAAACAAATTTAAGGAACAGAACACAATGCAAAACGATAGGAGTATCACGTACTTTTGCGAAATACCAATTTATCACTCGTTGCGTGTTCTATATTTCTGTAAACATATTATCCTGAATAAACAAAAGGAAGCCTTGAAGACACTACGATTCAGGAACTACAAAAGTATGTCCAGTTCCAGTAGATGACTGTAAAAGATGAAACTAATTTTAAAGATCTGTTGCAAGCAAGTACGTTTCTCAGTGCACTGCACTTTTGATGTGGGATAACGATTTGGTTGTTCGTTCTTATAGGGTTTAACGTCCAAAAGCGACTCAGGCGAGGGCCGCCGTAGTGGAGGGTTCAAAAAATTTCGACAACCTGTCGTTTCACACACCAGGGGTTTATTAATAGCACACACATGGGTGCCTTGCTTTTCGCCCCCATCGAAAGCAGCTGTCGCGTCTGGGATTCGATCCCGCATCCTTAGGGTCATCTGTCCTGTACCGTAACCACCGTGCCACTGCATCGGGGCTAGACGTAAGGCGAGGTTGGTGGTCATGGCTTGTACTGATAAAGTTAACATCAATTGATCCACAGCACTAATTGAAATGAAAAATAACATCACTGGGGGGACCTGTATTGCGATGGGCCCTTCAGGAGGGCTTAGCATGAGAATACACTTGCATTCCCAGTCACAAGCCTACAATGGCAGGGATTACAAACTTGCAGGTACATTCAGCTTCATCCTAAAAACGAAACGTGATAGCGCCTTCTCCACTACTACAGTACTCATAACGATACACGGTACATAGCATACTACGCGACTACAGCATATATGCACATACCACACACACACACACACACACACACACACACACACACACACACACACACACACACACACACACACACACACACACACACACACACACACACACACACACACACACACACACACACACACACACACACACACACACACACACACACACACACACACACACACACACACACACACACACACACACACACACACACACACACACACACACACACACACACACACACACACACACACACACACACACACACACACACACACACACACACACACACACACACACACACACACACACACACACACACACACACACACACACACACACACACACACACACACACACACACACACACACACACACACACACACACACACACACACACACACACACACACACACACACACACACACACACACACACACACACACACACACACACACACACACACACACACACACACACACACACACACACACACACACACACACACACACACACACACACACACACACACACACACACACACACACACACACACACACACACACACACACACACACACACACACACACACACACACACACACACACACACACACACACGCACACACACACGCACACACACACACACACACACACACACACACACACACACACACACACACACACACACACACACACACACACACACACACACACACACACACACACACACACACACACACACACACACACACACACACACACACACACACACACACACACACACACACACACACACACACACACGCACACACCGTAGTGCATTCAGTTGACTCCTCTAATTGACATACATTGGGTGTGAGTTCTGTCTAAAACACTGAAAATTTCGCGACTTTATTGCATAAATTTATCTCTATTGTCTTAAGACCCGCACCCCCCCTCCCCCTCCCCAAAGCAACCTCCGCAGCAAGTATGACTTCGTTTGAACCCTTCCACGGTTTCTTAATTTCATTTTCAGTTTCTTCAATTATGATTTCCGACAGATGCCATCATCGCCTACACCGGGGTTTTCGATGTAACGAGGTCTTTGAAGCTGCCGTGTTACAAGGATTCTGGAAAATTCCAACGTTCTGCATACCTTGCCTGGCTAGCCACAATGAAAATGGAACATTGTTACTCGTTAGGCCACTTGACTGTCATATTTAGCATATCTATACTATAATAGGAGTCATTTGTTTTCACTGAAAACGAAACTTGTAATAATTTCGGAATGATGGAACATGCACAACATCACCACGCTGTTTGGCGACAAAAGTAGGGTTTAGATCATGCGTTATTACTTTCAATACCTGTAATAAGTGTTAGCATATTTTACTTTAGTAGTGTTCCTAAATAAATTATATTTATTAAAAATGCCTGGAGGATACTTAAGCTTCACCTTAAGAATGGAGGAGATATACAGTGCGCCCTATTTGCTTTACAAGTAATGCTCGTGCCCTGGAATTTCAGTTTCGATTGAACCATCCAGCTGAGTCAAACTGAAGTCTGAAGCACCAGACGTCTGTTTACATCTGGCTTTCGCTGATATTTTTATCTACATTCCTTGTTCTTCGGAGCACGAGTGTTCTCTACATGACAGCAAGCTACAATGTAAAACAACAGTATGCTTCGAAGCCAAAGAAGGCATTTCTCCGGGGACTCATACTTTCTGGTTAGACTCACAGTATTACATTTTTTCCAATTATTTACCCGATGGGCAGACACATTTGCGGTCCTGACATTACAGAGGTAGGAAGAAAAATGGGCGGCCATAAATGCGTTTCCTGGTATAAAAGGCGTAATGTCTGTTTTCGTTTTTGAACTCTTTAAGGCTGCCTTCTTAGAGTCACATTTTTTTTTTTCGCTTCCTTGTCACAAAAAACGTTTCTTTCTATTTGAGCTAATTAACTTAAACTTTCATGGCATCGGCACAATTAATAGCTTCGTACTTCCCTTCAGTTCATGGCTGCTGAAAAATGTTATGAGCAAAAACAACACGGCCAACGCAAGGAATGCGCTGGCAATAACACGGAAATCATGAAGCCTCAACAACTGCAGTTTTTCTTCCCTGGATCGTAAAACTTCACGACTTTTTTGTGTTTGAAGCGTTAAGAATAAACACCAAGTGGCAAAACTTCTGCGCGCTGTAGAGAACATAGAGCATGCTTTCTGCACTGTTTTGCATTCCCATACTCCAAGCACTGTATACACTTCTTTCGACCCAGCTTAGTCCATGTTTTAGAGAGCGCTGAGTAAATGCTCAGCGTGCAGCCCCGTGCGAATCGTGGTTGCGAAAATCGTTGCAAATCGTTGTAGGCCTCGCTTCGCGTCTGCGATGCACTACTTTGGCAACACACAAGAAGAAGACGGCGCAGACGTTCCTTGTCCATTTATTCTGATTTCAAATCTCACGCACGGTCTTCCTGAGGAACAAACATCAACCGACGACGGGAACGTTAGCGCCGAAGTTTCGAGTACTTTCCTGAACTGAAAGTGTAACTTGTACAGCGTATTCGGAATACGACTGAAAACAGCTACGAACTCGTGGGATGTAGCCCCGGAAGGAACGAGAAATAATACACAGTGCGCTGGATCAAGGTTTGAAGAAATTTTCTCCGCTTACGATGATGTACTCTCAGGCCACTCTCTCTGTGCGGGTTTTGCAAAGTTCGTTTTTTCTTTTGTTTTCTTAGCACACGCTGCAGCGTGGTACTACGCAAAACTTCACTTCGGCAAGAAGTTCACTTATTTTATACAAGACGTATAAAGGGGGCATTCAGGCGTTTCCTTGTTTCCTCGTGAATAACAATGCAATAGTTGCATTCCCGGCGCTGATTTATATAAATAACTGCAGGATGTTTTTTGTACCGGACAACATGGTTTTCTCGCTTTTACTGTGCTGTACCCAGCAAAGAACACTGATATGCTTACGAAAAACATTGGGGGTTGGGGCTAGTATTAGCCTCAGCCTTAGGTTACCACGCAAGCATTCATGGCCCAATCCACGGATTCCATGTGGTTCCTTATTCGCGTACACGCAATTTTCTACTCAGGTAATCACACATTTCCTAATTGTTGCCTCCATCCCCTCGCACACGCTTCAAAAACATACAGTTGCAAGCTGTCAAATTATGAGAAAGGCCAATGATGACTCGTAGATACAAAGCCCCACTTAACTAAGCCGTACGAACAACCCCGCGGGGCGTAGAGGTAGCATGTAGGACTCAATGCGAAGGTGCTGGAAGGTTCGGATCCCGTCACCCTGGCATATGAACTGAGAGACGCTACAGAAAAAGGCATTAAGTGTCAAACTGTTCATGTGACGTGGTCGCGTAACCTTCCAAAACCCTATGACCAACCAAGGCCCACCCGTGTAAACTGCCCGCTAGGGCTGAGCCCGTAAATTGTGGTTTGGTTTGGTTTGATTTTAGCGGGTTTAACGTCTAGAGGCGACTCAGGATATGAAAGACGCCGTACTGGAGGGCTCTTGAAATTCCGACTACCTGGTGTTCTTCGCTCACAACTCCGATGCCAAGAACTTCAACAAAGCGGACGCCGGATTTTCTGGAGAACGAAGGTATTTAACACTATTACAATCACAGAAAAAACAACTGTAGTGAGATGGCTCATAATCCGACAAAAACGAAAATATTGGTCAGCCAATAAAAACTTATTTGTAAATTTCTCCAGCGTAATGAAAACAATTTCGTACGATTGAATCACACTGCATGCACTGCCTAAGCTTATAAACGAATAGAATCTTGGTGAAAAACTGGCACAACCGGGACTGCTACTTCACAAGTGAAGACAAAAGGAGCGATAAGAACGGGGACAGAAGAAACAAACAATAGACGTGATGGCATTTGCGCCTTTTTTAACTTATGTCAATGCCATTTCAGCACACAATCCGTAGCGTATTTTTCAAGGCTAAACCTTTTTGACTTCATTTTGCGCTTCCGCACAGTCACTGAACTTGTTTCACGGGTGGTTGTCGTATTCTGATCATATTTCAGCCCTGTACTGATTTTACTAGTTGAAGCTGTTTTATAGGTTTGACGGTTTGACTTAGATACCTAAACCTTCCTACGTTTTTATAAGACGTACGACGGTGTCCAAATTGCCTGATGACATCCCTGACCCTCATTATCCTTGGCCCCATTAGAATTAAAATGCAGGATTTACTTCAAATTAGAACGTTGAGAGTGCTCTCCTTTAAGCGACTCGCCGATCTCAAAGTCGGTGCAGAAAAACTTCCTACCATGCAGCTGGTGCATGTTTGGGCAAATCCAACACTGGGGGAAGATTTTTAGCTAGGGAATATGGAGTCATCCGTATGCATCCCAGCGTAGCCCCATAGACGAAAATTGTATTCGATGCGCGGTATGATACGCCACTTTGAAAACGACTCATCAATCTGGCTTGATTTTGTTTCTGTTTCTCTCTTCACTCTAACCAGTGGTCATTCAGTTCGAAGTAAAGAAGACGCAATTGCTTGCACAAGGCGCTCTGTTTTAAGACATGCTTCCATAGTATGACCTCAAACCCCTTTCGTTTAGGGCGTAAAGGGAGAGAGCGGCGAGCACTTCCTAATAAAATTAATTTTTTTTTCCAGCCCGGGAAGAATAAGAGGCGCATACTTAATCTGCTTCAAATATAGTCCATAATGTTGCTGCCTTGATCTTGCAGAAAGAGAAGTATCCCAGCGATACCGCAAATGTGGATTTTGTGATTTCGTAACCCTCAAGTGCACGATGTGCACAGGTTTTCAAACCAGGTGATTACGTAACAAACTTGAGGGCACGTGTCTAGGCATGAAAACATTGATATCAAATTTCTTTTTGTGACCCGCGTGAATAACAAAGCCAGATATCAGCATTGAAAAGGCTTTCATATGTTAAATATTTTCGAAGAAGCTTAGCCGGGAAAGCAACAACACCATTTTGTGCTCAGCGCACTGTGGTCGCTACATTGCGATAACGAAGGCGAAAGACAGCATTTTCTATGAGTGCAGTTTTTCATGACGTGTTCAGTGAACGTGATAAAATGTAACAGTCTTCGACACTATAGATGATGGAGAAGCTTTGGACGCAGTTAAAATATCAAACTAAATTGCGCATGAATCAAAATAATATGGGAAATTACGGTTAATAAGAGTATTATCGCACATCAAGACAGCGCAAATAAGAGGAAATGCACTGTCCTGCTTGCTTAATTATCACTTTCGTAGCTAGTTTCTTTCTAATGATTTCCTGACAGATTTGAGGCAACGTGCACATTCGGCTTACATTAATTAATTCAGAAGCAACGTGGATTTTTGACTGAGGAGTTGCGTGCTCGCCTCGCATATAGGAGCCCGGTTTGATTACGTGGGTGTGCAGGACATTTTATTTTCATTTATTTGCTTCCTGTGGGATTTTCTAGTTAGAACCACGACGCAGACGCCGGCTTTTCTGCAACACGAGGCCTATGACGCTGTCACCTTCAAAGCATACGGAAACTAGTTTCACAAGTGTGGAATGGGCCAATGTTACTGCACGTGGATCACGCACGTTTGAGTGCATTTTCGTCAAGAAGAAGTAGAGAACGATTTCGTCTCCGCGGGAAGAGAAGAGATGTGGTGCGTTTTGGCCCCTTTATATGTTTTGCTTTGTTTGTGGAGTTTAACGTCCCAAAGCGACTCAGGCTATGAGGAACGGCGTAGTGGAGAACTCCGAAAATTTCGACCACCTGGTGTTCTTTAACGTGCACTGACATCGCAGAGCACACGGGCGCCTTGCTTTTCGCCTCCATTGAAAAGCTGCCGCCGAGGCCGGGATTCGATCCCCCTTCCTTGGCAAAAGAAGTCGAGTGCCGTAACCCCTGCGCCACCCCGGCGGGGCTGCGAGAGAGCTGTTTGCCGTGTTCAAATTAGCTCTGAATCAGAGTCCGTCTTTACTAAAACGAAACGAAGGTGGCTACACACTATGAAAGAGCACTGAACAATGAATGAAGGAGGCCTCAATTTGCATGCCGAGCCAACGTGGCGACAAGGGGATTGGTCTCTCTTGTCTCTGAAAACTACCGGGCTGGTAATCGTTTTATTGCCTTAAGCATGTGAGCTGATATTTATATTCTGCATAAGCTGACTCATTTCTCCTTAAGGAAAATAGCAAAGCGATCAAGAAGTGATAAAAGCGAACACGTAGTGTAGATAATGCACAAGAAAATTAAATATTTTTCACTCTATTTCAGCACATAGCCGATGCCAACTTCTTTTGAACGCTTTTGAGATGCTGTACCGAATTCGAGTTGATGAAATACTGTCTCCAGCACAGCAGCCATACATGCTCTCCAAGCTGCTATCTCATTTTTCGGACTTGGTGTCACTGTCGAGTATTCTCCTTTGTTCGGCGCCGTCTTCATCACGACAAAGTGATATCCTGAGTATTTTGGTTTTAATGCGTAAGTATTGTATCACTATGTAGGCAGGTTTCGCGTGCGCAAGGCCTTCTCGGAGCTGTCAAAAAGGAACTGCTTCGTGTATCGAAAAAAAAAAAAAATGGTACCATCAGACAGAGCGTGAAGGAAAGGTGTGCAAGTGAGCAAATGGTTGGTGTGGGTTAAGTAGTTAACGAATTAGAGCCAGTTAAGTCAATAAGACATCAAAATAAATGGAAGGGGTAATGTTCGACATCCAAAGGCAGTGAGGTGGTTCTCGGTTTCCTGTGGCGTAGGCCTAACTTCCGTTGGCGGGAGATTTGAATTGTTTGAAAATGAATAAGTGGGAAAGGGAGTGATTTGCGTGCACTAGTGGGTGGGAATAGTTAGAAAGTGTGTAGAGACAGGTAATTAATTAACTGCGGTCTGAAAATTCTGAGAGCGTTGCAGAATCTATAACTAATAATAAATTGGTTCCAGGGAAAGGGAAGGCGCAGTATGTGTATCCTTTCCTGACTGTATCTGCCTAACTCAAGTTTCTACAGTTTAGTTTAGACAGCACGCTCTCGAATAACTGGACAATTCTTCACGCTTCCTGTTTATGTCCTGCACCGCAAAACATAGTATATATTTTAAAGTATACTTCATGCCTTAGAACATGATTATCGGCGCATTTGAGTCAGTGGAATCTCGTGCAACTCACAGCAACAGAAAACAACCGCAGTAGGTTAGGGCGATTATTATTTTCATCTTAGCGTGCTTAGTTGGCATCACCGCATCCATATGCACCAAGAAACGACAGCCGGCTCGGGTCAAAATAATCGAGGCGATGAAATTCTTTCGAACATTACTCATCTAGCATGTAAAAGCAAAACGTCACATGGCAGATGCAAGCTTGTAATGCAAGTGACCCAGCGTTAGCTAGTTGTTCTTTACGAAGGAAGGCGAGGTATGAAATACCAAGATACTTTGTTGGGCTAGTTGGCACTTATTCATTAATAAAATAAACAGCGCGAACACGAAGACAAGGGACAAGAAACAAGAAATCCACAGTACAAGCGCTGACTCACAACTAAGCCTAAGCCCTTTACTCCAAGGCCCAGAAAAACAAACATGAAGAAAACGAAACAGTCACGTGAAACAACCCCTGGGTTCACCTGCTACATAAAAAATTACTTTATAAAATCACTTAAAAAAAGACACCTCTTTGCTTTAAAGAGCGAGAGAAGTCTTGCTGACACACTTATTGTCCGTTGAAATAAAATACGATTCCACTATCTCTCTCGTTATCTTCTCTTTGTGACGATATAAAATCTTAACACTTCTTCTTCATTATTTCACATGACTGGCAATGTGATACCAGAAACGTTTTGTCCTTTCCACTTTCCAAGTTCTTCCAGTGTTCGTGTAGTTTTTTAATAATATATGTTATATAAGACAAACAGGACGATGTATTAATAAGAGACTACAGGAACACTGGAACAACTTGGAAAGTGGAACGGACAAAACGTTTCTGGTATCACATTGCCAGTCATGTGAAATAATGAAGGAGAAGAAGAAGTGCACTCCTAAGTTTCACAGTGTTAAGATTTTATATCGCCACAAAGAGAAGATAACGAGACAGATAGTGGAATCATATTTTATTTCAACGGACAATAAGTGTGTCAGCAAGACTTCTCTTGCTCTTTCAAGCAAAGAGGTGTCTTTTTTAAGTGATTTTTTAAAGTAATTTTTTATGTAGCAGGTGAACCCAGTGGTTGTTTCACGTGACTGTTTCGTTTTCTTCATGTTTGTTTTTCTGGGCCGTAGAGTAAAGGGCTTAGGCTTAGTTGTGAGTCAGCGCTTGTACTGTGGCTTTCTTGTTTCTTGTCCCTTGTCTTCGTGTTCGCGCTGTTTATTTTAATAACAAGGTATGAAAGTTGGTTCATTACAGTGGACGCTTTGATCCCCATTTGTTTGCGACCACTAGCTGTGGGGGACTAGTGGGTAATGCCCAGTACAGAAACTGCTGGGCACATAGGAGGGTGGTAAATATTTATCGACAGCCTATACAGCTCGATCGGTCGAAAAGTCATCGAAGCCGTAGTTTTAGTAGTAGTAGTTGTCGGCACCGCATGTCGGAAATAATTGAGGGCTGTGTATAAAAAATCATATAATGGTAACATGTGCTTCTAGTGATTTATCATTGATTTGTGTGTGATAGACAATGGAGACTTAAGGACATTGTTGTAATTGATTAGTTGATGAGAAAAAGACATGAAAACTGAACCAATAAGGAAAGGGGCTCAAATTTTTCAAAATGCTCATAATGAAAATTAAGAAGACACTTAAGCTCCGCCCATAAACGTTTCACAGATATCGATTTTTTTTTTTCGATAAATCAGAATTTTTTAATTTTTTATCAGCCAGTATCGGGCGGCGGGCTTGCGGTCGCAGAGGTGGCACCTAAAGAAGGCAGCTGAAATGCTTTGGTCTTTTGCTCACCAGAGTGCCTGGAGCACTTCCCTTTCTGCTAGGGCGGTTGCGTCCCAATGGAGGCGAAATGCAAAAGGTACCCTTATGCTCTGTGGCGTCAGTGCGTGTTAAAGAACCTCGCATGGGCAAAATTGTTCCGTAGCCCTTCACTTGTGTCTTTCTTCCTCTTCTCCATCTTTCGACACTTCACTCACAAGTTGAGTGAAGTGTCTTCGGCCTTTCTTTTCTTTAAACTACTTTTTTTTACAGTGAGGACTTTGGCAGCTCGCTTTGGAATAATAGGGGCCCGTGTGTTCTTCAACATGTATGTATAACTACGGCAACATGTCTGGAGTGGAGCTCGTGCAATGCACACAGAAGCTTTCGAGAAGGGCGACAGTCTAATGTTCACTGTAAAGTGCACTGTGAGCCCGATTGTCTAGCCTTGAATTTAAGGCAAGGGATACCTAGCAGTCGAATGAAGGCTTAAACTAAGCATGCCTTCTCTGTTCCGGCCACTTGGTAGCATGAAATTCATATAGATAAAATGATTGTTTTTCTCTGTAAAAAATATCTGCTAGCGGCATTGTAGACGCCACATTCAAGGTGCGCTTCTTCCTTGCGTCACTTGGAGTGCACTCTAAACATTCGTCATGGTTAGAAATGCAGGCATCGGCAGTAGGCCTCACTTATTTTACTCGATATAAAGGGAGGTTACACGAAACACTGAGGGCGCCATTTTTTTGTACGGTGCAGCAGTCGACCGCGGAGCGGGCTGCGCGAACAGTGTCAAAGCGATGGTCTGCTGTGCGGTCGTGGGCTGTAATAGCCGAAATCAGACTAAAGTGCAAAAGGTGAAGTCCTGACACGACGACTGCGGGTTTTTCAATATACCGAAGGTACGCTTGCAGGAATACAACAAGAGCAGCGATCAGAACGCCGCAGGCGAGAGTGACTTATGCGTGCACGTCGAATGTAATTGTGCACTGAGGCACGGATTGCTGCAAGAGCTCACCAATCTAGGTTCACGCGTTCATTTTGCAGGTCAGCTGCCTAATATTTAGATGACTGCAAACCTGACACTAAATGACATGCACACACTTGGTATTTGTCCTGACTGCTGTGAATGCCACGTGTGTTGATGCGTGCCAGCCACTCTCGTCTGCGACGTTCCGATCGCTATCGTTCTTGTCGCATTCAGGGTACCTTTGGTAGTTTGAAACACCCGTAGTCGTCTTGTCCGAACTTCGCTTTTTGCACTTTAGTCTGCTTTCGGCTATTACAGACTACGACCGCACAGCAGACCATCGCTTTGACACTAGTTGTGCGGCCCGCTCCACGGTCAACTGCTGCACTGTACAGGAAAATAACGCTCCCAGCGTTTCGTGCAAGCTCCCTATATGGTAAACATAGGGAGCATTTCAATATTAAAGGACCGGCAAAGACGAAACTGGAGAAGATATATGGAGCAAAGAGAAGCAGGAAAGAGTGCAGGCATAACAATGAGTATGCTGAAATTTTCCTGAGCTCATTCGACTGCGTTCAAGTATCTTGAGCATAAATTTTAATTATCCGCTACCTGAGGGAATATTAAAAGACATCTCATGTCTACTGGTATGGAAACACTGAACAGACTGGTCCAACCTTCCGACGAGCCGAAAAATCATTCAAAAGTAGTACATCCTTTGCATCGGTAAGTTAGGAGTGCCAATAAAAATCAATAAGGAAAGCTTTCGACAATAGCGAAAGGCTGAAACCTTCTGAGCTGATATTTGAGGATGCGTTGGCTTTGGTAGAGGAATCCTGCGAACTGGCAAAAAATCGCTTTCAGGAATAAATTAAACAAAATTTACCACCGTGTTTGATCCGACGTTAAGTGAAAATTTTACTTGCAAAACCTCGACATTTGTGGTTACAGATTAGATTTGTTGGGCTTTTACACATTAACTATGCCTAATGCCTAACTTGAGAAGGTGTAATCATGGCCATTATGTGCTCAGACAAAGGATAGCAACGCGCAACTTTAATTTAAAGTTACAGGTATTCACAATTCTTTTAGGCCTAAAAATGCGTACCGTATTTTCACAATTTTAAGCAGCACCCTCATTTTACAAAAAAAAAAAAGTTTTTCATGCCGATTTAAGCACTTCCATTTTTGCGAGGAAGAGCGCGTAGAAAAGGCTATCAACGCAGTTTGAGCCGGAGCCGTCGGAGTGCTGAGGTGGCGTATCTGCTGCACGATGTACGGCTTCTTCTGATGCCGTGTTCTGACAATACATGGCAGCTGGTTTCAAAAAAAGTCAGATGCCGGTCGTAAGTGACCTTGATAGCTCTATGAGTGTGTTCTCACGCGGACCAGGAATCGGCGGCAATTCAGCGGAGCACTAGAGGCTTCGCAGTCAACCCAGGCCGGTTTTGCTGTGTTTGGTGTCAGCTGTTTGACAGCCAAAACGCAATAGGAATCAGTCTAAAGAGGGTTGCTACGACTTGAAAGGTGCTTGTCAAGATTTCTGCCAAAGCGAATAAAAGGTTTCTGGCACCCGGCACTTCAATGCATGACCACAGTGATGGAAGATGGGGGGAGGGGGGGGGGGTATTTAAATTTTCTCAAATCTAATAACCCCCCCCCCCCCCCCCTGACTTTCGGTCTTGCGACTCTGAAGACAAGAAGATGCTCAGAATAGAGTAAATAGTGTAGTTATGATATATGTGTTCAGACACGCTCAGACTTCAGTTCATAGCCTGTGCTTCTGTCGAGCTTAATTACCCAAATGAGGCCTAATAGCTTTTACATCGTCCTTGATCATGGCCGTGATCTCATGGCGTCATGAGCCCTCAAAGCAAGCCATATTTAGCTATGAATAGCAACGACATGACTGCATGGTTTGCAGATATCGCAATACTCAGGTGGACGAAATTCGTAAATCGGCTAAAACCATCGCTCAAGGCTGGGAGAGCTTTTGGACTAAAAATAGACTTGCCTCGAACTTCTGATTGCGGTCAGCGAAATTGGTCTGGTGGCGTATTCACAACGTGCTTTTATTGCAAGCACCTCATCGACCATGAATCGTCACTACCTTCAAGGCGCTTAACTTGCATGCTGGCCAAGCAGTTTGTAGACAGGCATATTTGTTTGTTTTATTTGTTGAAGAAAAATTTTACTCACTGTAACCAACTTCGTGCTATATCGCCTCTAGTTGACAATTTTGCGCCTGGCTTTTCAAGTTAGCCACTTCACACCAAATATTAACTTCTATATATATATATATATATATATATATATATATATATATATATATATATATATATATTGTTACGGCGCGCGCTCGTCTCGCGCTCGTCCCGCGCCTCTTCTTTTTCTGGCGCAGCGCTCCTCGGCGCTGCGCCTGAACAATATATTAAGTGTGTGTGTGTGTGTGTGTGTGTGTGTGTGTGTGTGTGTGTGTGTGTGTGTGCGCGTGTGCGTGCGCGTGCGCGCGCGCGCACGCGCGTGTGTGTGTGTGTGTGTGTGTGTGTGTGTGTGTGTGTGTGTGTGTGTGTGTGTGTGTGTGTGTGTGTGTGTGTGTGTGTGTGTGTGTGTGTGTGTGTGTGTGTGTGTGTGTGTGTGTGTGTGTGTGTGTGTGTGTGTGTGTGTGTGTGTGTGTGTGTGTGTGTGTGTGTGTGTGTGTGTGTGTGTGTGTGTGTGTGTGTGTGTGTGTGTGTGTGTGTGTGTGTGTGTGTGTGTGTGTGTGTGTGTGTAGCATAAATGTAGCCAAGGTTTCAAAAAATACTGTGAGCGCTATAGCCTTTGTGAAAGAACTAAGAGGGAGGTGTTCAATGTCGGCTATCCTAATCCTAATCTGCAGTACTACTTCGTTCATCGAAGTTATTTTGTACAGCCTAATGGGTTACTATTTAATTATTGGCTTGAGAAAATTTGCCATACTAAAAGTTGTAGATCATCTCAGAAAACGTTTAGCTGCGTTGTTCCCATTACGATATCATTTACGTCGTTCTTTTTATATCCCCTCAAAGAATACTTTCCTGCGACCAGCTGCTACATTAAATAATTTTTAAAGTGCATACGCAAAGCTTTATCTGAGAAAGCACTGGAGAGAAAATCGGAGTTTTTCATGTTTAAGACGTCGCAGTACTTTGGAGGGGAGCTGCCATTGCAAGAATACTTTATTTCTTCATGTACAGTTTCCGTTGCTAAAATTACTTCCCGTAAGCTCTATCTTGGTGGAAACAACCAAGCTAGCCATTTTTTGAGAAAATCTTCAGTTTGTACTTTGACACATTTTTGCCTCAAGCCATTACTTAAGAACTTAGCATTTACTGAATAACTTTTGTAAAGGAGTAGATTACTGCAGGCTAAGCCAAACGAATCTGTACACCTCTTAGCTCGTTTACTAGGGATAGGGTTCAGCATAACGTATTTATAATCGTGGCTCATTCCACTAGGGCAGGTGGTGTATAGAGCATAACATTTATCTCAGACGCTTAAGCTAGGTCTTAAGTCTAACATTAATGGTTGCTCTCTCTCGTCATCGTGCGTGTACATTCACAGCGCTACTCACTGAACAGCAAATCCTTTTTTTTCTAGCATTATTTCACACTTATAAGCTTACAATCGTAGGATACATATCTGAGAGACTGCTGGACATAGATATAGATTCCCTCTTTAACCGAGTCATATATGATTGTGCCTGTACGGCCTATGGGTAGCGCGTCTTTCACGAGATGCAAGGACGTCCCATATGCTTTTATTCCTCTGCAGCATATTGTCAGGAAGACCGTTTATCGGAGTTGGTAGCTTCTGCCAATTCGGTCATGGCATGGTGTCTCGTGGCACGGTATGCAAACAAAACTTGACAACCTCACACATCAAATTCCAAACAATAATACACCTCCCACCAAGCTACCTTTTCATGCCCTTTCTGTATTCCCCATCCTAGCATAATCTCTGCGGAAAATGCACGTGCTCTCATGCCGCCGTGTACTTACCCCCTTCCTAATAACATAATTACACTGGAAGAGGTATTCCTTAGAAGGATAAGGGCATGGGTGGCCCTTGGACCGACACCTGCCCGAAATGTTCTACACCGGCTGCATAGGTGGATGTTCGCCACCTGCTGAGAATTTGTGCAGAGACGAGGGCGTCAAGGACACGGATCCTTCAGAAAGTAGGACTGTCGGCGACGAGGGAGGAGGATTTCCCAGAGTGGTTAGCGGACAACTCTAAAAGCAAAAGTATTCTCCAGTTCCTGGCAGAAAACGGTTTGCGTCACATTCTAAAGTATGCCTTATGGCAAGTTAGCGAAAAAAAAAACGCTTATCAGTCAGTTCCCGTTCGTGTCACTGTCCTGAGAGGCACGTTCATGCTTCTTCTCTCACAACGCCGAAAACATAGAATTGTTTAATGAATGGGGTCTTTGATTTTATGACATTGAAATGTGATTATCCTCGGTGCTGTAGATAAATGAACTGGTAAACGGTCAAACTCGCCATATAGGCTGGAAGAACACGTACACAATGGCTGGTGCTTGACTTGGGTTCCTGGCTGCTTTGAATAACAAAATTTTCTGCAACGTCTTTTCTTGCATAAGCAGGGGGGGGGGGGGGTGCAGTTGGAAGGGTGGAGGAGGTTGCACAATCTGTAGTCCACGAAACTTGCGATTTGCGGGCAGAAGGCAGTGGGCGCACGCATGAGTTAAGGCGATTTCGGGGCTATTTTACAATAAAGGAGTAGCAAAAGAGATGTTAAGCGCATGGTTCGAACAGCTTTGCCCTTGATTACCAATAAGCATCACGAATGTTTTCAGAATTCTAATTTTGCTTTCTGGAACATCAAATGAATCAATGCCAATGTAAAGCAATTTCAGGGAATAAATTTAAGGGGAGAGATTGCGAGGATACACAAACTAAGCATTATATGGCGGCATCCATTCTTTCTATATCCGAACAATAGAGAGAGCAACAGCGAAGGTGGAGACTACTTCCAGTGACGATATTTCTGGCTTCCTCCGGAAAAGTCCAGTAGGCGCGCGGATGCAATCAATTAAGTAGCGTGCCGAGGTGGCCGCCGCTTTCCAATCAAGGAAGGCGAACTGCTCTGCAGCCGTCCTGCCACTGTCGCGCCGTCTATGCTGGCCCAGGTGCAATCTTGGCGACGGTGGGCTGCTGCGTCGGCCCTTTTGGCGCGCTATGGGACATTGGACAGTGCAAGCGTCCGCCAGCAGTCTTAATTGGATGGGCCAAAGGAAGGATGAACCTTGCTTGCTTTCTTCCATTTTTTCCTTGATTTGTTGCTTATCGTACTTTAAGTGTTCGGCTGCCATTGCAAGGTAAAAAATTAATATCTTTTGGTGAATACGTGCAAGTCTAATAATCCGGCAAGTCTTAAAACGATCTGGGCGCATTTACTCGCTGATGGCAGGGCGCACTTTTAAGATGCAGACCGATTGAAAACACAGCACGGGACGCTTTTGTAAAACAGGTATTCGGCTCTGATATGTTCAGCGCCTGATGCTGAAGAGAGACGACAACTATGTTAAACTTATTCTTATTCCACTAACCGAATAATCTAGTGGAAATATGCTTATAAAGAGGCCCCGGCAGGGAGAACACAAACCACGTGTTTCAAAAAAGCCTGTCTTACGCTGCCGGTCGGGATACTCGCATGCTAATCGAGTTTGTCTCTGGCCTGCGAACATGCTCCTTTCGTTATGATGTCCAGCAATGTGTAAGTTGAGATTTGAAGCACCTGAGCTTGCAATTTTTACAAGAAATCCAAGCTGTTGTACAATGCGCGGAACGAGGTGAATTTTGGGATCATTCTAAATGCTTCTTGCGATCGCTGCAGCCATGAGACGCTACAATGTCTTTTGTGTTCAAAAATGTAAACTTAAGCTACATGATGGATGACGTCCCTCTACTTAGTAACGTGTCGTTTCAAAACAATTAAAAAGCAAGTTTTGAAATTTTTGCCTTTAGACGTAACGCCGACGACAGCGCCTTCATGTAAGTGGATAATCATGTTGATCAGCTTTCTGAGCAGTCCGCACTTAGTGCGGGGAAGGTACGTGGGTGGGTTAGACATTCTGCATCCTAATAAGCACTGTGCACTAAGAAGCATGGGAAGGGATTGGGAAGGGAATAATACACAATAGAACAAAGAATGTGACTAGCCATGTTAATCAGTGTAGGTTAAAACTAGTATGACTACGACATCTCTGGGTGGAATCTTGTCAGGGAGGCAGCGACTAGTTTGCGCTGCAGAATAGACGTATCTCATGTTTCTGGAAGGTTTTTTTCCACAAGTGCGAATTGTTTACCCTTGCCCTTATATTCGTGATGCAGCTAAAGCTGTGCGCATACTGCTGGTTGAGTGTCGCATTTAAAGATAGTGCAACTTTTCGTCTCTTATACTCATTGAGACGACGAAACTTTTCGAAGAGCAAATGGTACGACGTTGTTCCTTACAGGGCCTTTACCAGTAGCGGCACTCCTACATCGGTTCTGAGACAAGAGCGCTCGCTTCAGAAGACAGTTGCCCTTGAGAGGCTTTCTTCAACAGCTTTTCTAAGCAAAACATTGTTAGCTTGTGTATACTAAATGCCAAATAGCTCACCTAAAGATTCCGCCGCAACATTTTCTGAGGGGCTATGCACTTGCTGCGCGACGCAATGGACTCAGCTTAACTTCGGGCGAGAAAGTCGTGAATGGCATAAGTTTATCTTGCGATTCTTCGCGGCAAGTGTCTTTTTGATTCACAGTCAAATGTTTCGCCTTCTTTAGCACAAAATCTACGTCATTCGACGAAAGGACGCTCCATTTAAATTGATTGTTTTTCGAAACAGTGAGCCGCAAGAATGCTACCGAGAAGATAGAGGTAAACTTCAGTAATGCGGCGAGTTGCAGTATTTGCAGACTTTGGAAATACGTGTCGAATGCATTGCCCAAGCATTTGAAATAGTTTCTTTTCGAGTTACAAGGAGAAACCTAATTTCTGGTAGACCAATTTCGGGCCTCAAAGTGCCAATGAATAATTTGAATAGCCTATATTTTCTACTCACTGATTCCTAACAACCACGAAAGGTTAGCCGAAATTCTATGGCCGGTATATGAGAAGTCATTGCTTCTCTTGCTATTGACGGTACCACTAATTGGAAGAGAAAAACAATATCTTTTGAGATGAGGAAGATGACGTATTAGCAGATAATCATATCATGGCATCTCGGATACGCCTCAACGGTCATATCAGAAATGAGTGTCGGAATCATCTGCAGCAGCGGCAATGACTGGCGATGGATTCCCGTGGGTCTCACATCTCTGCCTGAGAACTCCAGCATTCAAGGGTTACCTCACCATTTCTGCTTTACATTTTTCTTTTTTTTTTATGAACGCATTCTACTCCTCGCGTCCGCGCTTTCCGCGGAGTGGACTCGAACACCGCCAGGTAAGCGCTGTCATTACGCGCGCCGCGAAATAAACCATCACATCAAATAAACTTCGAAAAAGCCATAAATGGTGACCGCGATGGCCCCCAGGGCAATCGTGATCGCCGTTCGCTTGGGACGAAAGCTCGAGTTCGGTGTAATATGATAATTTTCCTCATTAATTTTATTATTATTATTATTATTATTATTATTATTATTATTATTATTATTATTATTATTATTATTATTATTATTATTATTATTATTAATATTATTATTATTATTATTATTATTATTATTATTATTATTATTATTATTATTATTATTATTATTATTATTATTATTATTATTATTATTATTAATTTCCACACACTGCCCTGCTAACGGCGATGAGTTTCCTTCGAGCGCTCTCGTGCCATGTATCATAAGCCAAGATGCCCTGAAAATATTGCTATTGAGCATGTCAAAAGGAATAGTAAATCCCCGCAAAAACGGCACATGTGCTTACGGCTGCAGAAGACATGCTACAATCGTTGCAACGTTGATTTCCAGGTTCGCTGCTTTCTTCTCTCGGCACACGGCTTTACCGCTTTTCACTTGCAAAGCATGCATGATGCGGCCACATTACACATTAACGGCGATAACCAGGCGCGCACTCTGTCAAAATCCGATATACCGAATCATGATCGGACATTTGTGCATTTTGCATAGAAAGTATTTAGTCATCTTTAAAAATTGTGAGGCTGTTAGAAGTGGGCGTTCTTCACGCTATTACATACCATCGCCTGCAGTTCTGCCAACGGCACTGTTGAGTTTTTTTCCGATTCTGGGCACCGGTGCGCCCCAAAAGTGAATTCATCGTTAACCTAGTTGTTAACTACCATCTCACCTGACATTTATACCTGCCACACGAGTGTTTGCGGAAGATACTATTCTTGGAAATAAACATTCTGGCAAGTAATATTCATTCTCCGAGGCAAGAGCGTATCATGTCATATGCATGCGATAACACAAATATTGCTTTGCCCTCAGCCTTTCGTTTAGCGTAAATGTTCCTCATATTTTTACATATTTTCACCTTTTCACCGCTATCAGCGACCAATACTTCGGCGTGAGCATATATTTCTTTCGGTTCTGTGCACGTTGTACCTTTTTTTTTCTTTCTTTTTTACTACGCTTTCCCTTCTCTTCCTGACAGAGCGCTCTTACTGGAGCTTTTAGCGTGTCTTACTCTATTATTTGTTTGGCACGTAGTCAACGCGAGCTATTACTCGCGAGCATGCCTCGAGCTTGGCTCATTCTCCAACGTTTCCATGGTGTCATCTTTCAGCTTTGGTGTCTTCTGGCTGCGCTAGATTTTAATATCGGGATAAGCTAACTGCTAACTTGAAGGATGACGTTTTAGTTCTGTCATGTTTCCTTCGTTTCTTTTTGACTGTTTATTAACATTTTGAGTGTTGCTTCAACATCAGGAACAGTCGACGTATAAGCGCTTCCCTTTCCTCACTCACTGTGAAGTTATTGATAACTTAAGCACCTGCCATTTGCGCTCATTTTAGTTAGTGTACCAGTACCAGAGGAGGAGTTCTGTTAGATTTTTTCTTGCCGTCGATGATCAGGAGTCTGCAGGTGAGTGGTGCTTCAGTGCAGTAATCCCTGAACACGGCCGCGCTGGCAAGGCTGGAGTTGACATCTTGCCGCCTGATGATGCTGGACGCGGCTATGTTTTCTTAAGGTAGAAATAAAAAGGAGAGGTTGGCCGGCAGTAACGCGTCCCTAGCCTTCTACGACACACTGGGAACCACGGAAAAAATGTTACTTCGACAGAACTTCGTGTCTGTCCGAAAGGCGCCCCCGTGACTTCTACTTCCGGATCTACGCTTAACACTCGTCCTCTCCAAGTACGATACAACGCTAGCGATGCGTTCTCCGGCTCAGGGCTGCATCTATAATGCAATTTCTTATATGCATAGGTAGAACAGTCCCTGTTGTGCAAGCAATGACCAGCCAATTTGCTTAATAAGCTTACATAAATATACCAGCAAGTATCAGAAAATATAAAAAGGACCGGTTTCCACAAGAGAAGAATGATAAAATGCCGGTTGATAATGCTCTTACTGAATTGAACACAATCTTTTCACTATCATTGTGTGGGCTTATCCGTGTTATTCATGGGGATTCACTGGGGTAAGCTAGGTATATCAGTAGCTCAAGAAGACCTTGGACTGAGTGAACTGGTGATAAAAGTGCTCTACTAAGTATTTAAAAAATAATTTCAGGGCTTACGTCAAAGTCTATACCTACTCGCAGAAGTTCGATAAGCTTAAAAGCTAATTTAACTGATATTTTTAGAATGATCTGGAGAAGTAACTGCGGTATCCGGGAGAGAACGTTATGAAGCCAGCATATGGGAAATGCAGGCTGTCCAAGCGATATAAAGGACGTCAGTGAGACCATGAGCACAAAATAACCCGGAGAACGAGAATGAGGTGACCTGTAACTGGCCGCCATACCCAAGTCAAGAACAGAAGCCGAAGAAAAAAGTTCAAAACAAAAGCACATGATGCTTGTATCCCACTCTCAAGAGTGGATGAATCATTGAAACTAATGGAATAACCAGACATGCACTGAGGAGAACGCGGCGAGCATGAGAGGAAAATCGATGCGGGCGGCATTAAGCGGAAAAAATCGCAGCAACGTGGATTCGAAAGAGAACGTGATTTAATGATATCCTCGACGAATTCATAAAGAGGAAATCGTATGGTCGGAATATGTAATGAGGCTAACAGATCGATGGCTGGCACGCGCATGGGTTATTATTTAGGAAATGCTTTATATAATCAACTTGCGCGAACGATATCAGGACCCAAGAAGCTCGATAAGTAGGCAGCTTGTATTTCCTCTGCTTGTGACCATCTGCAAAGATCAGGGATATAAAATTGAGTACGCACGTCAAAAACAAGAAAAATCCATCAGTGCCTTCATCCGGCGTGATTTTGTTGAGAAATGCGACAAGCAACCAGAGTCGTTAGTAGAGGTTTGATAATAACAACTGCAAGGAATGTAGCAATAGACAATGATGCTGCATGTTTCATTTTGTTCTGTGTTTTACTTTGTGTTTTTATATCTGTGGTATCTACTTATGTTTTTATTCTCTTTGAATCTGTACAGTTATCTGAAGTATGAAAAAAAAAATGGTTGCCAACAGAAACGAGCAACCAGAATCGTTAGTAGAGAGTTTGATATTAAACACAGGAGGTAATATATAGGTAGAAACGGTAATGGTAGGCTTAAATTTGCCGTAATAAATATCACTTAGAGCGTTCGGTCTTTGCGCACTAATCACTTTGTATGCTTATTAAACTTCTCGCTCCATTCTTCAAAGTTTTATGGCTAAAAAACATATGTGCACAAAGTCGTCTCGAAGATTTATTCACTCATTTATGTATAATAGATTGATCAGAGTGTTGTTGGAAAACATGTTAAGCTCGCAAGGCCTTGATGCGGTCAACGAAAACCAGGCAACCAGTGCTTATTGCGTACTGCAAGAGTCGGTCACTCGGGAAAGCATGGCTCGGGCAAGACATGAAGCCCTTTTGACTGCGGCCTAGGAAAGTGCTCGCCTAGGTAGAGGCGCCGAGGAGATGGTATCTGAATAGCATTGTATGCTCATAGGAGAAAAGATAATGGAAGCATTTTTACAGGAATGATGGCGCACTTTTAACGCCCTCACGACGCACAGCTAACAAACTTTATCATTCCTTGGGGTGAAAAGTTTAGCTTCTGAAAATATCAGGTGAATGTAGCCTACCGTCAACGAAGCCCCGCACCATCACACGTTATATACCCGTGATCTTGCAGGCCATAGAACCTAAGACGCACTCCTTAGCATAGGAAATATCCGGCACCCTAGGAGCCTTCTCCCAGAATGGAAGCTTGGGCGAGTTGGTGACGGTTTCATGCAATAAAAGTTCAGTTCTAAGTTAGCGCCCATCCTCTTTGTCCCGCTGTGTCCGTCTCTGTTTAGTGCTATGTGGCAAGGCAGCCTTCTAGCTATGAGGCACTGGAGAATTTTGCGTTGAAGTTCAATTCACTCACTCCACTCCAACTTCCACGGTTGCAGCCGGTAAGCTAACAGACACCGATACGTAGAAAATAGTTGTACGCGACAGGCTGTCGTCACAAAATCCGTCGATCAGATCTCATCAGATCAGATGATCTGATCGATGTGACGAGATGTCGAGAGATCGGATGGTCTTATTCCTGTGCGAGATAACGGACTCTATTCCTTCATTAAAAGGTTATTTGTTTGTTTTTCCACCAAGCTGGTTAACATACCATTTCCGTATCGTCCACATACGTTCAGGAAAATTCTCCTGTAAATCTACACGAAAACATATGTGCGAGACATGTATTTCTATTAGGGTTACCACATGAAAACACAAAGCTACTCAGTTTGATAATCCCACAGGACCTTAATACTGCGCGGAATTTCTGAACAGAATGGGATTCACTAAATGAGTCGAAAAGCTGGTTTTCTACTGTTTAAAGTTATGGGCAGACTCTATGCGCCTCAGAAGTTGTACTTCGATCGGCCAAACATGGGCCAATTTATTAATGCAAAAGCCTTTCATGTCGCTCTCCAGAAACTCTAGCGCAGGCGTTGTAGGTGCCGGCGTTGTGGACGAAAAGGTTCATGGTTGTTGCGAGGCTATCACGGCGATAGATTTGTGGCGTGGCAAGAAGCAAAAATTGATATTAACTTGATTTGAAACTTGTTGGAGTGCGTCGCACGTTTCTATCACTTGGATAAATCGAGAATATTTCTCTTTGTCTGTTGGTCTTTCAAATTACGTGGATATTACGACTTTATAATAACTTATGGCCATGTGTGGGATAATGCAGGCGCAAATGAAATATTACTGATGGGGCAAGCAGCAAAATGAATGGATGTGATAGAGTTTCCGAACGCGGTGCAGGAAACGAGAGCCATCAGCACTGTCGCTCATACTGCTAAAGGCGGAGCCGGATTTTCTCATGTGCTTTCTGAACATTGTGGTTGGCGTTGGCCTCTAGTGGTGATGAGGTCTGAATTAAAATTTTTATTCTTTGTTACTTCGGCTAAGTGTGATCCATCAAATCGTAGGATAAATAGAGAATAAGCATTCGCCTTTAACTCTAAATCTCCATGAGACCTTGCTTTTCTTTTCGCAATATCGTTTATGCGCACTTGCACACTTTATGTACAAAGAACAAAGGACTCTGGGCAATATACCGAAACAGCCCTGTTCAATAGCGCGCATTCATCGTGTAGAGGTTTTGCGCCAAAAAAGCCTGCTAGCCCTTGTAGTGCTCAAACTCTGGTGAGAAAGGCCTTGAACTGATTAACGAACATTTATTTCTTGTGACTTCCGAAAATTTATTGATACAAATTAATCTACTCGAAGTGTAGGTCTACGAATACGGTCTTCTGGATATTCTTATAAAATTGTTTGTGTCCCCAGCATGCTTGGCGTTCAAATGCTATTCCTCTCTCTAATGCATTGAATAAAAAGAAGATTAAAACTATTGAATAGTGTGAATCCTAGCTTTTCATACCATTACCAAAACTAGTGAGCCACCTTTATTTCAGGACTGCGTGACCCACAGCTCGCGCTACCGAATACATAGACGAGCCATTATGTCAATGGGTGCGTCCAGGTGAAAGGGGGAAATGTTCATGCATCAAGTCATTACAAATGATCCTGGCAAAAAAGACACCAACCTTGGCTGCGTTTTAAATAAAATTGAGATGAGGATGCAAGCTTTCATGCGCGAGACGCGAAGGACCTACAGAAAATATTTCTGAGAGTACTGTGTAAAAACCAATGCTGTGATAGTGAATTTTCTTGCACAACCCTGAGGTGTGGGTGGGCAACCGTGGGGAGGCTTTTTCACTGGAGTTAGAATAAGACAGTGAAATGGCACTGTTCATAACAGTGCTGGCATTCTTGCTGGCTGACTTGAGTGCTGACGAGAGGATGTGTGATACAGTGAGCCATAACAGAATCAAACTGGCATCCCATAAACATAGGCAAATTTGAACATAGAATAAGGTGGGATCGAATACTGGAGAAGGTGTATGGCCATCAAACGTGAATCCGCTGCAGTAACAGATGCATTCAACTGCGGTGTTTTAGGTAGGCGTAGCCGACGAAAAGAAGAAATGTTGTTGCAGTTGTTATGTTTAGGACTGATGTATACGGACTGTATTCAGGACAATGTGCGATGGAAACTGTTGATTAGGTAATTTGCTCGACGAGGATAGCTAGAAGATATCTTGTGCTTCACGCGGCGCCGCTATGAGTTGGGATCAAAACGTCTTCCGGGGATCGCATCGCTAGCTAGGATAAGGGACAACCGTCTTGCAGGGCTATCATGCCCAGAAAAACTTCTACGACTTCTTAAACTTCAGCGGAGTGAAAACAGGCTTTTTTAGCATACTGTGCCGGAAGTCAATGACAGTCACATCGCAACAAAGACCTGCTAGTGTCAGAGTTAAGAGAAAAAGCAAATAGATAGCGACTGAGCCAGTAAAGCCCCGTGGGCAAAGTAAGAGGCTGCAGGAGCCCGCTGGAAAAGGTATTGACCGCCTACTTGAAATCTTTTGTGACGCTTTTGGGTCAGAAGTACCCACTATTCATATATCACAACATGAACGGAATCATTTGGCGGAAATCCTGTTGTTTGTTGGCGTTTCAAGAGAAAAATACCCATTTAAGTAGGCTATGAGATGGGCCTAGTTGACGTATAAACAATCGGTGTGAGCTGGTGCTGGGCGCCGGCTGATTCATGTTGATGCGCTCCCTACATTCCAGTTAAAGTTCAGCCTTCCTGGCATGAAACTTCATGTGAGATAACAGGTTCGAAGATTTTCCTAAGGTAACTGATGAACCTCAAATTTTATTGAAGTTCTAAATAGAAGGTTCGCCCTCTACCGATGGTCACTTGCTCCATTCTGGCTGTTTAGAAGGCTTATTTCCCGACGGTCTTGCTACCGCGTATATTGTCTTGTGGCTCGGCAAGAAGCACAAGTGAACATCCTCCACACCGATTAAGACCATCCAAAAAATGTTGGGTTTGCTCCACGTCCTTAGTAGCTCTACGCCATGGAAGCGACTGTGTCCTTCACGTTTTTTGTTTTTGTTTTCCGGCTTGTGTTACCCTTCCCTGGTCATCTATCACTGATAACCATGGGCGCGCTGCCCCTTGTCGAGCACACAGGCTTCAGGTCGTCTGTAATGTGCCTAACAAGCTGTTCGCATCACCACGAAAGGTAAAGGCGATTTAGGCCAATCAGCATGAGACCCACAACATGACCATGCTTCAGCATTTTAATCGTCGACTGCAGAGCAAGAGGGTAGGATTGCTCTCCTGTTGCACGCTTCCTCATATAGGCCCAGATCACTCTCACCTTATGTGTGCTGCTAACTGCTTTCAGAACGCACTATACGGGTTAACAGGTTTAAACCCAACGCTAAGAGTGAGATAGTGAGGGCTATAAATATCTGATAGCATTCCTATACATCCATAACATCACTGGGAAGCGCTATATAAGAGGGAAGACCACTGCGCCTTTTGTTTTTTCTCTTTCCACTCTGTGTCCATGACACGCCATTGCATTGTCTCATCTTAACTATTCCGTTCTTTCCCTTGTCCACTTTCACCTCCTGTGAAATGCATTTCATTATTATCTGCTTTGATCAGTGATCCTGGACGGACCTCATCCACGCGACAAATCACAATGTACTCACAGCGTAAAATTGTTCGTTAGTTGGTGGAATCGCACTCTTACTGTTGTCTCTGAACTCTGACTATTGACCTTATGCCACCAAGGCACGTGCATTGTACTGGGCTATAAAACAATACGGTGTGCCATAGCGCGTCGATGTTTATGCCCGGAGACCCATTGCGACTATAGGGTCTATTTAAATCTAGCGGGGTATATCCTTACGGCGAACTTGAGTGTCTCGCCAAGCCTTTATTTCCTAGTGCCAATTTCAGATATATTCCCTTTCTTCTGTTTCATAAAAGAATATAGTTCAGAGACTGTTTTTTTAATATATACGGTCAGTCAGTCAGTTCAGTCGTTCAGTCGTGTCCGACTCTTCGTGACCCTATTGACCATGTTACGCCACGCTTTCCGGTCTCTCACTATCTTCCTAACATCACATAACTTCATCTGCAGGCATTCCCGTAACTCTTACTTTTACCTTTATGTTGTCAAATTTACTTGATGCCTATTTACTATGCCTAGAGAATATATTGAGTGGTGAAGTCTGACTTAAATTCAGTTTTTTGTTGGAGAAACAAAGCGCAAAAGAACGTGGACGCGAGGAAGCACACAAGGATGGACGAGCGCTGTCCCGTATTATGTGTCGATTTTTCTCTCGACTTTTTCCCGTCAGTTAGCATTGCAGCAACTTGCCCAGTCAAAAGTCTTTAACCTGTCAGTCTTTGAACGTGGATAAAATAGCTGCTCATGTACATTTTAGATGACCTTTCGCGACAGGCAAGTTGTCAGAATTTCATATTATTTTTTAATGCATTCTTTAATTTAGGCTACCGCTTTACATCGTTGCCCAAGAGCGGCCACCTGCTAAACTGGGGCCTTTATGCATTCACGCTCCGCTTTTCTGCGCGAACTGCTTAAGAACATGGCAAAGTTTTGTGTTATAAATAGAAAACACATTATTTTGCCTCGAAGCTTCTTAAGAAATTACCTATCAAGGGCTCTTGAATATCTGCAACTGACAATTTCGGTGACGGCACAGCTATATTGCTCTGATATCGCACTAAAGAGAACAGGCTCCATAAGTTCGCATGTATTCTGCAGAAACGAATGTAACTAAACCTCTCGTAATCGACGACTGGTGGCGGGATTGATTTCGTGCTTTTGAGCCTATAATTCATTCGTATCGTGTGCATAACGCTGGCCGTGACATCGTTCATACGTGTGTTTGAACCAAATTCCAGTTCAATCTTCCAAAGCATCCTAGCGGAGATCCTTGTGTACTGATTGGGCTTTCTCCGTGTAGCAGCATCATGGCACAAGTCAAGATACAAGCGAAACTGATAAAAAGGAAGAACACAGAGGAGAATAATTTGTGCATTAACACGCGTCAATGTTCTGGCAATACAAAACTTAAGAGAGTAATGGAATAGCTCGAAACAGCAACTGAGCTTCAATATGAGTCAGAACTTTGACAAAGCGGCTCATAACAAAGCCTCATACTGCACACGAATAGCGATACTCGTTTTTGTTTTTCTTGTTGTTTAGCTCACTTCAATTTTTGTACGTAAGTATTGAAATGTGTACGGGCGCGGTGTTACGTTATTGCCATAGAGACGCGTCTACCCGTGGCCATGACCTGGTCGACTTCAGACTACTTCAAGAAACAACTGCTTCTTGAAGTAGTCTACGCACCATCTCAATTTTCTGGAATTTTCAGCCATCGTCCGATACCTCCGAAAAATGTTCCACATGAAATGAACACGAATTATATAGCAGCTGATCAATGCTAACAGGAGAAGAACAATGGCAGACTTAGGAACCTTGTAACAACGGCGTGAACACAGATGTTGATCGATGCTGGCATAATAAAGTCTTCATCTGTCAAACACTGAACGCAATGAGCGTAGGAACAGCCCGTGGAAAGCAACGAAAACCGAAAGTAAAAAAACCAATAAAAACGAAACCTCGTACAATAGCATATCGGAAAGGAAAGAAAAATAAATGAAAAGCTCGCAGAATTGTGTCCTCTTTCCCGGTGGTGACCCGAGGGACAGAAGATCGATCACCGGACTGCTCATGCGGCCGACAGCGGGAGGAAAGCGAATCCTCAGACCCCGTGAGCAGGCATGACAGGTTGTTGTAGGAGCGTCGGAATCACTTGTCTTCGGATCCACCTCGTCTCAACCATATGGATCAAAGGAGGTAACAAGGTTCCCAACGCAGCAGAGACCGAGCGGTGGTGGTTTAAAGAGGTCCCGCCAATTTTCAGCCGCAGAGAGATGTTACTGGGTCAGCTTAGGATAGCGAGAAATGGCAGGGCTCGAAACTGGGAAAATTAAACAAAACTAAATTTAGGGAAATGCTTGAACCTTTTTTGAATAGGTTTTTTGACGGCTGTGATGGTGCTTATATGCCTGTGTTGCAACTGAAAGGCGTTAACACAGAAGCATTAGGTAAAGAGTTCATTGCCTAAAGGCTTCATGAAGATTTCGTGTGTTTTATTGCAACCATAGGATGTTCCTCGAACTGATCGAAATATTTATTGTTATTTGCATGCGCTTTACGTTGCAGTGTGATAGTGGGGAAATTTTGAAGAGCTTCACACAGGCGCCACCCTCAGCCCTTATTTCATCTTCTATGACAGCTGTATTGGGAACGTAGCCCTGATGAGATCACGTTTAGTGTCTTCCATGCACGCTGCCCCCTTCACATTCATCACCTATCCAAATTTTCTTTCTGGGCGGGGGGACCCAGGTTTGATCCTCATAGCGGCGGCTGTCTTTGCATGGAGATGGAACACAGGGGGCCCATCTACTGTGCGATGTCAGTGGACGTTACAGAACCCCACGCCTCATGGACAGCCGCTTTGGCACGCTACACCCAATAAAGTAAAATAAACGATCTTTCTATTGCCGCTTCGACTCTGTCAACACAGAATCAGCACGCCCTTACTGTCCCCCACGCTCCACGGCTGTTTCTGCACTCGCCTACTCCAGATCTGTCAACACCGAATCCTTATCCCTCCAACGTTACGTCAAGAAATTAAAAGCGGTGGAACTTTTTTTTTCGCTGCTCGCAAATATGGCATCCTTCATAGCTTCAGCTCTTTAACAGATGTTAATATCACAGATTCTTTCTGCACGAGTCCTACCCTATAACGGATGAGCTCTGTCTTAAGGCAGAGCTCTCTTTAAATGAAGCCGTACAAAAGGCGTTACAACTAAGACCTTCGCGATATTTGTCCTTATACGTACGGTGTTTGCTTTTAGTGCAATAAGAACAAATACCAAAAACTGTTTCACTCGTTGACTTATACGGGAGCGTCATTTGTCTCTGGGATTTCTCTTTTTTTTTCCTTTTTTAGTGCCTATCCCTTACAAAAATGAGTTTTGAAACTCTATTGTTGGACTATTGACCGCCTTTTGAATTTATTGAATTTCGATAGACATTCAACCCAAGCTGAATGCAATCTTTACAGGGCCAACAGAATTTTCATTGTGTTCTACCCAATAGACTTTTTGTGCAATTTTTTCTATGTGCTTTTTGTTGTCAGTTTTCAACGTTCACAAACAATTAGCGTGTACTGTTCATGCTGACCCATGTTTTTAAGTAGTTTTAGGCACAAATGATAAGAGCATGATGTGACAATTTCGTTATAAATTTTTGGTCTCACTTGTAATCAACTATTGGCCACATTCTGCAAAGGGAAATATAAGAGCAGCATGCAGTTGCGTGCTCGTTCATGTTATATAAAAGTACATATTAACGGTGCACACTTAGCTCAGGCTTCGCAACACAGTGAAAATATGCCCTAAAAACTTCATGATGGCAAAGCCTCCACTAATAATGCAAATACATCGTTGAATGTCAATCAGAATCTGTAATGGATCAGCTTCTGTATGCCGCAGAAGGTAACTTTAGTGGTAGGACATATTTTATATTTATCATAAAACAAGTTCAGTGAGTCATCATACTAACAAACAGGATCCTAGATTGAACCTACCATGTAGTGCAGGACAGAGCTTTTTTAAACCAGTTCCAAAGTTCACTATATATATGCTTCAGGGTCTGACATTCTGCCCAAGCATAGGTATTTTTGCCCGTAGCTTATTGCCGCAAAATGAGGTGCAGTCTGTATTGGAATCCTCCACCGCTCTATGTCTTTGGAGAGTTTTACTGTAATTTTTTCTTTTCTTTCCTTTCTTAAAGTGGACACCATGCTAAAATGAAGTCACTTTAAACATTGAGGGTTTCTAATAATCACCGATTGATCCCACGGATACTATAGAGTTAACACGCATAGCAAAAACATTCGCGTATGAAAAAAAAAGAAGAAAAAAACAAGATTGCATGCGTCTTCTAACGGCGACTCTTCTTTTCAAGGACGCATTCGGCCGCCGCCTTGCTTCTGTCCGCATCCCACTTCCCCCGTGCCCCGCGAACGGCGCCAGCATGTCCGGAGAGGTCGAGGGTCGCTTCCTGTCGGCTGTGGGGAAAAAGGGGGGGAGGGAGGAGGGGTTACTCCCGCTTGGTCTCCGCTCTGTGCCTTCTCCGTGGTTTGTTTTCACGGAGATGACCTTGGCTTCAGCAGTCGCGCAGTGGGGGTGGCGGCTTTTCACCGAAGCTGTTCTGCGCCCCGTTTTCTTTGCACGCAGACGCGGGTACGCTGAGTGCGGCGATGTGCCAGTTCAGTTGGCGTTTTCCCGCCACCGTGGTCGCATCTTGCACTGTGAACGAAGCACCGTATGTAGGTTTTTCGCTGGTGATTATCACGAAGATCGTTTTGTTCAAATTGGAGCGCGAACGTACGAATTTAAGTCTTCGGAGGACTCCGCTCTTGGGCGGCAGCTTCTGCGCAAGGAGGACGTGTTTAAGAAGTTCAACAGTCGCAGGCATTTTGGATTCTAAGCGAAAAGCCGGCGCGGGCGGAGGGAGCGTCTGCACTTTGGTGAGTGTTTTACTTTTTCCTGTTCGTGTTTGTGCCAGTCTTGTACAGTGTGTGTTACAAGGTGAAGCCCGCATGTAAATATTTCTAGCAGACAAACCAGCCTCGTCGGAAAAAAAAGGAGGGGGAGAGAGAGAGAACGAGGCTTGTCTCTACGCGGACGCTGGGGCCGATGGAACGCCAGCTGGAATGGCGACATTTTCTTTCTTTTTTTTAACCGGTGACCGTTTTTGACGGATTGTTCGGCACAGTGCTGTACTCTTTCGATACGCTACTCGCGCTGAGACGGACACATTATCGAGATCATAATATGCCTCTGTCACACATTGTGGATTATTGAATCTGTGCAGCTCCGCCATTTTTGCAGTGTTTGTTTTTGTTTCCAGTCATTTTAGTGCCTATAGTTGGTAATTTTGCTTCAAGTTTTCTGGGTAGTAATGCTTGTGACCTGCGCTTTGCTATTTATATTCACAATGGGATCTTTGACGGCAGCATATATTGTTTATCAGGGAGAAATGAACGATGTGGTAGTGCTGCCGAGCTGTGGAGACGGCGGTCGATGCCGTCTAAGCAGTGAAAGACAGTGACAACTCATTTTAGACAAGAAATTTCTTGAGCTATGACGTGGAGCAGCGCACAAATGCCTTTGCTCTATTTTTAGGTTAGTATATACCGCAGCTTAATTATGATTTATATTGTTTATTTCAGCATCACATGCGAGGAGTTCCCGGACGTATCAGCGTTTTACGCAAAGAACAGCCTGGCGTCATACCTTGCACATGAATTGAAATAAAGCAAATAAACAACCCAGCTCATGTTATGGGTTCACCAAAGATGCATATTTTTTCTTTCTCATTAACGCGCATTTTTTATTTTGTGTTCCCTTTCCGCTGCGGATTAACAGAAAATGCTGCGTGATCAACGGTTAGCCAGGAGCAGGCACAAGGTGGTTTACATTAATGCAAAAGTAGCACAGCACATATCCTTGCTGCGGTCAGTCAACACATTCTATGTTCTGCTCGACCAATCAACAATTTAGTCACTTTAGTGTAGGTTAATGAGTGAGTAAGTATAATGGGGCTTAAAAGATCAAGATCTGTTTTGTTCTTTTATGCCTCACTATGCTTATCATTAACCAGCACTGATCAGACAGGATTGTTGATTGGTCGGGCAGAACATAGAATGTGGTGACTTATCGCAGCTAGGAGATGTACTGTACTACTTTTGCATTAATGAAAATCACCTCGTGTCTGCTCCTGGCAAACCGATGGTCGTGTACTATTTTCTGTTGTTCAGGAGTGGAAAGGTAGCAGAAAATCAAAAAGCGTCACTTGCAGAGTTTCTGAAGCATTTGAGCCTGAAATCAACAGAATTTCAGTTGCGCGAATTCCAAAAGCGCTCTTAAGAAACACATGGGCCACTATTTCATAAGCGCTCAACAAGAGGTCAACACTGCATCATCAAAGATGTTGCCGATTATCGACAGACTTTCAACAGCGTGTATTGACACAACGCTTTCGAATTTCTACAGAAACCCTACATGCATTTTTGTAAGGGATACTATACAAACAACACCTTTATATAACATGAAATGGGAAGTGTTGTCTAAATAATGTACAAATCTTTTTTTTTTTTCTCCTAGGGCCAGACCTCTGTCTGAGAGAAACTCTGCGGAAAGCTGCTCTGGTGTATCACTGATCGCCCGATTTAAATTCATTTCCGCTTTTAACTCGCCTTATAATGCCGGACGTGCAAGCAGGTAGACCTGATGTGAATAAAAAAGAAAGGGCACGGGAAAAATTGCAGCTGTATCATGGAGTTGTGCTTCAGTTCCGGTCTTGAAATAAACATTATCAACTAAGCCCGACTTTTACTACATCTTTCAAAACTTTTCACCGCTCGATTCATTGAGGTATCCGCGAACATTATTAAAACTTTTAAACCAACCGTTATCTATTTTTTAGCACTGCCGCTAGATGAAAGTTTCTTATAAATTTTATTCATAAGTTTGGTTTGGTTTTTGAGTTTTAACGTTTCAAAGCGCCTCAATTTATGAGAAACGCCGTAGCAGAAGCCTCCAGAAATTTCGACCACATGGGGTTCCTTAACGTACGTGCACTGACATGGCACAGCACACGGGCGCCTTGCTTTTCGCCTCCACTGAAAGCGTCCGCCGAGGCCGGGATTCAAACCTCCATTCTTGGGCACAGTACAGCTGAGTGCCCGAACTACTGCCAGGATAATTTATAAGTTATGTTATGTTCATAACGTTTCGCCGCTCAGGCATTACTTTCCTGTATAATTGGTTGATTGGTTAGTAGCCTGTAAATATGAAAGGAGAACCTTAATTGCGAATTATTGTTCACTTGAAAAACTTGCATTGCCTGCTTAGGACCGTGCTTGGAGGAAAACTTTCCCTCTATATTCAGTAGAATAATGCCGGAAAGCTAGGATTAAGGAAATCAAAGTTCATGAAGTCGTGAATTAGAACTCCAAACAATTCGGCAAATGAGCTTTTGTTTTTCTTTGAAACTTTCCGTCTGAGTTTAATATTTGTTACCAAACTAATACGTTTAACCATACGGGAAGTTTGGACAATTATTCACGTTAGAGGTAGAATATGCGTATGCGAATTCGAAGGCATTGTTATTGCTTATATGCCACAATCCTATCTACTTGATTCCATTCTTTTCCTTTTCTAACTTACTTCGCATGTACTCGGCGCTAATATGGCAGAGGGTATGGAGAGGAACAGGAACTGCTTGTACCGTTTCAAAAGGTCCCTAAAATGAGCGTTTCTGGTTTTGCGTAATAATTACAAATGGCGGCGATGGAGCAGCCTTAAAATACTTGTACAGAAGCAATTTTAGGTAGGTTTTTGCTGAGATTGTGAGAGAGTTTTCATTAGGTTGCTTATGAAAAGAATGTTACCGGATATAATCACCGAGAAGTACAAACCAAGAATATTATATATTGTGAGCGCCGCGCGTGAACTTTCACCTCTTTCATCTGTATAGATCCATCATCATCATAATCATCGCTGACTGCTGCTCTGAGCGTCACGCGCTGTGTGCCAGCTGGTTCTGGAAAAGAACAGACGTTTGTGCAAGTGCTGTCCCACAAGTGGCGGAGGTGCGATTCGTATTCCCCACCTCTCGCTTTAGACCCACCTACCGTTCTCCCTGGAGCTCCGTTCAGGCCTTCGCTTGCGTCAACGGCCCTGTGCTATGGATGAGGGCAACGTTGCTCGCTCACCCCCGGCGTCTCCTGCTCCTACTGCGGCTGCCCCTGCCTGGACAGTCACCAGCAGCCAGCGCGATCCCCAAATCTTTGCTGGCCTTCGCGGTGAAGATGTCGACGACTGGCTCGACAACTACAACAGGGTCAGTGCATTTAACCGCTGGGATGACGCTCATAATCTGCTCAACGTCGGCTTCTACTTGGCTGACGTCGCCAAAACCTGGTTCCTCAATCATGAGGATGACATCGCTGATTGGCCTACATTCACGGACCAGCTAAAGAAAATTTTCGGCACTCCGGCTGGTCGCTTAGAGCAGTCAAAGAAAAAACTTGAAGCTCGTCTCCAGCTGCCCGGCGAGTCCTATACGTCGTATATCGAGGACGTTCTGGCCCTTTGTCGCCGTGTCGACGCTGCTATGCCTGAATCTGAACATGTAAGCCGCTTAATTAAGGGCAGCAACACTCAATGCCTTCGTGGTTAAAAATCGTCCGTGTCTGACATCACATCCACATATCAACATCTGGACCTGCTACAGTCGTGCCGCCTCATGCCAGACCCCAGTGATGGCGGCTCCCTCATAGATGGAAATTTGCGTTCCCTAATACGCACCCTGATCCGAGAGGAGTTCTACGGCCTCACCAACCCCTCTGCTGTATCTCCAACTCTTCCGCCAGTAACGGTGAATTTGCGCAGCATCATCAAAGATGAACTGAAGAATTTCAACTGCACTGTGGCACCTGCCCCACCTCCCATTGCCTCCCAACCTCCCTCGCCACCTCCCATCGCCTCCCAACATCCCTTGCCAACCTATGCCGAGATTACTTCACGTCATCCCACCCCGCCTTCCCCGACTTGTTAGGCACCCGTGTGCGGTCACGTCGCTGCCATGGCACCATATCGTATTGTGCACCGCCCTGTTACAGCATGGCGCCCCTCCCGCCCTGTGTGCTACTATTGTGGGATACGTGCCCACATTGCCCGTGCCTGTCGCCGCCGCCAGCAAGACGAGCAACGGGGTTATGCTCCCTTTGAACGTGCCCGCGTGCGCCAGCCTGATGATTCTACAATGCCTTATTCAGACTTTTTCCGGCGTTCTTCCTCTCCTCCAAATTCCACCGATGTTTCACGGCCCACGCGCCCTTCCCGACGCAGATCTCCTTCGCCTTTTCGCCGCAGGTCACCGCTTCGTCCTGCCTCGCAACCCTTCCAACCTATAACGGAAAACTAACCGAAGCAGTTTTTGGAGGGAAAGCTGCTTCGAGTTCGAAATCTACAATTCCTCCTGGGCGACCGTCGAATATGTTAGTAGTGATTGTTGAACGATTGTCCGTTGAGGCCCTCACCGAAACCGGCACCGCTTATTCCGTCATGCATTTCTCTCTGTGTTCTCATCTGCGCAAAGTTCTATCGCAATACATCGGTCCGCCACTTCGTGGAGGAAACCCACCGGCCAATGCACAGCACGTGTCCTCATTGATAACCAACGGCATCATGTTGAATTTATTGTGCTCCCCACGTGCGTTCATCTCATGATCTTGGGATGCGATTTCTTATCGTCGGCGTCCGCCCTAATCTCTTGACGTGAGCGCCTTATTCATCTTGCGGACCCCGATATATTACCGACTTCTGATTGTTCACCACCACACGTGTTCGCAGCAGTTGATATCGTTTTGCCCCTAGGACGCGAGCAGCTGATCATCGTGACATTGGACTACCCTCTCGATGGCGAGGCCTTCGTTATGCCCGCTCCTCGGTGGACCTCCGACGGCCTAGCTCTGGCCTCGTGCCTCACCTCCTTCACCCGTGGTTGCGCGGTGGTTGCGGCCCTCAATACAACTCTCCAGCCGTTCTTACCGCCCAGAAGAGCCACAGTTGGGTTTATTTTTGACTGCGATCCCCTTCCCCTCAACACTTTCCAGCGCACCACCGCCGGCTGCCAAGCCTCTATTTTCGACATCCTCTGCGCTCGCAGCCGCCATCAGCCCTGACCTTACATCCGAGCAGTCGACAGCTCTGCTAGACGTCCTCTTGCGGCACCGAGAGTCTTTTGCTGTGTACGCCTCAGCGTTGGGGAAGACCTTCGTCACCTCTTATCGCATAGAGACGGACGGCTCTGCTAATGTTCGACGACGGCCGTATCGCGTTTCAGCAGCAGAACGCAAAGGCATTGAGGAACAAGTTGCTGACATGCTTGCTCGAAATGTCAAGCGGCCATCCACGAGCTCTTGGTCCTCACCTGTGGTTCTCGTTCGAAAAAAAGATGGCTCAGTCCGCTTCTGCGTGAATTACTGGGCACTTAACAAGATCACGCGCAAGGATGTTTACCTATTGCCTCGTATTGATGACGCATTAAACTGACTCCAATGCTCTGAGTATTTCTCCAGTCTCGACCTCCGCTCGGGATACTGGCAAATTTCTATGTGCGATGCAGACAAGAACAAGAGCGCCTTTTCTACCCCCGTCGGTCTCTACGAATTTAACGTGATGCCTTACGGACTCTGCAATGCGCCGGCCACCTTTGAGCGCATGATTGATACCGTGCTTCGCGGCATGAAATGGAAAACATGCCTATGTTATCTCGACGACATCATTGTCTTCTCGTCAAACTTCGCTCAGCACTTACAGCGTCTCACTGGAGTCCTCACGTCCCTTGCCCAGGCGGGGCTTCAGCTGAATACCAAGAAATGCCACTTTGCTAGTAAGACCATCAAAGTACACGGCCATGTCGTCAGTAAGGCAGGAATCGAGCCAGATCCCGAAACAATTGCGGCTGTCGTTAATATTCCTCGGCCCCAACGTGAGAAATATCTTCGCAGCTTCCTTGGCTTAGCCTCCTATTTCCGCCGTTTTATTCGGAACTTTGCAACAATTGCGGCCCCGTAACACAAGCTCGTGTCTTCCCAAGTGTTTTACACCTGGTCCACTGAATGTGAAGACGCCTTCAAAGCTCTCAAGCAGGCACTCACTTCCACTCCTGTGCTTCGCCATTTTGACGCTGACGCGCCAACCATACTTCCCACAGGCGCCAGTGGCCACGGTATTGGTGCGGTTCTCTTGCAACGCAACGCAGTGTCTGAAGAGCAAGTCGTCGCATACGCCAGTCGTACGCTTACTGCAGCTGAGCGTGACTATACTATTAACGAGCAAGAGTGCCTCGCCGTTGTTTGGTCGGTTCAAAAATTTCGACCTTATTTGTATGGCCGCCACTTCACCATTGTCACAGACCATCACGCACTCTTTTGGCTGTCATCGCTGAAGAACTTATCGGGTCGACTGGGTCGCTGTTTATTACGTCTTCAAGAATACACCTTCACCATCACTTATAAATCTGGGTGAAAACACCTCGACGCTGACGCCCTCTCTCGCTGCCCATTAATACCTATTGACGCGGCCCCACATACGGTTTCCTCTCCCTCCTGCCATCCGAGTCAGCCTTCTGCTGGCCACCTGAATGTTGCACCCATCGCTATAGCTCAACTCGAGAACAATGTTGATTTCTCGTCCCTGCAGCTGACTGACCCTTACTGCCGCACAATCATCGCTCGCCTCCGTGGAGAATCAGTTGTCCCGAACAGTCGCTTGCGCCGTCAGCTTCGTCGGTTCCGATTTCACCATGGAACACTTTGCCGCGACGTTTATCACCCTACGGGTCAACGATGGGTACCCGTTGCCCCTCGCTCCCTTCGTTTTGAAATTGTGGAGGCTTACCGCGACGACTCCACTGTTGGACATTTAGGCCACTTTAAAACTTACGACCGTATCAAGAGCCGCTACTTCTGGCCTGGGCTTTCTGCCAGCGTCGCCAAATACATTTCATCATGTCCGTCTTGCCAGCATCGCAAGCGTTCAACATCCCCTCCTGCCGGCCTACTGCAAACTCTACCTTGACCATCTGTGCCTTTTGACACGGTCGCCATTGACTTGTTTGGTCCTCTCCCTTTGACGTCAGACGGCAACCGTTTTGTTGTGACGGCAATCGACCATCTAACGCGGTACGCTGAAACCACACCTCTTCGCTCCGCGATCTTTTCCTGCGTGCGATAGTTTTGCGTCATGGTGCTCCTCGTATTCTCATTAGCGACCGTGGAAAGGCATTTCTTTCTCAAGTCCTCGAGGAATTAAGTACTGAACGCAGCCAACACCATCCATAGGACTTCTTCTAGCTACCACCCTCAGACCAACGGACTCATCGAGCGGTTTCATCGCACTTTGTCCGACATGATATCCATGTATATCGCTCCTGATCACCGGAACTGGGGCAACGTTTTACCTTTCGTCACCTACGCCTACAATTCCGCTGTTCAGCGCAATACTGGTTATAGCCCTTTCTTTTTAATTTATGGCCGTCAACCATCGACAGTATTCGACACTACTTTCTTCTCTGCTCCCTCTACGTCTGGATCTCTGGGCGAAGAGTTTGCTACTCGTATGGCCCAGTGTTGCCAACTTGCTCGTTTGAACACTGTAGATGCTGAACAAGAACGCAAAGCCCTGTAAGATCAACGCCATCGAACTCCCTCCTTTTACCCCGGTGATAAAGTTCTCTTGTGGACACCAATCCGCATTCCTGGCCTGTGTGAGAAGTTTCTCCATCGTTACATTGGCCCTTATACAGTACTCCAACAAACGTCTCCGGTGAACTATCGCGTTATTCCCTCGCACACCGTCGCAGATCTACGTCGTCGCTCCGAAGAGATCGTCCACGTCTCGCGCATGAAGCCTTATGCCCGTCGTCCCTCCTCACTGTAATCAGCGACCAGGGTGGCCGCTCTCTTGTCGGGGGATTTGTGTGAGCGCAGCGCGTGAACTTTCACCTCTTTCATCTGTATAAATCCATCATCATCATCATCATCATCATAATCAGTGACTGCTACTCGGAGTGTCGCACGCTGTGTGCCAGATGGTTCTTGAAAAGAACAGGCGTTTGTGCAAGTGCTGTCCCACAATATGCATTTTTGAACACAGGTATATAATATATTCGTCGCTAATTTTACACATCAGTCGGCCCTAATTTAGGTAATGCTGCCGACGTACACTCAATATTCACTCAATCCTAGGCAAAAAATACACCCCTTAAACACGTTATTGTTGTAGGAAATGCCCAGAACAACAAGGCACAGAACATTTAGGGTGCATTCTCGGTAAATAGCTTTGAGGATGCAGGAAAGCTTAAACGTCACGTAGATCAAAAAAGAGGATGGCTTGTATGAATTAATATGGGGCCACATTGCCTGGCATTTCTTGTTAACATTTTTACGCATTCACATAGCAGAAGACATCCACCACTTCTCCATATTTTTCTCCTATAGAAGCACTTGTGTTCAGTCTTCCTCCCTCAGTAAACTTGTCTCAGTATGCCTGCCACACGACATGTGTAAGAAATTGCCCAGCTTTCAAATGCACTGTCTACCCATCATGCCAGAGTTCACTATATACAACCAATGTACAGACACAAAACGGAAGACAACTGATAAGTGGCGGCTAAATAGAAAAGCCACCCCGGCGGATTAGATCAGCGCTTAAGCTGAGAAAACAAAACGACCTGAAAGTGCATGAACCACATAGTTGTACCTCTATGGGGATGAAGGAGGAAAGAAAATGGTGCTCACCAGTGCAACATGCGACCATACTCTCTTGGACTCGGCCGGTAAAGCCAGCGTTCTTCCTCTCTCATTGGTTGAAATCAGGGACATGGTGCGCGCTATTAGGCTTTTTGAAATCTGTTAGGCCGTACCCTAACTCTGCACGGACAAAATCTAGCGGGCGGTTGGTTGCTAATATTGCCAAGCTTGTCCTAATAAAGTTTTATGTGTAAGGCACGGCCACGGTAGGTGATTGGCACTTAGGCTGCTGAGCACAATGTCGCGGTATCAAAACCCAGCCAAGATAGACACATTTATCCGAAGGCGAAATGTAAAACAGGAAATATTTGTCAGCTCTGCGATTCAAGGGCATGTTAAATAATCTAGGTGGTTAAAATTAGCTACACGCTTTTATCGTGGTGCGTGGCAGAACTATGTGTGTGTGTGTACGTGTGTGCGTGCGTGCGTGCGCGCGCATGTGTGTGTGTGTGTATGTGCGTGCGTGAGTGCGTGCGTGCGTGTGTGTTTTCAACTTTGGTAACCCAATCTATATCGCCATCATCGTCACCTTGGCCCCCACATGTTCCCGTTATCAGTTCAGCGTTCGTTCGTCCAGCATTGAAAGAACGCATGAATGCAGTCATCTTTCACTTACTTCTGCTTTTATCGCTAAGATAAGACAGTCAAAATTATCTTTATTCTTTTGTTCTGCGTATTTCACCATGAAAAATGCTCCTCGCCACGCACAACACAATGTGAGAAAGCAGACGCGGGGCGGCGACAGGGCAACCTCTTCAAATATAGCGTAGTGAATAAAGGAGCATTCAGGTGTTCCAAACCTACAGCTTTGCTACTCCGGTGCTCTTGAAGCACCGTCCTTGCCCCTTTAGGGTTCCGCCTAACAGAACGGCTTTGTTGTAACCCTCTGCCATTTTAAGCAATATACAGCGAAGTTTTTCACGCCCGCTTCTGTTTGCGTGGTAATGGCAATATCATAAGTTTATGAGTGTGAAGAGGAAAAGTAAGGGCGAGGGTAGCGCAATAGAGAACTGAAAGTGACAGATCGGATAACAAAAACTTATGTGGTTCACAGGTGCACAAGGTATTTTTAATGTCATATTACTTGTAGTTAAGTATGATAGTAATTTTTATTATGCAATTTGTTGTAGCTCTTCCATGTGATCCCCACCCGTCATCACTGATGAATGGTGATTACGCTGCCCATGCGAAGACACGTCCACTTGTTGAAACGCTGGCTGGACTTGCGAACTGAGGCTCCCCCGACTCTATTCTTGCTCAGGGCTCTTTCTTTGAATTAAGACACTTTTATTTGTAGATTCTATTGGTTTGACGCATCTGTGGCATGACCATGCCGAATTAAAAAAAAAAAAAGTACGATCAGCGGCGTTGACTACGCAATTTCCTGTACGGACGTGATGTTCAATGATGACAACCCTTCAGATTCCTGAAATACGGTGACAACGTACAGGTCATGCTTGGAAATAATGTTTTAGTGGATATCAAGGGACGTATGGCCGTGTGATCTGGCCATACCCATAACGCACCCCTCTCACTCAGTAGGAAGTCGTGAAGGTTTATCAGGGAATAAAAGGAAATGAAATTGTGAATGAATTAGCCAATGAGGCAAGACTTCAAGGCCTATTTACACAACGTTTAATAAAGTAAAACAATGTATTTAGAGATTTTGGTATAATTACTTATTAAATATGTGAAATCATATTTGGTAACAACAGGGCTCAGAATTATGAAGGTATCTGTGGATTCCAGAGAATTAAAACATATATAAACCTCAACAAACTATCTCTCTTCACAAGCAGTAAGTGGTCACAGATGTTTGTCTTTTTATCTGAAAAGATTTTGCACGCAAGAAAGCGAATGCATTTTTACGATACCCACAATATCATTTGATCATTAACTAAAAGAATTTACCTATGTTAAAGAACAAATTCTTGCACTTCAGTATCTAACACAAGACAATGCGACAAGACATTAAGCCCGAATTGATTACAAACCGTAAATCATATAAAATATTGAAGAAATTGTTCACACCATAAATTAAAAAATCCTTTCTAATAATTAATTAGTTGACACAGAATTCCGCCGCTGGACTGAAGGGAGAGACAACAGAGAAAATTGGGAACGTCAACCAAAGGCGGTCATTACCAGGCGGCCAACATAGCACACACAAGCCCACTAAATCGAGAGCACTGGATTTTGTTCCTGTGGGCAATGTGGCCCAACACTCCCTACTGAATCAATGTTTTTATTCACCTGCTCCTATTTAACTGAATCTTTGCAGTATTTTGCTGTATAAGTTTCTTTTATAATGCTCCCCGTATGTTGAGCATGGGTAGCAAAGCAAATAGCAAATTCAGTTTACTAACTTCACTTGCTTCCGTAAGGTTGCGGATACAATATTTTCTCCCAGGAGCAAATCAACAAACTATTCTGGTTCCTATTGGGGGCCACAAAAGCACTGGTTGGTGTCATCTGACTCCCCTCTGGTCGAAGAAACTCCGCTCAGGCCGCAGTTCCTATACATCCCCTGAACCTCCAGAGCGGATGAATATGTGTCGTACCCCCCGATTCAGACATGATTCCTGATCACTGAAGTAGCAATATCTACAAGTTAAAAACAACAAAAAAAAAGAGAATCTTGTCTCATGACCTCTGTGCAGTTGTGGTTGTATTGTCTGATATAACATTGAGAACCCCAAGTCATACAGTTAGCAGGAAGCAACAAGACATCATTGGAGAATATTAAAATGCTGAGTCTATAACTGATCTGTCACCTCTCCTTCTATTCAGTAATAGTCAATTTGCATACAAATAAAGCCATTGTACTAAATCTATCACAGTCCATCTTTCCAGAGCATACAAAGGGCAAATTATCAAGCAATAGTAAAATAAACAAATGCGAAGGGAACCTAGGTATGAAAAAAGAGAGAGGCTAACGACGTACAAGGAAAATAGAAAGAAATTTTAGTCGGTCTCTTCAACCACTCGCATAGCTTTGATGCATTCCCTCCCCTTTTTTTCATTTTATAAACTTTTTGTGGTTGTTTTTCTTTCCGTTCGACAATTTAAAATTTTGTCGTTCTCCATCTTTTATTTTATATTGCTTTAAGCCCGTTGTGCGTTGGGCGGAGCAGTCTGGGCAACGTTACTTTTATTTCTATTTTAATTACCCACGCTAACTTCAGTATGAAGCAGTACACCCTTTGCCCAACCCGCGCGTAAGTGCCTCAGAAATCATAAGATCAAGAATGCGGACGACTAGCAATAGACATGAGAAGAGTGGCAAGGAACTTGGGTTCAACGAATCATATTCGGGATTAGAACAAGCCTGCTTCCAATTCTGAAAAGAGTCATGGCTACGTGTATTGCTCCCGTTAACGCTCCACTTTGCCTGTCATTTGCAGCCGCCGGGATCACTTTGGGGCGAAGCGTGAAGGTGAAAAGGCTACCGCTAGAACGCCTGAACTGAACTGAGACCATTCAACTGGCACATGGCACCACTAATCACACCAGCTGAAAGCATTCGACTCACCAAACGAGCAAACTCGGCGGTATATGAGTAGCTTGTCTGTGTAGGGGTACCTGGTGTTTGACTCACAACTCACGGGTCTCAGCTTTCACATCGGTGGGCTTCCTTCACAAAAGCCGCCAGTTCCTACCCCATAGGCAGATTAAAGCGCATGCGAAGCACGTGATTGGACATGACTCTACACAGTTATCTTCCCGAAGCTCTATAAATAATATTTCCAGAACACTGCAGACCTATTTGTTCATTGTGCCCTATAACCGGACGCCCTTCATGCTACATAAAAGTAAACGGCAAACGAACTCATACACTTATAGACACTTCAAACAAAGAAGCAGTGAGAGGCCTCTCTGTCGAACTCGGATATGACTGTACACAGCTCAGCTTAGTAGAACAGGCAAGAGAAGCAGCACAGGACACAGCGGTTCTACAGTGAGTACTCCATCCGCTGTCCAAGTCCTCCACACTTTAGTTTTATTACCTCCTGATTCTCTCGCTATTCGATACCCACTTGACCGATATAAATTTCTCATTTATTGAATGGCATGGTGATGGCAACGGAGTGTCCCTTCAGAAGAATAGAGATTTTTTGCATTGTTAAAGCCTGCTGGCGCAGATATATACCGATGGGTTATCCGACCTCTGCTATGCAAGCGGGAGTGGCGAAACCGTGACCGTGCCTTCCCACTGCGCGTGTGCAGCGGTTTCCGGTATAACGGTGTACGATTGCGCTAGTACATTACCGCTATGCTAAATGTTACAAATGAGCCTTGCCGAAAATACTAGTGTTTTCTGCACAACGTAACCTGTAGAGTTTTCAGGATAACGTAACTTATAAAGCATTCGCGTTAATGAGCACGATGGGTGGCTCAGATAGCCCGTATGGAGCGCCTGCTGAATGTGCCTAAGGAAAATTTTGGTCGCTCTGCAGCTGCGTTGCAATCAAAATCAAAGCGAAGCCCTTCGGTAGTTTCTGGCCTTCAGAAAAAGTTGGCTGATTGTACGGTGAAATAATGGACCATGGCGTACCATTAGGTATATCGTGTAATTAACTCCAGTTTACTGCACATTGTTCAGCTTCCACTAATTGTGCCCCCAATCGTCGCAAGTATTAGCGGTGGTTGACATTAGTGTGAATATTATAGCAAAACCGTCTCCAGATTGATTATTATGACTGTGGGTGAAAAGAAGCTTTTTGCTCAATTTTGAGTAGTCGAGTGCTAGTTGCGAGCTGCGATCGCCTGGCATTCACTTTTCATCTCTGGCCTCTGTGGCATATCTGCATTGCTATATATTTTCAATGAACAAAATCCAAATAGTTTTTTACGAAATACATCCCTGCTACGCTTGAGTTAACGACAGCAGCTTCTAATTTTAGCGTCTTTTCAACCAATGCATCTCTAGCAGTTTTACTTACCACTTTTTGATGAGTGCAAGAAGCTGCCCTTTAAGTTTAGAGATTTCTTATGTGGCTGCACAACGTTATGAGTACGTCTATTATATTTATAGCTGAGTAATATGTCGTCTCGTGAATAAAGTGAAGTTTACACAAAGCATCACGTAAGGCTCTCATTTCGAGTATAATTTCTACGACGGTCCATAAATGTGCGCTGGAAGGATACAATTGACCCAGATAAGACTACTGCAACTATAAGTTCTTTCATATGTATAGCGCAGGGCATATTTGTCACTTTAATATATCGTGTCATATATCTTCAGTCCTCATTGGTACATAAACGCCTTTTCGTTTGTTTTTATTGTCGAATTTTGTGGCTTCTAGCTTCCTCAAATACATAAGAACTCTACCGTTTGCCGATAAGCAGCGGTAGTCGTATGATTATGCTTGGTGCAGGAATCACGCTGCTAGAGCAAAATAATTTAGACATCCAGAATGGAAATCATGTGTTCTTTGCAAGCCCCAAATGTGCCGTGCTTTACATCTATTCTGCGTTGAGGTAACTTTCCGTGGCCTCCCTATGCTCATGGCTCAGGCGAAAAGGAATCGCCAAGCTTAATTCAGTCGTGTTGCTCATTATTTCAATTTGTGCTTGCGGGAGTAAAGTATGGCAATTATTTAGTCAGGTCACGAAAAACTCCTATCCTTTACGATAGCCATTTTATGCACAGCGCTTCATTTATCGGGAGAATAGACAATTTAAAACTTGGCAGGAACATAGATCTCAGTTTGCTTGTTCTCCGCTTTTGCCTGGTAGGTTGCCCGTGCCGCAAACTTTTTTGTAATTAGGTAGTCGAAACTGACCCCGATCCCTACACAACAGCATTCCACACAGATCATACTCAGGGAGGTAACAACCTCATACCTGCTGTGGTCGCTCATCGGTTAAACACTTGGCTAACTTAGCCGAATTACAAAAATTCAAGAGGCCGCAAGAGCCGCGCTTCAATGGTGGCGAAACGCAAATGTCGCCCGTGTGCTCTACGCTAATAATGCTCATTGAAGATCCCCGGACGATATAAATTAGCCTGATGCTCTACTACAGTTTTCACAGTCCTTCGGAACGTTACACACAACATAGCACACCATACCACTCCATGTACCATATACCACATACCATACCATACCGTACTGTGCCCATACCATACCATACCATACCATACCATACCATACCATACCATACCATACCATACCATACCATACCATACCATACCATACCATACCATACCATACCATACCATACCCATACCACACCATACCACATCATACCACATCATATCACACCATACCACACCATACCCGACATGCAATATAGAATGTAAAATAAGTAATCAGAAAACGTAGCCAGCTTAGGCCCATTATTCATTCCACAGTGCGCATATAGAAAGTTCACTAATGCAAAACTTGTAGAAGTAAGTGGTGTAAGTGGTTACAATTCCTTATAGAGCATATGAATACGGCAACCCTTTATTTCCAGGCGAGGTGAGCATTGGCTCTTGCATTCCTCTCCGAAAAATACTATTGCAGTTTGTCCAGTGGCATTACTTACCGATGCATTCGACAAAGAAGGTTTTATGTTATTGCTTACTTATTTAAGTATTTGAAAAGAACGAGAGAGAGCACTCGCCTGACTCGAAGCTGATATTTCGTCAGCTGACTTGGCAGCGTGTTGGCTTTTTAGTTAGTTGGCTTTTTAGTTTTTAGTTAGTTTTTAGTTAGTTTTTAGTTAGTTAGTTAGTTTTAGTTTAGTTGGTAGTTAGTTAGTTAGTATGATCTAGGCAAAAGAAGCCTGCTGGCATAGATTATCGCACCGACAGTGCTTCGCCGTAATAAATAGGTGCGCTCATACTAAAATTTCCCTCACTGGCAGCCAAAGTAGGGGATGTGTTCATGAATAGTTAAGTTTCAAACTTAGAAGAACTGTCTTCATTCTTGAGAGTTTGTCATCTTTTCTTTGGCTCACACAATCAAGGTCGTGGTTTTTAGTCTCCGTTGTGTGATCAGAGTGTAGTAGCAGGCGCCAAACAAAATGCATTCGAATACTCAGACGCATGCATTTCACGCTCTTTAGTGTGCCTTAAGAATCCATGGATGCTCGATATTGTCATCACCTCGATTGTGCCCGCGAAGTTGAAATGCTGCGGCGACACTTGCCTTTTAGTTCTTGCTCCTTCCTACATATTAAAAGGTTTCTTTCAGTAAGAGTTGTCCTTTTTGGTTTTAGGATCTGTTATCCTATCGAAATAAGTCAAATTATTTTATCATTAGATATATTTTCTCCGCCGTTATAATTTAAAGGGGTAGAGGAGACAAATTTGTTTTTAAATAAACGGGATCTGAGATAGTATTGTAAAACTGCACTGATGAAAACATCTTTATGATATCCGTTTATTGTCTTGGATATATTCCTATCGTGTCGTACAGCGTGATAGTTATGATTCTGCTCGTATTGCTAACACAACGTTTATGTTTATGTGCATTTATTTATTCGTATGCTGATATATTATGTCATTTCTCGCGACTGCAGACGGACAGAGGCTTACGCAAAACACCCTTTAGCCCCTGCTCCTGCAGGAGATGCTTCGTCTGCTCTGCTCAAAAACAGTTTAGCAAACGTAACATTAGAACGTAGGAAAGGAAATCGTTTTCCGGAGAATACAATCACCCCAAAATGGGAAATAGCTGAAGCAGTTTCACAAAATGTATTCCCAAGAAAGCGCCGCTTTAAGTTTAGCAGTCTAAAGATCCGAGCAGTCCAATGATCACAGCGTCTTAGGTGTGGCTGCCAGCCGGCCTGTCTTCTTGTATTAATCAGACCTGTCTCCAAGAGCACGCCGCTTCAACCCTGCAGGCAAGAACTCAGATGGTGGGTGAATATGAACCTTGAGCAGGAATTCTGCTTTCCTCAATCCACCTGGAAGAAAGTCTAAGTAGCCCTACCTCTCTCCCGCATTCCCTCTATATACGCTCGCTAGTTTCCCGCACACTTGTTTTTTCTGAGTAGGAATTTTCCCGTCCGTGCAGCTCCCAGCGTCACCCGATATAATCACAGCCGCACCTGTCATTTCCCGTCTCTAGCTCTACCACTGTCATATTTCCCTTAAAATGAATATATTTTTAAACTATAGAAGGTTTACGCGGCACGTGTATCCTTGCCTTCCGCCCTCCTTTTCTCCTCCTCCTCCTCTCACGTACCGAACAGCTCTAAAGGCTGAACGTCTTGCGCGTGCGCTGACAGGTATGTGTCTACTCAAAGGTATCACTTAAATGTTCCGGCGTTATGTTATCGCTCACCCATAGAAATATTTGTCTCAGAATTCGAAGTTCTGCGAGCGTCGAAGAGAAGTGCAAAAATAGCCTAACTTATTATGAAAAAAGGCTTTACTGCTTCCTCTTACAGCAACAAGTCTAACAGGGAGAAGCAAGAAAACAAAAACAGAGCTTATGCTTGTGAAACGTTTTGTTCGTCAACTTTTCAGACTTACAAAAAGGGCCGGCGGTTTTAGTAGATAGTAATCGTTGCGAAAAAAGTCTTTGAATCATTGTAGCGCAGAACCCAAAATTTTGCGTTTATGGCAAATCCCTTCCTTCCGTAGCAACTTGAGTGTTGCATAACTCATTGTTCCGACGTGCGCCTATGCCGTGATTTTCGATTTAGGCCCGTTGAAGACCATATTTCTGCTGGCCAAGCTTTCCTTGAGATGGAAACAGCGGTGCTCTTTCCTTGCAGAAAGAGCACAGCGAAGCGGGTACGATATGAGTGTTATTTGTCATCGTGCTTCTATACTACTGCTGTTCTTAAGTTTATTGTATATACAAGCCATTATATCGATGTAAATAACATAATTTAACCAACTACGCATGTGCTAGAAGTGCCTGAGTACTTTTTATTCTTTGGTTTTACATACTACGATCATGCATGAGCCGCCGAGGAGGAGGAGGAAGATGAGGAGGAAAGGCAGGGAGGTTAACCAGTAAAAGCAACCGGTTTGCTACCCTGCACTGGATGAGCCGCCGAAGTATATAGAATGTCCATTGCCTACACACAGGAAACGCTTATAATACGCTGAATTCGTCTTTTTACAAAACTCACATTACGTGCAGACGTATCGCGATCTTAATTCCACAGGACAGTGACCACGTAGAGAACTTGATATACGACAAAAAAAAAATGTTTACTACCGGGGAAGAAACTATATGGAGGCAGTTAATAAGAAATACGGCAGCAATGATTTGTCATGGGGGCAAACTGTGAAAACTATTATTCCTCTCTAAGGTTACCTGTCGCCGTCAGCGTCCTGCCTTGTGAAAGGTAGGCTTCCAATACAATTACAATGCTCACGTATTTCGTCCTAATAACTCCGCGATAGCTCAGGCCCCATGACTGCTTCACCAGAAGTCGAGAGTGAATACCAGCTATGGCAGCCGCTTTTCGATGACGGCTCAGAAAAAGGCACCCGTGTGCTGTGCGTTGTCAATGCACATCATAGAACCCAAGGTTGTAGATATTTATAAAGCCTTTTTGGCCCCCTTTGTAGACTTAGTAAATTCGGGATCTTGAACACTATAAATCAAACAAAACTTCAGTTTCTCTTACGAAAGCATTCGAAGCTAAGAGGTTTCAGCTTTTCATTCTGACTATCCCAGTCCCATGATCTCCTTGGCACAATGAGTGCACAGAGTAAAAATATCTTACCCCGGAACTCATTACCTACGCCGCAGCAAGGGACATTTCCCCAGTTACAAAACGCTCGTTTTGCGCTAACGTTACCTAACAAATACCAGCTATTGACCGAAGACAGCTTGTGGAAGTTAGTAACCCATTACCGGACGCATTTAAAACTGCACTAGTCTCGCGTAATGAAGACACTGATTGAACTTTTACCATCACATAATTGTCTTCTGCACTAAGCCGCAGAGGCTGCTCTCCCCCGCAGTTGTGCTGCAGTATACTCTGACACCAGATGTTCTATGCATGCTCAGGTATCCCAGTGTCTCCCGAGGATGCAATGCTCCTTTCTAAGCCCTTCAAAGTCGTCTCTACTTCAGTCGTTTTACTTCATTCCAGCTTTGAGCAAGTGCAAGTGCGGCCTCGCTCCTTTCGTGGGCTACAACGCCCTACAGACCTCTTCGTGGCCACAGGAACATGGCGGGCGTTGGGGGCAGTACAAATAAGTAGTGCCGCTGTCTATCATCGCAAACCTTAAATGCATGCACACGGAGTCAATGAGCAACTACTTGCCAGCACACAGTAAGCTCACCATAGAACGACAACACATGACTCAGTGCTGTGAGGGTATCCCGGTGGTGCTAATATCTTTATAAATGTAAACCTTCATAACTTGCTATGCTAGTAATTTATAGGAGTAGGGCCGCATTTACAAATGGAACTTATTAACGACAAATGATGCCCGATTTGCGACTGATATGCGCCCGCAAGCTAATATACAACCTCATTTATGCAGTCTGCAACCTTGCTTTTTTGCAGCGGCTATAATCGGATTTGTCAGTTCCTTATATAAAGAAAAAACTGCTTAAGCAGCGTTGCGAGAAATATCTGTAGCATAATAAGGAACAGTCGACAGATGCTACACAGTCTCTGGTCCAAATGAGCCTCGCTGAAGATAGCGATAAAAGTGCAGGCAACGCAGCCCTGCGCGCGAGATAACGCGGCAATATCTTCATTCAAACGAAATTAATCTAATTGTACGAGACCTTGATGTCTGATAAAGCTAGAACACGCATCCAGTAAGACGTTTACTCGAAGATGTATTGCAAATCTATATCGAAGTAATACATAGAACGTGTGCCTTTTCTTAAGCACAGCCATACACTCGTCTTTCCTTAGCTATATTTAAAACCCAGCGCAACGAAATTGCCGCGACTCTCCCGATTTTGTTTAGGCTGCAGATTCAGTTGAATTAATTTGCATTAATAACCTTCACTTATTTCCTTTACCAGATGTCACCCGTTAATAAATAGAAGATTATTAACGATGCACCCTTACAGTGAGGGGGGGGGGGGGGGGGGGGCTAGCTGTTTTGGTCGCAAAGGAGATGTCCTCTACTTGCATGTTAAGCTCAGCCGGAATTCAACTACCTTGTAGTGACAGAAGGAGGTGACCGTTTGGTGCCCAGCTTTCGCCGGTTCAAGCCAGAGTAAGGGTCGGAGTCAGAAGCAACAAACAAAACAAACTTAATACACAGCAAGAGACGATACAGAGAAATACACACGGTCACTTAAAATGTACAGACGAGAGGTTCACAGAAAACAACGCTAAGCATGCAACTAAAGAGGTATTCAATACAGAGAGGTATTACAACACTGAACAGTACACGAGAGAGTCAAACAAAAACCAAATTGTTCACCGGGCTCTGTTGCAGACCGACGCCTCAAGAGTTACGATGGGGCCACCATGTAAGACTAGCGCCGCTCCCTCGCAGTTATGTGGGCTTGCCAGCAGCGGGTGAACCCTGGGAGTTGAGTCGTAGCTAGAGATGGGAGGGCTCGGAAAAAAAGCACGAAAGTTTGGATAGAACTGTTTTTTTTTCCCTGAGGCATGGAAAACAGGAAAAAAAACCATAAAGGATTTCCTTAAGAAACATGAACATTTGTGCTAATTGATAGATGTCTGCTTATAAGTAGCGAAGAGCACTGAAAAGGCTTTAGAAAGAATATAATTCATTTGCTTGTATTTAGTTCTGGTTTTACAAATTAGGCTTATTTCAGAACGTTCATGATAAATCCTTAGTCTATTAAAAGAATTTCAGATGCCGAAATGCTGCATTTTTTTCCCTTTTCCGCTGAGTGCCAAACGCGAGCATTTGAAATGTAGTCTTGATTTGCTTATTTGTATTTCCAATAAATTATAAAAAAAACTAGTCAGATTGAAGTCTCATTGATGGGAAGGTTTCGTTCGGGCGCCGATGCCGATTCACTAGCGGAGACGCTTGCCGATCAGCCCATCGATCACCAATGCAGCAGCTGGCATTTGTCGCGCGTCGTTGCGCCGTTGATAGTACGCCACGTTGCTGTGATGTGATGTCACTAGTATTCACTGACACACTTATGAGTTTCATGCGTCATGAAATATAATGGGCAAAAGAATTTAACAGCTTTTGGAGCTGAATTAAAATATATGTGAAAGGTTTGTTGTGTCCAGATTTTGGCTGTGGCTGACCTCACATACAGGAAAAACCCATATCATGCTTATAAATCCTCAAAACTTTGTGTCCCAACACCTTTGAAAACAACATGATAAAATTTGAATGCATAAAAATTGAACTAAGCAAAAAAGGTCTGAAACTCAACATGAACAGATTAGAACAATCTAGGAAGAAGCGAGCACAAACACATAGCCTGTACTACAGTGTCTTGGTATGTCAATGATCTAATTAAATATACAATGAACTTTAATCTGTCTACCAAGCAATATAAGAAAATGAAGAGAACTGGCAGTTCACTTGCGTGTACTGTATTCACTAGAACAAACTGTGAACATACGAAAAACAGCATTTTTTTGTCAGATGGCTTACTGTACTAACAAAAAATGAGGGAAACGTTCAATTACCAAGCTTTGATAAAGGAAAAAAGTAGTCGTTAATATTAAAGGACTAGAGTATAGCTTACAATGCAGAAATGTCCGATACTTATTTACGCATGGCTTATTTGCAGATAAATGTGGCAAACTTTGAACTGCATGTTAACATTTGCACGAGAAAAATAAAAGCATGAGCAACAGTAAAAATATATAAAAATACACAATGAACATACAGAAATGTTGCATGCAGATATGGTTTCGTGTTTGATGTAAGGCAATATGAGATAACCGTCAAACAGTACAAGATTACTCACAGGAATATAAAAAGGACATTCGGATGTAAATGGGGAAAGACTAGACTACTACCAGGAAGGAGAAAACACAGAAACGTAATCAGACGTTACTGCCACATGACTGATTGCAGAAAAAAAATTCAGATATAGACTGAACTCCGCATACAATGTTTGTATAAAAAAAAGCAACTCACAAGCAAAATATTGCCACCTAGCGTTGCCAGGTGGCGCATGAGTGAGGTGTGAAAGGAGGACGAAGTTGAAGAGGACGACAAAGCGTCGCTTGCACGTTTGCGTCTGTGCTGCTGTGTTCTTGTGTCTGGGTTACCCCCTGCTATCATTGGTATCCTTAGTCACCGTGTACGTGACATTCTGGTGGAGGTGCTAGGTAAAGCGATCGCCTATGCAAGAATCTCCATCTACAAGACGTCGCGCCAGCCCTGTACCATTGGACACCCCCGTGCATCGCTCCAGTCGACGGCTCCAGGGACTGTCTCCGGAGTTTCAGCCATCACCCGCCGCCATGACATCTAGTGCTCCTGCTCAGCAGGTGACGGGCGTCGCACCGGCCTGTAACTACACCTTGCAGGCCCCTCGGGTACCGAAGTCTTTCCATGGGGACCTCTTTGAGGATGTGGAGGACTGGTTCCTTCAGTTTGAACGTGTCGCTGCATTCAACCAGTGGGACGATGCCGCCAAACTAAGGAACGTCTACTTCAGCCTTGAGGACGGCGCCCGTATCTGGTTCGAGAACCGAGAGCAAGCATTAACTTCGTGGCGGGAATTCCATCGTCAACTGCTCGAGGCTTACACAAGCGCAGATCGTCGCGAGCATGCAGAACGTGCCATTCACTCTCGCATCCAAAGGCCGAATGAGAGTGTCCAAGCATACGTCGAGGACATGACGCGCCTCTTCAGGCGAGCCGATCCCGCCATGTCCGAGGACAAAAAGGTCAGGCACTTGATGCAGGGTTTGAAAGAGCAGTTGTTCGCAGGCCTTGTGCGAAACCCACCGTCGACTGTAGACGGATTCCTTGCGGAGGCCACCACAATGAAAAAGGTGCTACACCAACGTGCCGTGGCTTATGACCGACCTTTTCATACAAGCACAACCGCGGAATCATTTGCATCATCAGAGCGGCATCCCGATTCATTGCGCGAACTGATTCGCAGCATCGTCCGGGAAGAACTAAGCAGGTTCTGGAGCCCTCTGCAGCAATCGCCAACTTCCGTTTCTGCTATAGTGCGGGAGGAGGTGCGGCAGGCGCTCAAGAGCCCTCTTTCGCCTGTAGTTCCGACCCCGCCATTGCTGTCGGGGACCGACAATCGTCCCACATATGCGGAAGTTCTGCAGAGTCAGGCTCCCCCTTCACCACCGCCCATTCTCGCGCCACCTACAGTTCCGCTGCCCTCGGTGCAGCCAGTGCAGAACTTCGACAATCGTCCGCTGCCCCGACGCAAAGCCGACATTTGGCGCACGCCTGACCGCCGTCCGCTTTGCTTCCACTGCGGTGAACCAGGACATCTATACCGGGATTGTCCGTATCGACGCCTCGGTCTCCACGGCTTCCGCATCGACTCGCCTCCTCCCCGGTTTGGTCAAAGACCCCGAGTTATTGAGGAGTACCTGGCGGAGCAGCGTTCGTCATCTCGTTCGCAGCGTCAGCCCCGCTCCCCTTCGCCAAGGCGCTCCTCCTCGTTCACTCACGGTTCCTCGCGAGAGGACCAAGGCCGCTCGTCTAGCCCTGGTCGGGAAAACTGAAAACAGCGACCTTCGGGGGCGAGGCCGCTGGTAGTCGCTGCGTCGAAGACCTCCCGTCGTCGCCGCTTCGATCCGACCGCGAGCTGCTGGTACCGTCACCTAGGGAAGCAAAAAGCGTTTCTCTGGACATTCCGGTTATTTTAGACGGTCGCACTACGGTCAATGCATTATTGGACACCGGTGCCGATTATTCAATTTTGAGTGGTCGCATGGCGACTGTTTTGAGGAAGGTGCTCACTGCTTGGCCAGGTGTGTACCTTCGAACCACCGGCGGTCATATAGTTACTCCAAAGGGGATGTGCACGGCTCACATTCAGATTAACGGACGTACTTTCGTCGTTAGTTGCGTTGTTTTAAGTGGCTGCTCCCGTGACCTTATCCTCGGCATTGACTTTCTGCGGGAGTACGGAGCAGTTATCGACCTGCGAAAAAGGCTCGTCACGTTTTCGATGGGACAATCTACCGAACAAGATAGTAGCAGTCCTTGCAATACCGCACATCGCGTTTCCGCTGAGAGCGTCTCGCTGCCGCCGCGAAGCAGTGCTCTTGTGGAAGTTACCTGTGACGATTTCCGTACCGGTGATGCTGTAGCGGAGGCGAACCATACACTCCTGCTTGCTCATGGCATTTGCGCTCCCCGAAGTTTATTGTCGTTTCACAATGGCCGGGCCGCACTCCTTGTCACAAATTCTTCTAATGAGCACCGACACTTGTTCCCGGGGACTGCTATCGCTTTTGCTGACCATGTTGCGCACGATCCGGTCTGTTTTGCATCCACGGCAGTAGAAACTGACGAGCCATCTCTTGACAACGACATTAACTGTCACTTGTCAAAGAGAAACGGCGGGCTTTAGAGCAACTGCTGCTAGACTTCAAGCACTGCTTTGCTTCTTCCTCGAAGGTTCGTCAAACGCCCATCACACAACATCGCATCATTACTTATGACGACGCTCGCCCAATACGACAGCAGCCTTATCGTGTGTCTGCCAAAGAACGAGAAGTGATCCAGACGCAATTTCAGGAGATGCTGGATGATGGTGTCGTGCAGCCTTCACAAAGTCCGTGGTCTTCACCAGTAGTCCTTGTCAAAAAGAAAGACGGCACTCTTCGATTTTGCGTCGACTATCGGAAATTGAATAATGTGACAAAGAAAGATGTATACCCTTTGCCGCGCATCTATGACTCACTGGACAGATTGCGACGTGCGAAGTATTTTTCATCTATTGATTTAAAAAGCGGCTATTGGCAAATCGAAGTAGACGAAAGAGACCGAGAAAAACCGCATTTGTCACTCTAGATGGCCTATATGAATTCAAAGTACTCCCATTTGGATTGTGCTCTGCCCCAGCTACATTCCAAAGGATGATGGACACCGTCCTCACTGGCCTCAAGTGGCAGATCTGTCTTGTGTACTTGAACGATGTAGTTGTTTTTTCCGAAACATTTGATCAACACCTCGAACGCCTTCGAGCTGTCCTGGAAGCCCTCCGTTCTGCTGATCTCACGCTGAAGCCCCAGAAATGCCACTTCGGGTATACAGAACTCAAGTTCCTCGGCCATGTTGTAAGCGCTGATGGGGTGCGCCCGGATCCCAATAAGACTGCTGCCGTTGCACGATTTCTCGTTCCAGCTAATAAGAAGGCTGTTCAGCGCTTCCTCGGCCTGTGCGCATATTATCGGCGTTTCATTGCGGACTTTTCTCAGATCGCAGAACCTCTGACGCGCCTTACAAGGAAGGACACCTCCTTTGTGTGGAACTCTGAGCAGCAGATGGCCTTCTCTTTGCTTCGTGAGCGCCATCAAACATCCCCTGTTCTGGCGCACTTCGATGAAGCGGCTGACACTGAGGTACACACTGACGCCAGTAGTATCGGTCTTGGCGCGGTCCTTGTTCAGCATCAAGACGCGTTTGAGCGAGTAATAGCCTATGCTAGCCGCACTCTCTCTCGTGCCGAAATGAACTATTCCACCTCAGAAAAGGAATGCCTGGCGGTTGTATGGGCTACTATGAAGTTTCGTCCCTATCTTTACGGCCGGCCATTTAAAGTCGTCACCGACCATCATTGTTTGTGCTGGCTGGCAAATCTGCGAGACCCATCTGGACGACTTGCACGCTGGAGTTTACGGCTTCAGGAGTTTGACATAACCATTGTTTACAAGTCCGGCCGCAAACACGACGACGCCGACACGCTGTCACGAGCACCCGTTGACACTGGCGATACTACACCCGATGACGATAGCGGTTTTCTAGGAGCCCTCAGCGCATCTGAGCTCAGGGATCGACAAAGAGCTGATCCAGACATTCTTCCACTCATCGATTATCTGGAAGGGCGTGATACGACCCTGCCTCGACACCTATCTCGGCATCTTGGTTCCTTCCGCATACGGCAAGGCGTCTTGTATAAAAGAAACTCCCAAAGCCAAGACAGAACTTACCTTCTGGTAGTGCCATGCGAGCTCCGTGAGGATATTCTCCTTGCTTGCCATGATGAACCAACGTCTGGTCATTTGGGTTGCTCACGGACTCTTGCTCGAGTGCGCAACATGTATTACTGGCCAGGACTTTCCGCAGCTGTGAAACGCTATGTACGAAGCTGTCGCGAATGCCAGCGCCGTAAAACACCGCCCCAGAAGCCTTCCGGATTTCTCAAGCCCGTTAAAGTACCCCGCATTCCGTTCGACCAAATTGGAATGGATCTGCTTGGCCCTTTCCCTTTGTCGCAGGCCGGAAACAAATGGATAGTAGTCGCTACTGACTACCTGACTCGATACGCTGAGACAAAGGCAATCCCTCATGCCACAGCTTCCGAAGTAGCAGAGTTTTTCATGCACAACATAGTCTTGCGGCATGGCGCCCCTTCCTACGTCATTACCGACAGAGGGACAGCTTTCACTTCACAGCTGATCGACCGCATATTTGAGCTGAGTTGCACGACCCATCGCAAAACCACAACGTACCATCCACAAAGCAATGGCCTTACAGAAAGATTGAATAAGACGATTGCGGACATGTTGGCAATGTACGTCGATGTGCAGCACAAGACCTGGGACGAGGTGCTGCCGTACGTTACATTTGCGTATAATACAGCCTTACAAGAGACAACGCGCTTCACACCATTTCGACTTGTTTACGGACGCGAAGTTCAGAGCATGCTCGATTCCATGCTCCCGTGCCCAGATGATGACCAGCTATCCTCAGATGCCCAGCAATATGCCATCCGCGCTGAGGAAGCCCGCCAGCTCGCCCGTGTGCACATTGGGCAGCAGCAGACCACTGACGCGCACCGTTACAACCTCCGGCACCGCCAGGTTGACTACAAGCCTGGAGACCAAGTCTGGGTATGGACACCAGTTCGCCGCCCAGGCTTGTCAGAGAAACTCCTTTCCCGCTACTTCGGGCCGTACAAAGTGTTGCGCCGTGTGAGTGACCTCAGTTGTGAAGTTATCCCAGACGGTGCCACACAACCAAAACGTCGAAAGCACAGCTCGGACATTGTGCACATTGTGCGACTGAAGCCGTACTACCACCGATAGCGTATGGCCACCCGCTGTGACCACTCTCTTGCTTTTCACACCATTTTTACCGGCCCTTCTCATTTTTTTTTTCGGAGGGAGGGGGTAATGCCACCTAGCGTTGCCAGGTGGCGCATGAGTGAGGTGTTAAAGGAGGACGAAGTTGAAGAGGACGACAAAGCGTCGCTTGCACTTTTGCGTCTGTGCTGCTGTGTTCTTGTGTCTGGGCTACCCCCTGCTATCATTGGTATCCTTAGTCACCGTGTACGTGACAATATATATGATACTTAAAAAAAGAATGAGCTAAGGAAAAGGAAGCACGGAAACACCCAGAACTTTGTCTACCCGCACAACTACGAACTGCTGCTCCTCTCATTTCCGGCGCCCCTCATCAAACTTGACTCTTTTAGCTGTATGTTGGAACGCATGAACTCAGCTTCTGCAATCTACGTCCCGTAGGTCTATGTCTGCAACACACATGTCAGCAATCTTACAGAACCAACCAAGGGGTCATTTGTCTCTCTATAACCGTCTAAAAGGGGCGCGACATTTTTTGAGCAGCACTCGGCTCGAAAAAAACAGTTGGTTTACTGTTTTAATGCAGCTACACTTCTTGATTAATACAAATATTTGATATTTTTGCAAAGTTTTCTAATATTTCAGGAAAAAAAACTGTTTTCTTTTTTTTTGTTTTTTACCAACCTTCAAAATTTCCAGAAATTTTACATCCCTAGACGTAGCACTTGCGAACACGTTGACGGACTCGCAAAAGCGACGCGACCTCCATAAATAGGGCGCGCCGTGTCTATGTGTTAAGACGCGCCAAGGCTAGCGCACACACGCTTAGCTTCGCTTGTTGAAGCGTTCCGTTTTCCTCCCGTCTAGCCGCGCGTCGTCATTGGCTAGGCGCCGTCGAAAAATCTAGAGAAGACTAGCGCTTTTGCCGGTTGAGTCACCGTCGCTGCCGGGTGATGAGAAAGAGGATGACGCCGATGCGTACAAGGCTAAACGCCTTCTCGCGCAGAGAGGGAGGCGTTTCTCGAAAGTCGTCGAACTTTAGATGCGGCGACGCTCCGGCTTCGCAGCTCGCCGGCTTAATAAAAATGTTTGCCGATTTCATGACACCAGCATCATATCATTTTGCTCAAAATAATCAAAATATGTGTCATCGACCACCAGATTCTTATTTCAGCTTTAGTACTACTTTACACCCAAGTGTCTACCCCCTTCTTTGGCGCGACGAGTTCGGTAAAACCTAGAATTGCAAATTGGTTTAAATAAAACAAGGCTTAGTATCTGTCGCACTCCACAGTGGACGCCTGAACCGCACCATATGGGAAGAGACGAAGGTAGGAGTGAAAGAAGGCGAGAAAGAGTTGCCGTGGTTGAGTTTTACGTAAAAAAAAAAAGAAAAACGATAATCAGCGGTACTAGAGTAGCGTCATTTACCAAACTTAGCGGCGCTGCGCGGAACCGCCGCCTGTCCACGCCTTCATGGCGCTGCACTCGCAGTTTACTTCACACCCTCGCTAGTCTTCTAGCACGCTGGAATACACAGTGCGGCATTGGATTAAGCTGCTTGTTTGTTGTGTTTGCGTGAGCATGCAAAGGCGCGTACGTGCTTACGTGTTTGGCGTGCGTGCATGTATGTGAGTATCTGCGTGTGTGAGTGCATGACTGTGAATGCATGTGGGCGTGAGCGCGCGCTTCTTAACGCATCTCTGTGTGATGCGTGCTGTGTTGGTTTGTGGGTTTAAGCGTCCCTAAGCAACACAGGCTATGAGAAACGCCGTAGTGGAGTTCTTTTACGCGGACCACCTGGGGTTCTTTTACGCGCACTGACATCGCACAGCACACGGGCGCCTTGCTTTTCGCCTCGAGCGAAAAGCTGCCGCCGATGCCGGGATTCGATCCCGCATGCTTGCGAACAGTACAGTGCCGTAACCACTTCGACAACCCGGCGGGCATGCATGCTGTGTGTCATGGGTATATGAGGGTGAGTGAGTGTTAGTGCCTGCATACCCCATCCACGCGTGAGTGATTACGTATGCGTGAATTTGCGGGTATATAAGTCAGCCTGTGCGTGCGTGCGTGTGTGCGTGGTGCGCACGTGGGTGAGGGTTGGTCGGGCGTGTCTGTACGCATGTGTGCGTGTGTATGTATGTGTCCGTGCGCGCATGTGTGTTTTGCGCTTGTGGATGTGGATGCTTGTGCGTGTGTTCGTGGGTAAGTCCGCGCTCGAGAGTGAGCAGCGTGTGTGTATATGGGCACGTGCACTCATATGTGCGTAAGTATATGTGGGCAGGCATCTGTATATGTGTGGGCGGAAGTGTGTGTTGGTGAGTATGAGAGATTGAGATGTGCGTGTGCTTATGTGAGTGTGAGCGTATGCGTATGTGCTATGAGTGTGTGTGGGCATGGGAAAGCATTTGTGCGCCTGTCAGCGTGTTTGCATACATGCATGCATTTGGGGGCAGTACGTGTGCGCGATTTCTATGTGTGGGTGAGTGCATGTTTGTCAGTACGCGTGTGGATGTGGGCATGCGTGAGTGCATGTATGTGCACATATGCTTGCATGCGCCTGTATGTCCGCACTTATGGATGGGGTTGGGCCTGTGCTGCACTTGGGTTGGTGTGTGTGCATACTGTGGGCGATTCCTCTGCCCACGAGAGACACGGTGAGGCCTAAACGAGACAAAATAAACCGGTGGTTTATTTCTTACATATATCTGCCGTCCGAGGCGTAGGTCAGGGGGATCGCGGCAGCAGCAGGAAGGACGACGCAAGCCGACTAACGAAGGATCACGAGGCTTCAAAGACCGATTCTCTCTCCCGCGAGGGATCTGGAAAGGGTAAACGGGGTCTGCGATAGGGAGTGCAGAAAAAGCGAGAGATTCGGATGCCCTCGGCCTGGGCCCCACATATTCTAGGCGGGTGAGAAAATTAAATTTTATTTATGACGAGTGCCCTTCTATGTTAGCTTCCAGGAACAACGGCTAAAATGCAGTCTCCAAGGAAACGGAGTGAGGAGACGTGGCAAGACGCCGTACGTGGATACCACTTTTGACTGATATTGCAAATTTAAAAAAAAAATTAAAGACAGTGAGCATGACACGCACATAAGCTACCCATACATACGTGCTCTAGGCTGCAGCGGAGCGGCAGCTGTGGAGAGAGATGCAGCGGCTCTGCCATCTGGCGGAGTGCAATGGAGTGGAGAAAACGTCAGTAAAGGCGCGGTCGGAGTGTTTGACAATTGAAAGTAGTCTGGCAATGCTGGATATATTTCAGATTGCCTGGGGATATTTAAAGTCGACTGGCATTTCTCAATGATTCACTTTCATTGAATTGTGACTGCCTCGAGGCAGTTTTGATTTGAGCTTTTGATTTGAACCCAGGTACTTGGGTTCAGTAGCCGAGCGTCGTGACCTCTGAACCATCACGGCGGGTAATTCGACACCTTTCAATAATGGTCGCCAGCCTTCATTTCCTGAATGAAGCTTTATTTTGTATGGGAGCAGCGGTTGTGTTTCCTTTGCTGATCAGCTTCATATGCCGTACGATTTATTATGGAATAGACGTAAGTTTTCTTGGAGTTTTCTGTTTACTTAGCAACACGTGATATTTAACGCAGTTTTCAGGAAAGCAAGGATGGCTTGTCAATGACATTGTCATGCCATCATCATCAACAGCCGGACTATACTGCCCGCAGGGCGAAGGTCTCTCCCATTTTCCTCCAACTAACACGATCCGGTGCTAGCTGCATCCACTTGACCCCTGTGAGATCCTTAACCCCATGCATCGTCTCTTACCCATTTTTACAATAAGATATAGTCATGCTCGAGTCCGTACAATGGAAAACAGTTCGCTTTATCTACAACAAGTATTGGCGCACCGACTCTCCCACGGAGCTGCTTTCATGAGAAGGCCTGACCTCACTATCAAACCGCGCAACCCTACATAGACGAAAATTCTTATATCTGCTAATTCATTATGCGCTGAAATTAAATCCTCTCACTTGTGTCAACTTCAGCGGGTCTAGAGCAACAATACACAAGCATGACTATAAGCTCGAAAAGTACTCTTGCACCAAAAATATATACCATGATTATTTTTCCCTCGAGCTGTGGAGTGAATGGAATGCGCTGGACAGCTTTGTAGTATCTCAGGATACGCTGGAAAAGTTTGTTAGGCTCGCTAAGGAGTCGCTGCTGTCAACAAACCATAGTTGATGCCGCCTTCTTGTAGATCTTCCTCATAGTTTTGTGTTTGCTTTTCTTGATTATAAGCAAATTTGTTTTCATTGTATACTGGTATACACTTGATTCTTAGATGATGTGACTAAAATTAGTTCTAGAACGACTATCCCTATATGCGCTTAAAAGGGCCAGCTTGAATAAATAAATGTATATCCTGTAAAATATGATGGAACCAAATGCGCATGCATTTGCATGTTGCATGTATTCTTAACTGTTGCATGTATTCTTAAGGGTACTGGATAGCCCTTGCACGAGAGCGCACTTTGACGGTCAGTATGTAAATATTTTTTTATGCACACGCCAATAACAAATCGTTTTGCAACTCTTTTCATTTTATACTTGATTGTACATTTCCTGACTATGATATAGTAGTTGAGCTCGTTTGAAGGTACACCTCTTTACCCCTTTTATATGCACCCACTCCTGTAACAATCCCCAGGAGGGGAGGGGGGAAGGGATTGACAGTATATGCTGAATAAATAAACAAACAAATAAAAAATATGCACATGTTATTTATTGTTCTGCAGTCTTTTAAATATTATGGGTCTCTTCTTTTACTTGTCTTATGCTGCTCCTCTTAGGTATAGTGGCGATTTAGCTATTATTCCTGCATCATTATCAAGTTTCTCAGCTTACCGCGTCTCCTGGGGTATGGTATAAGCCCGATGTAGTGATGAACATCTACTCCGCTTGTCCATGTTATCTAGTTTTCTATCTGTTTATTTTTGTCTCTGCTGCATTTTCTTTTCTCTTTATTTTTGATTTCTTATTGCTTTCTGTCCTTCATGATGCCATCTTTCTCTATTGCCTTTAAGTCTTGTAAAACTATTGGTGGTTCAGTCTGCCTATTTTTTATTTTTTATTTGTTTTGTTTTTCGGAGGACAAATCAGTTGGGGTAAAATGTCTGGCTGCATGGCGGCTTGGGAGGCAGGATTTGTGCAGTGTGCTACAGCGGAAGGTGGCGATAATGCAATGAACTGTATCGTGGCTAACCGTTCTCGAAGCAGAAGAAGCACAGGATATAAGCCAGGCAGTGGCAGCAAAGCAGCCGTCATCACCTCCGTCTGGCTACGCGGCGAGCGGGCGATGCCGATAGGTGGTGCACGGACAAATGTCGAGGCTGGTTTTTTAAACCTGTTTCGCAGTTTCAAGAAGTATTGCTGTCAGCATAAACCAGTCTGCAAAGGAGTGCAATGATGTGGAGGAAGAGGAAAAGCGCGTGGCGTGAGACGATGATCTTCAAATTCCAAGCGACAGATTCTGAGTTTGACCAAAGATCCGAGTTGTACACTGTGCATCCAAGTCAAATCTGTAACGTTGGCCTGCCTTCTGTGCCGGATGCGCTTTATGGGCGTTTTTGCAGTTCGGTGGGAAGAAGTAATATTCTTTTGACTACTTGCAAGGCTACTGTCATGAGAACACATAAATTTGTAATAAGAGAGCGTTAGTACTCTCATGTCGAAAATAGTTGTCCATTAGCGTTGGCTTTGAAGGCCACATAGGATGACCTGCACGCAGCTGGCAGCTGGCAGTTGGTTGGTAGATGACATGGCCGGGCAGTGATTCGTAAGCTGGTTGTGTAAAGTCACGAGACTAGATGACGTGGTTCAACCGGATCAAGCTACCAACTTGCTGAGCTGCTTTCATATGGGAGGGTGAGGTGTTATTCGGGCACACCATTGAGACTTTTCGTGTACCCGGTTTGAAGTTTCGCAACGTGGTAGACTAATCGGCACACCTGTGGCGGGTGACAATTGGCAGGCAACATAGCTGGGCGCCGATCGGTAGGAGGTTTCCGAAACAAAATTGGTCCTTCGCAGTAAGTTATTTTGTAACGAGCGTTGATGTGGTCGGTAAAACAATCATACAGCATGCCATAGGAAACTAACGCTCACGACTATACGCAACACAAATCTTATTCATTGTTTGCGAACTTTATATCCGTGATTTGTTTATTCTAATAAATAGCAACTTTTCCTCTCTAAGGAATTTATTAGTTTCAATACCTTGTAAATAAAAGCTGAAAGAGGGCGTCACATATTTATTCCGTCTACGCAACCACCACATCAAAAAACTCTCACAAATCTGCCTAACACCGACCGGTTAGTCCCGCTCTTACTCGTTGCTATTGATGGGCGGGCATGTCGACCAATAAGCGCGGGGCTCATTGACACTTTTATTACACTTTTGTGATATCATCGTTGGGTTATAGATGCCCCGAAACGAGCATGTTTGATCCGATTGCATAGGACATCGCAATTACTCTGATAACCAAGTGGGTGTCATAATAAAACGTCCGTTTCAATTTTCTTTAATCTAGAATTAATCTGTTTATTAAAGGTAATATAAAGCGACATGTAATGCTTTTTTTTATTGAAACCGTGTGTTTTATTCGAGGAACGCGACCCGAATAGGAAGGACGTCTGCGTAGCAGGAGTACGTGCCTAGTTTCAGGATTCACGCTTTCCGGTCTTCCGTCGATCAATAGAAGTCATAAATCCCGGAGTGCTGTATGCAAAGGAGAACTCAATTTCGCGAGGTATGGAATTGAATAACATTCTTTCGGTCACGTCCAATCCGAGAGAGTTGGCACTCTAGTGATTAAGGGCAAAGAGATGGCCTTTGATTAACTCGTATTTCTCACAGGATCCGGAGCCGCCTACACTCCTTCCTTCTTTCATAGTATCGCGGTTCCTTTTTCCGCGCTTTATATTTCCGAGCAACCCATCTCATTTCGTTTTGGGCAGGTGCTGATTTGTGGGAGATATCTGTGCCGTCTGGCGGCTGATCCATAGGCAAAATATCGGCCAGGTTTTCGTTCTTTTGCAGCGAGGTGGCAAATGGAGTATTAAGGATCTGAGTTGCCTTCGTTTCTTACCTGGAACTGTTCAGCACTGCCTTCTTTTCATACTTTTGGAAGATTTGTTTCTTCTAAGAATGCTGTGTCTCAAACTTCTTTCTTTTCATTGTCTGTTTTGCGCTTGGCATCAAGTTAGACGCGAGCGTATGTATGAATCTAATGTCCTTTACTATTTTTGATTGCTTTTGCCTAGCTCTCTAAAGCTGACAAAATATCTGTCGCTCCTATACATACTAGAAAATGGCTTTAAGGGGAGAGCATAACTACTCTATGATGTACTTGAATAAATAAAAGCATTTCTAATGAAAGAACGTCGTTGTTCCTGCGCATAAAATAATTATTAAGCTCTAAAATATCGCCAGCCAACAAGGGAAGAATAACAGGCAGCCTGCAGATGCAGGCAATGCGCACAACCCTGTAAGACACAATGTGATCCTTAAAGTTACTGACAAGCACGCATTGTCGAACGATTTTAAAACTGCTATTTCGCGAATACATTTTTCCCCGTAATTTCAACTCAAATCTTCGTTTGCAGAAATTTCTTCGTGCGCTTAGCCAAGTGTGTGAATTGTTTCCAGTTCAATAGTTCCAAAAACGGTCCTAATGCCTATTTTGCGAAGAAATCGTACAAAGAGCACATTGCGTTGATCGCAGGTTAAATAGTGTGCCATTATTAAAATGTCAAATATAGGGCAAGGGGGTTTTAAGCATCGTTTTGCTTGATTTAGCAACGTTATACACGATTCGACCGTTTGAATTAGAAGGAAGCTCAAGCCCGCCTTATGAGTAGACGCGGTAGGACCTTTAACGTCGTCCAACTGTGGCGGCCGCACCTCGATGGAGGTGAAACGCAAATGCACCTATAGGCTGTGATTTGTCCAGTTAATGAACCCAGGTGGCCCAAAGTTTTCGGAGACCTCTTGTATGGCCTCCTTGATATCCCAAGCCTCCTTGGGACGTTAAAAGCTGCATTCCAAATGAAGCCTTTAACACCACATTTTCATTCGGCGGATTTTTTTTTTTTGGTTTAAGTTGGTTTGTGGGAAACGTAAGATGCAGTACGTCTTACTTTTTGGCCCACACTTACACCTAATTGAGTGAAAATCACAGCAACTTAACATTGCACAGTTCTTAGTGTAGGTGTGCATTTACCGGCCACATTCGCAATTCTCATTTTCCGCCAGGCTTCGTTCACCTAGGCTATTGAATACCCATAGGTACCTTAGTGAGCCTAAGAGGGGTTTCTAAAATTTTCCTATGGTATTGTTGTAAGCATTCAAGTACTGCCAAGTGAAGGAGTACTATTTGCGAAAGGTTTGTTTAATTACTGCATGCTTCACTTCACTTCGCCTCACTGTAATACTGTAATACTTCGCTTCACTGATTGGGGGTACTGAATAAAGAGTGGATAATGTAAGAACAAAAAATTATTACATGAGCAGAAAACGCTAAAATTATTGCCCTTAATGAAGGAATCAACAGGGTTGTAAAATATGGATGGGCAAGTGATTGCGGCGATGTCGTGTGGCAGGCAGTCCCAGTCCAGGGCTGATCGAGGTAGGAACGATGAGCCAAATGTTGTAGTGCAGGAACGGAGCCGGGCAACTTTAGGGGATGAGCAATGCGCAGTAAAATGAGTCCTGGAGAGTTGATGTAAGACGCGAAATGGAGTGAACTGTAACAAACTTGTGAAATAAGCACGTACTTGCAATTCGACGGAGACTAACTAGGGTTACTAGACCATATCCTTCTTTTAATCATGATATACTGGTGCTATACAGTAGCATAATTAAATGAATATGGTGCCTCAATTCGGAACATATTTTAAGGAATTTGCTATGTATATTTGGTTAGGGCTTAAGATGGGTGAGGCATGCTCCATCTTCTACCGGACAGTGACTTGTAAGCTAGTAATTGTAAGTTTCGTGGCTAAACAACAATGCGAAGGCACAAGATTATTAGCTTGGAAGAGAATTTTTATTTGAGAATTTTTTAGCGCATGCTCCCTGGCGTAAGTATTGCCGCCGCTGCGCGGTACACTGCCGGTCTAATAAGATTCGCTATGATGGAACCAGATGGCTCCACATTTCCGCTCCAAAGTCCGTCATCTTGGTACAAAGGGGCTCGGCTGCTCACAGTGCTGCTCAGTTGAACCGGCGCACGAGCTGGAGGTCATTTTCATTTTGGTACTTTGTTTATGGCAATCAAATGCATTCCCACAGCGGGATAATCCAGGCGTAGCACAAATTAGACCACTCATTTTTACATATTTTATTTTAAGATGCCTTTAATGATTTGAGGGAGAGGGTGGCCTCGTACCCGCCTCAGTTTTCGATGGAAACCTACAGGAAATGAGGTTAAGGTCATTTCAGACCTTGTCAGAGGAAATTAGAAGTGGCACCAGTAGAGGAGCTTACGCTCTAGTATCAAAAACCTCTCAGTACACAGCTGAAATTTCTGAAAGGAGTAAGTTTGTAACTTGAAGAAATTACGAACTGTTTAATTTTATGTAGCTACTAGCAGTCATGTAAAGTACCGAATCAAAGACTTCGAAGCAGTTTGAAACCATAAAGATGATAATGGCTGTTTTATTATGTGATTGTCTTTTTATTATCCCAGGAACGTTTGCTTGAAACGAAGAAATTAGAGACTTCTGAGTGCTGCCTGGAAGCCACACATACACTCAGGCACCGCGACTTAGGAAGCGCCAAATTAAAGGACACTAGACCGACACAGTGCCTTGCCTGTAAGAGCACGTTACCAGATTCCGTCCAAATGCGGTGAAGCAGGGTTGAAAATATACTAGTCGGAAGAGGGAGTACCTTTTTTACCATGACTATATGTGTTGACTAAATTCTTTTCATACATGTTCTATGGGATGTTACAGAGAAAACGAAGAATTCTTGACACTTCGCATATAAGGTTTACGTGAGTGGTATGGCTTATTTCTAGTAAATATTATGGTTTGTATTGTTAATAAATGATGACACACCTTCAGTGCAAGATGAACTAGACAAGTGCTAATTATGAAAATAGTCATACACGAAATTCTGGATCATATTGCCACTGCCTAGCGCCGCGCGGCCGCCGTGCTTGGTGCCGACGACGACGAAGCGTTCCTTTTCTCCTTTCAGTTTTAAATGCCGGATGCGTATTCAATGTCATCAAATACAAGTTGATGCGTTTCCTCAAATTGCGTGGTATCTCTTCCCTATATTTGAGCGGATAGGACAGGTTAGTATAGATTCTATAGACCAGGTCTCTGCCTGGCTTTGCGAGAGCGAGCTTGTTGAGTTGAGTGCTATTGTGCTTCCGAAACTTGTGCCTTCCAATCTTTTTGCAGAGATTGTGTACTTCTAGAGCCATGAGACTTACCGAGGCGTGGAGTTTGGTAGCCCCAGGATTGTGTTGCAGACTTTCCTGATCAGTCACTCACGGTTTTTAATTTCAGTCATGGAGAGGTTAAGGAATGCAGCCCCTTATATTACCCGCAGGAGCACGGAATTTTGCACTAAGGGGATGAAGTGCCTTTCTTTCATGTCTTGGTGTTTATTTCTGATCGAATGTATCACTAGGTGCATTCTCTAGGTGTATATAGCAATTCTATAATAGAGATTTGTGACGTCTTGTTGTGTTTGCGGGATGTCCTGCACCGGGATCTTGACCTGCACGTTGATTTCTGGAATGGATGGCTGTTTGTAAGCAGCGTAGTGTGGTGTTCTGCGCTAAATCCCTCATTGGGTACTTCAGGACAAGCAACTCTGACTTTTCCGCCGCACCGAAGACCTCTATTTTTAGCGTACTGGTTCAATGTGTTGGCAGCTGGTGAAAGATGCTCTTTGATGCCCACAAAACTCCCGAAGTGGCACCAGGTAGTGATCTTTTCTTCATGAATATCTGCAGATTTGTTTATATTTATGCATTGCTACACAGAATGAGAAACAATTACTGGCATAACGTCATTCTCAAAAAAATATTAAAACTTTCTGTGTCGTTACTGAATCGACAACGCGATGTTATTACAAATATAGTATCCAGCCCTCTCATATGAAGCAAGCAAAAATTATAGGAGTTTAACGCTGCTGAACCGAATGTGGAGCGAAAGCTTTGGCTGCGGGCGACTGCACGTTGCATTGAACACAACCTCAAAGTTAACCGCCTTCTATGCAGAATACACTTTCATATCTGTTATGAACATGCCTGTGTGGCATAGGAGTATCGTGTATTCAAATATATCAGCAGGATGATTTTAATGTCACCTTCCCGCATGAAAGGAGAGGCCTGTGTTGGCGAAAGCGGTCACTAGGAAACCTTACGCTCTTTATGACACTGGCAAAATGCTCAAGGGTAATATAGTGTTCATTTCGCTACACACTAAAGCTCCACCTTTAATGGGATGACGCGATAGCGTGGGCTACCAGCCCACATATAAAGCCTCGCTTTAACTAACCGTATAAACTTGCCTGCATCCAGTACGGCTAACGTGAATTCAAATTTCATGGTAGGCTGATTCTAATCTCACAGTTCCAAATGAAAGGAGCCACCCGAGCTGGCCAAAGCGGTTGCTAGGCAACAGGACGCTCTTTCAGATACTGCCGTTCTTTTTCAGGCACTAACGAAATGCTGAAGGGCAGCATGGTGTAGCTAGCGCTAAAAAAAAAATTGAGGGACACTTAAGCTCCGCCCTTAAGGGTATGGCACTATAACCTGGGCTACCAGACGACATATAAAGGCCGGCTTTGACAAAGCAGTATGAACGTGCCTGCGTGCCTGTGTGTAGGAAGGAGGAGGAAAGACAGCGAAGTTAACTGGTAAAAGAATTCGGTTTGCTATCCTGCACTGGGGGAAGGGGGTGAGTGGATATAAAGTGGTGGATAAGAGAGGGATGTGTGAAGTCAGTATAGTCACATCAAAGCCATATATCACGTCACATCACAACACGTCACAGTCATATCACGTTACATAGCAAAATCACAGCCTACCGTAAGGCCCGTAGTTTTCATGAAGCGGATCAGTGCCTGGGAGGACTTCACCGCCGACGATCGCCGCGGCCAGTGACCTAGAATCTTGATTTCAGTCAGTGGGCGTCCATCTAGACGCTCCAGCGCACGGCAGAGACATTCTTTACACACTATATATGGGGCACTCACCAAGAATGTGACATATATTCTAACCGCACCCGCAGTTTGCACATGCCGGGCTATTTTACATACCTATCACCAAAGAATAAGAGTTTGTGGATGCTACATGAACCACAGGCGGCACAGCAAAGGTTCTTCACGTAGGGGTAGGCCAGGTGTAAGCCGGAGCTTCAGGTCAGGATCCAGAGATTTTAAGCGGCAGTTCGCAAACTGGTCAGAATTCCACAAGTCGAGCGTGTGTTCTCGCGCAAGTGCGCGAAGCTTGCTTCGTCTGCCATGGATAGGATAGGATAGGATAGGATAGGAAATACGTTAGTTTCTCTAGGAGGGTCTTGTGCTAGTAGCAGAAGAGTTCCATCTTCCGTCTTCTCACAGGGTCGGTGCCCCTATTCCAGGGCTCCGCTGAGCTTCGCTGCTCGCTGGGCGTGCTGGATTAGACCTAGTTGGCAATCCAAATCGCCGCTGGAGAGCTCTCCCACCGTTCCGCACTCGGGTCTTTACGAAAGCTATCGTTATTTCTACATTACCACGTGATGTGGTATAACGAAGGTGTGCTACCACACCATGGGCAGGTGTCCCGATATTGTGACGGGTAAATTTTGCTTAGGATCTGCAGGTTAGGGAATGTTCCTGTCTGCAGTCTTCGCCAGTACACTGCCTCTTGTTGTTTTAGATCCCGATGAGGCGGCGGATAGCGGATCCGTACCCCCTTATAGTAGTTCAGAATGTCTGAGTACGTAGGGCCGACTCGCTCGGGTAGATCGTCCGATTGGGAGGAAGCTCGGCTCGTGTACCCTCGAGCTACCTGATCGGCGCGTGCGTTCCCCGCTATGTCGGTGTGTCCTGTCAATCAGTAGATGTTGTGTTTGACTTTTGATGGGGTCGCGCTCTGGAGGAGCCTGAGCGCGGCGCGACCTATGCGGCCGTTCATGTAGTTACGGCACGCTTCTCTCGAATCTGTAAGAATGGTAAGGGACGTGTTGCTTCGATACCCGGCTACCACCGCAAGAGCAACGGCCAGCTCCTCCCCTTCGGTTACCGTGCATTCCCTGTCTGAGGCGCTAGCTAGTTCCTTTAGGTTGGAATCAATAGCTACCGCCACTGCGCTATTATGTGAGCTTCCAGTATACGGAGCCGCGTCCGTGTATACCGTTGTGAATCTTGTAGTTAAATTTAGTTGTACATACTTCGCCCGGGCTGCTCTACGGGCCACATGCAAGTTGGGGTCCATGTTCCGGGGAAGGGAGCTAACCTTTAGCGTCTGGCGAATTGCGTCCGGTATGCTCGCAGTACGGTTCTCGATTTCCGCAGTTGCACCTAGCCCCAGTCGCCTAAGAAGCGAGCGCCCCGTAGGAATCTGCCATGGAAAAAGGGATCAACACACAATCGCCGCCTTGGTGGGCTGTTCGCGTGACCTTGTCCGCCCGGAGATTGCCCGCTATGCCGCTGTGTTCTGGAAGCCATTGGTAGATGATGTCATGCCCTCCAGTTATGGCATAGTGATGAAGTTCTCGTATTTCCGTGACAAGTAGGTCATGGGCTCCACAGCGAAGAGCCGCTTTTAAGGCTTGCAGGGCTGCTTTTGAATCTGTGAAAATAGACCACCGCTGAGGGCTCTGCTGACTCATATGCCTAACTGCGGTTAGCTCTGCGGCTGTTGAAGAAGTCCGTTGAATTGCCCTAACTTTAATTTCTGTAGTAGATGCGGGAACGACTATGGAGCCTGAAGAACTCACGGCTGTCACTGAACCTTCGGTGTAGACGTGCAAACGCTTTGCATGGTGCTCATGAAAGTATTCAAGAGTGCCTTGTTTTAGTTGTGTCGGCGATAGCTCGACCTTCTTACTGATGCCGGGTATTGAAAGAAGCGCGTGGGGTTGATGCAGGCTCCATAGTGGAGAGGACGGGCTAGTTGCGGGTGTAAACTGGGACGGTAGAATAACCCGATGTGCATCAACGGTCTCTGTATACGATGTACACGGCCTGGTAATAGAAAGACTGGTGAAATGATGAGTGGGAACCCGGGAGATCTGTCAGAGATGTGCCCTCAGGGCGTGAACTATTGGCTAGGTAGTTATGAGATGCTCCTGTGCAATTAATATGGTAGCAGCCGTAGAGGCACATTTCGGTAATCAATCCCAGGCAGGCTCGCAGACCTTGAGCTTGAACGCTCTGTAGAGTTCTTAAGTCGCGTTCCCTGATATTTTCAAGTGCAGGTAAGCTGTACCAAAAGAATCCCATAAATAATGCATTGTACAGCTGGACCAATTGGCCGCACTAACGCTTCCTATGACTTTCCACAAATACAGGCAAGCACGTGAGCAATCACTGTCAGCCTCTTTTTCATGAATGAAATATGGGACGTCCACGAAAGATTTCGATCGATGATCACTCCTAGAAAGCGATGGCTGCTTTCGTAGGGTATTACTTTACCATCAATGCGTACGGTATAATGTGCCATTTTCTTGCGTGTAAATGCAACTAGCAAAAACATTTCGGTTGATGTAGACCTTGCAGGAGGTAGGCCGCAACTATGCTTGCCACCTTTTAAAGCCTCGCTCTAACTTGTAGGCGCGTAACTCCTGATGCCCAGATACAGATGTCGTCTGCATATGTTGAAAGTTGCGCTGACTTTCGGATTAGGTCGACTAGTCCGATAAGAGCAAGATTGAAGAGCGTTGGGCTTAGTACTCCACCCTGTGGGACTCCACGGGAAGTGAAATGAGAAGATGTTGGGCCATCCTCAGTCTGCATAAAGTGAAATCTGATGGATGAATAACTGCGTATCCAGCAAAAAACCCGACCGCCAAGCTCCGCAGCTTCCAGAGTGTCCAAAATGGTCTGGTTAGTGGCGTTCTCATATCCGCCCTTTATATAAATAAACAACGCCGCTAGTAAGAGCTTCAAAATGTTTTCACGTCGTACAAATGATACCAGGTCCACCACGTCGTCAATTGAACAGCGCCCATGTCGAAACCCGGACATTATATCCGGATATACGCGGTAGTGCTCCAGGTGCCAGTCAATACGTCTAAGCAGCATTATTTTCAGTACTTTACCGACGCAGCTAGCCAGTGCTGTCGGACGGTATGATGTCAAGTACAGAGGCGATTTGCCAGTTTCCAGGAGCGGAACTAAACGAATGCACTTCCACTAGTCTGGAACTGTACCCTGATTCCATGATTTGTTGTAATATTCCAAAAGAACATTTCTAGCTTCTTGTCCAAGATTTCCAAGCGCATAGTTTGTCACATCGTCGGGACACAGTGATGATGACCGTCTGCAAGAAGCCAGCGCAGCGTCAACTTCTTCCACGGAGAAGCGATTCGTGAATCCCGTGAAGCTGGAACATCGCTCAAATGTAGCGTTGCCGTTGGGGTCGATTAGCGCAGAATTGTTCAGCTATCTCGACCTCACCCCGTCCTTGGCAGAGTGCGAGAGATTTCAATGGGTAAAGCTGTTCAGGGGATGTTCGAAGCCTACGAACAACATTCCAAATGCGTGATAAAGGCTTCCGTGTATCATGCGTTTCACAGAATGGCCTCCAACGTTCTGCCTGGAGGGCTTGAAGTATGCGCTGAATTTTCTTTTGCAAGCGCCTCGCATCTCTGAGGTCGAGGCGCGACTTCGTGCGTCGGTATATACGATCTGCCCTCCGTCGATGCCGTATCAAACTCTGTGTAGTTAGGCATTGGGATGAAGAAAGACGTCGCGTTTATCATGGCCTTATTAATTTTCTCTTCAAACCAGCAGAGAGGCCTGCTCTAGAAGCATCTTTAATAAGTGTTTGAAACACCGAACAATCGATGCGGTGCATACGTGTGGCAGAAGTGCATGTGGAAAGGGTAATAATGATCACATATGTAGAGATGTGTTCGCCTCTGTGTCTTTCTATATCCCCAAGCCATTGAACCCTGCTGGTAAGGCATCGAGACACGAAAGGCAAATCAAGCTCGAAAGAAGGTCGGCGTACCGTCAGTAACCTAGGTGTAGTGTGCCTGATTATGCACCCAAGTGCGCAGGAATGTTCATTCTTATTGAGCCTTCCCATCCGAAATGAGCAACTCAAGTCGGCAGCTCTTCTCAACTTTCTGATATCAGATAGGGGTCTCGTCAAGTCGTATAAATCATTGAGACATCAGGTCTCTGTCATACCAGCTGCTCGCTACCGCCTACCAGCGCCATGCCCGTGATGTTTCGCTCCAAACGATGACTCCAGGGGCCCGATGTTTTGAGTAAGTGGGCCTTTTGAACTCTATCGCGTTAGATTATCTGACATTTCTTCCTAACGTCATTGCCCCGAGCTGAGGGAAGGAAGGATGTTTCGAAGCACCGGTCACTCAGTTAACACATTAAAAACAGCAAAGGAATATTATACCTAAATGCTTCTAAAGGTGTGCTCTCAAAGAAATGCTGAGAAAAATTAGTGATTTGGCAAAGGCTGCCCACAGTCTCCATGTAATTACTTTCTTTTTCATTGCAGGAACATTTGCTGGGCGATCACTTTTCGACGTGTGGAGGCTGACAAGCAAGGTGATCGAAATCAATCACCATAAAGGCCTGTAAGCCACATTCTAAACACGTCTCCTCTTATGATAAGGGAGGGTTTTCATCATGAGTAAGAGAAAAAAAGACGAAGAAAGTGTCTGGCCTTTTCCACAAAGCGAATTGGCCACTCGCCTATTATTAGAATGTTTTTTGCTTACGGTGACTACGAACACATTATCTTGCGTGGCTCTAATAATAATTGTATAGTTAAGTGGTAAAGAGATCACGATAACGTGATTTATGTTGGCTGTTTTTTTTTTTTTTTTTGCAGCGCCATTAAATTTAAATTCACGTTCAGAAAACGTTTCAAGGTTTCAAGGGCCTACCAGAATAGCGTGCAAAAATGTGACTCCGAGCATAAAGCTACAAGCAGGATTCCTTCGGTCAACATTGCTTAAAGTTAGATCTTGTGGAAACAGGGCACCCTCGAGTAATGTTTACTTTTCAGACGTCCCCTCTGGCCTTTTAGTTAGAAAACAAGTGGAAAAACAATCTCCCGGTATAAAATATTTTAAATGGGCACTCTTTTGATATATTGTTCGGTAAATATTTTAAAGTGCGTAGATAGCGCTTTGTCCGCGAACTCAGCGACATTTGCTACATTCGCAAACTTTCTACTGCAGGAAGGCACACTGCTTGTCAAGTATGGCCATCCGATTTTTACTTTTAAGGCGAAAGCCCTTCTGGGCTCATGGAACGAAATTCTGTGCTCAAGAGTTGTGCGTGAGATGTGCGCGAGATCTGTGCATCGGATCAATGCGCTGATGTGCCATTTGTCAATCATTCTGATGAAGTCACCAGAAAAATAAAAATCACCTGTCCACTGGGGATCCGACAGAATCGAACTTCCATCGCTCGGATCTCCAGCCGAGCGCTTTAACAAACTGCGCCACGCCCGAGAAATTTTTCTCAGACATGGTAATTATTACTCGCGATTATGTACAGCAAGGCTATGTACACGGACTATTTAGAAAACACTCAACCGTTGTTGAGCTGCCAAATACAAAACACAACTAAAATGCAGGCAAAGATAAACTTCGTGTCACCAGCGGAAACCAGTCAGGTTAAAATTCATTTTCTTCATAAACGTCCTTCAGATGCAGCATCATTTCAAAAAAAATGGATTCTAGTTGGAACAACAGGTTCAGTTGCGATCCAACATGCGTGTCTTCCACAAGCTGTGAAGTCGAATAAGGAAAGCATGTCATTCGTTTCGTAATCAGATTGTGCAACAGCAAGATACCGCAGACTGTACGGATTTAGAATAAAGTTTTTCTTTACAGTTTTTTGCAGCACGTCCCAAAAGAGAATTCTTTGCAATCTCGGGCGTGACGTTATTGTGTGGTGTGCCAGAAAAGTTGCGCCACGCTCGAGATCGTGAAACGGACTTCATAATTATCCTTGTCTACCGTGAGGGTGATAGCAGCGCTGTCAGTGACGCTGCAGTTAGTGATAATGACAATTATGAGAAAAGAAATGATAATGGCAGTGCATTTAGTTTATAATGAGAGAAAACGTGATGTACCGTGTGCAGCAGCAACGCTCCGGCTTTCGCATTTGTGCAGTGTATATTCCGCAGTACTCCTAGAATTTTTCATCCAGTTGATGTCCTTAAACACGAATCATGTGGCGAAAGCGAAAAACAGGTCAGGAAACTGCTTGAATATGGAAGATCTAGATGTAATCGCAATCTTAAAACACCTCTATTGTTTTTGTCTACTGCAGCAGCAGGATAGTGGGTATCTGTTGCGCAGGTGACTACGACATATGACTTCAATTCAACCACTACTGTTCGCCATCTCCGCCGAGAGGAGACTTTAGGTGAGCGAGTGGCGTGTATGAGAAAATTGTTGCTATACAAAGAAACATTGTTATGTAGTTACTTTTTGCAGCTTTTTTACTACCAAATTGGTTTCTTTTATGACTTTTGCGCGGTGACCACGGTGTCAAAACAGGAAGACGAGCCCAGAATAGTTGGGGAAGCACCTTATAATGAAGATTTAATTGCTGTCCCGTTTCTCTGCACTCAATCTTTCCATTCTTTCCTTTCTCCCAGCACAATACATATGTTCTGCCCCGCAATTCAAATGAGTTTGAGGGTGAGTATAGATTGGGGTCGCGATCGAAATTCGGCACGTCAGAGAAGAATACATTGGAATGAAAGGAAAAGAAACAGAGAGGAGCTGGAAATAAACTGTGACAGAAAGCCAGTGTCAGAGCTGACTTGAATGACAACCAGGGAACGAATTGGTCGGGTCGATAAGCGGCCGCCCTAATGTTGCTGACCTCTTCGCGGAGATATTCCCTGAATACTATGGTTTTCTTTCACCTTCTTTTTTGCAGTGAATAGATGTATAGAGCTTTTCAACCAAATTCAGGTCGATTAGTTTGTTGTTCCTTCTGAAAGCGTGATCCCTAGCCTCCCCTACTGTTTTTTTTTTTCGCTACTAGACACGTGACCCTGCCTTGCGGCGCTCGTGTGCTACGGACTTGAGCGGCCATTCTTTCCTCTCTCCTCGTTTTTACGTATACCGCATTAGTTTTTTGGTGGAGCTGCATGCTGTTTTACATATGTATACACGGGGAGCAATTAGCAGTGAATATTTATGTCTTTTAATACGACCACGTCAACATCCTGTTCTCGAACAAGTCTGGCGGTGGTGTTGGGACCGAAAAATCATGTGCATGCCTCCGGCAAGTGGCACTTGTCAGGTGACATCACCGTAGAGGCCAACTCTAGAAAGTGTGGTGAGATTGAAGTCGAAGACAGGACCTTTGAATCCCGAGTAAGACAAGCTACTCCCTCTGGGCTGCGCAGGGACGTTCACACGGCATGGTTAAAGTAGGCCTTTACATTTACGTCGGGGGGTGCTGCACACAAAGTATTAGAGTACGGCTACATGCTAGGGATTATTTTCAGGTATGAGAGGTGCAAATGAACGGAATAATATTCATTTGAGTAGCGAAATCCCTGTACGCGAACGAAGGCCCTTGCAGACCGGAGCTGTTAACGATTTTTCGTCACAGCCTTAAAGGCGGAGATTAGATGCCCCCCAAACTTTTGTATCGCTGTCATGGTGCCTCTGAGCAGCCGCAGGAATTTACTCCCGAAAGGATCACTGACCTGGGGCCAGATTACGTGTCACGCTTAGTGTAAAAGCATGTAGTCTCAAAAATCTTACAATGCGCTCTTATTGGTCGCCCTCTTCGTCGCTCAGGGCTAGTCAATTGGAGCAGAACAGTGCGAGCGTTTTGAGACTTGTTCTCCAGTGAGAGGGGTACGTATCCGGCCCTGCGAGTGCGAGCGTGAACGATGATAAGGTTCAACCGAGGTTTAAAAGAAGCGTGAACGTCTTAAACTTCCAGAACAAAAAGAGCACCGATGTCAGTTTCTCGTTAAGTTCAAAGCGTCAAGACTTGTATTAAAAATCAGATCTTTTGAAAATAGTACCAAGAAAAAGAGCTATTTACTTACACCGAGTAGGACGGGCGAAAGCTTTCGCCCACAGATAGAAGTTGATACTACAAAGTATAATGCGCATTACGAGAATGTGTTAATGTCGGCACGCGAAGCAATCATCTGCGGCAGCGTTAAGAAGGGGTTTATTTCTGGGAAGTGCTGTAAATGACTATATAAAAAGAGTTACCGCTCACCTCTTATGGGAACCATATTTCTACTTACAGATAATGAAGGTGGTTGTCCTTTTGATTTAATTATACCCGTAGACCTCCTTCTATATGGCACTCCCAAATGACCGGGTATTACTGTGATATGGATGCGCGGCCTGCACGCATGTTCGTTCGTGAACGTTTCCCAAGATTATTGACGTATTGAAATTTTGGACATGAGCCCGGACTGGTACCAAGATTAGAGCTCTTGATTTCGCTTAGAACATCTCCATACTGCAAGTGCAGCGCGTAGGGTGATTGAAATGCACTTGGCTAACTTTCAACGGCGAGTGCATACAGTCACATGTGATGGTTGGGCATTTCAGCCATCCAGTCCAGCCTTTCGTACCCAAGCCACTTCAATGGTGGAAGGAAGTGCATAAAAATTGGGAATCGGAGTGGCATCTACAAAAATTCAATCGCATGCCCTAAATGCTCTGAAGTACATAGTGGCGACATTTGCCACGGGACTGCCTTGAAGTGTGCCAACTGCCGTGGCCCTCATGAGTCTTCCTCTAAGGACTGGTTTCGCCTAAAGACCGAACGAGCAGTACTGAAGCAAAGGATGCGTAATCACTATACACACACAGGCCGCTGCTAAGGTGCGACGAGGTCGTTCGCGTCGCCGAAGACCTCTAAGAAAGCAGTTACTTTCGATAGCGATGCCTCGAGCACCTCCTCTAACACCTGCTGTACTACATCAAGGGACCTTGACGGGGAGTGAAGTCGGACGTGCTGCCTCAGACCGCTACCAAAACCTTCCACGTCCACTTTGCCAGGAAATGTGCCAAATGCTCAATGTCCTGAACCTACTGTCGAACAAGAGAAATATCAAGATCTGAGACATGACCAAGACATGCACATTATTGCTATTCTCACGTCCATGATGACTGCCATCATCGCTGTGCTATCTGGCCTCCACATGCTACCTGCACAGAATGTGCGATAGGTGCTTGGAAAACCTGGCGCTTGGAAACGTTGGATAAGAAGCTAGATGCGTTCTTTTGGAATATTGCAATAAATCATGGATTGAGAGTACAGTTCCACATGAATGATTGGCAGTCGTTTATTGCCGCTCCTGAAAGAAGGCCAATCGCCTCTGAACTTAACGTCATACCGTCAAACTGCACTGGCTAGCTGCGTCGACAAAGTACTGGAAAGAATGCTGCTTAGAATATTGAGTGTTACCTGGAGCGCTGCAGTATCTATACGGATATAATGTCCGGGTTTCGACATGGACGCTCTTGAATTGACAACGTGGTGGAGCTTGTTTCATCTGTACAGCGTCAAAACCTTTTGAAGCGCTTACCGCTACGTTATTCCTGGATATAAAAGGCGCTAATGACACCATTCACCAGGCCATTTGGATGCTCTGGAAGCTGCCGAACGTGGTGGTCGCGTATTCTGCTGGATACGAAGTTCAACACGGACTCAGGATGGTTCAATATCTTCTCATTTCGGTTCCCGTGGAGTTCAACAGGATGTAAAACTAAGCCCAATGCTTTTCATTCTTACACTTTTCGGGCTTGCCAACCTAATGCCATAGTCAGCGCAACTTTCAGTCTATGCAGATGACATCTGTCTCTGAACATCAGAAGGTACGTGCCCACAAGTTTGAGCGAGGCTTCAAAAGGCGGCAAGTATAGCTGCGTCCAGCCTCCACCTGCAAAGTCAGCAAATTTGGATAGAAACGTGTGCTCTCGTTGGGTTTACATGGAAGAAAATGTCTCATTTTACAGTAAGTACAAGTGGTAGAGCAGCGCTCCCTTTCTATGAGTGGTTATCGACCGAAAACTTTCGTAGACTCCTCATCATTTTTTTCATGAAAAAAGGGACTGAATGCGATTGCTCACGTCCTCGCCTTTCTTGGGAGAATGTTGTGGGGAGCGTCAATGTGGTCGATGCTCCAGTTGTACAATATATTATTCATGGGATTCCTTCACTACAGCCTACCTGCACTGGCAAATATCAGAAGACAACAACATACGAATTCTACAGAGCATTCAACCTCAACCTCTGCGAACCTGCCTGGATTCACCGAAATGTGCCTCTACAGTCTCTACCGTAATAATTGCCCAGGAACATTTCATCACTAGCGACCTAACATTGGAGGCCCTGAGGGCAAATATTCGACACATCTCCCGGTTTTCTCTCACCATTTAGCCAGTCTTCTCATAATCAGGCCGCATACGTCGTTTACAGAGACCGTTGATGCACATCGCGCTATTATGCCGTCCTACTTTACACCCGCCTCTAGACCGTCCTCTGCACTATGGAGCCTGCACAAAACCCGTGTGCTTGATTCAATACCCGGATTCAGGAAGAAGGTCGAGCTATCGAAGACAGAACTAAACCAAATCACTTTCGAATACTGCACATCTGCACTGACAGTACTGTCTGCACATCTGCACTGACGGCTCAGTGAACAGCGTGAGTTCTTGGGCCTCAATGATCGTCCGCGCAAAGACTACAGAAATCAAAGTTAGGAGAACTCACCAGGCTTCTTCGACGGGCGTAGAGCTAATCGTGCTTCGTGTAGCCGTTGTGCATGTCAGTCAGCACATCTCCCAGAAGTGGTCTATTTTCACAGATTCCAAAGCAGCTCTTCAAGCCTTACAAGTTGCTCTTCGCAGTGGAGCCCATTAGCAACTCGTCGCGGAAATACGAGAACACCATCACTATACCATCAATAAACGACACGACATCATTTACCAATGACTTCAAGAGTCAAGCACAAAGAAGATCGCAACTTGGTTCGATCGTCCAGTGAGTGCTTTTGAATTAAAACCAGTGATCATTTCGCTCTAGCCGTCGCTATATTCTCTCGAGCCAAAACGAACTTGCAACTCTTGACTGACGAAGCTACGTCGAGGAGGGAGCCAGCCTCAGCAATGTTGAGTTTAATACTGGGAATTTATTAGCGCCACTCACATCGCGTGCACTAAAGCCGATTTCATCGTAGTTAACATGTGTCACCGTGATAGCTGCGTGCGTATGGCTACAGGGCTCCCTTCTCACATAACAGGAGTCACACAAGCAGCGTCGAGTGCACTTAGGTGGCGGAACTGAAAACAGTCGTCAGGAATCAAAGTATGCAGTCTCGGGGGCCTCCGCTGGTAGTCTGTAGAACTATAGGAGTGTGGTATCGCAGGAGGGGCAGCATTGCTAAGTACAAAACATAGACCAGGTGCTGAGACTGCGATAATGAGTCTACGAAACTAACAGAACAAGTACGAAGCCTGCCTCGTTTGGAATGGTTCTGACTGCAGTAGGTTTTCAAAGGACGGGTTGCTGAGGGTCTGCTGCGCTTTGTCGTATTTGGTGCTATTTTGCATGTCCCCTTGACATGATCTAGATGGTGGAGCAACGCATGCAGCTGGGTTCTTCGTTATCTCTGCGGAGGGGATGTGAACGTGAAGCTCCCGTACCGTACGGCACCGAGTGGCTGAGGTGGAATCCGAGGATGGACCGAACCGCAGCTGCTGCATCTTCAATATTTGTCAGTGCGCTTGGAGTTGCCGGTGTTATGAGGAGAAGTCTGTACAGCGCAATGCCAGGTTACGGAGTATCGGAAGGAACTATGCAGGATCCTCAGTTTTTTCTGGGAAGCCGGCAGGTCGTCTCTATTGAGCATGCGCAGCGGGTTCAAGACTTCAAGTGTCTGCCATGCGGAATGGCGTTAGACTGAAGGCAGGCCGAGTTATTGAGGCAGAAGATTCGCCTTGGACTTCCGGCGTAGACGTGGCTTGAGAACTGTGTCATGGCAACGGAACCATTGCACCTTGCTCTCATGAAGATGCAACTAGAAGCCACAATAATACGCTTTAGCCATTTGTTGATGTCTAAAATAGATATCGAGCGTTTGCCCATGATACGCCATCGTTGAGGGCACACCTCGATTGTAGCATTAGTGTGTTATTTGGGACTCTACATGTTTCAGAACTGAAGACGCAACCCGTTTGTAATACGTTTACGTAACTTTTATGAAACATATTTCGCACCAGTGTAATAGTGGTGACAGCAATAGGCTAAGGAGCACCAGATTTGAGACCGAATCTGAACAACAGAGCTTATTTACACACTGCACATCTTCGTCGAAGCAAGATTAGTGAAAGCGAAAGATGACAGTATCAGTAGTTGCCCATAAACTGGTCAAAGGGGACTACAACGTCTCTTTATTCGTCTGAAGCGGACGGCGGGAGGACTCCGTCATGTGTTCAATGCTAAATGCGCAAAAGACACGCGCTAACTTCTGAAAGTTGCGCGCATGCTCGAGTGCTATTCCTTGTTAGCGTTGCGTTCAGCGGATGCAAATTTCCGACCCTTTATTTCGCTAATCATTTAATCACAGCAAGACCCTCTAAAGCAAAGCTCTATTTATTTTTCTGAGTCGGCATGAAGACCGCGCGTCGTGCAAGATCGGCAAAGTGGTTGGTTGGCTGGCGCCCAGTGGCTGACAACCAGATTACGTAAGTGATCCTAGCGCTAAATGAGTCATGCTTTTTGAAGCTGGTGAGTTGTGTTATCATGAAGTCATTTTTTAATATATAATTTGGGCAGAGATTTTACACAGTAAAAACTACAGGCAGGTTAAAATAAAATACAGTTAAAAATAACTCTGGAAAAAGCTCAAGATTGCTATAGCTTTTATAAGATCAAGTACTGAAGTAGCTGAAGGTGTTACGCGGGTGAGCGCATTCACCACATTAAATATGGTAGATAGAATTCAGGAACAGCGAATAATTAATTAGTCCTCTTTGACACCTCCTGAATATCAGTATTGAAATCACTACCAAGTAGTGCATGACAACTGCTATCCCTCGTAAACTGAAATATTAATTCCATGTAATTCAAAAATGTCTCAACATATCCTTCCAGAGAACAAAAAACCACAATGAAAACAAGTTTCCCTTTTCCATGCACACCCTTCACAATCAGCAGTAACAACAATAAAACGATCAACAGATATCGACAACGCCAACTGCTGCGAACGAAAAACGCATACTACCTCCACTTGTGTTAACGCGATTCAGAAAAAAAAAAAAACGATCTTAACCAGACAAGGTGGAACACTCAGAATCACCAGTTTTATTTAGCAATATAGCGATAAACTGAAAGGTAAAGTTTTGTTAAAACACGTAAAACACCTCAGTTTTGCCAAGAAGGGGCTGAAGATCTAGAATAAGTGAAACAAATAGTCAGGAATATGAGCTAATATGTTATTTGCTCGTTCGGTGTAAAGAAAATGCCGGTTGTTATCTTAAGGGCCACGTGAGCAGTGAACATTTCCTCTGTAGTCACCGTTGCTATGAATCACAATGCTCACTACATTCTCTATGAGACTTTCTATCTTCTTTAGTTTATTATATACGGCCCCTATCAATGCGTATACGTCTATTGCGGTTCAGTCTTTACCCTCGCCTCGTAAACGAGCGGAATGAGGCAATTGACGTATGTCAATTATTGCGGCAGTCTTATTGCTTTATATATAGTCTTATTAAACTGGCAAACTCAATAAACTATTAACATATCTCTATAATAACACTAAGACACGGTTTTGGGAGGCAAGATTGCGAAGTCTAGCAACTTTATGAGCGTTTTCAGCCAAAGATAGAGTATGCGCTTATGAAGTTTCAGCAGGAAGTGAAAAAGGTAAAACCGTGTCCAGAGTACGTCGTAGAAGTCGGGAGTAAAGACGAAAAAACGAACTGTAGCCTGTCGTTTTGTGCCTACTAGTGTGAAATTCGTATATTATATAATGGAAGGACTTCATCCTAGTTTTTGTGGCGAAAGTCGACATACATTGCGAGCTTATTGCTAAGGGTACAATTGGTGCGTTCGATAACACCGTTTGTTTGTGTGTTATGGTAGGAAGATGAATGGCGAAAATGCCATAAGCAGCGCCGAAGAAATTCCTCTACAACTTCTGCTGTAAACTGTCGCCCACGGTTCCTTATTAACACACGAGGAGGCCCAAGTCGAAGAATGATGACCCGTACGGGGTCATCCTTCTCATACGTATGATAATACGTATAAGAAAGGCTGAGATTTCAGAAGCAGTGGCTGACGGTATGGCAGCAGTACCACACAGTTTCACAGTTCCGCGTAAGACAGTCTACGCACACAATGACCCAGCGGTTTTCATTGGTGGAACGGAGAAACGGTCCTAAAAGGTTAATACCGGCCTCTTAAAATAGGATTCGTGGCGACATTATAGGCTGCAGATGACCCGGCGGAGAGTAGGTTGGGTGCTTGAAACGCTGGCACTGTAGGTAGCTGGCCGCATAACGTTGAGTCGTCTGACGCATCTTCGGTCAATTAAAGCATTCCTTAGTCCTGTGTAGACTCCTTGCAAAACACAAGTGTCCAGCCGTCGCATCGTCGTACATTGCCCGAAGAACCTCACACTGAAGACTTGTAGGAACTACAAGAAAAAACCGTGCACCTACTGACGAGTAGTTCGTCCTGTATAGTAAACCGTCACGAATGCAGATTGAGATCGCTGGGTTCCAGGAACTTGCTACATTAAAAAGCGGAGCCTAATCTTTGAATTCATAAACATGAGGTAAGCTTGGAGAAATAGCAGCTATATAATCATCCAAGAGCTCAATGTCGCAATAAGTAGTTTCAAGCGGCAACTGTGACAGGCAGTAAGCATCACTATGCTTACGACCAGGAAGAAAGCGGTTAGGGACAGAGGTGTCTAGGCTGTGCCTGTTTGCTAGCGCCCCAAGTGACCAGGATTGGGCTTTCGCCACAGACGTCCGGGATTCCAGACTCAGATTGGCCCGATTCTGACTCCAGAGGCATCTGCCTGAGCTACAGGACTCAAGCGCACCTGGACTTGGACCTTCCCAGCAGCTTTGATGAGGTGGCCACCAGCCGGGCGGCCGAACGCAAGTGAACCGCGCATCCACCAGACGCTGCTTCGGCCGTATGAAGTACGCGTATGTGACGTGTAATAGTTGGACCCAGGCTACAGCGTAGAGGCCTGCTGTAGAGCGACCGTTGACCCGACTCGTCGATGTGGGACGCACCCAGGGCCACCGCCTCCACCGACGCCCAGACGGACCATTCCGACGGACGCACCACCACCCCGGACACGAACACATGAGTGCGCCTTTACTTTTATTGCGTAAATTGTTGTCCTGTTCATTGCACATGTTTCTTTGCCTTTTCTGGCTTGTATGTGTTTTTTCCTTCATTGTTAAATGAAAGTTGTTTTTTCCCAGGGGCCACCGCCACATAGTGTGTTTTATTTTATCGCCATTCTTGGAACCTCTCTTCACAGGCAGTCCACTTTAAAGGCACATCTTTTTGTAGAAGACAAATAAGTGAGTATGCTAGGTCAGCAAACTTAGGAACGAAGGCCGGAAATCGGAGCAAAGCTGCAAAAAACTCCTGAGCTGTTTTGACGATTTCGGAGGGTTTCAAACAAGTGACAGCTTCAATATTTTTTCGGATCAGGCCTGACCCCATCCTTGTCTACGAGATGTCCAAGTACCACTGTCTGGCGTTTTCTGGAACGACATTTCTTGGAATTGAGTACCAGACCAGCTTTCTCGATATACTCCAAGACAATCTCTAATCGACGGTTGTGTTCACGAAAGGTAGTTACGAATATTACTAGATCGTTCAAATAACACACACAAATATGCCACTTCAGTCCGCGCAAAACTGTATCCATGAATCTTTTGAAGGTGGCTGGAGCGTTACATAATCCAAACGACATCATATGAAAAATGCCGTATTTTCTTTATCTTTTGGGTGCATAGGAATCTGCCAATAGCCTGATCACATGTCAACTGAGGAAAAATAGGACGCATATTGTACATAATCAATGGCGTCATCAATACGTGGCAGGGGATACACGTCCTTCTTGGTAACAGAATTCAGCCGTCGACAATCGACACAAAATCGCCATGTGCCATCTTTCTTTCTGACTAGTATCCCAGGGGCAGCCCACGGACTAGACAATTCCTGAATGATGCGCTTATGCAGGATATCACGAACTTGTTCTTCGATCGTCTGGCGCTGTGATGGGGATACACGATAAGGCTTCTGGGAGATTAGATCAGCACTTCCAGTATTGATTCTGTGATGAGTACGGGAAATGGGAATTCGTGGTGGCGAGTTTCGAGAGAAATCGAAAGCCGCAACATATTTCGACAGACCTTCACTAAACTGCGACGGTCACTTGTTGGCAGGGATTTGTTAACCAATGCAAGAAATTTTGTCTTATATACTTCTGAGTATTTGCTAGGCTGAGAATTGTGTGTGCTGAGCACTGCCCCTGATTCAACGGCGTCTTCGTTAAAGTTGGCAAATTTTAGGCCACGTGGTAATACAAGAGGTTCATTAGAGCAGTTACTCGTCCACAAAGAAGAATGGCTATTCCTGACATATGATGCAACGGGGAATCAGAGCACTTTTCTTCGCGCAGTTGAGGGTGAGTGGCTCAACTACAGCGTAGAATGCATCACTAGCACAACTTGAACTAACCACTTGTATTTCTGCTGACATTGCAGGAATGACTATGTTCTCCGAAACAGAAAGCGTGCTAGGATTGGTCGTTGAATTCTCTCATCAAGCAGATTCAACACGAGTACTCACAGAAATGTCACCGTTGCGAAAGTCTAGAGTGACCCCACATTGTTGCAGAAAATCGAGACCAAGAATGACGTCATGTGTTGATCGAGCAAGTACTAAGAATTCAGTTCGAAATGTGTGGCCGGCGATTACAAGGTTCACAGAACAGATTCCAAGTGGGTGAAGCGGTTGGCCACCAACACCACACAATGTCGCCGCACTATCGCAACCAAACATAATTTTACGACCAAGGCAGTTTTTAAAAGCGAGGCTTATAATAGAAATGGTTGCACCTGTGTCCACCTACGCCATAGCACGTACGCCGCCCACAAGCCGTTCAATTCGATTTTTTAGCATCGAAACGGGCAGAGGTATAGGTAAGCTTGAATCTCTTGCGACGTCACCTCCATCGGTCACACTGACTAGTTTCCCGGAGGTGGCGACCGTCGACAGGGAGAAGGGGAGCGTCGCAGACGCCGAGGTGTCAGAGGCCGGTGATTCTGATTCATTTCAGTTAAGGGCTCTCTGTGCTTCTGTCGGCTAGGTGTTGCTCCGTATTCATTCCGGCCAGGAGTTCTTCTATAAGGATCATCATTATCAGCAGGAAATCTTGAGTGGGAGGTCACCCACTTTCGGTGATAGTGCTGGTATGGACGAAGATTGCAGTAAAAACGCGAATTGTGGCCCATAATTACACAGGCATAACAAACCGGCGGCTCACGTTCACGCGATGATTAAAGCTCATCGTCGCTTGAGTTAAACGCTTCAAGGTCTGGATGTAGTCGATGAGGAGGACGAGAGTGCTCACTGTTGTAGGCGTTGATAGCGAGAGTTTTGATGTTCGGGCGGTGAGTAGCAGAGCATCGGATGTCCCAAGGAGATCTAACAGAGGGAGCATAGCAGACAGAAGATGGACTATTGTATGCCAAGGAAGGGCCACTGTAAACGGTTCTGACGTGGTCCCCGATATTTTATGTCTCCGAAGCTCTTCGCGAACTATCTGTTGAATTATATCTGCAATGCTCGTCGCTTCAGGCACATCCACACTGGCGACAGTTGTGAGATTGGTCAACCGACCAAACTTCGAGATGATGCGGCGTAGCTTCAAAGCTTCAAACGTGCGGCAGTGTCGTGTTATCAGCGGTGGTATTCAAATCGTCCTTGCTGATAAGAACGCTGCACACATCTTCCGCTATTCCCTTGAGGGGGTGGCCCACTTTGTCTCCCTCAGCCATCCGTAACCATTCTGCACAGCTTGAGGACGTCTATGTAAGTTGGGCAGGGACCTCCCGGTACTCGCGTTCGCTGAACCAGATTCTATTTGGTGCTTTTTTTTCGAGCATCGGCATCACCAAATCCCGCTCTCATTTCATTCTTGAAGCAATCTTAGATGTTTAGGGATACTTCACGATTTTCAAACAACATTTGTGCCGTTTAATCAAGAAAGACCACATTCGCGAACTTAGTTTTCGCATCTTAGCAGTTGTATTTGTTCACCTGATTGTAGTGGGTGAGCCAGTCATACAAGTCTTCCCCATGCTTGCCATAAAAGTGCCAGGGTTACCGATACGGCTGTGTGGTGGTCGGTTGAGCTGCGGGAATTGGTTGCGTTGGAACGTCTACTTGCACCATCTCCGTCCGTAGGTGTGTAGCCCAGCTATTGTTCTACTTCGTTGATGTAGGAGAGTTTCCGTCGTGTATTACCCCGCACCTCCACCATAGTTGTTACGACGTTTATTTACAAGTTTGAGTCTGATTGTTAGCACGCCACAGCAGACAGTCTCAGCTTCCTCTTCCTCTTCTGCCTCTTCTCTTCTTCCTCCAATACAGGACCGCGCGAAGTGCGTGACAACATATACATATATCCCTATCACCACAGGTGGCTGCATATATATGCACTGTATAAGACGGCATCAACGCTATTTCAGCGAAAAAATACAAAATATTTAAATACTACCGACGAGAATGAGTTTCATAAGCATTTTTCACACACTATGGAATAACGCTACATTTATTAGAGAAACAGGTGTTTCAATGAACATTTTAAAAATTCCTGCATAGAGTGAGCTCAAAATTGAAAAAAAAAAAATATTTGAGCGAAAATTTTCTTTGCCGCGGCGTACACACCATGCTAAAATTTTTCTGCTGATATTTCGAGTATTTATAAAATTCTTAACTTTTCAATTATGGTAGTTAGGTGGTTATTTTGAAAGGGGAGCTTGGGAGCATGAACAAGACAGTGCTATATCAGTTTTCAAGAAGAAGAACTAATGTTATGGAGCCCTGCAATGGGAGGAACTCCGACACTCTTTCCGTGCGAGACCGCGCCTGAGAGCAATAGGCGCGTAGAAATGTCGTTACAATCGCGATGCCTTGGAATGACGTGTGTAGTGGGTACTGTACTCAGTTCCAACTACAGATGGCTTTACGCCACGTCATATACTTTATTTGGCCTCGCCTCTTGGTGCAAGGGAAAGCTAGGGACTGCCAAATGCGTGATCACTAAAAGCGGTGAAACGAAACAAAGTGCATGGCACGTCATTATTGTACATTTAGCTCAAATTTGGCGCCGTAGCCACTGCACACTTCCGCACCGGACGTCGCGTCTGTACCGAGCTTCTTTTACGTATCTAAGACTCGGCTTCGGTTTTGTACGCACAAAGCGCCTGATATAAAAATCGCTGCATGGCTTTAGTAAATGACTAATTTTTTATTTCAAAACTGACAGCATTTCTTGCTCATGGCTGCACACTCCGCATTAGGATTACTGCGTACAACTGCGATAGTTAAATAACTTAATTAGGAAATCTATTTAATCTGTCTGTAGAATTAACCAACTTTTGCAGAAAAATATGTCTTTCGCGCCTGAGAGTTTCTTCTCACTATTAAATTTTTTTTCTATTTAAAGCTACCTGTTTTAAGTATTTTTGAAATTACTCGCTAAAACACTCGATATGTGTACATCTCTGTACCACAATCGACTCAGGCATGTCCTCGGGCCAGAAGTTTTGTGAATATGTTAATTTAGCTGCGGGACCTGAGGCAACTTGCATTTAAAAAATGCACCGACAATGGCCTGCCCTCACCAAACCCGATAGCAGAACTCGCGATGTTGAGCTGAGATGCAGAATGTTATGCCAGCTCTACCAATCTGGTAAGTGATAAATGGCCTTTAATTCGCGTTTATTCTTTATATGGGATTTTAATAACAGCGTAAGCCCATCTCAGGATTTATCTCTCCTCTGTTTGAGCAGCCAACCAGCTGAAAGCACTTCTTTCGTTTCGGTCCACCGTGTGCATTGCTCTCGGTTTTCATTTCCAGCTTTCATCGTTGTTCACAAGTTCGTTTCGCTGGGCGCGCTGTGAATGCGTTCAAGGAAATCATTAAACCCGCGAGCACAATAGAAGAGCAGGCTGAAAATCTGCGCAGTTCGCGTCCCGCTGTTTCCGTAGCACAAGGGAGCAGACATTGCTTTGTCGAAGCGTGGCTCTATTCATGGATGTCATGAACAGCGGCCGACGAGCCAAAAAGGCTCCAATTGTTCTCGCAACGCTTTGCAGAAGGAACTATAGCGCTGCTGGCTATGTGCTCAGGCTCGTCTTTACCTCCACCTCTGCCCTCATTTGAGCCTTTTACATTGCGATGTTCTGACTTCGAAATTTAGCGTTTTCCTTATGGACAAGTTATTTTCTTTTTAATTTTACACTGGGGTTTCCTGCGTTTGGAAACGGACAGGAACTGCACTCCGCCGTTGTTCTAACGTCCCGGCAAAAGAAGAAATGAATTTTTTTTTATGCGAAGATAAGAGCTCATGTTTCAAAAAGGTAAATAAGATCAGAAGCTACGCCTCATTTCTTGTTTTAATGTAAAGGAAATGCATGCAACCCAATCGCGCTAATGACACACATTGCTGGTTCCAATATAACTTTTAAAGGCGTTTGATTTTCTTTTTGCCACTGTGTCTCCGTCTTTACAAGGACGAATCTCTAGCACTGTGCAATAATGCAATCGTACATGTTAAAAACAGTGCTTTGCAAAATTATCAAACTATTACTCCACTATATATACTCACATAATAAGATTCATTGTAATCTTAATTATTGCCATTAGCTTTGCTATACCTTCTTTTCAGTTCCAGGTATAGTGCGGTTCATACCGATTGCAACCTATAAGTGAACTGAATATGATTGTCATGATTCTGATAAGTTATTCCTGATGCTTAGCCATGATTCAATTTCGAGCGTACAACATATAGCCTATATCTTTTTTAATGCCCCCCAAAGCAAAACCCACTGCGTGAAGAGTGCTTCACATTTGCTGCACTGTGATCTGCCGTTAATATATCCGAGTTAATCTCAAATATTCTCATTATCCAAGCTTACCGTTCTTTGCGAGAATGGATCATCGCGTGCCACGACTGCCTTTACCATGAAAAAGCCTCAGTGCGCATGCGTATTTTCGGATTGTAACAGAAATGGATGCTCCAAACATTTGCGTGGTTTTATGACACCGCAGCGAACACAGACTATCTTTCACTCCTGTTTTCCAACGCCACAAATCGAGCAGCAGATTGCACAGAGATTCTTTCTTCTTTATCTAAGCACCTGGCTTAACGAGTTTTGTTTTGCTTGATTTATGCATTTCTTACATTCCAGTAGGCCCGTGAGCGGTAGTTTAGGTTCTAGGAGGCATTTGCAGGCGCTGCAATGAAAGCTTCATGCGGGCGATCGTCATCTCATACGTCTTGGTAAATCACTTGATAAACCTAGAATAACCTTGTATAAATTTCACGACCTCTTCATTGATTTACGAGCGCTGAAATTAAAAGTATGAATCCAGCGCTCTTGTATCGTCGACTTTGCGCAGTACAGCTCCCAAGTTGGAGCTGGTGCTCGATGGAATCAAAACGAGGTCGGCTGCTACGTCCGTCTTAAAAAATAACGGTAAACACTGGGAGAAGGCGCCGGCCGCTAATGCACAGTTTCCCTCGTTTTCGCAGCCGCGATCTACATGTCAATTGAACTCGTAATTGTCACTGGCTGATTTAATTATCAGCTCGTGTCCATCACTGCTTCTTTTGTGCTAATATTCTTTTATAGAATCTGGCAGTGTAGCCAACCGGAATTCATATTTTCTGGTTAATATCCCTGCCTTCCGCCCTCCTCTTCTCCTCCTCCTCTCGGTACGCTGATCGTATATGCAGACTTTAAGGTTTTTCTTATCTCTTTTTTTTTTTTTTGAATACTGAATAAAACGCATTTCCTTCAACTGATTCAGTGCTTAAGAAGCTGAATGATTGCAATAAAAAAAAATTCCACTGTCGTTTTCAGTTTAAAGGTGCCCTATTAAAGAACACAGTTTGATGACACACAGGAAGATCGCGACACCTTTGAATTTAAATATTAGCCGATGCTCGAAGCGTGCGAGTATCAAGAAAATCAAGGCCAGTAGTGTAGCCACGTGGGTGTGCAGTATGATAATGGCGACCAAATTCACATTGTTAAATGACTGTCGCAGTGATTTCGCAAATGTGCTTGAAGCAGTCAGCCGGCAGAAGCCTTCAATATTTCCGTCGCATAAGATGCACGAACTTTCCGCAGTGCTACATTCGCATAGGTAACTGAAAGTACTCTTCTTTTCCATTGCATGTATCTTGCGACCCACTCGATAGGAGGGAATTGTTTTTTCTCGTCAACCTTATTCTTCGACAGGCTCACACGACCTTTTAAAAAATACGTACGGTTTAGCAATGGCGGCTATTCGACAGAGCTTTGTAGTTAACACCTTATGCAACAAGCCTTTGGAATGGTATGAACGCGTGTACGTAGCATCTGTTCATCGTTACCCCAATTTCGCCTCCAGTGAGGACCCTAAATACTTTTCGCGTACCTGACAGAAAAGCGACTGCTTTATTTGCTTTGTGATGCGTTCATGATACTTGGTAAAGTTGTAGGGTGACACCGAGATGGTTTGGTTTGTGGGGTTAATGTCCCAAAGCAATTCAGGCGATGGAATGCATAGCTCAGTTTCTCTGAAACAGAAGCCGTGCAGCATATATTTCCTGGAAACGCACAAAAGGGAAATTTTAATTTAAACATAAAAAAATCGCTTCCACGAGATTCTTGTATCCCGTCCTAGTAGCCGCGAAGGAAAATTATAGTGCAAGTTCCAGAAAAATTATTTAATTCGTTACAACTTTATACTAATGCTCAAGATTCAAAGGTAGTTAAGTGATACAGGGGTTTGTTATAAACAAGCTCTGTGCACTTGGTAATATTAAAATGTTTGAAGTATATGTGGTATAGTACAAACCCACAACATGATATATTGTAGCAGCAGTGTTCCTCTATTGCCTCCGATGCCCAGCAATTGGATTTTTTATATAACGTCCGTCTCGTATGCAGCGTGTATAGATGGAGTTCATAACCGCGAAACTTCTTCACAATGCTACAATAAATGTACAGTCGCTACTATCAAGGGGATTGGGGGGGGGGGAAGGGGGGGGGGGGGCTTTCCTTGCTAGCTAGACACAAACTGAGTTCTTAGTATTCTTGCAAGAAGTCTATTTACGCTGCATACGCGTACATTAGCAAAATAGCTCTAAGGCATCCGTTTGCCGGCGCCCGCTGCAGATATACGTTTCCGTACATGTGCTTTTCGACTCGCTTTTACACTATTCGGTTCATTTTCAAGTCTGTTATAAGTTACTAGAATAGTTCAAAAAACGCTTAATACAGATATAAAGCCACTCTTTATATTCATGTAGGATTACAACCGCGTGGTCTAGGTTAGCCTGTCTGACTCGGGACCCAAAATACTAGACGGTTCGACTCCCATCTTACGCTTCCACTTTAAGGAAGAAGCTCTAGTTGGGAGCGCCTGCGAAATCGGCATTGTTGTGGTCTTGTGATATTGTACAACCCGTCGACCAATCAGTGCCTCGTCATGTAGTCTGCCCTCTACCACAAGCCAGATAATCCGCGCTCAGCGCCGGCGCCAGATTTCCGTGGAACATGCCCTTATAAAATGGCGCATTAAAGCTGTGACACCAGTATTAAAGGTGATGGAGGGGGGTGATTACAAAATAGAATTCATCCCTCCTCCTAGTCGTAGCTGCGCAGCTGCAAAAGCCCTGTATACATGGACTCGACAGAGTCGGGTCGAGTAAGCCTGTTGAGTAAAAAACCAGTTGTCGGGTTCATGTATACGCAGTCGGGTTGAGTAAAATAGCCGCGGAGCGGGTCGCGTTAACTCGCTTGCAGGGGGTAGGTTAACTCGCTTGACCCGCTTGTCTAAAAGCATGTAGACGCTGTCCAGTGAGGGCGTCGAGTTATGGCGAACTCTGGGATTAAAATGCAACCGGAACGGCGAGGAGCGTCAGCGAAGTTTAATGCTTTTTAGCCCGCATCAACGATAAAAAATAATAATCGAAGCTCTCGATATTAAAAGGCAACGGAATCAATTACGAGTAAGAAACTTGCACAATAACTTCAAATCTCGACGCTACGCGCCGCTGCGATACTTATTCGCTAGATGGCGAGTTCTTGTAGACACCAATCGGGTCGAGTAATGGTGACCTCGCTTACTCGACGCTTACCTGACCCGGTGCTGTCGAGTCCATGTATACAGGGCTAAAGAGAAGCTTGTCACGTCGGCTAGCGCAGGTTTCTCATTCTGCCTCAAGAATGTGGAATTATATACAAGACAAAAGAAAATGGTAGGAGCCCGTTATACAGATTTGGACGTGAAACGGTAGAGTATATTCTCGACACAGAGAACAGAATATCGTTATCAGCTTCCGGAGAGAAACCACAGTTACTTAGTTGTAGTAACGAACATACAGATCGTTGCTCTCCTTCCAACTGACGACACGTGCCATCATTCTTTTACGCAAGGGTTCATAAAATTGAGCGTGCCTTGCTCAACGTTACATGGCTTCGCCGGGCTGAAGGCCGACTATTTTTTGCTTAGACCTTAATGGATCGTTAGTTACTGCTTGCTGTTCCTTTCTAATGTTTGAGAAAGGAGCAACTTTAATGGCCCTCTCCCCAACTCTACATAGGCATGTAACTTTTTAAACAGATTGTAATCGTTCTTAAACAAAGTGCCCGCATAGAAGGCGAAACATCACTGACTGGTGCAATGGTCGAGCATTTGTTGTAGACGGCGGCATATTTCAAAGTGTATTGAGCTTCACGGACTTCGTTTAGGTTGGTGTCAATTGTGAAAGTTCAGTATTGCTTTCCGAATTGCCCAGTTGTCAGTCACCAAATTTTTCTCAAACGCACTCATGGTGGGACGCGGTAGTATTGGTTGTATTCTCGTATTGTGGTGAACAACCTATTCGCCGATATTATTGCTAATTGTAATCCACTCTATAATGCCTCAACTTCTAACCTGTGAACGAGTATAAGAGGACGTTATATTATATTATATTTCTTTTTCTGGGCCATAAAAACTGTAGTTCTCTCACTAAAAAAAAATATAAGGGAGACTTGTTTGACCAATGAGCGACCTTAATGGTCCTCTCCCCAACTCTACATAGGCATGTAACTTTTTAAACAGATTGTAATCGTTCTGAAACAAAGTGCCCGCACAGAAGGCGAAGCGCAGTTCTGGGAATGACTCAGCGTCCAAGTGTACTGGAAGGGTGATTTTTATTCCATGGTCTCACTTCAGATGAGCAACCCTAGTTGACAGCTTCAACTAACTTAATGCCATCATGTAGTTCAGTCGCACAAACCTTGTAAGAACCAGTTCCCGTCCATTACAGCTGCAACACCCTCCTGTCAGAGCATTATCCGTGATTTTCTGCTCAGAGCGCTGACGCCTACACCAGATCCCCTGAGTAACGGGGCCTCTAACGGCCTCGCGTTAAATATATACCATTTTGTTAGACTCTGGGCATGATAAATGTTTTCATCTGTTATACAAAAATTGGGTATTAAATAACGCGAATAACGATCACATTTCACAAAACGGCTGGTAATAAAAAACCTTAAAAGGACACATTAGAGAAAATGAAGGTGCCGTGTAGCGATAGAATACCAGCTGCAAATCACAAAAACAGTGCTCTTACTGAAAGCAAAGTTCTTCTAATTAAGAAAACAGGGAGAATAAAAAGTTGCGGGGGGCACTTTGGGCAACTAAAGTGCAATGAGGAGAAAGCCTTTATTTGAACTTTCGCTGATTTCAGGAAGCGCTAAATGAAAGGAGCAGCACAGGCGCCTGGATCGGACGCCCGGCGGGGTCAGCCTCGCATTTGCGATTAGCCTGGCGATGTTATCGGTCATGACCGGACGTGACGTCACATCCGGTCATCGCCGGTGACGCCAACACGTAATGATGTCACCATCTCGCGGTATCCGGCGGAATCTCGCGAAGAAATGAGACACTTCTCGCGGACGCATGCATGTACGGACACGGTGGCGAGTCATTGGCCATTAAAGGCTTTCGCCTTAACATACGGCTATCGCCGCCAGACCCTATTCTCTTAAGCACCGGCGTCATGACTCGCAGAGGTCCCGGAGACTGTAATGCCATTACGGTTACATGTCTGAACTCTAATGTATGTCGATCATGACCAGACGTGACGTCACATCCGGTCATTGATAACGCCAACACCTAATGACGCCACAATATCGCGGCATCCAACGAAATCTCGCGAAGAAGTGGGACACTTCTTGCAGACGCATGCACACGCATGCACGTACGGGCACGGTGGGGAGTCATGAGCCATTAAAGGCTTTCGCCTTAAAATACGGCTATCGCCGCCAGACCCTATTCTCGCAAGCACCGGGGTCATGACTCGCAGAGGTCCCGGAGACTGTAAGGGCATTACGGTTACATGTCTGAACTGTAATGTATGTCGATCATGACCAGGCGTGACGTCACATCTGGTCATTGCCGATGACGCCAACACCTAATGACGTCACAATATTGCGGCATCTGACGGAATCTCGCGAAGTGGGACATTTCTCGCGGACGCATGCACGTACCGGCACGGTGGCGAGTCATTGGCCATTAAAGGCTTTCGCCTTAAAGTACGGCTATCGCTGCAAGAGCCTATTCTCACAAGTACTGGCGTCATGACTCGCAGAGGTGCCGGAGACTGTAAGGGCTTCACGGTTACATGTCTGAATTGTAATGCATGTTTTGCTTCGAAATTGTCAGCGCACTTAGTGCAGGCAAAGAAAACGGCATAAAGGATGCCTAAATGTTGAAAGGGAAAGAAAACTAGCGCTTGCTGGCGCCACATGTGGCCATTTTCGTTCCGGTATGCTTCTGTTTCAGCGCTTCGCACCTAAAGCTATGCACTTTTTCATGCTCACGTGGTTTCGCTTCTGACGTGCTTCAGTTTACAAGCGCCGGTCGGTATTTAAGTACAAGCTTTCCTCAGACGAAGTACATGCCTCGCCAACTGCTTCGTTATGGCAAAATCAGTTATAGAATTTGTACGAATTGTGCGTATCGATTTAATAATACGAAAACCTTACTCGGCTATGTTTGTAAAAACGTGTCCGCGAAACGTGGAAGCAAAAATTGGAATCAGAGCATGGAAGAAAAATGTGAGAGCAAAATGTAACGTGCATTAAGATTGGACTGGTATTTATGATTGTGTATGTATAATGACAAGCGGTTTATAAATGTCGTGGCATGATGCCAGTGAACGCTTATAGTTTATTCTTCACTCATAGTCACAAGACATGAGTCAATCATATCGGAGATACACCGCGCATAACTACGGAGTTCATGACTTGTGTAAGTCAAGAAATGTCATGACTTGAGCCATGCACTAGTGTCTATTCATGAATCTTAAAAGTGGTGTGCCATGACACTCAAGGAATTACTAAAGAGCCGCCAACGTACATACTTCTGCATTTCTGCAATGACATCTCTGCAGTGCTCTCAAAGTTTTTCTGCAAAATAACCTGCGAAACCGGGAAGAGGTGTCGTCCAGCAGGCTGGCCCTATATGACTAGCCGGTCCTAGTTGCTGGGATGAAAATAAAATACCTGGAAAAACAGCTCTAAGAAGGAAACTAAAAGCAAAAGTGAGAAAATATAACTGCATAAAGCAGGGTCTCAACACCGCCTCTTTACGCAAGTGCCTTCACCAGTGCGCTATTCCGACTACGTTTTGTTTAAGACGTTTTACGGTATTATTACACGTCCAGCATAACTGCACTTTTTTTGCAGATATTTTTCTTAAGTGTTGAAATTGCCATTGCCATTGAACGGTTGCCGTCTCAGCATGCGGAATTTTTGGCTGGCTTTCTGGTGGTGTCACCGATGTCTCGAATCTATAAGAAATATTGGAGTTTGCTTATCTATCCCTAAATATTTTAATTTCTCAACGTTCGTTGTTCTGTTCTCTTCTCAGCACGAAGAGCGTTATCTGGTGCATCAGTTTGTGGCATAACAAGTAGACAAGCTTTACATTTACCCTGCGGAGCAGGGGCTCTCGCGAATTTTGAGTAAGTCATTCGTGGTGTCAGAATCCATGGAATGTTCAACGAAGCGCAGCTCGGCTGGTTGATATTAACACAGCAGGGAAAACAATGGAAGTAATTAGAACACGTCTTTGCTGCACAGTCGTGACGGTGCCTAGGCGATGTCCGCAGCCGCAAGCAAAGCTTCGCTGGCTGCCGACATTGTCTCTCCGTCGATAATTTGGCATTCCTGATGTCGTACTAGTCGAGGCTCCCCACTTTAAGAAAGCATAGCATGCTTTGTGGGAACTGATGTCGCTTTAGAGCAAGCCACCGTTCTCCGTGAGAACTTCATTGTTGGTTCATTTTGGCGAAGTCTGAAGTGCAAAAGAGCCAGGGATGTGACATATACAGACAGCGATGCGAGGGATGTGTCTGTGTGTCTTACCTTGCGCTGTGTTTGAGAATGTTATATATACACAGGACACATCCCTTTCTTTTTACGCTTGAGACTTTACCGAAATTAGCAAATGCTGTCATTTAGGCAAGAATAACCTTGCTGAACTTTGCTGTTGGGGGAAGTGGGATCTGTTACTGGTGCTAAGAAGCGGCTGTTCCGGCCAGCGGTAAGTCGGCAGCTGCTAGAGCGCACCACTCTGTGCGCGCCCGCAGTCACGACGTCCGCTTTACCTCATAGACTGAATCATTTCATCCCGTTCCGTAGATGGGGAAACCAATTTAAATCGCAGCGGCTGGAAAAAGAAATCTATTCAACTTGCATTGTAATGTCCCAGCAATAAAGGTCGTAAGGATAACAAATTCAATTCCAAAGTAGAGAAAGTGTAGCAGGGGGAGGCAGGAAGTTAGGTGGGCGGATAAGGTTAAGAGGTTCGCAGGGGTCACATGGCTGCAGGCAGTCCAGGACCGGAGTAGTTGGAGCAATATTTGAGAGGCCTTAGCTGTGCAGTTGGTAGAATCCGGCTGATGATAATCATGCATGCTTGTAAGTGCTTGGTTTTAGTGCTTTCTAAGGAGAGGGCGTTTCATATTCAATGAAGCAATATGATATACGTAGAATATTAGCGAATAGAATGTGCAACGGTTAAGTAAATGGCTTGAATTCTTACATGCCACTTGAACAGCATGATGGAAATTTTATTGCTGTCTTGGATGGACAAGTGGCGAAATAGAGGAGATTTCTATCCCAGAACAAGATACTGCGATAACCTTTACTTGAAAAGGATACGCTCACTTTGGCAAATGGCCAAGTGCCGATTAACATAATGAGAAATTGGGCCTTATTATATTGCACACCTGCTTTCGTCCGAGGAGGACCAACCAGATACTTAGGTGATAAGTGTGATCCCAGACTTCAAATTGCTCGTGCCAGAAGTATGTTGCGCTCATGTTGCGCTTTCATTAAGAGAGTGAGTTCCGTAATAAAAAAAGATGCATGAATTTCAACGCTCTACCCGCCAAAGAATAATCACATTAAATTGTACTCACTTTCAGGCATCTAGATAGGTATAGTGTAAGGCCTATTGTCACCTCGTTAGCTTATTAGTGACTCGAGATTAAGCCACTGTACTCATTCAAACTTCGCAGGTCTTCCGCAAAATTCCTTAGCCAGCCGCACAGGTCTTAACAAAAGAGCGAGCCATACCGAAGTGACTGCCTACATCGTTAAGAAAGAAAAATGCTCCTGGCCGATTAGGAAAGCGCACTATAGTCGTCTATAGATTATACCCCATCTCATTTTAGCGGTGTCACATCGAGTCGCCGTGTGACCTGCATACCAAGGTTAGCATGAACCGGGATCCATTACTCTCACCCACGGATAGGTGAACGACCTGCGCGGAGTGGGAACAAAAGGTAAGCGGAAGCCGCTACCTATTTTTGCTTTCCCGTAATACAGTACCGGTGAAGAAGAGGTCGAGCCGTCTCTGAACAGTACGCCCGATACAGACGTCAAAACCCGCATGTTCGCCGACAATATTATAATTTATAAACAAATTAGCACTCAACAACACCAACCTCGGGTAAATAATGTCCTTGAAGAAATAGGACCTTGGTGCGACGATTGGCAAATGCTACTAAATTTGGAAAATTTAGTAGAGATGATAGTATCAAGAAGAAAAAAAAATAGTCTGAGTTTCACTTCAAATTTTGAGACACGACATTACTGACTTTTAACGAGTTCATGCACGTCGGAATAATTATTGCCTGGGTTTTAAGATAGGACAAACACGTATCACCTGTAAGAACAAAGTCACGTAGCGCCTTTTGTTCACTAAGACGCTCCATTGGATTCACCTCATCTGAGACCAAATAGCTTGCACATACATCCCTTTACTGTCATTAAATACAACATACTATGCTGGTTTTCTATAACAAAACATTTTTTATCTGAATTGGAAGGAGTGCAACGCCAGGCTTTTGTCTTTATTAAGTATTGTCGCCACGATTCCCTATATGAACTTCGAAAATGGGCTGAACTTTGCACTATTACTTCTCGTGCAAAAAATGCCCGTCTAAAATTTATTGAGGCTGTTTTGTCTGGAGCACTAATCATTGCTACAAACCAGTCGTTTTCGAAAACATTCTGGGACAAAATATTCTTAACACGTAACAAAATATCGAACACACAGCATACGTTTAAGCTCTGCTTTTCTTTTTCCAAAAGCAGTTCAAGATTGAAATTCATTGTGAGATCATATTGTTAATTGCACATCTTGAATACATTTGCTTTGCAGTTGTCTATCCCTTGCTGAAAACATAGCGCTATTTTCGAAGTCATTGCTTTTGCCCTGAATTTTATTTATTTTGCTGTTTTCTGCTAATAAGTATATCAAGATTGCTGTTATCCTTATCGATTCGTGTTTTTCATTCATGTATAATATGATCCTTAATGTGTTTCTGTACGTTCATTCACTCCGATGTTGATTCTGAGAACGGCGCAAAGGACGAGGACAAAGAAAGAACACGAAAACAACAGAACAGGCGCCATGTGCCATGTGCCATCAAATTAGAGGAGAACAACAACAACAACAGCAGGCGCCAGCTTTCAACTGAGGTTTATTCCAGTGTTTCGTCTTTGTCCTCCTCCCTTTCGCGCCGTCCTCAGTATCAACATCAGCTATGAACCAACTTGCCATGACTAAAGTACTTATTCGCTCTACCCTGCAATAGCCTGGTACATGAGACTGACAGTATGCACAAAAAATAAGTAATTACAAATAAAAATAATAAACTGCTCGGTGTATAATTTTTCCCGAATTTTGATCTCTACCCAGAGACGGCCGTCGATGAAAAGAGCACAGGCAGAAGAACACAACAGTATCCGAGATCCGCTGCCAGGATCCGTTGCCATGCGGCGTAAGTGCGTGCATGCTGTTTGGTCGTTACGGTGCAAGCATACGAGCTGCTGATCAGAATGTACCGCCACCTGGTGCCCTCAATATAATCTGCGCATGCGTTTTGAAACTCACAGTAGCGAATAGCGGATCGCGTAATGATATAACTCTGTATAGATCGGGAAGACTCGCCTGACGGATGAAATGGGGTTGATGCATGATAACAGAGTGATTCTCTACGGGCGTCTCAATCGATTATGTCACTGGCTTCTATTTCGTTGTCATCTTAATTAGACTTGCTGGAAGTTAGCGTAGCTTCTTTGAACGTCACGATAATTTCCGCAAAGTCGTCTTGCTGTTCCCATAACCAGCCAGGAGTGCATACTGAAATGAAGTCACTGAGACGCCATAAGCAAGACGACAATAAAGATGTTTTGTCCTCCTCCTCCACACTTGGAATGGACGCTAAAAGAAGGGTGGCGCGATTGAAAAAATTACGAGTGAATTTAGCGACTCAAGTAGTGAAAGGCGAAAGCCTGAGTGCTGCATTCTGCTACGCATCTGGCACTAATTAGTGAATAATTATTTAATTATTTAGGTGTTAATTTTTAAAGAATGAGTTCTGTAGTTAATTAGATTATTATCAAATTATAATTACTCAATAGTTAATTAATTACGTAAATGATTAACTAATTAGGCATAAATCATTGTTGAGCATATGGCCATATAAGGCACGTATTCGCGCATACGGTGGTGGCGCTCTGTGATTGGTCGAGACATCTATGACGTCATCTCACCTCGGCCAATCAGAGCCGCCGCAAAAGCATGACACATTTTGTTCACGATAGTATGATCCATTAAAGGCTTTCTTCCTAAAACGCGCATGATGCGTGACAAAGGCCGTCACCTTCCGGCTATAGGTGCGCCTCCACACCAACGGAACAACACGCAGGCCAGTTCCGCCATGTTGCCACCGATGTCATTAGACTAACGCCCGACTAATGACAGCGGGAAATTGACAGTAATCCCTAACTAACCGCATAAATTATGGAAAATGAGGTGTTGCCTGTGAAAGACCCCTCCAGCCGTGGTGCTGCAGCGTCAGCGGAGAGTCGTCGGTGCAAAGAAGTGGGAAGGAAGAAGGCATCGCTTGGAGAGGGTGTTATGAACGTTTCTTGGCTAATTTATTTTTTTTTTCTCCGGTATAAGACTGGTTTCTAGACATGTGCCCAACCAACAGGGGATGTATAAAAAAATCAGGGCAGGCCATAAAGAACGAGTGCCCAAACATCCTTATTTTCGTAAGGCTCTAATAACAGAAGAAACAGAAAACAACAACCATCTAGGTGAGTGCTTCGTGCTTAGCAAGCACCTATACAAGTACCTAAGTACCAGTAACGTTCAGTCGATGAGTGACGTCATATAGAATTGCATCACTGCTTGAGGTAGTTCTTAATTAACTTAGTTTGACATATTATTGCCTGTGACATTTTGCTGCTGTAGCCTACAGTTTTCTGTTGTATGTTCCTGGAATTGTATTTTTTTTATCATCTGATCGTCGCCAGCTTTCTCTTTCATCACCGCTGGGTAACCAAGTTTGGATTGGTCGAAGCCCCTCTGGAGGAAAACAACAACAACATAAAATTGCTGTAAGGATCGGAATAAAAATGGCACTCGCAAATTCAAGTTTAGCACAGAAACTGGCTTCGCATGCACAAAATTTTAAGAAAAGAGGGTCAAGAAAAAGCTACGGCAAATAGCACAGGTTCGAGGTGCAGAAAACCCAGACTATAGCAAGTCGGACGAATGGCAGAAAAGCTTTCGTTTTCATAGCTGCTGGCATATAGAGAGTTTACAGACGAAACTATATATTGTTGAATTGCATCAATTGTTTTCTTCGATTAGTTAACAATACAAAACATTAATTGTGCCTGCATGTTGATTAAGTAAAAGATGGAAACAAAACTATTTAGGGCAGTCGTTTTTCAGTGAAAAAAAAAAAAGACAGGTGCCCGTGTGCTGTGCGATGCCCATGCACGTTAAATAACCTCAGGTTGTCGCAATTTGAGAGCTCTTCACTACGGCGTCTCTCATAGCCTGAGTTGGTTTGGGATGTTAAACCCCACAAACCAAACCAAACCAGTTTGAGCAAGGATCTTTTTTGAAATATTAAACCTGCTAAATTGTAAAGTAATTACTTCTTAATGATGTGTCGTCGCCCAGCTTTAACATATCTACAGATATTTTGAATGAAGCCGCAAAGATAAAAAAAAGCCGGGCATCCTATAGTTGCTGTGTGTTCTTCGTCTGACGTAGGTAGCACTAAATTGGCGAAAGAAGCAAAGCCTAATATATTTTGATAAATTGCAGCAAAATGTGCCTATACTTAATAGTATATGTCGAGGATTGAATAGCTGACGTTAATGTACCTAGAAAAAGATAAGTGGTGTAACAAGCAGTTTGCGAAAGAAAGATGCATATTTCTACTTCTATAGTTACCGTCGCTGTATCTCTGTTATCTCTGGCAAAGCTTCAAGGCAGCGTTTTCGTTCTGTTAATTTCGCCAAAACTAAGGGAACATATGACCCACCTATGTTGAGTTTAGCGCTTAATACCTTTACTGAACCGTATACGCTTTCTTCCGCGCATGTGCTCTGCAGGCGGTAGAACTTGCCTAATCGCCAACCAAGACTGCCACTTCCGCGACAGACGAGCTGCTGCGTCTAATTGCAGCGCATGCTTAAGCCAGTCAGCGGGGCAGGGATTGCAGGTACGGCGGTGACGGTTTTACCTTTTGCCCCGATTTCGCCGCTTTCAGGCGAGGTCTGTAGCTGGAGAGTGAAACGCCCACACCAGCTGTGCCAGGAAATAGACCCTAATGCTCGGAGCTGACGGGAATAAGTTTGGGAATGAGCAGCGTCTGGGGCACCCCCTCGAGAATTTCTTCAGCTATTGTTTCTTTTCTGCGGCCTTCATTTTTAGCTGTCCTCAGAGTGTCGGCGTCGCGTCTGCACTAAGACGCCACCGGCTGTGTGATCTGAGCTAAGAGCTTTGAGAAACTTCCGGAGATGCCGCATTGGGAGCGCATACAGACTTCTGTGAGCGAGTGAGCGTACATTAGCGGCGTTCGTATACAACTGTAATCCTTGCAACTGGTGATCCTCCCATCGAGCTTGCCATTTTTTTATTATGGTTAATACCTGAAGTTATGTGTGGAAGGATGAAGTTACAGTCGTCTGTTGCGTTGGGATAGGGCCATACTTCGAAGCCGGGCCACTTAGCTCAAATATATCAGAAAGGCATACTGACAGGCCTTTCCGAAGTTGTGAATTTTTCGTACGCCATTTTACAGACAAAGCCTTGCGAAGCTAAAAGATTAGGTGGTAGCCGGCTGTGTCTCGCTGCTTTAAAGAGATATTATTTTACTGTTGCTTGGATCGCGAAGGGAAACTAACAAACAAAAATGTACCACTCCTGTAGGTTCACTTTCTGAGACCTGTGTAAAATACATATGCAACGATATTGTGGCCTATGTCAATTTTCAACTTGATAAGGAGGCAATAAGTTGAGTACGTGCATTAAATTGCCGTTTTGTGTCTTAAACAGTACAGTTAGATAATCCCGCTCAACTTCTCCATTATTGAAGGGTTATTGAAACAATTTATTCGCCGAGCATTCTGCGTCATATCTTTTTTTTTTAAAGGTAACATCCAGCGCAAAGCAGCAAAGAGATTCCGCTTTTGTTACAGCGCAATAAGTGGCTAGCGCAGCACTGAAACTGAGCGTTGTCCACGCACTCGTCGAAACAAAGCAGACTCATTTATGTCATCGAACATACGCCCGGCAAACGAGGGCGACCTGTCGAGCGACGACACCCTGGAACTCCAGAGGCGCCTGAAAGGAAACGTGATGAATGTCAACAGAAAAGGGCAAGCAACAAGAGACGAGACACAAACATCTAAGAATTTCAAAGCCCATCCCTGGTAGTAAGGCGCATAACATAGGTGTTCTCACCGGCTCTGATGGGACGCATTAGGATGACTGCCAGTGAACAGCGCCAAGTACAGCACAGGAGGGGCAAAGCCACCTAAGAAGCATAACGGTCATCCTTCGGAAGGGTTAACATGCTGTCATATAACGAACGATTGCCGAAGGAGAGAGGACACTGAAGCGCAAAGGCCGCATGTGAGCTGACTTCCACGAAAGATGCACCGAATATTGCTTCAGAAGGGCACTCTCTGCCTATTGCCAGCCAGCCTTGCGTAGAGGAAAGAACAATACAAGGCCTGATCTAGGCTTCACACAGGGAACGCAGCTCAGCCATCTCTCGATCTATCTCCGGTTGAGGCGTAGTGTAAGGAGTACGTGCTTGGGATCTTGATCCCCGCTCCTTGTTCCCAGGAAACCCTACATCCCTTTAATCATTATGCCCTTCTCTCTACGGCTCGCCGTCTTGAACGCGATGCTTGCGTTCCGTGTATCTTATGTAAGAAGCTATAGCTAGCCACAGTAGTGCAACTTGGCACTGTGTTGGGGAAGGAGAGAATTTATTTAGATACAATGCCATTTATTCTTCGATTTTAAATGTGTAGCAGTACTGACATGAGTATTGAAACTGGGGCAATGCTTGATCACTGATCTGTAACGTTAAAATGAACGACTCTCCTCCGACAGCTAAATTCCTGCAGCTATGAAATAGACAATTAGGCCTCTTTGACTGTTGAGCCTGCATTACTGAATTATGGTAACAAGAGTGTTTGTTGCACCATCACGACACAAATTCTTGTCGCATGCTTCACAATGGCTCTGTCGCTCTTTTCAACCACTCATGGATTGTCTGGTAAATTCTTCTGAGTTCTAGTAAAGCTGTAGGAAGAGATTATTCGTGCTAACTGATGTTTACGACGTTTCCCATGAAACCCAGTAATATTAGCATGAAGCAAAAGCGATTTCCCTTTAAAATACAAACTTCTACTAATATTCAAAATCTAATCACTCAAAAGCAGTTCTCCAAAACAAAAGCAAACGGCATTTCAATGGTGCCCTTTCAAATGGCACAAAGGCGGTGAAAACGCCAGCTACCATAGTGTATTTTGATAGCACCTTAGTTCTATGCTTTAATTAGTAGTATCCTTCTACGTGTGCAGAACATAGGTGCAAAATTGCCGCCGAGGTGCCAATTAATTTCATAATTTGGTACAACTAAATAAATGTCGCGTAATATAATAAATAGTTGTTAGATAAACTCGTCAGGTCGGATATAAAGTTGTTGGTTTTCGAATGTACCCGACACGAACAAAGCTAGACGAAAAACCGCACCCAGATACTTGACGTTTCGTGCCATCGATCCCAGCCAATGCCAAGGAGAAAAGGACCTGCTTTTTGCGCTACAGCGTAAGGGCCCCGTGCAGCAGGATAAGAGGCGTTGACATTAGAGAGATTTAGCTTACCGTGTTCCGCGATCCGCCACGGTGACCCTCTACCGTGCGTGGGCGGGGCGAACAAGCCGATTGGTCCCGACGCGGCAGGTCTGTGTGCAGACATCCAGTAAGTGGCGCCATCTATCGGCGCCAAGGGGGGTCTGGGCATGCGCAGTGGAACGCACGGTGGCGGATCACGGTAGCGGATCACGGTAGCGGAGCGCGGATCACGGTAAGATAAAACTCTGTATTGACTTGGTTGTGACGCGGAAATACGCACATGATTTTGTATCAAATGTATGATGTAACCTTTCTCTGTGCGATGCTCTTGGCGGTGCCATACGATTTCACTTCCCATTAGCATCTATCTCTTAGTAAAGTTCTAAGCTATATTGCGAAAGGAATTCGAACCGACGGCATATGTACATTCGATTGGGAGCCGTAAGTGTAGGGTATCCAGCGAGAAGTCAGATACTGCGTCTTCCTTTTCCCAGCAACTGAACTTATTCTTGACCTTCGTCCTAGTCTGTAGCGCTGTTTATTCATCATGTCACCGTACTAACTCGCCCAGATGTCTCTTCTATTACAGCAACTGAAGCATACAAAAATACAACTATTGGGGACACTTAAGCTCCTTCTTTAAGAGTACGACGCGACAGCGTAGGCTACCAGCCCCCATGTAAAGCACAGTTTTAAAGAGCCGCAGTTATGAACCTGGCTGCGGGGCCTATGGGTAACCTGAATGCAAGCCTACTGGAAGGCTGATTCTGATGTCACCCACCGATATGAAAGAAAAAACACGAGCTGGCGGTTTTTGCTGAACATGACGTCAGGAAAATCTGCGTCCAGTCAGTGCACGGCCATGTCAGCTGTCAGCTACCGCCTGCCAGCTCCATGATCGTGCTTCTTCGCTCACAACGCCAGCGCCGACGCCGGCACCGACACCGAATTTTTGGTGAAGGGGGCCTGTAAAGTTACTGCCTTAAAACTCGCGGAATGAAAACGCGTTGTTAGAGGCGCTATCGAGTGGGTATATTTCATCTGTTTTAAGGGCGAAGCGCAAGCAGGACTCACATTCTTTGGTTCCGAGCAAAACTCACGATGAGAGGTTTTGTTAAATGCGAGAAATTGGCGTGACGTGGAGGGCATCCTAAGGTGGCTGCATGAGAGATTTCAAACGTACGAGAAGGATGCAGCGCACAACCACAAAAGAGAAAGAGGAAGGGGGTGGCAAGAGTGGAGCAATGCACGCCATGCTCATTAATTCTGGGAAAAAGAGAGGAAGTACGGATCGCATGATATCGTCTCCTAAGGGGAGATTCCAGATGACAGGAAATCGATGCGCGGTCTGTATTCCGGAGCGATGACGCAAGAGGCTGGAGCCGGTCACAGGAGGAGTCAGAACGGCAGGGTCGTTGCCGGACAGCGGGTATCGCTTGTCATCGGGTCAGAACCGTCTGTTCGCGTCCCCAGCCGAATCGCGGGGAGTCTGGATTAGACGCACACGAATAGTGATTCGGTCAACAGCAGGAATGCGCGACTTACCGAAGTGTGCAAATGTGAAGGCGGTGAGTCGCACAGGAGGAATAGTGTCTACATAGATGTCACAAGGTGGTAACAGACATATTGCACCATATAAAGTGGAAATTATTTGCTGAGTGCATATATTCCTATGAACGTTTTTTTCTTTTTTTTTCTAATGTGCGTCATAGCGTCTCGCTCATACTTATCGTTTTTCGCGATTTCTTGATTTTGAGAATGGTGTAAGTGAATTCAAACAGCCAGTATTGGTTACAGCGTTTGACACGCGACAAATATGTTTCTGTGAAAATGTTTAATTTGATCTCCACCTGTTTTCTTCAGTCTCGTTGTTGTTCTTGTTGACTGTCCGTTCTTTTCGGGCGCAAAAAATATTCTTACGCAGAAGACATTCGTTTTTCTGGGAGAAAGAAAAAAGAAAGATTTCGCGTTAGGTCATGTTCGTTCTATGAAGCGTTAGAGAATGGCGTAGAACGCTGTGAGCTTTTAAATAAAACTTCGTTGAAGTTCATCATTATACGCCTGACAGCACCCACTACTGAGCAAAAGCCTCTTCCAAGTTCACCTAATTAGCCCGGTCCTGTGCCCGCTGTAGTTTTCTTATTCATGCAAACTTCCTTATATTATCCACCCAACTAATTTTAGGTTGCCCCTTGCCCTTGTTGCGCTTTCCTTCTCTCGGAAATGAACCTTTAACAGTTCCATTTTAAGACTGCAAATTTTTTCTTCCTTATTTCCACTAGGCGGCCGCTATATCATTTTTGTTCAATGACCCACCCTGCAGTCTTAATTCCTTTTAACATTGCACATATCATAGTTAATTCCGCCTGTCATAATTACTGGAATCTAAGCCATCATTCGAAAGTTGAAGGCCAGGCAAAATAATTTCTTCGAATATAAACCGAGTGAAAAACCAGACCATTGAGAACGACAACAGCTGCAAAATGCCAACGACATTTGCTTGCCAAAAGCCTCGCGCACTTGCCCTACAGTCTTCCAAGCGCCATTCACTCAAAGGCGCGGGCTATAGGTAACGCGACAGGGCCAAGATACACGTCTCGAGGATTTAGGGCTCGAAGTTACAGGTACATAGCCGGCCCTTAAGTAATTCTGTTGGCTGCGGCTAGAAGTAATGGCTATAGTTCTGTTTTCTAACAATGCATGTTTTTGGGGCAACACATGCGTGCCTTGTTTCGTTTAATTGCGTTGTCGCAAGGCATTATCAGTTATATTTATAAGCCTTCGACTATACGTGTATACCTACCAGTTTTGCATCGCGTTTTCTTGATAAAAACCTGACAGCCATTATTCCAATACTGTACCTGCAACATGAAAAGGCAAGAATAGACTGGCATGGCGAAACCGAGCTCATTAAGCATATTGCTTTCCCTTTGACCACTCTAGTGTGGTACAAGGCCGTACGTATTGCGCGCCATATGTGCTTAGTCGGAACATCGAAGTGAAAATATTGTTACAAATCTCCTTGTGTTCTTCAGTTGATGGGGCCTTTTTTTATTAATTCAAGGTTTAAAAATTCTCTGTTGCATGTTGTAGGACCAAAAGTCAATGTTGGAGCAACATCGTGATCCGTACGTTTGGAGGCACAATACAATCGTTGCGAACACTACGACATAAAGTGTGCCCCTCTTATGAACAAACACGTGTGATTTCAGTACCTACCGGAAAAAGCACGATATCTTGGAAGCCCTTCTTATGAACCTAGAAAGAACAGCATGCTTCATCAAAGATCGACGTAAACATTTCCATCAAGCAATTGAAGTTCCTGTAGAGGAAGGTAGCATAGCGCATATAATTTAGTTGATAAAAACGCTGATAAATAAGTACGCTTTTGCCCACAAAGTTGCATGATTTCTGTCAGCAAAGCCTAATGATGTTTCCGTTTGTGCCGACTTTCTAGCTCTTTGTCCATGTTGTTCGCTGTAATACCATGTTTTACAAATATCGCCTGTGCTGCCCGTGTGGGGAGTTTTATCTTCAGCTCTGGTCGCGCTGCTTTCATTCAGGAATTTCGCTTTGGAAGGTATTGTTCAAGATACCATTTATGTGCCTTTTAAGATAGGTATATATTGAAAAACCTAGAAACCATTAAACTAGAAAACCTGTATAAAAATTTAATCTCATTTGCACAATTGCGCACACGCAGATAAATACTACCTAAAGCTCTAACCCTATAAGACACAAATGTCTATAGAGAAATTCCTTTTTTATTCTAAAATTTTCTGTCGTTTTTTAAGCTGCTCATCTGTTCGAACGATCAAAACAGCGTAATATAGATTATTTGATTCATAAAGATATTGCCATTTTCTTCTCTTGTCAAGAAGACGACTAGGTTCAACAAGTACTATTTCCGTCACGTGATTACGAATTGAACCTTTATAGTTTTAAAAAAAGAAAAAGACACCCGTAAGCTGGAAGTTTCATAGCAGTGACACTTTACAAAAAGTGGTGGACGCTTACCTTATCGAGTGCAAAAATTATGGGCACTTAGGGCAAGGCTTCAAGCGCGAGCCGTCACTTCTGTGTGTGCCCTTTCTTAGGACACGGCGCACAATCAGCAGCTAATCGGGTGAGGCTACCATGCGGCAGCTGTGTGGCGTACCTCATTTAATGGGCACCAGTGTGGGATTGCGCTCGACCAAGCATAACACGAGTGGAATGTATGAGTGCTGATGTCGATTACATGCTATCGATGTAGCTGCAATGCACAGTATTTATAATGTGGCGTAGAAAAGTCGACTTCCTTACCGTACTGGCCAGAGGATGGTTGCCTGAAACAACGGCAATTATATTCCAGGGCATGGATGGGTGTATCATGGGCGAGCGCCCGCCTGACGACTTCGTGTTTGGACTCCTCAGAGGTATCTGCCTTCTTGGACGTCTCAAAGGCCGCGTTACCATTGAGCATTTCAAGCTGATGACTGAGCTGGGCATCTCATCTCACAAACAACTGCGCAGCTGGTCGCCCAACGGCCCTAGTGGGAGTCACAAAGCTAACTTCCTTGACAGGAGCATCACAAGCCCGTTTATAAGTTGGACTTTTATCGAAACTAAGCTACGCTCAGTTTGATTAACTGTTAACTTTAAAATAAATGAAGTTTAATCATGTATTTCAATTACAGCTTCGAATGCTCTTATATAGCCGCCTAAAATGATATGTAACAATGCGAAAGTTTAGTCATAAAAAGAACTATGACCGTTCCTTTAAATCGCATTCTCGTGCTTCATGTCGCGAGCACTCAGTTCAACACAGTGCAATATAGCTTCTACTTTGCATTTTTAGCTCTCCTGTTTTGCCTCGAAGGTCAGAAGCAAAAGAATGGAAAAATTTTCCAGCAAAACTACGCTTGCTTTTCACGTCGAACCTGCACTGTCAATGCATGGGTTCTGAAAAGTGTATTCAGGCATTATCCGTTAAGCAGCCGCCATTGTTGCGTCAGTCGTGTTGGAGTGGAAGCATAGGCTTCGAAAGCGTTGTGCGGTGACACTACTGCTCCTGATGGGAAGCGCATTCTAGGCAGAAAAATAGAAACCAGTGCACGTGCACAGCTCTCGGTTTGTTGGTTGGACAAGTTTTATTCCCATTGGAAAAGAGCGTACACTTCCCCGCCCCCGGCACGCGTGCGAGAGAAGACGGGGAGTCGTACGCCCGCGGATAAGAGGCTGGCAGGTAGCCCTTGACTTGTTGCGGCCTCTTCCGTCAGATGGACGGTACGTAGCTGTATCACAGGGTCCGCGTTTCGCAGCAGGGTATGCCAGGCTTCTCTACTTGTTATATTTTGTCCTATCCCTGGGGATTGTGGCTCTCCCAAATTATGTGGTCGAGGATTCCTCTCGCTCCACAGTGTTTGCATTGATCATTGCCCCTAAGGTCTGGTAGCGCGTGAAACGCCCGGACTGGGTTCTTGAAGGTATTAGTTTGTAGCCGCCTCTACGCGACAGCTTCTCTATTATTTAGGCTAACATCTGGAGGGGGTACCAGTCTACGTCCCAATTTATAATTTTCCCGCAATTTTGCAGACGCTCGTCGTACGCCCAGTGTTCGGGGGGCTTACGGATACCGGAAGTAGAGAGCTCGGGCTAGCTCATGAGCCGCCTCGTTACCAGGGACGGCAGCGTGAGCGGGTGTAAAAAATAACTGAATTTTCCTATTCAGCGTTCTTTGGGTGAGGATTTTGGCTGCCTCCCGCGATATTGTCCCCTTTCCATTGCTGTCGCTAATTACGAACTTGGCTTCCGCTCCTACGCAAGCTATCGCTACCGCAACTTCCTCCGCAGCCTCTATATTGCGGCCTCTAATGGCTGCCACGGATACCGGCGCCCCTCGGCCATCGACTACCGAGGCTCTACATCTGTGGCGTGTCGGAGCGCACCATCTGGGCGCAACTTCAAAAAGATCTGTTTCCCTGACTTTTATTTTCCTTTAATTCAATATTACTAAGGGGTAAAAGGTAGTTGATAACGTGTACTCTGTGAAGCAAACGGTCAACAACGGTGATACGCAACTGGACGCGCAGAGGGCTTCGGAAGTAAGCGATTCCGACGCATACGAAACGTCCGTCGTGTTAGCTAGCTATTTTGTTGTATGTTCAAATTACCGAACGCTCTATAAACACCACGATACGCACAAAGATCAACTTTACCCAGTCTTCAACATTAAAGGTTAAACAAGGCCTGAACGATACATGTAATCTAAAAAATATGAAGCGAAAAATCGGCTGAACATGTTTGGAGACAGTTAAACTTTTAAACTGCCTCCAAACATGTTAAACCGATTTTTCGCTCCGTATAATCAAATCCAGCCGAGTTGAATCTCATCCAAATTGTGAGAATATGGGCTTTTGAAGACGCACAACTTCTCTGTAAACGAAGTGTTTAGTTCGATTAGTGCCAATCTATGCAATGCACACGTAAATAACTAAGGCGCAAACACACGTGAAATGATGTTAAGACTCTTTCAAAGAAGTTTTATGCTTTATTGCTGCCTTCATCTCACTTCCTGTTTACTTTATAGCGGTACAAACAAATTTAGCATGAGCCGAGAAACATATTTAAGTTAAAAATCTATGCTTGCTCACACATTTTTTTACTTGATAGCAGGCATGACCACCTCATGAAAAGATTTTCCTGTGAGATGGAAGACGCCCTTGCAAATCTGGAACTTGCACTCATGCAGGTACGAAGCTGCGGTGGCCGTGCACGGGCAGCTTTGAATGAATCATTAACAGGTCCACCTCTCAGCTAATTCTTCATAGCAGGCAAGGATGATAATATTCTTCATCCGAGACCTACTAAATCAAATCTTTCTCACTGTCCGGACAAGGGGATCCACGAACTGAGATTTCGCGCGCTCGACGCAACTCTCCTCCTACTCCCCGCTCGGACTGAAGGGTGCGTACGCGCTCGTACTACTGCTCCTACGTACTGCAGCCGCCACCGCAGCGCCCGACGGGCTTCTGCGCAGTAGCCTCCACGCTTGCCGCCAGGGGAGGTGCGGCGCTGGCATCGCGCGAAGAAACTTAAGCTTGGGTTCCCTGAACCTCAAATAAACACGCCGCAGTCAGACGAAAGAAAGAATACAGCAAATATGAACGTTGAGCCTGCTGAAGCAAGAAGATAGTGAATGGAGATCAAGTTGTTACTTCTTTATATTGTGCAATTCCATGGGGGGGGGGGGGGGGGGGGGGACCTTTTTTTTTACAGACTCCAGTCACTTTTGGTATATATTTTTCTCCACGCGTTTTTCAGCATAACGTTGTTCTGTTCGATAAAAGTATTTTGCTGCAATGCATTCGTAGGCTCTGTTTTCGGACGCAGGTAAAAAGCATGGTGGTTATCCGTTTTTCACTCGAAGGATATGCATATCATATTAAAACCCACGGCCATTCAGCGACTCATAGCGGAATAGAATACCTGTGACGATTTTGTTTACACAGTTAACCACTAACTTTGAGAGCAGAGTACAACTCTTGCGCTTTTTGCGGTCTTCCAGTTTTTGTAGTCGCTATTATCTTTGGTATTCGTCGCATTCTTTTGTAATGTACAATAAGCGATGTCGAAGATAAAAAGTGATTTCTTTCATTTTCATTCTGACGTGTGAACCTTATTCTTACCAGGATGCTCATTTGGGCCTTAAAAAGGTGCACTTTGCTTCAACTTCAGTCAGCTTGAACAAAAGGCACGGCAGTGTGAGTGCATGGGACCGCCGTCAGCATCACAATGTGAAGCGTTCCATGCTCCAGAAACAGGATTCCCTCGCTCGTACACCAAGCACAATCAACAGTTCGACAGCACTTTTTAGGATTCCTACTTTCTGTAGATTTTAGGTGGATCAGGCAGCATATAAAAAAAGGTTAGCTCCCGAAACAATAATTATTTAAATCTCCCAATGTACTACACTAGGAATTGATACGCTTGTAACCACTTCCTTTGAAATAAAAAAGAAAGCTCTTTGTAGCCAGGAAAAGTTTGCCATCCACGGAGTGTCATCTTTTGCACCGCAAATGAAAGCTGATGTATTTCGCCCAGTTTCAGACTCAAAACTGCGCAAAACGCTCTTCTACACCATATCTTTAGATGAGTTTTCAAAGCTATATCGACAAATTACAAAAATGTTCCCTGCACAGGAGAAACTGTGCAGCGAATCTTACGTTTAGAGGATTGCTCGCTCTGTCTCGCACGTACGGTGGGAGAGATGCTATTTACTGATCGAGTGAATAATTCCGCGAAACCATAAATATCACATGGTGGCCATTGCTTCGGGAGTGGGCCGTAACTCTTGTGAGGTATTTCCAGCACCAGGGGGGCCACATTTTGAGAAGGTGTTCCTGGAACACGAGCTCGAACGGTGCTCTCAGATGGGAGCGAAACAAAAAAAAAATTCTACTTCAGGGAACCGCAGGAGCAAGTATCCAGAGACGAGATAAAGTGAAAATTATCATAAAATAAAACCTACCCTTTTTTTCCCAGACCACATTATGGCTTTGGGCTTAGAGTGGAATATTTGGTACGGTGCTGTAGAACACAGTAAACCTGTAAAGCACGCGTACCATAATACAATTCTACAGAAATATAATCGAACAAATCATGAACGGGAGCCTTAGTTCGGACGTTAAAATTAAAACTAAGTGACCTTTTCAAAACGTTGACTTCCGAACTGACGTTCTCGACCCTTGTTCGGTTTTCTTTCATAATGGGCGACAAGCTCCTTCCCCTCGTTATCCCCTGTATATGCAGCAATATATGCTTGTTGCAGGAGCTAGAAGCAGCACTCTAAAAACATATCTCAGTTAGAGCACTGGATCACAATGTCAGTGTAAAAATCTTCGCATGTGATCGTACCATGCTGTACTATACCAGACCATAATACACCATACTGCATTTATGGTGCCTTATTGTACCCTGCCATTCTACGCAACACTTCACCACACAACATGGTTTTCCAACCATAAAGAAAGTAATCAGTCATCTCTAATTCCACTGTTTCTTTACTGATCTTAAATTCGTATAGTGTAACATCTATCGTCTATGCATTAAAAGCTTAATCCCATTGAAACTAACGCAGAGATCAAAATTATCACAGAGCAAATATTATGGATACACCATATCTCCAAAGAACATTATTGACCAAATCCAAATTATATGTACGAACACTGCTTGGACCGTTAGCTCATAAGGCAAGAGGCCAGACCAAATACAAAATCTCTACTCTCAGCTTCAGCCACAGAGGATAAAGGGTTGAAAAGGATTAATGACGATGTTCATTTAGCACTTTGCTACAGTTGTACAGATTTGCAACATTACTTAACAAAGTGTAAGTGCAATCGACAATTCACAAGAATATATAAATAGTAGCAATCAATATCGTTAAATGTGAATATTAGTACTATTAAGAAAACACAACAAAACGCTTGTTTCACAAAACAAGAAAGCCAGAAAATATTTAGTTACGAAAACGTACACAAAAAAGTGCACGCGAAATATAGGACGCTCGCAAATTGAGGTATGCTGTACAAGCAAAGCTTAATGTGCGTGTGTAATAAACTATAAAACTGTAAATGAAGTTGAAAATAATGTATCATATGAGAAATTCACTATGCACATATTAGACAAACGTTAGAGGTTTTTATGAAAAGTTGTGAAGCAGCTTCTTTCAGTAGTGCAACAAAGGTCGAAGTCATAATTATTCAATGTAGGTGGGTCATTACAGGCCTTAATGTCCCCATCTTTTTCGTGCAGTTCATTAAGAAACCCATCTTTTTTTATTATTTTCCTTACACATTTTGCACACCTGAAACTAACCCAGCAAACTGCAGCGTACCTAAACATACGCTAACTTAAAATACGCCACAGCACCTTGGTGTCCTATCATGTCGCATCGTACTATAACGCACCAAGCCGTACGTACTGGCGCCGCATTCTACCATATCACGAAAAAGACCCCTCTCACTCTCTTCGAGACATCCGATGCTTTGCATCCGTTCCCGGAGGCGTTGATACGAATGTCTTCCAGGTATCACCGGTCCGAATGTGGTCAACTCCTTTTCTTGCTTGAAGTTCAACAAAGAGAAACTTTTACAAACTTTTGTTTTCAATCTACCTCTTAGAGTTTTAGTTTCCAATTCCTATTCAGGTTTTTGCTACTCTAATATTAAACCTTAGGCTGATCACCATTTTTCCGAGCTTTGATTGAATAATATAAATTTTCCGTCATAAATGGGAAAAAGAAAGAATAGTGCAATAACCATTTTTTTTTTTACATTTTGTGAAACAGTTCTTTATTAATATACCTTTTTCGTCATGAATGCGAAAATAAAATAACTATGAATAACGTTTTTTTTTTGCATTTCATGAAACGATTTCGTTCTTCTGCGCGTTTTTTAATGGTGCTATATGAAGGCGTACTGGGGTGTAAAAACGACCACAACCGAATCACAAAAATAGCTGGGTGTAACTAGCGTTCCTTAGTGTACACAAAGAAATACCTCGTTTGCTCGTTTGCGATCGTCTCGGCCCAAGGCTTCTTGTAATCAGCGGCGCTATTAACATAACGAGCTCGTGCAAACCGCTGGAAGAAATCTCACGCTTAGAAAGCAGTGAAAAAAGGCAAGTGGATACCAAGCCAAGCCAGCCAACAAAAAAAAAAAAGAATAACCTGCAGAAAAACTGCAGTCTGCTTCCGGCTTCTCTTGGTCATGGGATACTTGAGAAGATGCTTATGATTTCAGCTGCACAGCATGACGCCCTGTTGTATATATACGCACGAGCAGCTAGCTTGCGTCTGTCCAGTGGCCGGTTGCTATTTTGCCTCTTGCATGTATTACTTACTCAGGTATGTGCACCTTTATCACTTTTGGTTCTTTGTTGAATTGTAGCTTTCTTTTAGCCTTTCACATAACGCGCTTCATTTTGGCATGAGGCAAGAAAAAAAAATTATACTTTACCGACCGCTATCACCTAGAGGCGTAACCATATCTTGCGGATTAATAAGAGTTATAAAAATGTGGCGTCGGGTTTCGTCAGTTAACGGAAGGCTGATATTTAAGCTTTTTAATTGATAGTGATGTCGGAATTTATTGTGTTGTATTTTGGTTCACCGCAAGCTGTGCGGAGTACAATGAAAGAAAGACTGAACACGATCACATTTTTGATGCACCTAAGGAGCATTTTTACCTGATGTATAAATAGAAAAATAATCTGTTAATATGTCCTGCAGTTCTTCAGGCACAACAAAAAATATAGGCAATATTTATTGGACAATGACTTCGGTAGGCATTATGTCAACAACAGCGTAAACAACGTGACGGGAACACAGGAGAAGAGGACGACACAACGAGCAACACACCAGTAACACATTCTCTTAACCGGTGTTTGCGCAGATAACCTAACATGAATCACCAATAAGCCTAGTTCGCTAGGCAGCAGCTTATACAGGAATATTTGGATGTTCTGTTTTAAATTCTTTGTTCATAAAATCTCTATTCAAGTGCTCCAACCAAAACATTATCCAGAACGCGAAATTTTATTGAATGGAATCTGAAAATTGCATTTCATGACCTCAAACAACAGCTTACGATTCCTTTGTCCAAACATTTCTTAGTATCAGTGTTGTCTTTGAAACGGGGTCCACAAAATATTGACTTCAGCAAATACTGAATAAGGAATATACTCCAGCAAATTCAGCAAATATTGAATAGAATGGACCGGTCTAGCTTTGGGTGGTACTTCGTTTATAAAAAATGGCACCCACGTAAAGCCCATCACATGGGCCTTTACACACTGCACTTCAATCAAAATGTGAAATGTAGTTCAATGTAAATCACTGCCTTTGCGCAGAGTTTCTGTATGCGCTCCTTCGACCACGCTGAAAATGACGTACGTCGGTCCTTTTCCTAAAAAAATTGTATTTGCTCTCTGAATTTCGTCAATCTCATTCGATTTCTCCCTACATTGGCCCAGAGCGTGCCACATAAAAGGCGATGAGAATACAGACAGCTGTAATGTTAGCCTTTCAGCAGCTGTTACGAAAATGAGGGCGCGCTTCGAAGCCAATTCTTTCGGGTAATCAAAAACATGTGCCCACAATCGTTACGTATAAGAACCTTAGAAATCTCTCCGTGTTCTTGAAAGAGAATATTTCTGTTTTCCTTCTTTCACAACGTAGCATTTGAAACATGTTAGACACGTTTCTGTGACGTGTAAGACAATGCGATTTCCGCAAACATATACTGCGTCTGACACATTAATTATGTGTTTCCGTATTTAGGCTGCATTTCTCTAGTAGCAGCAATTTACCGCATTACTTTTACATAAGTTACCTACTCGTAACGCACGTAGGAAAACAATATTTTCAAACTCTAAACAGAGCGAGTAATATTAGAAGATGCTAAATAAAGAGAAGTAGAAAAGCAAAGAAGTAGAAAGAAAGTATAGAAACATGAAGTTGGCAATCATTGGTGCAGCACAAAAAAAGGTGGTAAAAATGTAAAAGTTCTTATAAATTTTAAACACATAATGTACACCATAAGTCCGAAGAATAAGATAATATGCCAAAACAACATGTTTCTGAATTTATTCACACATGCAAGAACTACAAGCACACTTCAATATAGGATATTCTTGAGCGCTAAATGCACTTGGTAACAGTGACAAATATGCAGCAGGGTTTCAACAGAATGTAGAGTGTAGGGGCACAATGCCATCTAATTTTTGAGAAAGAAGAAAACATGCACGTTCAGGGATAAATATATACTCATGTTGAGAATATGGTAGCAAATTTTTGAATTTTTGTTAGAGGCGCCGTAAAGTTTAATACTCTTTCAAGCTAACAGATTAGCATCCCTTGATAACAAACACCAGGTTATTTTTCACAGAAAACAGAGCACTGTCTGATCATAAACATGCTTACCATGCGCACCTAGCTGTACCAATACAACGGAAGCCTCTAACTGGCGTCGTCCATGTCTCCGCCGGCCGGGATTCCTTCGTTGTTTTCTCGTAAAGCGTTACCTTGAGGTCAGCAAGTAGGTACCATAGGAAAACCACTCACTCCCTAATATCGCGTGCTATCGGTGCTGCCCCTGCGGAACGTTTTTAAGGGAGAGAGAGAAGCTTATAGCCAGTTGTTCAAGCAGGCCGTAAACTGCTGCCTCTCGGGGAATTTGAGACACTCGTACTATGTGACATGGCAATGGCGTTCTCCCGAGTGAATTACACTATGACAAAGAGTTTCGCTATCCTTTTCTTTTGAGAGAAGGGGGAGGGGGAGGAATTTATATACTTAAGAAGAGTTCTCAGCCTTAAGAGCTACGAGTATGCGTTTGTTACATTGACTCAGAAACAGCAACATTTCACCACCTAGCAGCCCACCCCCATTTCCTCTTTGGAGGCAGCCCGAACTCTTATCAGGGAAGAGAGTATTGGCCACTTTTTAGTCAATGATATATTTAATGCGAAAGGGAACAGCTTGACCAAAAGTGAGAAAGAAATCAACGATAAGCTTTCGCGAATTCGACTAGAAATGCACCCTGAGAGATGAACGCGCCACCACACTCGACTGGGACCTACGAAGCACCGAAAACTGCCACATCATCACTACCACACTTGGCCTCACCAAGCTACCGCGTTAGTAGCTTTTTGTTCCTAACCCATCAATTTGTATCTTCAGGACAAAAATTCCAGGCGTGGACTTTAGTCTTTGTAGATGGAGAAACGCGAAAGAATTTGTACATCATCATTGTTCAATTTTAAATATCTTTTAATTGTTCTATATTAATAATTGTATCTACTGTTATAATATATTTTATTTCTATTCATTCTTTTATTTGGTTTTTAGATATTTTATTTGTTTAGTTCCCTCAATGCTTTTCAGCGTCCGAAAGCTAGACATGACAATTATGCGTGTGCTCGCAAAAATTTGGCTCAGAGTAGTGGTTTGCTCGCTCGGCTGGGACAGTTTAGAAAGGGCGGCGGTTCGATTCCTGGCGCGAATATTTTTTATGTCAAGTGTCAGCTCGTGTGGACACGCTCTAGTGACAAGCTCTGCCGGCACACTCTGGTGATGCCATTTTTGAAATAAAAAAAGTGTATTCGGATTAAAATGGCCCATAAAGCTTGCCGATTGATTGATTGAATAATTGATTGATTGATTGATCGATTGGTGGTTCTTTGATTGATTGAATAATTGATAAATTGATTTATTGATTGATTGACTGACTGATCTGCTTTATGATTTTATGATTTCTCTTGTAGCTAGCGCTTGAAAGAATATTGTGCTCTCTATTGTCGATACGCAGCTTTATCACGTTCTTTACAAAGCAAGATGCACTATGATTTAAGGCTAATGTTTGCGGCCACTCTCGTATGTTCACAGGTAGATATTGATCCTTCTAGTCCACCCCCCATTATGCTGATTTATTTATACATTTCTTCGCTGAATTTAAACCTAAGCGGAGCAGAGGGCGAATGCCATACGTAGTTGAAAACTGCCGAGCGCGCTTGCTTATATCGCCATCATCGAGTTACGGAATTATTTTTGGGCGCTAGTCAACACAGTAAAGAGCTCCTCTACAACCACAGTCTCTTTGTTACCTTCGGCATTGCCACGAACACGTGACAGTACAGTGTGAAAACCGCATTACGCAAGGGCTATACATACTAGCAACTCGGTGCATGAAAATTTGGGACAAAATCAAAGGCTCGTTACCAACTTTTACAATAGAACAGAAACCAAAAGTAGAGTAGAAATGTTTTGAGATTTTGTACTACCTGGCATTTTTTCTTGAAGACACAAGTGCTGGGTAAGGCTACATAAACCACTCTGTCGAAACGTTTTCAACATCGCCGCACACCTACAAGGCCCGGGTACCTGCACAATGACAGTAACAATATTGTATAAATACCTGCGTCACCTTGCGTAATCAGAACAGCAAATTCGATTCAAATATCAAAGTTTCTACTCGGCTTGAAATCTCTTCATAAGCGACAAGTACTCAATTTTGCCGCACATTTCATTTCATAATGAAACTTCATTTTTTTTTTTTCACTCCGCACATGAGATTCAGCGTGCACGGGGTTGCATAGAATGAGGTGTTACAAGCGTGCCTATACACCTTGCCGTGGATTGCTGACTTCCGCCCTTGAAAATGACCCTACGCTGCCAGAGCGGTCTGTAGCAGACGTACAAAATATGGCTCGAATTTTTTGTTCCTGCCTTTCAAGCACTTACTTTACTTTTAAGCTAGCTGCTTGTGCTTTCAAGCAGGTGCACAAAGCAGCATTCTGTCACTGTAGCAAATTAGGCAAATTAAACAACGGAATAATACGCTCTGGAGAGCTAGTTGATGCATGATTTAAAAAAAAAAAAAGAAAACACAGGGCGCAAACGAGACGACATGGAGGGAAGAAATAAGAACACAAGCACGAGCAAGCGAAACACAAGTGCGCTTGTGTTCGTCTTTCTTCCCTCCGTGTCATCTCGTTTGCGCACTGTTTTTTTTTTTTTTTTTTTTTTTTGTAAACAATGGAAGATCTCAGTTTTTGTGAAATATCACCGTTCACTCATCCCCCCAGCTTTACTCAAAAAAAGGCACGATTATCTTGTTCCCTGAAGATTAAGAAGCACTGGATGTCTTCACTCTACACTTGAAGAGTAAAACCAGCGATACACATTACTGCTCAACAAGTCGGTGGTCATCTTTTATTCCTGGATGTACTCGCCTCCGAAGAATCCTCCCCAGAAACCAACAAAAGCCACTACCACCTTCATTTCGCTTTCATTCACTCTGTTTCTCAAGAGCGTTCCCTGGGTGCCTCTATCCTGCATCGAAAAGAAAGTATATGCGAGAAAAGAACACTGGCAAATTGTTGCACACACGTACGCCAGGATTTATTTGTTTGGGCCACCTCGACTTTTTATTGACTGCGTCAAGCTCTAACTTTCCCGTCCTGCGCTGAAGCTGACCGCAGGCACCCGAAAACCGGGCTGCGATTCCATATGTTCCAACTGGAAGTGAAACGCTGGTGTGTTTATTACGTTGCTACGACGTGCAGGCTGCGCATGTGTCAGCGTGGAAACAGAGAGGTGAATTGGTGCTTGTGAAGGGGACAACTCAAAAGGGCAAACTCTGCAAGCGTCTATACGAATCCCACGTTCAGATTGCACAGCTGTGTTCATCGGCTAGTCAGAAGAGACAAGAGATTTTGAATGAAGGCTTCGAGCACAACAGGATGACGTGAGGAATCTGTAGGTGGCTTGGAGCGCGTTTGCCATACATTCGGTATCTGCTATCCGCAACGCTGACTGGTAACAGGCAAGCGTGGTTGCAAAAGAAAAGAGCGTCGCAGCTCTGTCGTGAGTCATTGTTCATTCAGACGACAAAAAATATTCTAAGCGGTGTTGGTTGCAATCTGCCCGAAATATATCGTCACGTAGTGGTGACAAGGTCGTACACGCCAAAAGAAAACACAGGCGTGATGGTACTCAGATAACTCTTTATTGGGGCTGACTTGCGCCCGCAAAAGAACTAAGCAACTCGGCGGCTGCGATAGCAACAAACGTGCTCGTCGGTCGTCGGACAAAGATTGCTCGTCACACTCGGCAACGCTCAATTTAAAGGCTGCACAGAACAATTTAGATAACGTCGCAAACAGCTACCAGCACGGGCTGTAACATTGTGGAAAGACACCCAAGTGGCCGGAACCTTCAAGACAGATCTCGGTGCATCTTGCGCTACAACAAAACTGATAAAGGTGTGACTCGCGACATCGAGCATTAACAAACAAAGATTACGGAACTGATACGCGGTCCAGAATCAGAGTGATAAGCCTGTATGCCGGTGGCTGTTAAAAAACAACAAATACTGTTTTGAAGGTTTCGCGGCATTACTCCCCCCTTAAAAAAAAACATCGGCTCGATGTTCCAAAACGAAGCAACTTAAACATAAACACCACAGATTCTTTAACGCGCGTAATATGGCTTCAGTCGCACAACATGTACAATTTCTGGGCGTGCGCGTCGCCGTTGTGATGCTGACGTTCCGTCGGGAATGACTTCATAGTCCAGTGGTCCGACGCGGCGAAGTATTTTGTATGGTCCAAAGTATCGACGCAACAACTTTTCACTTAATCCGCGACGGCGAATTGGTGTCCAAACCCACACTTGGTCTCCTGGATTGTACTCTGTGTGACGTCGTCGTAAATTGTATCGTCGGCTGTCGGTGCGCTGTTGGTCTTTAATACGCAGCCGTGCGAGTTGTTGAGCTTCCTCTGCACGCTGCAGGTAGGCGGCGACGTCAAGGTTGTCCTCGTTGGTTACGTGCGGCAGCATTGCGTCGAGCGTCGTCGTGGGCTCCCTGCCGTACACAAGCTTAAACGGGGTCGCTCTAGTCGTCTCCTGGACTGCCGTGTTATACGCGAAGATCACGTACGGCAAGATGTTGTCCCAGGTCTTGTGTTCAGCGTCGGCGTACATAGCGATCATGTCCGCGATCGTTTTGTTCAGGCGCTCCGTAAGGCCATTGGTCTGGGGATGGTACGCAGTTGTTCGTCGATGGCTTGTGTGACTGTATTCCAGGATGGCTTGCGTCAACTCTGCCGTAAACGCCGTTCCCCTGTCCATGATGAGCACTTCTGGGGCGCCGTGTCGCAAGAGAATTTGTTCGACAAAAAAATTTGGCGACTTCTGCCGCGGTACCATTTGGTAGTGCTCTTGCTTCGGCGTAACGGGTGAGGTAGTCAGTGGCCACGATGATCCACTTGTTACCCATAGAAGATGGAAAGGGGCCGAGGAGATCCATCCCAATTTGTTGAAAGGGCAGGATTGGGGGCGGAATCGGGTTTAGTAGTCCCGCTGGTCTGATCGGCGGCGTCTTGCGTCGTTGGCACTCACGACACGTCTTCACATAGTGGGAAACTTCGGCAGGCAGTCGCGGCCAGTAATACTTCTCCTGGATTCGACGCAACGTGCGCGCAAATCCGAGGTGGCCTGCTGTGGGCTCATCGTGCAACGCCTGCAGAATTTCTTGCCGAAGGGTTTTAGGCACTACGAGAAGCTGCGCGGTCTTGTTGGGTGCAAAGTTCTTCTTCACGAGGAGGCCATTGCTTAACGTGAAGGATGATAAATTTCGCCTGAACACACCAGGAGGGGAAGCGGTCTTTCCTTCCAAGTAATCGGCTAGCGCTTTCAGCTCAGGGTCTGATCTCTGTTGTTCTGCGAAACTGCTGGCGCTTACCGGTCCCAAAAAGGCGTCATCGTCATCGTCCTTCGGTGGAGAATCGACGGGAGCGCGGGATAAGCAGTCTGCGTCGGAATGCTTCCTGCCCGACTTATAGACTACAGTCATGTCAAATTCTTGAAGTCGTAGGCTCCATCTGGCAAGGCGGTCGGAAGGATCTTTCAAATTAGCCAGCCAGCAGAGCGCGTGATGGTCGCTTACCACCTTGAATGGTCGGCCGTATAGGTATGGACGAAACTTAGAAGTAGCCCAGATGATCGCAAGGCACTCCTTCTCGGTCGTCGAGTAATTGACTTCGGCTTTTGTGAGAGACCTGCTAGCGTAGGCGATTACTTTTTCCTGTCCGGCAGTCTTCTGGACGAGAATGGCTCCTAGGCCTACACTGCTCGCGTCTGTGTGAATTTCGGTCTCGGCGTTTTCATCAAAGTGGCCAAGTACAGGAGGGCATTGCAGGCGGCGCTTAAGTTCGTCGAAGGCTTCTCCTTGCGGCGCTTCCCATTTAAAAGGTACGTCAGCCTTTGTAAGCTACGTCAACGGTTCGGCGATCCGCGAAAAGTTTCTGACAAATCGTCAATAATAAGCGCACAGCCCAAGGAATCGGCGCACAGCTTTCTTGTCGGCAGGCGGTGGGAATTGTGCGATTGCAGCTGTTTTCTCCGGGTCTGGGCGAATACCGTCCTTGCTAACGATGTGACCTAGCAATCGGAGTTCTTCGTAGGCGAAGTGACATTTCTCTGCTTTTAGCGTTACCCCGATGACTTGATGGCTTCCAGCACTGTCTGTAGTCGTTTTAGGTGGTCTTCAAAGTTTGACGAGAAGACAACAACGTCGTCCAAATATACCAAACAAATTTGCCACTTCAAGCCTGCCAGGACTGTGTCCATTACTCGTTGAAAGGTGGCTGGTGCGGAGCAGAGGCCAAATGGCATCACCTTAAATTCATAAAGGCCGTCCGGTGTGATGAATGCGGTCTTCTCGCGATCTCTTTCGTCGACCTCAATTTGCCAATATCCGCTCTTCAGGTCCATCGATGAGAAATACCTTGCATTGCAGAGCCGGTCGAGAGTGTCGTCGATGCGGGGAAGCGGGTAGACGTCCTTCTTCGTTATGCTATTCAAGCGGCGATAATCAACGCAGAAGCGAAGTGTGCTGTCTTTTTTCTTGACCAAAACGACTGGTGCCGCCCAGGGGCTGTTCGATGGCTGGATTACGTCATCACGCAGCATTTCCTGAACTTGATCGCGAATGGCCTGGCGTTCTCGCGGCAATACACGATAAGGGCTCTGGCGCAGAGGTCGGGCGTGTTCGTCCGTTATTATGCGATGCTTGGCCAGTGGTGTTTGTCGTACCTTCGATGACGATGAGAAGCACTCCCCGTAGCTTCGAAGCAGACTGAGAATCTGGTCTTTCCTGTTGTGGGTCAATGCCGGGTTGATGTCAACGTGAGCTGACGGAATAGGTCCGGTGCGTCTTCCAGCGTTTGGTCGTGGAGGGTGAATACATCTTTGAGGTCCGCTAATTCGTCGAGAAAGGCGATCGTCGTGCCCTTGTTGAGATGCCGATATTCTTCGGTGAAGTTTGTTACCAGAACCTGAGCTTGACCTCTCCGGAATTTCGTGATGCCTCTTGCGATGCCGACACCTCGTTCTAAGAGCAATTGGATATTTCCTTCGACGATGCCTTCAGCGGTTTCGATGTTGGCGCTACCTACGCAGACTGCGATACTTGATCGGGGCGGGACGTTCAATTCTTCGTCGAGGACGTTTAGAGGGATGTGTTGCATCGACGTCGTCGTAGCAGGAATGGCTTTGTCTGCAGAGAGCTTCATGAGCTTGGATCGCAGGTCGATGATAGCCCTATGTTCATTTAGGAAGTCCATGCCTAAAATCACGTCGCGGGAGCACTGCTGCAAGACCACAAAGCTGATGGGGTAAGTACGCCCATTTATGGTTATTCTTGCAGTGCATCGTCCCGATGGAGTAATCAGGTTGCCACCTGCTGTGCGAATCAGCGGGCCATCCCGAGCGGTGGTAACTTTTCTTAGCTGAGAGGCTAACGGTCCACTAATGACTGAATAGTCAGCTCCGGTGTCTACTAGGGCAGTGACTCTGCGACCGTCGACACCAACTTCAAGGTCACTTGTTCGCGTCCTCGCATTGCACGTGGGCCTTCTTGTCCGATCTCGGCTCCGTCGTTTCTTCAGGTCATGGCCGGGGCTTACCGTTGTTACTTCGCTGGGCGGCGGTGTCTGCTTGCACTCTGGTCGTGTTGTCGTCGATGTCGTCGTGTGGAGCGGCGATGAAATGGTTGCGTCGTCGTTAGTGGTCGTCGGCGCCGGAGGATGTTCGTCTTTTCGCCGTTGAGCAACCTCACCTCCAAAGGTTGCTCTGTTTAGTTTCCCCTGAGCGGGCTTGGGGACCTTCCGCGCATACTCTCATCATAGGTACGGCCTGGCGACGCAAAACGGGCCCTGTACGGCGATGGAGACCTGAACCGACGGCTTGGTGGCGCAATCTCACCGCTATGCAGATAGTTGTCGATCTCTTGCGGTCGTTCACCTGGGCGTGGTCGAGCAGCGTCGACTGCAAATCCGCGGAGACCGATTCGTCGGTACGGGCAGTGGCGCAGAATGTGTCCGGCCTCACCGCAGTGGAAGCATAATGGCCGGTTGTTCGCTGTCCTCCATGCGTCGCACTTCCTGGGGCTTGTTGGTCGTTGGTGGGCTTGGCGGGCGGGGGCCAAAGGGCGGTTTTCAGAAACAGGACGGTAGCGGCGAGGGCTCGGAAAGTCATCACGACGGGGCGGAGGGCGACGTAATGCACCAGCGTAGTTCATCGCTGTTGCCTCTTGTGCTGGAACAGTCGCAGCCGTCGCTTGAGGAACGCCCAGCGCCTGCTGGACTTCTTCACGGACGACGTCCGCGAGCGACGCCGCCTGCGGTTGTTGCGATGATGGCATCAGTCGGCGGAGTTCCTCTCGCACGATCTCACGGATGAGGTCCCGAATGTTCTCTCCGCTTGTAGATGCGCTGGGGTAGTGGATTGAGCAGTCCGGCTGAAGTGGTCGCTCGTAGTGGCGCATCCGGGTGGCCAACGTCTTCTCAATAGTAGACGCCTCCGTTTCAAATTCGGCCACAGTTCTTGGCGGATTTCGCACAAGACCCGCAAAGAGCGACTCTTTAACGCCTCGCAATAAAAGTTTGACTTGCTCACTTTCGGTCATATTAGGGTCGGCGCGGCGAAACAGGCGTTTCATCTCCTCTACGTAGACCAGGACGGGCTCGTTTGGTAGTTGAATTCTTGACTGGAGGAGGGCCTGAGCTCTTCCTTTTCGGACAGAACTTGTAAAGGCCATCAAGAACTGTGCTTTTAATATCTCCCAATCCTTGAAAGAAGTCTCGTGATTTTCAAACCAAATTCGGGCATGTCCTTGAAGAACAAAGTAGACCTGCCTGAGTTTCGCAGCGTAGTTCCAGCCGTGGAAATCTGCCACACGGTCGAAAAGGTCCATCCAATCTCCCGCATCTTCATCCGGTAGTCCATGGATGCAGGGGGGGCTCACGGGGTTGGACGAAAACAGCCGGTGCTGTAGGCTGGGCCATTGTCAGCGTCGATGCCTTCCGAGATCGAATGGGGTCAGGCAGCAGACCGTGTTCGGGTTGTAGGCCTTGAAGTCGGCGGCTGGCTCGGTGACCTGTAGGTTGGTCTTCCAGGGCGACAGGAATAAGGCTGAGGTCTTCGCTTGAAGGATCAAGGGTAGCACCTCCACCAGATGTCACGTAGTGGTGACAAGGTCGTACACGCCAAAAGAAAACACAGGCGTGATGGTACTCAGATAACTCTTTATTGGGGCTGACTTGCGCCCGCAAAAGAACTAAGCAACTCGGCGGCTGCGATAGCAACAAACGTGCTCGTCGGTCGTCGGACAAAGATTGCTCGTCACACTCGGCAACGCTCAATTTAAAGGCTGCACAGAACAATTTAGATAACGTCGCAAACAGCTACCAGCACGGGCTGGAACATTGTGGAAAGACACCCAAGTGGCCGGAACCTTCGAGACAGATCTCGGTGCATCTTGCGCTACAACAAAACTGATAAAGGTGTGACTCGCGACATCGAGCATTAACAAACAAAGATTACGGAACTGATACGCGGTCCAGAGTCAGAGTGATAAGCCTGTATGCCGGCGGCTGTTAAAAAACAACAAATACTGTTTTGAAGGTTTCGCGGCAATATGAAAGATGACTAGGATCTGATATGCGCTGCATTTAAGGCAATAATTTCTCGCTTCGCCTTTACTGTGAACGAGACAGTTGCGTGTGAGCCGAAAGGTTAGTTCGTCTTTCTTTCGGTCAGCGCAGTATATTTTTCATCATGCGAGTGAAGGTGCAAGGACAAGGTGAACACCAATCTGCACGCACAAAATTCCCGAACAGCACTAGCTATCAAGAGTGTAAACAGAACTCTTGTCGTCGTTTCTTTACGCAGCCGAAACAAAAATAATAAAGAATTCCACCAAATGTAAATCTGTATAAGAACCAGGACAGTCAATGCACGCGTCTTGCATACAGAGATGAGGCATATGCTCGCACTCGTCCCTATCAGCAACTCCAAACCATGCCTAGAATATTCAGTACTCCACCCAGAGATGAACACGGCGCACTTCATTGTAATCCAGTGTATTAGCGAGACTAACAGGACGAGACACATCTACATTCACTGTAAACGCACACCTGCGGCTCCGAATTCACGGTAATCTCCCAGTGATGAACTGTTGTCCCGCTTCCTAGCTGACTAACGCAAGCGATGCGAGCTTGTGCGCAGGTGCATATGAGGCGGCTATGACGCTATGAAATGCACTTGTCTTTTTTTTTTCTAGATTTTTTCTATTTTAAGCGAGCTACTTCCGCTTTCCTGGTAGTAGAAAAGCTTCAGATATCTCCGGAGATGGGATTACCGCATTATAACGCAAGTTTCTCTCAATTTATTCTAACCCCCCATACGCACGGCTGTCTTCATTCTACGCCAAGCGAGGCTAGCGAGGCCTAGTGGAAACATATTCATTCGCTTCCTGTGGAGTGTTTCTCGCCACCAATGCCAGGTAGGTGATATCTGCAGACGCACGCGACCCTCGTTCGTCGATCACAAGCGCCACATTCCTGACGAATGGCGCTTGAAGTACGAAAAATAAGGGAAAGCCGAAGCACCAATGCACAGTGCAACTAGAACCACTGCAGAATGCCCATTTACGTTAATTGCTTCGGCCACGGTGAGCCTGGCCTTTGAAATATACCAGGGTTTATATGCACGTCTGGTGGCCATCCACGCATCCGGTATCTTAATGACTGTCTGAAAACGAGTATATGTTTAATTAGAGAGATACCAAACGCGGAATTGTTATTTAGGCGAGTAAAATTTTCCCATTCTCTTTGCTTGACTTGACATTACGGAGCCAGCATGCAGTACTTGACCACTGAAAACGCCGAAATCTGAAGTGGGGCCGCATTTTCCGTGTCTGTCCTCGGTTTGTGTTTGGAGTACATTGTAATGGCAGGTATGCACCAACTATTATAGTTTTGTGAGAAGACGTCAGTCACAGATACTCTTTCAATACTTTTTTACTACATTTATCAGAAGCCTAAGTAGCAGCACGACTATAAGCCTACGTTATTACAATCCTGTATCTCCAGGCCACGTAAACGATAGTTCCGTATTCGATTGTAGCCGTAGCAAAAAGTGAGCCCTACACCTGTTGCTTATCTGTGCGCAACAGGCATGCAAAGAGTAAACCCTTTCCCAGGTCTCCACTAAAGATTTGCTTGGAAAGACGTGTTTAACGAGCATAGCGTCGTCTCTTTGTTGTCTTCCTCTGCTGCTAAAATTTATTTTCATTTTTGTGCCACTTCGTTTTACCCGACCTATCCCACGTCTCTTCACATTCGGGAATTTACTAGATCTGGTGCGTGCTGAGCACAAGGGCATAAGCTTCTTAAACGAACTGGGGCAACCGCCTGAATCCGCCGTACACCTCTTCCTACTGACTCGTCTTTGGTACGGACCGTGCCGGGAAAACATGAGACGCAGCATCGAAGAACGCTAACATACGACTCGGGACTTTCCTGTCTGTTTGCTTTCTTCTCTTCAGGCTGATGAAACCTTACCCGCATGCCTGCCTCCGCCTCGCTTTCACTGAAAAAGCACCGCACGTTTTGTACGATCACTTTGGATTCCGCCGGGTGGCCCCGTCTGCCACGCTCACACTGCCGTGTGTACTGGTGACACGCTGTTCTCGCTCTCCGTATTCATGCAGTTTTTACACTTCAGTGCCCCTAGTGTCTACGCAGACTCTTCCTTTGTTCTCGAACGTTCTTTCGTGTGCACTCCAGGACTTTGTGAGTTCTTTACATCAATAAAAGAACGCTGCTGTTGTATTTCTATATTATTCACAGGAAAAAAAAAACATCGCCTTTGATCCTGATACTCTAATTGTAGTACTTTACAAAACGCTTCGGATGATACTGTGCTTTTCACACCAATGAAGTGGAGAAAAACAAGCACCAAGGTGTGCAAAACTACTTGGATATGGCACACCATTTGTTCCAGAATAACGAGATAGAATTCCTCAACAGTGCTGCGCTAATGAGGTCCACAAACATCAGCATGGACAAAGCAGCACAACAACAACATAGTCGCAAAAGAGTGCTCTATCTACGTTTTCCATCTAGGAAGCGTACAAGCTTGAAGCGCACCTTTGCGCGCTATATTAGGGAGGTAGCCTGTATTACAGCGCCGGCTTGGTGTCTCCCAATAGGGTAACACATAAATGCGTAGAGGCATCCAAAATTCCTGCTTAAAGCAGGCGTACAGATGATTCGCCGATAAAATAGTGGCCTTTCTAATGCGCTAACCGCCAATCGATGGCTTGCTCAGGCGCTAGGCGCGCTTCCGCACGCGCCACGCCGTCTACTCGAATGTTTCCTAATTTTAGTGACACTAAACTAAATCTGTCGGCAACACACTATAATATTTGCCACATTTTCCCCCTGATAAAGCGTGCTGCTATTCTCAAGAAGTCATCTCGACGTCACTAAAATAATTATTCTAACAAGATTTCATAAATTAGGTTAATATTGGTGTGGTGGAGCGAGCTAGTCGCACAGGGAGATGAGATACGCATCGCGGGCAAATTACCTTTTCGTTTTGTTTGGTAAGAAACCCTTGTAAAAGGCTTCATTGTTTCTCAAAAACGCAGGCCTCGGCGTTCAACCTTGCGGGTTCTGGGAAAGTTGAAAGTCTTAGCATAAATAGAGCTAGTGATCTTCAAAGCGACACCACCATCATTGCTGTATAGATTCAAGGGATGCCTTCTTGAAATGAAAGCAATAGGCGCGCGCCAAAGTTTGTTGCCCTCTGCTCCCCCCATCCTCCTTTTTCTGTTTTTCGCTGGTAGTTGCCAATCGAAGGGTGTGTAAGTATGCGTTTCCTGCTCCAGAATGCAATTACTACGGACACCTGAGGCGTCGCTGCGTGACGAGTAATAAGTTTGTTCCCCTGTTCGAAGCTGTCATAAGAGATAGAAGAAGATACGCTCTTTTCCCAATGCTTTCGTAGTGTAATATTTTCCGCTCGCCGCTGATCTTGCTTCGTGACATGTCTCACACTTGGACTGCACTGTGGAGCAAAGCTGCGAGCTTCAAGAGATCAGTATTTTCTCAATGGGTGCACTTATCTTATAACCATCTGGAACAGACAAAATTCAGGAGCAACCCAAGAAGTGCAGTAACTTATCAAATGACGAAACATTTGTTGCATCTTACAATAAAGTGTTGAAAATTAGTGAATGTGTATATTCAGTTCATTTGTGTCCAGTTTGTTTACCTATTATTTAAGAAGTGGTCAAAAATTATGAATTCGTCTGAAGAACCTCCTGCATGCAATGTGCGTACAAATTTAATATAATGGCCGTAAAAAGACACGATGTAAAAAATGAAAACACAGACGCTCTAAATACAGCGCAGTTACTTGGTGTCAAGTTACATAATCGTCTTGAAGTTCGCAACAGCCGGCCTGTATTAACGAAATATATATATATATATATATATATTGTAATGAAGCGGTTTAGGTAGTTTGCACGGCAATATCTTTATCTTATCTTTGCTGCTATAAAGGATAGCGTTTTTTAACGATAGCTCGAGCTTCGACAGCTTTGTCTTCTTCACATCTTCATCGGCTTCGGCAACGTCTTCTTATTGCTATTCTTGCTGCTTTTCCACACAGGTCAAGTATCGCTCTTATCTTACCCCCGCGTGAAAAAAGCGAAATCAACGGCAGCACGATGGCAGGAGAGAGAGAGAGAGAGAGACTGATTGATTGATTGATTGATTGATTGATTGATTGATTGATTGATTCACAGGAAAGGAAAGGCGCAGCATCTGTCACACTTGTAGCTGTGGACACCTGAACCGCGCCGTAGGGGAAGGGAGGAAGGTGGGAGAGAAAGTGGATAGAGAGAAAGAGGAGCCGTAGTGGAGGGCTACGGAGTAATTTCGACCACCTGGGGATCTTTAACGTGCGCTGACATCGCACAGCACACGGACGCCTCTTCGTTTCGCCTCCATCGAAACGCAGCCGTCGAAGTCGGGATCGAACCCGGGTACTCCGGCACAGTAGTCGGGCGTCTTACCACTGCACCACCCCGGCGGGGGAAGAGAGAGAGAAAGAAACAACTTTTTTTGCTCGAGCTAAATACGACGTCTGCTTAGACGCCGTCGATGGGAGTGGTTCCCTCTTCACGGGACCCATATGCATCCCTGGCCGCCTGGCCCCTGGAGATCAGGACGAGCTGGTCTTCTACGGCGGGGCTGGTTAGCAAGGTCTCCCATCGCTCGGTAAGGGAGGATGAGGGATGGGGTGGTGGAGTAGTGGGGTCATAGAACGGTTTGAGGCGGTCAATGTGGACAATTTCACGTCTTTGGCACCTGCGATCTACTGAAGGCGTGAGGGTCTCGATAAGATAAAAAACCGTGGAAATTTGTTGACGCACTCGATAGGTTCCGTATAGTATCAACTCAGAGGCTTGGTCGACTAGCCTGAGGTAGAAGAGGGCATCATAGCCACACCAACGAGTCGGGACGATAAACAGGCGGCAAACATGTGGAACTGGCGCAGTTCTTTTTTTTTTCTGGTGATACTGGTTTCGAGTTGTTATCTGACGTGCCATCTGACGGAACTCTTCAGCGTAGGTAGCGGCTTGAGAAACGGGCGTCAATTTGGAGACATCAGGACAGTAAGGTAGGATCGTGTCCATTGTGCAAGAAACTTCCCGGCCGTACAGAAAGAAAAAAGGGCAGAGACCGGTAGTTGCTTCCGTGGTAGAATTATAGGCGTATGTTATAAATGACAACACACGATCCCAATTGGAGTGGGTAGAAGAAACATGCATGGCCATCATGTGTCTGACGTTCCAATTAAATCGTTCGATGATTCCATTTGTCTAGGGATGGTAAGAAGACGTCATGCGATGAACAACATTTCACTCCTGATGAAGGGCTTCTGAGACATTAGACAAAAATACGCGACCATGATCACTAAGCAACAGCTGTGGCGCCCCATGACGCAGGATGAGGTTCTCAAGGATGAAACCAGCGAGGTTACGGGCAGTGGTAGCTTCTAAAGCAGCAGTTTCAGCATATCTGGTGAGGTGGTTGATGATCCACCTGTTGCCGGTGGAAGAGCAGGGAAGAGGCCCGTAAAGGTTGATTCTAAAATGTGCGAATGGCCTAAATGGGCACGGTAGAGGCTACAGAGAAGCTGGAAGGCTGGGTGAGTTCTTGCGACACTGTCTGCAGACGCTAGAGCGGACGTACTGGTGAACAAAACGATACATGCCCTGCCAGTAGTAGTAATGACGCAGGTCAGGAAATCTTTTCAGGAATCCAGCATGGGCACGCTGTGGATCGTCGTGAGAGCTAGCGCAAATGACGCAGCGGGGCTATGGAAGAGTTACGAGCAGCCATTTTCGATCATCAGAGATATAGTTTCGGCGGTAAAGGATGTTTTCATGGGTAGAAAATGCAATTGGCTTGACGTCGGAGAGCTCGAGAAGGGAGGTACCTTGATTGGTTGGACAAAAGGTTCATGATTGAAATAATCCAGGGATCCTTGCGTAGCTCACATGTCTTATCCATGATTTATGATTTCAAGGGAGGAAGGAGTGAGTCCGGCTAGAGAGTGTGGCTCAGGGTCAGTGGGAAAGGGCGCCTGCGTCGGAGTGCTTATGACCAGAGAGATAAAGGACACGAATGTCGTAGTCTTGTAGACGGAGAGCCCAACGGGCGAGGAGGCTGAAAGGATCTTTGAGGGACGACAGCCAGCACTGAGCATGGGGATCGGTGATGGCATCGAATGGCCGTCCATATAAGTAAGGGGAAATTTTAGTGATGACCCAAACAATCTCCAGACATTCTTTTTCTGTTACTGTATAGTTGTTATCTGCTTTGGTAAGGGCACGACTCACGTAAGCAACGACGTACGCAGGGGAACCAGGTTTACGCTGAGCAAGAACAGCACTGATACCGATGCCGCTGGCGTCCGTATGGAGCTCTGTGGGAGCGAAGGGGTCGAAATGACAAATTTTCAATTGTTACTTCAAAAGTCTGCCGAGCTTAGTGAAAAATTCATCACATGCTGGTGATAAGGCAGACATGTGGAGATCCCAGCAAGAAGCTGGGTCAAGAGCGCAATAATTGCACCTAAATGCACTCGTTGTGTATCTTGAAGCCGTGGTATTCCTCCATTCCTTCTGCGTTCATGTTTACAGCCTATTGAGCGTGATTTACAAATTTTTCCCGTACGATTCTTTGCCTTCCACGAAAGCGAAGAAGAATAATGAGCACAGGCACTGCTGCGTGAAAAACTGTCAGAAGCGTGAAGGGAACCCAAATGCCAGATTGTACCACTTATCGGGGAGACCCTGTTGGAAAAAGAGGAGAGAAGGCAACTCTAAGACAAGAAAATTAACTTCGTTTGCTTATGGGGTCGATTGCAGAATCCGCTCAGCAAATAAAACGATTGCCGGTCGAGCGAGGAAAACGGTATAAACTTCTAATTCGGTTCACCGGACGATGGCTGGAGCACACGCTGCAGTGCGTGCTCCGCGCTGTAGAATTTGTTGTGTACTGGTAGGTGCTGTGCAGGACAGCCATTTTGTCGTATTAAAATACGGAACATGCTGACAATAAACAAAACCACGTCGTCGCAATATCGAATTCCGAACGCATTTCACTGCAGGCAAAATATAGAAGTTATTTTGTGGTTTGAAAGCCTAACTTTTACTACTGCCGCTATTCGAGACCTTAAATCCAAGATACGGTGAAACTTTGACGTACTGCGTTGGTCTAAGATAGTTATCGGTAAATAGAGACCTTACTCCGCTGAACGAGTCAAACAGTGGTGCCTGTAATTCTTGGAGGCCCTGTGCGTGGCCCAGGAACATCGCACCTATAGTTCCGGGCCAAAAACCTCTTGCATCGACTGCTCAAGGTACTCAGTTTGTTGGGTCATGCAATAGAGCGTTGCATTCTCCAATGACCTCATTTATGTACGTTTTGTCGAATTCCATCTCACTCGTCGGCTCTCACCATGCTTCCGGTACGAAGGCAAAGAACCATGCTCGTTTTCGTTTATCAAGCAAGCTACAGCTGCGAAGTGCTTGCCATTTCCATGGCATCCGTGCCGGCAACTGCGCCTGCCTTCTTGCAACTTCCACGTCCCTGTAGAAAGCTGTGCGCGACGAACAAACATTCAAGTATGAAACTGTAAAGCGAAACCACGAGTGAAGTGTCATGCTTTTGCAAACAAAGAAAAAAAAAACGATCAATCTCATATCAGCTTCGTTCTCATATCAGGAGAGGCGCGGTTATATGAATGAACAAAAATTGGCAGCGGGTGAAATAAGCTAAGCCAGGATATCCACAGCAAAAGGGGCAGTAGTCACTGATGAGAACAAATTGTTTCTTTTTTGTTGTTCTTGCCGCACCTTCTTCCGCGCCGCCTTGCATCGTCGCTTTGCAAGTCTCTCTTCTCGCGCTTCGGGAGCTTCCATTTCTCGTTTAGCTCTCTCAGCTTCATTTTTTCTATACGTGCCGCTTCTTTACGGCGACCGATATCAGCAGAATGAGCAGCTTCAGCTTGGTGGCTAGCCGTAGCGAGCGCTCACGCTAAACGTTGTTGCCTCATCCATGGCATAACACTACAGACTCGCTACAGTTCTCAAAGCATATTTATGCCTTCTCGAGCGAGCGGCTGCTCCATGGTTTATAACACCCGCTGTGGCGCAACAACTAAATGGCACCGCGCATGCGCAGGAGGAGCGTAGCTAAGTGATGACGTTACACGCGGGGCTCTGCGGAGACTGAATTTGTGGGGTCCAGCAGATACCGGAGCCTGCCCTACGTCTTGGAGAGATTCATGCCTTCCTCCATTTCGTCGCATCTGCTGAACCAGTTTTTTCGCACAATTTGATCATATATTTCAATTTTCTTGCTATGCCTTGCGATCCGTATTCTAAGATTCTTGTCCCACTTTTGCTTTTTCAACCTGTGTTCCATGCTTTGTTTAGCGTGCCACATGTGGAGCAGTCGGCTATCCGCTATACCAGGAGCATCGTCTCCTACCTCTGTCTGTCGCCTCCCCAACGGGGTGTTTGAGTACCTCCGTTCATTAATCGGGAATAAGATTGGCAAACGTCAGACACGCCTTCCAAGGAGACGACGCGGCGTTTATGAATAAATTAGTGAAAACGTACATTGCAGGACAACCAGTGTTTCCCCCTCCCGAGCTACGGTGGGGCGCCCAACGAGGCGGTGGCCTTGTCGACGCTATCATGCAAGGCATTCGACAAGGTGCCGCATGGTGTCTTGTTATCAGTTTTTGAGCATGCAAATGCGGGCTCAGTTATTTGCAAGGGAGTCGCAATGGCGTACAGAGGGTGCACGATGCGCCTGATATTAAATAAGAGGGTGGGTGAGCGCATCCAAGTGCAGCGCTCTGTACGTCAAGGCTGCCACCTGTCGCCATTGCTTTTCTGCTTGTATATTGAACCGTTTTGTCAGAGCATTATCGAGAGCTGCAGTATCAGAGGTTCTCGTTTGCATGCAGCAGAGGTCCGCTGTCACGAAATCGGCGCCCATTTTCATCAAGCCGGTACGGCGCGAGGCCCGCACGGCGTCGCGTAGAAAGCATGTAGAGAAAAGCCCCCCTTCCCCGCGCGGGAGAGCGCGAGCTTTGTACGCGTTGCCGTCACCCTCTTTCCCATTGCCCGGGGAGGACGGTGGTTCATCGGACTGGAATCAGCCAGAAAATTCCAGCATCTTCTATGGGACCTGGCCAATGGCGACGCGCGGCTCGACAGGAGGAAGAGAGAGCGCTATAACCAGCGAAGCTAAGTGTGTGTGCGCGCTAGCTTTGGCGCATGTTAACAAACAGACGCGGCGCGCCCTATTTAAAGCGACCGCGCCGCTTGTTGAGTCAGCCAGTCAGTCAGTTCGTCAGTGTTTTGCGACGTGCTCGCCTGTGCTTCGGCTGGGCTCCCGGGGATCACCCGCTGCTGGCAAGCCCACGGACTTTCAAGGGAGCGGCGCTCGTCTCGTATGGCGGCCACATCGTGACTCTTGAGGCGTCGGACTGCAACAGTGCCCGGTGAACAATTTGGTGTTTGTTTATGTACTCTCGTGTTTCATCTGTTGTAAAGCCTCTATGTTATTGGATACCTGTGTAATTGCATGCTTAGCGTTATTCTGCGAACCTCTCGTCTGTGCATTTCAAGTGATCTTGTGTGTTCCTTTGTATCGTCTCTTGCTGTGCATAAATTGTGTTTTGTTTGTTACTTCTGACTCCGATCTCTACTCTGGTTTGAACCGGCGACCGCTGGGCACCAAACGACCACCCCCTTCTGTCACTACAAGGTAGTTGAATTCCGGTTGAGCTTGACACGCAAGTCGAGGGCATCTCCTTTGCGACCGGAACAGCTACCCCCACTCACTCTAAGGGTGTCTGGGAGTGTGCGCACCGTTAAGGGCGCATCGTTAATAATACCCCCTAATTATTAACGGGTGACAATTATTCTGGCGTCCGCGACAGGACGTTTGGTGCACTCAAGCTCAGAGGACGGTGAACGAGTTGGAAGAGTTTACGAAGAGGTCGTAAACAGTGTAGCAGCAGAGCGGTAGCGAGAGGTAGTGCCGCGCGGAAGCGTTTAGGCGAAGTTCGCTAAGCAGTGTTTAGGCTACACCCAGACGGTTTGCGCTTCAGATATGAATCTGAAAGAGTTGGTGGAGACTGGCACCCAGCTGGGGTTGTCCGGTGCCGAACTGCGCAAATGGGTTAGCCAGAGAGAAAAAGAAGAAAGAGAGAGAGAAGAAAACGAGAGAGGGCTCGAAAGGAAGCCGAGGAGGAACGAGAGAGGGCTCGAAAGGAAGCCGAGGAAGAACGAAATCTCTCTCCGGCGTGCATATTGTATACAGGATATCAAGGAGCTGCTACCGTCCACCAAGGCCTGGACGTCACTCATGCTGACACTACCGGCTTGTGGCCCGAACGATCACCAGCAAAATCTTGTTGTTAACCACGAGAGGAGGGCCGTTAATTTATGCTAGATGCATCATAGGCTTCAAACTCTCTGTGGATGCGCGATACTCTTAGATGTTAGCATTCTTAAGACATGAAGGGGGTGAACGTTCTGCGTTCTGGGAAGTCCTGTCAATTGCATCTACAAGGTGCCTGTGCACAATATTGTCTTATCTACTGCGCTTTTGCTGCTGGTTTCAGAGGTCATGTGCGGCCACTGAAATGTTTTCTGCTCAATCAATAAGAAATATAAGAGCTACTAGATCATGGGCCCATAAATCCTGTGCTGTAAATGAGCAGTCAGGCAATCACTAAAGAGTATTTACGTTAATCCAATAGGATTCAACCATAAACTGACGTGAATGTAGCAAGTATTTAAATCTGCGCAAAAAAATAACGCTCACAATACAGGGTTGGCTTTGACTCTCATGTACGCAACTGCGGTCTTTCCCACCGACCTAATGCAGCCCTCAGCACTGACCGACTCGGCTTCCTAGAGCGTGTAGGCCTCCGCAGCCCCTTTAGGGGTTTTAAACCGCGCGCGCGTCTTTCTATTTATATTGTGTTTGCACGGGCAGCGCGAGTGCGCATGAGCAAGCAGATAATCTTGGGGGGTGTGATGTTAGCGGCTACAGACGAGGGTAGATAAGCACGTCGGAAGCAAGGCATAGCAAGGCGCGGGGCCTTTTTTGCCCCGGCGGAGAGACCGGCGGAGAGGCCGGCGCGGGGCAGCCAGCGAGCGTCATGGGCCAGCAGGGTGTGCACGGACGGCTGAAAGAAGATCGCCGACACGAAGATGGAAGCAGTGCCTGCAGGAACAGCCTAGGCGTATTCGTGTGAGTTGCTGTCCCGCGAGGAGCAATGTTTCTTGTGCCGCCGTTAGCGTTTTGGCCCTATTGCTCGTTTTATTCGCTCCGCAGTGTGTTTTGTTTCGCCGCGGTAAGGCCCTGACATTCTTCCCGCTTTCCGTTGGTGTTCTATTGTCGCACGCATGAACAGTCTGTTCTCAGCGCAGTAGCGCCTTACGTTTCTTTGTTTTGCTTTTTTTGTTTATCCGGAATAAACCGGTGTTTTTAAGAGACTGGATTTGTCACTCGTCGGGCGAGACCATGGCTCGCGGACCCGTTTTTTTGAAGGCGAGGCCTTCAAGCGTCAGCATCTCGAGGCATGTGGTGGTGGTGGTAAGCTCATGGCCACATTATCGAAGAGCCGACTACGTGTTTGAAGGGTCATTTCTCAAAACCTGGTTACGTTAGCCGCACACGTATAGAGGTAGCGGACCACTGCAGGACGGAACTGAGGAACTGTGCAAAAGCAGCCACACGACTGCCTACGCTGAAGCGATAGCCTGGCCTAATGGTATTGCAGCAGAGGTCGCCTAGTTTTCAGTCGTACTATTTCTCCTATGCATACTACCTCGGAGTGTTCATCACAAACAGGGAAAAGCGTTTTCGGAGGAGCAAGCCATCCTGAGTGGCCATCCTTAGCAATCCAGTGGACAAGCCACTGTAGGAAAAGTGTTACCACCCGCAGACCGCAGGACTCGTAGAGCGTCTGAAGGAAACTATCATAGACATGCGTATCATGCGAAAACAAGACGTCAGGAGTCATCCTGCTCTACGTCATATTTGCTTATTGACGGCCTCGTCCAGGAGGCAACCAGGTCTACCCCTTGCAAACTTGTGCATAGCAATGAGTCCACGACAACGCATGAGGGCTCATTGCTGCGGTACATCACCGACGAGGACAACCTATACGCCACCGCCTACTTTCAGAGGGCCGAAAAAGCCCGACCACTTACCCGGTTGCGCAATAAAGCCCGGTAATGCCCCCAAGCACGGCGCTATAACTTGTGACAAACGACAAGGTTAAAAAGCCTGTATACTGAGTCTGGATTTCGACCATTATTCGCCGTCGTTTGTGAACATTTATTATTCCAATAATTACACCAATACAAAATCGTTCCGGTAAAGCGAGCAAACCTTCCCAGCTGTGCTGCACGGGCTAGGACATCGTGCTTGCTGTGGGCTTACCCCCGCCAGAAACTATTTGATGTTTAAAATTGTAATTATGTTTATCCGTCCATTTTTATTTTAAAAATATCAGGATGAGACTTTTTTTTTCTTTTTTTGCGGGAATAATGTCACGAACTGCAGTAGCCTTTATATCTTGCTGTCAACATCCACAGTAAAGCAGTTTTATGATTTTGCTTGTAGCTGGCGCTTGAAAGGATATTGTGCTCTCTATGGTCGATACGCAGCTTTATCACATTCTTTACAAAACAAGATGCACCATGATTTAACCCTAATGCTTGCAGCCACTCTTGTATGTTCACAGGTAGATATTGATCCTTCTAGTCCACCCGCCCTTTTGCTGATTTATCTATACATTTCTTCGCTGAATTTAAACCTAAGTCCAGCCGAAGGCGAATGCCATACATAGTTAGAAAACTGCCGAGCGCGCTTGCTTATATCGGCGTCATCGAGTTACGGATTTATTTTTGGGCGCTAGTCAACACTGTAAAGAGCTCCTCTACAACCCCAGTCTCTTTGTTACCTTCGGCATTGCCACGAACACGTGACAGTATAGTGTGAAAACCCCATTACGCAAGGGCTATAGATACTAGCAACTGGGTGCATGAAAATTTGGGGTAAAATCAAATTCTCGTTAGCAACGTTTATGATAGAACAGAAACCAAAATTAGACTAGAAATGTTTTGGAATTCTGTATTACCTGGCATTTTTCTTGAGGATACAAGTGCTGGGTAAGGCTACATAAATCACTCAGTGGAAACGTTTACAACATCGCCGCACCCTGAGGTACCTGCGCAACGACAGCAACAATATTATATAGATACCTGCGTTACCTTGCGTACGTCAGAACAACAAATTCGATTCAAATATCAAAGTTTCTATTTGGCTTAAAATCTCTTCCTAAGCAACAAGTACTCACTTTTGCCGTGCATTTCATTTCATAATGACACTTCATGTTTTTTACTCCGCACATCAGATTCAGCGTGCACGGAGTTGCATAACATGGGGTGTTACAAGCGTGCCTATACACCTTGCCGTGGATGGCTGACTTGCGCCCTTGTAAATGAGCGCACGCTTCCAGAGCGGTCTTCAACAGACATACACAATATAGCTCGAACTTTTTGTTCCTGCCTTTCAAGCACTTACTTCACTTTTGAGCTAGCTGCTTTCAAGCAGGTGCACGGAGCAGCATTCTGTCACTGTAGCAAATTAAGCATATTAAACAACGAAATAGTGCGCTGTGGAGGGCTAGTTGGTGCATGATTTCAAAAAAAGAAAAAGAAAACACAGTGCGCTAACCAGACGACATGGAGGGAAGAAAGACGAACGCAAGCGCAAGCAAGCGAAAAACAAGTGCTCTTGTGTTCGTCTTTCTTCCCTCCAGGTCGTCTGGTTTGCGCCCCGTGTTTTTTTTTTGTTGTTATTTTTGTAAACATCGGCAGATCTCAATTCTTGTGAAATTGCACCGTTCACTCATCCCCCAAGCTTTTTTCAGAAAATGGCAAAATTATCCTTTTCCCAGAAGATTAAGAAGCACTGGATGTCTTTATTCTACCCTTGAAGAGTGAAACCAGCGATACACATTACCGCTCAAGAAGTCGGTGGTCATCTCCTATTCCTGGATGTACTCCCCTTCGAAGAATCTTCCCCAGAAACTAACAAAAGCCACTACCACCTTCATTTCGCTTCTGTTCACTCTGTTTCTCAGGAGCGTTCCCTGGGTGCCTCTATGCTGCATCGAAAAGAAAGTATATGCGAGAAAACAACACTGGCAAATTGTTGCACGCACGTACGCCAGGATTCATTTGTTTGGGCCACCTCGACTTTTTATTGACTGCGTGAAGCTCTAACTTGCCCGTCCTGCGCTGAAGCTGACCGCAGGCACCCAAAAACCGGACTGCGATTCCATATGTTCCAACTGGAAGTGAAACGCTGGTGTGTTTATTAGTGTGTTTATTACGTTGCTACGACGTGCAGGCTGCGCATGTGTCAGCGCGGAAACAGACAGGTGAATTGGTGCTTGTGAAGGGGACAACTCAAGAGGGCGAACTCTGCAAGCGTCTATACGAATCCCACGTTCAGATTGCACAGCTGTGTTCATCGGCTAGTCAAAAGAGACAAGAGATTTAGAATGAAGGCTTCGAGCACACCAGGATGACGTGAGGAATCTGCAGGTGGCTTCGAGCGCGTTTGCCGTACATTCGGTATCTGCTATCCGCAACGCTGACTGGTAACAGGCAAGCGTAGTTGCAAAAGAAAAGAGCATAGCAGCTCTGTCGTGAGTCATTGTTCATTCAGACGACAAAAAATATTCTGAGCCGTGTTGATTGTAATCTGCTCGAAATATATGAAAGATGACTAGGATCTGATATGCGCTGCATTTAAGGCAATAATTTCTCGCTTCGCCTTTACTGTGAACGAGACAGTCGCGTGTGAGCCGAAAGGTTAGTTCGTCTTTCTTTCGGTCAGCGCAGTATATTTTTCATCATGCGAGTGAAGGTGCAAGGACAAGGTGAACACCAATCTGCACGCACAAAATTCCCGAACAGCACTAGCTATCAAGAGTGTAAACAGAACTCTTGTCGTCGTTTCTTTACGCAGCCGAAACAAAAATAATAAAGAATTCCACCAAATGTAAATCTGTATAAGAACCAGGACAGTCAATGCACGCGTCTTGCATACAGAGATAAGCCATATGCTCGCACTCGTCCCTATCAGCAACTCCAAACCATGCCTAGAATATTCAGCACTCCACCCAGAGATGAACACAGCGCACGTCACCGTAATCCAGTGTATTAGCGAGACTAACAGGACGAAACACATCTGCATTCACTGTAAACGCACACCTGCGGCTCCGAATTCACGATAATCTCCCAGTGATGAACTGTTATCCCGCTTCCTAGCTGACTAACGCAAGCAATGCGAGCTTGTGCGCAGGTGCATATGAGGAGGCTATGGCGCTGTGAAATGTACTTGTCTTCTTTTTTTCTAGCTTTTGCCTATTTTACGCGGGCTACATTCACTTTCCTGGTAGCAGGAAATCTTCAGATGTCTCCGGAGATGGGGTTACCGCATCGTCACGCAAGTTTCACTCAATTTCTTCTAAGCCTCCATACGCACGGCTGTCTTCATTCTACGCCAATGGAGACTAGCGAGGCCTAATGGAAACATATTCATTCGCTTCCTGTGAAGTGTTCCTCGCCACCAATGCCAGGTAGGTGATATCCGCAGACGCACGCGACCCTCGTTCGTGGATCACAAGCACCACATTCCTGACGAATGGCGCTTGAAGTCCTAAAAATAAGGGAAAGCCGAAGCAGCAATGCACAGCGCAACTAGAACCACTGCAGAATGCCCATTTACGTTGGTTGCTTCGGCCACGGTGAGCCTGGCCTTTGGAATAAGCCAGGGTTTATATGCACGTCTGGTGGCCATCCACGCATCCGGTATCTTAATGACTGCCTGAAAACGAGTATATGTTTTATTAGAGAGATACCAAACGCGGAATTGTTATTTAGGCGAGTAACATTTTCCCATTCTCTTTGCTTGACTTGGCATTATATCGCCAGCATGCAGTACGTGACCACCGGAAACACTGAAATCTGAAGTGGGGCCGTATTTTCCAAGTCTTTATTCGGTGTTTGTTTCGAGTACATTATAATGGCAGGTACGCACCAACTATTATAGTTTCGGGTGAAGACGTAAGTCACAGATACTCTTTCAATACTTTTTTACTACATTTATCAGAAGGCTGAGTAGCAGCACGACTCTAAGCCTACGTTATTACAATCCTTTATCTCCAGGCCACGTAAACGATAGTTCTGTATTCGATTGTAGCCGTAGCAAAAAGTGAGCCCTACACCTGTTGCTTATCTGTGCTCAACAGGCATGCAAAGAGTAAACCCTTTCCTAAGTCTCCACTAAAGATCTACTTGGAAAGACGTGTTTAACGAGCATAGCGTCGTCTCTTTGTTGTCCTCCTCTACTGCTAAAATTTATTTTTATTTTGTGCCACTTCGTTTTACCAGACCCATCCCACATCTCTTCACATCCGGGAGTTTACTCGATCTGGTGCGTGCTGAGCACAAGGGCATAAGCTTCTTAAATGAACTAGGGCAACCACCTGAATCCGCCGTACACCTCTTCCTACTGACTCGTCTTTGGTACGGACCGTGCCGGGAAAACATGCGACGCGGCATCGAAGAACGCTAACATACGACTCGGGACTTTCCTGTCTGTTTGCTTTCTTCTCTTCAGGCTGATGAAAGTTTACCCGCATGCCTGCCTCCGCCTTGCTTTCACTGAAAACGCACCGCACGTTTTGTACGATCACTTTGGATTCCGCCGGGTGGCCCCGTCTGCCACGCTCACACTGCCGTGTGTACTGGTGACACGCTGTTCTCGCTCTCCGTATTCATGCAGTTTTTACACTTCAGTGCCCCTAGTGTCTACGCAGACTATTCATTTGTTCTCGAACGTTCTTTCGTGTGCACTTCAGGACTTTGTGAGTTCTTTACATCAATAAAAGAACGCTGCTGTTGTATTTCTATATTATTCACAAGAAAAAAAAAACATCGCCTTTGATCCTGATACTCTAATTGTAGTACTTTACAAAACGCTTCGCATGATACTGTGCTTTGCACACCAATGAAGTGGAGAAAAACAAGCACCAAGGTGTGCAAAACTGATGGATATAGCAGACCATTTGTTCCTGAATCACGCGATAGAATTCCTCAACAGTGGTGCGCTAAAGAGGTCTACAAACATCAGCATGGATAAAGCAGCACAACAGCAACATAGTCGCAAAAGTGCGCTCTATCTACTTTTTCCATCTAGGAAGCGCACAAGCTTGAAGCGCACCTTTGCGCGCTATATTAGAGAGGTAGCCTGTATCTCAGGGCCGGCTTAGTGTCTCCGAATACGGTAGCACATAAATGCGTAGAGGCATCCTAAATTCCTGCTTAAAGCAGGCGTACAGATGATTCGCTGATAAAATAGTGGCCTTCTAACCGCAAATCGACGGCTTGCTCAGGCTCTAGGCGCGCTTCCGCACGCGCCACGCCGTCTACTCGAATGTTTACTAATTTTAGTGACACTAAACTAAATATGTCTGCAACACACTATAATATTTTCCACATCGCTAAAATAATTATTCTAAGAAGATTTCATACATTAGGCTAATATTGGTGTGGTGGAGCGATTGAGCCGCACAGGGAGATGAGATACGCATCGCGGGCAAACTACCTTTCCTTTTTGTTTGTTAAGAGACTCTTGTAAAAGGCTTCATTGTTTCTCAAAAACATTGGCCTCGGCGTTCAACCTTGCAAGTTCTGGGAAAGTTGAAAGCCTTAAGATGAACAGAGCTAGTGACTTTCAGAGCGACACCACCATCATTGCTGTAGATTCAAGGGATGCCTTCTTGAAATAAAAGAAATAGGCGAGCGCCAAAGTTTGTTGTCCTCTGCTCCCCTCATCTTCCTTTTTCTGTTTTTCGCTGGTGCTTGCCAATCAAAGGGTGTGTAAGTATGCGTTCCCTGCTCCAGAATACAATTAATATGGACACCTGAGGCGTCGCTGCGTGACGAGCAATAGGTTTGTTCCCCTGTTCGAAGCTGGCATAAGAGATAGAGGAAGATACGCTCTTTTCCCAATGCTTTCGTAGTGTAATATTTTCCGCTCGCCGCTGATCTTGCTTCGCGACACGTCTCACACTTGGAATGCACTGTGGAGCAAAGCTGCGAGCTTCAAAAGATCAGTATTGGTCTTAATGAGTGCACTTATCTTCTAACCATCTGGAACAGACAAAATTCAGGAGCAGCCCAAGAAGTGCAGTAACTTATCAAATGACGAAACATTTCTTGTATATCACGGAAAAGTGTTGCAAATTAGTGAATGTGTATATTCAGTTCATTTGGGTCCCGTTTGTTTACCTATTATTTAATAAGTGGTCAAAAATTATGAATTCGTTTGAAGAACCTCCTGTATACAATGTGCATACAAATTTATTATGATGGCCGTAAAAACACACCATGTAAAAAATGAAAACACAGACGCTCTAAACACAGCGCACTTACTTAGTGTCAAGTTACATAATCATTTTGAAGTTCGCAACAGCCGGCCTGTATTTACGCTATATATATATATATATATATATATATATATATATATATATATATATATATATATATATATATATATATATATATATATATATATATATATATATATATATATATATATATATATATATATATATATATTGTGATGAGACGGTCTAGGTAGTTTGCACGGCAATATCTTTAACTTATCGCTGCTGCTACTAAGTATAGCGTTTTTCAGCAATAGCTTGAGCTTCGACAGCTTTGTCTTCTTCACATCTTCGTCGTCTTCGGCAGCGTCTCTATTCTTGCTGCTTTTTCACACAGGTCAACCGCGTGAAAAGGTCAAGTATCTCTCGTATCTTAACCCTCGTGAAAACAGCGGATTAAACGGCAGCACGATGGCAGATAGAATGGTTTGAGGCGGTCAATGTGGACAATTTCACGTCTTCGGCGCCTGTGATCTATTGAAGGCGTGATCGATAAGGTAAAAAACCGTGGACATTTGTTGACGCACTAGATAGGGTGCGTATAGTATCATCTCAGACGTTTGGTCGACTGGCCTGAGGTAGAAGAGGGCACCATAGCCACACCAACGAGTCGGGACGATAATCAGGTGGCAGACATGTGGAGCCGGCGCAGTTTTTTTTTTCTGGTGGTGCTGGTTTCGAGTTATTATCAGCCGGGCAATCTGATGGAACTTTTCAGCATAGATAGCGGCTTGAAAAATGAGTGTCAATTTGGAGACATCGGGACGGTAAGGTAAGATCGTGTCCATTGTGCAAATTTCCGGCCGTACAGAAGGATAATAAGGGCAGAAACCGGTAGTTGCTTGCGTGGCAGAATTATAGGCGTGTGTTATAAATGACAACACACAGTCCCAGTAGGAGTGGGTGGAAGAAACATACCCAGCCATCATGTGTCTGATGATCCGATTAAATCGCTCGATAATTCCATTTGTCTAGGGATGGTAGGAAGACGTCATGCGATGAACAACATTGCACTCCTGAAGAAGGGCTTCTGAAACATTAGACAAAAATACGCGACCATGATCACTAAGCAATAACTGTGGCACCCCATGACGCAGGATGAGGTTTTCAAGGATGAAACTAGCGAGGTCATGGGCAGTGGTAGCTTGTAAAACAGCAGTTTCAGCATATCTGGTGAGGTGGTTGATGGCAACAATAATCCACCTGTTGCCGGCGGAAGAGCAGGGGAGAGGACAGTAAAAGTCGATTCTAAAACGTGATAATGGCATAAATGGGCAAGGTAGAGGCTGCAGAGGAGCTGGAAGGCTTGGTGAGTTCTTGCGACACTGCCTGCCGATGCAAGAGCGGACGTACTGGCGAACAAAATGATACATGCCCTGCCAATAGTAGCGATGACCCAGGTCAATAAATGTTTTCAGTAATCCAGCATGGGCACACTGTGGATCGTCGTGAGAGCTAGCTCAAATGACGCAGCGGGGCTATCGAGGAATTACGAGCAGCCATTTTCGATCATCAGAGAGATAGCTTCGGTGGTAAAGGAGGTTGTCATAGATAGCAAATGTGATTGGCTTGACGTCGGAAAGCTCGAGAAGGGAGGTACATTGATTGGTTGGTCAGAAGGTTCATGACTGAAACAATCCAGGTATCCTTGCGCTGCTCACATGCCATATCTATGGTTTCAAGGGAGGAAGGAGTGAGTCCAGCTACAGAGTGTGGCTCAGGGTCAGAGGGAAAGGGCGTCTGCGTCGGAGTGCTTACCACCAGAAAGATAAAGGACACGCATGTCGTAGTCACGTAAACGGAGAGCCCAATGGGCGAGGAGGCTGAAAGGATCTTTGAGGGACGACAGCCAGCACTGAGCATGATGATCGGTGATGACATCGAATGGCCTTCCGTATAAATGAGGGGAAATTTTAGTGATGACCCAAGCAATCGCCAGACGTCCTTTTTCTGTTACTGTATAGTTGTTCTCTGCTTTGGTCAGGGCACGACTCGCGTAGCCAACGACGTACTCAGCGGAACCAGGTTCGCGGTCAGCGAGGACTGCACCGATACCGATGCCGCTGGCGTTCGTATGGAGCTCTGTGGGAGCGCAGGGGTCAAAATTACACATTTTCAGTGGTTACGTCAAAAGTCTGCCGAGCTTAGGGAAAAATTCATCGCATGCAGGTAATAAGGCAGACAAGTGGGGCTCCCAGCAAGAAGCTGGTCAAGGGCGTAATAATTTCGGCAGAATTTTTGACGAAGCGGCGGTAATAGGAGCAAAATGCATAAAACTGCTGAATTCTTTCCTTGATTTGGGCTTGGAAAATTCCGCCACTAAACGAAGTTCGACAGGGACTCTGGTTTTAGACACGACGTGGCATTGTATGATCAGCTGTCGAGCACCAAACCAGCACTTTTTTAATTTAGCTCTAAGCCGGCGGCGCACAGACATGGAAGAACGATCTCGAGGCGAAAAAGGGAAAGTCTTCAAGACGATGACATCATCTAGATAGCACAGACATATCTGCCATTTCAACCAGCGGAGGATGTTGCCCATCTTGCGCTGAAATCTGACTAGAGCGTTGCCCAAGCCGTAAGGCATGCCATTAAACAGACAGTAAAGAGGGTGTCAGATGCGAATATATATATATATATATATATATATATATATATATATATATATATATATATTCTGACGAAGGCTGTTCCACAGCCGAAACGTCAATAAATTGTTTCACACATTGGTCTTCATTTTGCACTATATATATATATATATATATATATATATATATATATATATATATATATATATATATATATAGTGCAAAATGAAGACCAACGTGTGAAACAATTTATTGACGTTTCGGCTGTGGAACAGCCTTCGTCAGAATGTCGGCACTGATATGAATATATATATATATATATCTTTGAGGAAGGGTGTGAGAAAGGTCTCTTGAGACAGGTCGTGCTACGACCGAAACGTCGAAATAAATATTTTAGGTTTTTCTATGTGACTCTTTGAACATACAACTAATCAGTTGCATTGAAAAACAGATATAGATATATATATACGTGTGTGAGTGTGTGCGTGCTTGCATGTGTGTGTGTGTGTGTGTGTGTGTGTGTGTGTGTGTGTGTGTGTGTGTGTGTGTGTGTGTGTGTGTGTGTGTGTGTGTGTGTGTGTGTGTGTGTGTGTGTGTGTGTGTGTGTGTGTGTGTGTGTGTGTGTGTGTGTGTGTGTGTGTGTGTGTGTGTGTGTGTGTGTGTGTGTGTGTGTGTGTGTGTGTGTGTGTGTGTGTGTGTGTGTGTGTGTGTGTGTGTGTGTGTGTGTGTGTGTGTGTGTGTGTGTGTGTGTGTGTGTGTGTGTGTGTGTGTGTGTGTGTGTGTGTGTGTGTGTGTGTGTGTGTGTGTGTGTGTGTGTGTGTGTGTGTGTGTGTGTGTGTGTGTGTGTTGAACAGTCAATTATCCTTGTGTGGACATTCCTTTTCGAGCATTTTGTAATCTTTTGTAATAAAGTTAAAACTCAATATGATCGACCGTCATCGCATCATAGCTTCTCCGCGGTGTTCATCCATGTTCATCAACATGACTCACGATACCATAGTCGCAATCCCAGTGCCGTTCATAGAAATAGCGACTGGACATTATGCGTTGAAACGCCCTTGGGATGTTGTTAACAGCTTTTCCATTCTAAAAGCCGCGGGATGATCATGCCAGAAAGATGCAATCACATATTCGTAGCCAAGAACAATATCATTGGAACACCTGCGCCAAACCGCTTTATTGATTTCCATCTGCTCAATCTTGTTGTGCTTGTGTTCATAGCAACGAGAGCAAAATATTCAGTGAATGTGTTCTTTTGACGTGTTTAGATTTATTAAAGGTAACCCCTTTCATTAGTGAGTATTGATGCTACCAATACGGCGCAGTGCACAGCACAGGATGAGCAACGTTCAGATATTGACTCGCCGTATTAGGAATAAAAACCGATTCTTCTGCTGTCGAGTCTTACTGCAGTCAATATGTAGTCCAATCAAGAGTCCAGGGAACGCTTTCGCATGAGTATGCATTTTATATTATACCTTTCTTTCGTTTTAGGAGACGATGACAAATGCGCGATTAGGTGCAGGTGCATAGGACAAACACCAACCTTATTATGAAATGAAAAAAAAAAAAAACGAGAAATTGCGTCGAATAAACTTTACTGATGTAATCTGCGACCATTGTTGTTTTCGGTCCTGTAATATTTTCAGCTGTAATAATTTACCCTCACAAAGAACGAGAATTCGGGGATCGATGCAGTGGATAAATAGAGCCAGCTCTCGTTCATAATAAATAGGATACCGAACGTGATTCAAGTTCCGCATAGAAACTCTAGAGCGCTATTTGAACAGGCATCACCACGGTTTTTGAGAGCGCTCGAGCAGTCTGGTTACAAGGAAATGTCTAAATACAGGGGCTGCTCTTTCGCGAAGGTCAAATTTACGTTTAGGTTATTCAAACTTGCACACAAATCATCTTAGACACATGTACTGCGCGTCTAACCGAATTGATCGGGCAGGATTTGTTTTCTATTTGCACTGCCGTGCTTCTTAGAGCTCTGTAGCAAAACGTCGATTGGCGTTGTATCGCACTATGAGCTCAGCAGATCTGTTGAGATTAAATGTTACTAGATTTATGATCACATGTGCAATATGAAACATCGTGCACTCGAACATTAGAGAGTTTTTCAAAGACAAAAGGAAGGTAGCATTCACGTATTCTAAAATGAAACTAAATAGACCAAGAACATGTCTCTTGGTTATCTTCCTGCTGTCGGCGGTGTGCTTGGAATAACATAGGTTATGAGACGTTGTTACTTTTATTTGCAAGCTGCGTATATGGCTCTTTTATTTGAATGAAAATATACAAGTTTGTCGGGCAACAAGAAGCAGGCCTGCAATGAATACATAACGCAGGCAGTCTATGTATTCATATACTGCAATAGAAGTTTAGTTTGGTCTAGTTGGTAATAATTTTTCGAAAACATAGCGCAAAAATGACACGGACGACACAGATGTAACGGAACAGCGCCTATACCATTACTTCTGTGTCGTACGGGTCCTTTTTACGCTATGTTCATTTTCTGACTCTACGTTTTTTATAAAACATGGGTGATAATTATGTTTCACATGATGTTTTTGAGGGGCATAAAACAGCCTGAAATCCTTTGTCAGTTTGCACTCAATGATGCACATTCCATATCACACTTACCTTACTGGCAACCTGTTGTGCGTAATCATCAGTCATGATCAGAGCGACCAGCGCTGGGACTAAACCTGTCTATTTAGAGCAACCAAAAATGTCACCGTAATTTATTGTTCAGATTCCAGCAAGCTGATCGGTCTAGAATTTGTGCCTTTGCATGCTGTCTTGTTCATTGAGAATTTTGAGTAGACTATTTTTAGATGCTGAGAATGTCGGTGAAGGAGAACTGGAGGAAGCCAGTGACAAGTGAAGCTGTAGAGTCAAAAGCCGCACATTTGTTCTAATAAACCCCCAGTTGAAGTTGATGCAAATAAAGGGTCTTGCATTACTTTGTCACCTGCCCTTGCTGACGTGTCATCTTTATCCCCTGTTTAATTCCCTAATCATATATTGTTAAAATTTATGAGCACTCGTCGTGCCCGAATACACCCCATTCACATCTTCACTTCCATGGTATCTCAGTACAGCGCAACACAGGAAAGGAAAGAAACAATTGCACATGCCGGGAAATTGTCTTTCCTGAATAAAAGAATATACCTTGCTAAATCTTAGGTCCTAAGTAGATAGCAAAAGGGAGCAAATCAAAGGAATATACCTAGCACTTGCGACAAATATATTTTAGTCTCCCCAACAGTTTGCCAAAAGGATACTGCTTTTGCCACGGCAATTACGCTGCACTATACGAAGCTCTTTCTTCGAATGTGCATGCTTTTGTTGCCATATAGTTATTGGTGGAGTATCACCGTTCTTCAACTCTGATGTTCTTTTATTTGAGCGCGATAACAGTAAAGGCCCCTCTCCCGAAAAAAATTATTCGTCAGTACTGTGATGGAAGAACTAACGGGGCATCCCTCTAGCAGGTGCTAGTTGAAAGGTGACATGGCCAACCACAGAGTGTCTGTCGGGTTGTGGGACATCACCAAAGCACATACCATGTCCGAGCTGTAGGACGTTAAAAACATGGGCTTCCCCTATGGAAATGAAGACTGAATTTCATACCCAGCCATCCAGAATAGTTGCACGGCCGCTCAATGGAGGCGCACTTGGTTGCGGCCCGTCGCGTCGCCCAGAAGAGCCGTATTGCGCCTAGTTCTCATCGCCACCGCTGCGGCGCCACCGCTCCGGGACGAGTTCGGGCGGAGGGCTGCGCGCAGCGGCCGTGGCTGTGCTTTGGTTTCGGCATCCGCGTGGTCGGCGCTTGCTCAATTTAGGATTATGAGCGGCGTTTCAAACATTATGTGATGCTATGTGCAAGTTTGCTATTGATAAGGTGATAGAGGCAAGTCATCATCAATAGGCTTTTCCAAGTCATTCGTGGTCTTCCGTTTACAACGAGAACGAGGCAGTCGTGTGCTTCGCTGAGTGCGCACCCATTTAGTTGCGTTTCAACTACTGTAATAACGGATTAGATATTGCAATCTTGAAATCGGGACATGGTCTGGTGCCATTTATTCAGCATGCACTTTTCTGGAAACTTATAATTCAGGACGTAGCGTTCAACATTATTATTGCTCAGCCTGTTCCTCCCTTTTCACTGGAAATAATATTCAAGTGGGTACCATCACCAAAACATACTAGCTAACACAAACTGTTGCAAAAAAACAACACAAGACAGTCAGTTCAACAACACACCCGCAGGCTCAGGCAATTATTTTTCTCGTTTGATTATGAAGCCGTGTGATGCACAGAAGACACGCAAGCTTATTTTACAAGCGAAGAACTTTTCTCGAAAAAGGTTTACGAGCCCACTGTCTAATTGATGTTGCCTGTCCAGTTGGTCAGCAGTGGTCGCATTAGTTTGGTTAGGTCCTTAGTGTGACTGCGGTCTTCTCTCTCGCAAATCAACTCCGGAAATTGCACAAAATAGGGAAGAAGGGATGAAACTAACATGTGGCATAGCTTGCTGCTTCTTATGACCTGCGGGCACTTCATCACCTTGCTAACAAAGGTGCATGGTGATTTTCAGATACTTTAGGCGTCCATCATCAAGAATTTTGATAAGTCCAGGGTTTTGCAGGAATCACAAGGCACAAAGTTAATAAATGGATGGGGGCTAATAAAATAAAATAATTGACACTCTAAAGTAAGCACTAGAAGTTTTTTAAACTTTGGTAATATATAAATAATGAAAACACGGGCAGGCACTGAAAACAGAATAAATAAAAATGTTTCATGAGATTCTGTAAAACTATTCGTATAATTTATCTTCAAATGGACGTGCAAGGTAACCAGCCAAGAATGCAATCGGTGCTAACTATGTCAGCTGCTGGTTCACACCACACATGAATGAATCCAAGCTGACTCGAAAACTCTCTCGCAGCAGATCGTGATATGGCAGTTGGCAAGGTACTTTCATAGTCACGAATGCCAAGTTTTATAGCTGCCTATTGTTGATAGATGCATTTGCAGACTGATGCTTGCAAGATGTCAACCTGCACAAAGCATGGCAAAACGTGTATAATCTCAGTCGATATATTCTTTTTTTTTTTTTTTTTGCTAGTGGTACCTTCAGTATTTTCTTCGAGGTGAAAACTGCAGCCCTTGCGTCCACTTTGTCGTTCCCGCCTTTGAATTGCCTTAGGCTGCTAAAAAGCGATACTATAGACCCGCTTTCAGAGCCTGCTTTAGGGCGTCTCGGAAGCTGAAAATAAGATTCGGTTAAATGCAATGCACTAGTAAAGCGCACAGAAGACATTGTTGTAAGATACTTGATGTGATCAAGAAGGTACTTAATTTGCGCCACTGTGGATCTGGTTGTCATGATTGTCACTTCGTACGTTTGTTTGGTTAGCCTTTGCTTCGACGTGCCTCCTTGGACCTGGATGTTTTCGATATGGCAAAGTCCAACTCAAACCATGAAAGTCACTCGTCATCTGACAAATAGAGCGGCTTCTCTTGGTGTCTCCATGGCTTCACTTATGCGATGTTGGGCAAGGCATACCATTTTGATATCATTGTCATAAATGTGATCGTGGCGGAGCTATCTTGAAACACACATGCTTCAGGATGACACGGGGGGTTGTCCAGGAGGACATGAAGTGTAGCTATAACAAGTGGGGAAAATAAAGCTATTGACCTGCGCATATTAATTTTTTCAAGATTGTTTGGCTCAACATGAGCCCGCGTGAGTAACTTAACTTGTAATGTAGGCAGTTCGGGAACACGGAGGGTACAGCTGAAGGAAGCAGGATCTTCAGTTTTATGTTCTTCCTGTAATCGTCATCTGTGAAGTGCAGTGAGTATACCAGTGACTTGTCACTCGGCTCCCACCGGCTTCCTTTTCCATAGTTCAGAAGTGCAAGATGCCGGGCTAGTTGGTACTGCATAATGAAATAAAACAGCGCAACGAACGGGACGAAACACGAAGGGAGACAAAGACACAGGCGCTGTGTCTTTGTCTCCCTTTCTTCGTGTTTCGTCCCGTTCGTTGCGCTGTTTTATTTCATTTCCTTTTCCATCCTAGCCCTCCCGAGATATGTTTTCCAGCCATGCTGCTCGACGTTGTGAAACGCACGGGAACTCATGGTCACCGATCTTTTCTTGCTTTCGTGGTGCACAGCGGCACACAGCAGTTGCCTGGCATGGTGCTGCATACGCTTAGGACGCTGTTGACACAGGCACCGATGACACGCATGCAGAACTATCAGAACCACGCGGTTATGCTGAGTAGTCAAAACGATAACACGCGCCAACCCAGCAGCACGCTCCTTGCGCGTCGTCTGCTCGTCCGTGCCCGGCGTGCCGGCGGCGCTTTGTCCTGGAGTGGTGGCGCCCCCGCGGAGAATGACGGCGGAAACTGTAACTTCTCCCAATACGCGCTTCCCCAGCCATTGAGGCGCGACGCGACGGGCCGCACCAAGTGCGCCTCCATTGAGCGGCCGTGATAGTTGTATCCGGAATTAAAAACACTGCACCAAAGCTATGCAGTCACATTTGTAGGGCTCGATTAAAGAGAAAATTTACATCTATGTCTGGAGGGCTTTGGTATAAGGACGCTGCAATGAGTTTAGTGACGCATGTCGTCACACCTAGTGGCCGAGGAGAGGAAGCAATGAGGAGGCTTAAATGCACTCGTTGTGTATCTTGGAGCCGCGGTATTCCTCCATTCCTTCTGCGTTCATGTTTGTATCCTGTTGAGCATGATTTACTAATTTTTCTCGTACGATCCTTTGCCTTCCACGAAAGCGAAGAAAAATGATGAGCACAGGCACTGCTGCATGAAAGACTGTCAGAATCGTGAAGGGAACTCAAATGTCAGGTTGCACCACTTATCGGGGAGACCCTGGGGGAAAAAGAGGAGAGAAGGCAGCTGTAAGACGAGAAAATTAACTTCGTTTACTTATAGGGTCGATTACAGAAACCGCTCAGCAAATAAAACGATTGTCGGTCGAGCGAGGAAAGCAGTATAAACTTCTAACTCAGCCCACCGCACGATGGTTGAAGCACACGCTGCAGTGCGTGCTCCGCACAGCAAACTTTGGCGTCTACTGGTAGGTGTAGTGCAGGACAGCCTTTATGTCGTATTAAAAGACAGAACATGCAGACAAGAAACAAAACCCCGTCGTCCCAATATCGAATTTCGTACGCATTTCATTGTAAGCAAAATATAAAAATTATTTTGTGCTTTGCAAGCTCAACTTTTACTACTGCCTCGATTCGAGACGTTAAATCCAAGATACGGTGAAACACTGACGTACTACGTTGGTCTAAGATAGTTATCGGTAAATAGAGACTTTACTCCGCTGAACGAGTCAAACAGCGGTGCGTGTAAATCTTTGAGGCCCTGTGCGTGGCACAGAAACATCGCACCTATAGTACCGGACAAAAACCTTTTGCATTAACTGCTCAAGATACTCCGTTTGTTGGTCCATGGTTGGAGAGCGTTGCATTCTCTAACGACCTCATTTATGTACGATTTGTCGAATTACGTCTCACCCGTCTGCTCTCACCATTCTTCCGGTACGAAGGCAAAGAACCATGCTCGTTTTCGTTTATCAAGCAAGCTACAGCTGCGAAATGCTTGCCATTTCTAAGCTATCCGTGTCGGCAACTGCACCTGCCTTCCTTTAACTTCCGCGTCCCTGTGGAAAGCTGTGTGCGACGAACAAACATTCAAGTATGGAACTGTAAAACGAAACCACGAGTGAAGTGTCCATGCTGCTGCAAACAAAGGAAAAACAACCAATCAATCTCTTATCAGCTTCATTCTCACTTTAAATATATTCGAGTAGAGGCGCGGGCCTATGAATGGACAAAAATTGGCAGCGGCCTAAATAAGCTAAGCCAGGATATCCACAGCAAAAGGAGCAGTAGTAACTGATGAGAACAAATTGTTTCTTTTTTGTTGTTCTTGCCGCAACTTCTTCCGTGCCATCTTGCATCGTCGCTTTGCAAGTCTCTCTTCTCGCACTTCGGGAGCTTCCATTTCTCGTTTAACTCTCTCAACGTCATTTTTTCTATACGTGCCGCTTCTTTACGGCGACCGATGTCAGCAGGAGGAGCAGCTTCAGCTTGATGGCTAACGTAGCGAGCGCTCACACTAAACGCTGTTGCCTCATCCATGGCATATATAGCACTACAGACTCGCCACAGTTCTCAGTGCATATTTATGCTTTCGCGAGCGAGCGGCTGCTCCATGGCTTATAACCCCCGCTGTGGCGCACCAACTTAATGGCACCGCGCATGCGCAGAAGCTTAGCTAAGTGATGACGTCACACGCGGGGCTCCGCGGAGACTGAATTTGTTGGGTCCAGCAGATGCCGGATCATGCCCCAAGTCTTGGAGAGATTCATGCCTTCCTCCATTTCGTCGCATCTGCTGAACCAGTTTTTCGCACAAATTGATCGCATAGTTTTCAATTTTCTTGTTATGCATCGCGATCTGTATTCTAAGATTCTTGTTCCACTTTTGCTTTTTCAGTCTGCGTTCCATGCTTTGTTTAGCGTCCCACATGTGGAGCAGTCGGCTATCCGCTATATCAGGAGCATCATCTCCTACCCCTGTCTTTGTCGCCTCCCCAACGTGGCGTTTGAGTACCTCCGTTCATTAATCGGGAATAAGATTGATAAACGTCAGACACTCCTCCCAAGGAGGCGACGCGGCATTTATGAATAAGTTAATGAAAACGCACGTTGCGGACAACCAGTGTTCCCCCCTCCCAAGCTGCGGTGGGGCGCCCAACGAGGCGGTGGCCTTGTCAACGCTATCATGCAAGGCAATCGACAAGGTGCCACATAGTGTCTTGTTATCAGTTTTAGAGCATGCAAATGTGGGCTCAGTTATTTGCAAGGGAGAGGCAATGGCGTACAGAGGGTGCACGATGCGCCTGATATTAAATAAGAGGGTGGGTGAGCGCATCCAAGTGCAACGCTCTGCACGTCAAGGCTGCCACCTGTCACCATTGCATTTCTGCTTGTATATTGAACCGTTTTGTCTGAGCATTATCGAAAGCAGCAGTGTCAGAGGTTTTCGTTTGCATGCAGCAGAGGTCCGCCTACTCGCGTATGCCGATGAAATATTGCCGTCTTCTGTGCCGACTACGAAAGCATTCGCAGTGTTGTCAAAATGATGGACTTTTGTTCTATTAATGGTAGTGCTGTGAACTGGGATACGTGTCTGGGTTTCTGGCATATCGAGTGGCCCACAACCCCTACAAATTTTATGAACATGCCTTGGGTAACAACTGCAGTGAAGTATTTAGGAGTGCCACTGGAAAACTACCGAGACAGTGAGTCCTACTTGAACCAAAAGGTTTTATAGGTACGTGAGAAGATCGACCGACTAAAAGGATTCGATTGATCTATGTTTGCACTTGCTACGATTTGTAATTTATTTTTATTACCAAGATATGGTACGTGTTACAAGTACTGCATTGTTCTCGTGTGAATGTGCAGAGATTCCACCGTTTGTTTGCCATTTCTATGTGGGGAAGTACTTGAGGGCGCATCCGCCGAACCACCTTTTTTCATCACGTCTGCTCTGGAGGAGTTGGTTTGGCGCATTTGTATTTGCGCCAGGTGGTTAACCGTTTTATGTTCTTTTGTGATACGAAGGACACATTTGTACGAACTGTGTGTCAGGTTAGGTTGAACAAAGTGTTACCAAATTTAGTTGTAAGTTCGGCAAGCATGCAAGGAGGATTTTCGGAATAATTAAAGAAGTTTTCATGTCATGTCGTGTATTGCAAGCCCGTTTATCGTTTGAATATTTATCAGCTGTGACGCGAAAGAGACTTTATAAGGACTTGTGCGATGTCTTTCTCTCGATCTCATTGCACACATCGTTGTACTGTGCAAGTCCATAGAAGTCAGTCCTTACACGAGTAAACAATATGGCTGTACCAGGGGGAGGAGACGTCTTTTTTTTTTTCAAGCTCCATAGTAATACACTAGAAGTTAAGACTTCGTTAAATATAACGGCTTTTTTATTTTTTGTAGCTTGGGAAAATCACTGTTTTATATACCGCAAACCGGAAACTATCGAACACGTTTTTTTAAACTGTTGGGAAGCCTTTTCTCTTCTGGGACATTCTACAGCGAACAATTAAAAAGACCTACTCGTGGATGCTTTCGGAATTCGATTTTTACCAATTGAAGATGATGATGGGCTACCGCTGGACATGATCATGTTATTGGGCCTGCACAGTATCTGGCGATCCAGAATGGCTTTCAGGCGTGCAGACGTTGATGCGCGTATTTTTGCGAAGCCGTCACGAGGGTTACTGAAGTTTTCAAGATGAAGTGCCTGAGTGCCTTCCAAGAATGGAAGTGTTGCTGCAAATGCCTGATTTCTAATGGATCACGTAGCCTTAATCGCGTGGTTTTAGCCCATGTTGTGTGTTTGTGCAGTAATGTCCTTTATGTGTAAAATCTGATAATAACTTTGGCAATAAAGGAAGAAAAGAGTCGGTGGCCTTGTGGTAGAGCATCCGCCTCGTATTCGGGAGGTACCAGGTTCGATCACCGGTTTTCAATGGGTACAAGCTTTCGCCGGCCTGGTGCTTGGCTCTTTGGGGTGAAATGTTTGGAAAAGGGGTCACAGATCACAAAAAGTTGCACCGATGGGACAGTGATTCGTTCCGCCATCGGACAATGAGTCTCCTTCGCGTAGCTAAAGCCCATTATGTGGCGCTTTCATTTTTCTTTAAAGCACCCTACTCTTTAGCTAGCCTTGCAAGCACTTAGCAGCTTTGCAGTGATGCGAAAATCAGCTGGAAAATGTAGGATGCTGCGGATGACGAGGAATTCTTGTTCTTTTCTTTTCATTTTTTCTTTTGTTTTTGTTGATGAGATAGACAGTTGACTGCGGCAGATAAAATTACGTGCACAGTCGAAAGTGAAATGATTCTAGTATAAAAACAATTACAGAAGTAGAGGTGAGGGCAGAAATTGTAAGACTGAAAATTAAATCGATCCCGGGTCCCAATGGGATCACTAATAAAATGCTTAGGAATCTGGACGATGACACCATTAGTCTTCTAACGGAATTCATTTGAAAAGTTTGGGATACAAGCCAGTTGCGAGATCAATGAAAAACGGCAAACATAATACTAATACCCAAACTGGGCAAAACCCGGTAATTAGAAAATTTGCGACCAATTTTTGTAGCCTCATGCATAGGGAAGTTGCTGGAGCACGTAGTCTAGGCGAGATTAGCGTGCTTCATGGAGCAAATCGACCTGTGGTCTCACGAGATGGTCAGTTTCTGACCCCACTTGTGCACGCAGGACGTAATGCTCCGACTAAAACATGATATCATAGACTCGCGATTGAAAGACGGCAAAGTGATCCTGGGCCTAGACCAAGACCTTAGACAGTGTCAGACACGAGGCTACCCTCGAAGGGCTCGAAGCGTCTCGGAGTAGAGGAGCGAACGTTACAACTACGTAAAAGACTTCTTATGGGGCAGAAAAGCCTTTGTGATAATTCAAAATTTAGTATCTCTCATAATAGAGTCAGGAAGCAGAGTCACGCCACAAGGATCAGTGCTATCGCCTTTCCTATTGTACGTGGCGATGAGAGGCCTCCCGGGTAAACTTAACAAAATGAAGGGGCTAAATTTTAGCATGTATGCGGACGATATCAACCTCTGGATTAACCATGGGAGCGATGCGAGTACGAAGAAACGCCTGCAGGCAGTGACACACATCATTGTAGATTACGCGGCTGAAAGAGAACTTTCGTGCTCCCCGCAAAAATTGCAGTTGTACGTATATAACCCCAAGTAGCCCCGCTGCAAAATAGCAGGGAGTTTCATATTCAGGTAAAGACTAGCCGGTGCTAAAAATAGATCAGATCAGGATTCTGGGGATGGTCATCCAATCTCACGGCCTTAACGGAGAAGTCCTGAAGAAATTAGAAAGTTACGCGATGACAACACTCGGGCTTTTGAGGAGGGTCGTCACTAAAGGAAGAGACCTCAAGGAGAGAAACTTACTAAAATTAATCCAGGCGTATACAATAAACAGAATCAGTTACAGCACGCCCTACCTAGATATCAAGGCCGAAGAAAAGGAGTAATTGAACTGCCTGATCCGAAAAGGCGTTCAGAAGGCGCTAGGACTACCCATGGGTACCTCGAGCGAACAACGTCTCGAACTCGGGGTGCATAACACGTGGACAGAATTGGCGGAGGCAGTGCGAGTCTCCGGACACGGACAGGGTTGGACTCAACTCAAACAGAGGAATTAAAAAAAAAGTCACAATTAGTAGGGAACGTAGGAACGCTTTGGTAGACCCCCCCCTCCCCCTTCCCTAGAAACATGCATCCAGAATTTCATGTGGAAAGAAAGCTCTACAGCGACGGTTCAAGAACATGGGAGCGAACGAGGTAGTCTATGTTGATGCGGTGTCGTGACGCTGGGGCTACGTCGACCCGGCCTTCACTTGGTAGCGTGCAGAGACTCGGGGTTGAAGAAGGACTGAATCTTCGAAGTTGGTAAAATATATATACAAGCAGGTTTAATGGCACTTTGAGAAAACTTATTTACAAGATTATTTACACGAAAAAGAAGGGTACATCAGCAATATGGCAAGCGTTAAGAGTTCATAGCGAGAAGCGACTGGATGAGCCGTTTACCCAGGGCTCAGAGCGACATTTCGTGCTCTGCAGCGTCCTTAAAACCCCCTATGTCCAGCCCCTCTTTGAAGATGCTGACCAACCAAATCCAGGGCACGCCCCTCAGATATCGGCATCCAATCGAACACATCACTGCACTGATGGTCTGAAGCACTGACTGGCCCGGCATTGTTTCGTTGAGCCTGGTCACTTGTTGGCGGGAAAAGCTTGGGAACGGCGAGGAGGTACATTTCTATTCTTCAGCCAAGAATCGATAGGCAGCTGGTTCCGGCAAGTGGATTTACTTCTAAGAAACCCAAGTGCACGAGCGCGCCGCATACGCTCCCAGCATTGTCCGTTTTCGACAATTGCAAATCTTTCCTGCATTCCCGGGAAATCATCTAATGGCCGTATGCGTCATGCTCCTTTCTTGTCCGGCATTCCCAGGAAATCCTCTAATGGCCGTAATCACCTTGCTCCTTTCTTGTCCTGTACGTCAGCGGACGTGTCACTCTGTCGCCTCGTTCGGACAATAGGCATTCCTTACTTGACCATAGCGCTTCTCGATGGGAAGGGTGAACAATTGAACGAAAGCACTTCCGGCTATCTCCCGCAGGGGACATTTCTTTGTGTTTTTCTAGACGTTCTCTTGACAGGGTCAATTTGGCATTTGCAGGGTGTCCACAAAGCAAAACAGGCTTACAAAACAGGATTCCTGGAAACAGGCTCACTTAGAGCCATTGGACCATCACCACATAACCACAGCGCTTATCCATGCCCACAGGCGAACAATAGAGCGCGCCAGTGCGAACGATGCAAGGTCGTAACAGCCTCCTCCCCCGCCAGAAGAGTCACGGAGGGCAGCAGTCGCAGCTGCTGCATGAAGAGACGACTTAATGGCCTGCACATGAACGCTTGAAGCTCGCTGTTGCTTGTCGCGTTGTCTTGATTGTTGTAGGCCAAATTGCTCGAGCTGTCTGAAACTCAACTACATGTTGAAGCAAGCACTCGGCTCCCGTCTGAAGAGACCAGGTTAAAAGAAAACTGCCATTGTTGTTCGAGAAAAGCCCACTCTCAAGACGTTCAGGACCCACGTATGCCTCGAAAACCAAACGTGCTGCTTTACATAGTCACATATATTCAAGCGCACGAAAAGAAAAAAAAAACCTGATTATCAATTTGGATACATGGTGAGGAACATCTCGGACCGCTTAGAAAGAGCGGCTAAGCGCGTCCGCATTCCCATTTAACTTCCCCTTTTTGTATCTTATTTCAAAATTGTACTGCTGTAAAATCAAGCTCCACCTAAGAAGGCGACTGTTCTTCGATGTCGCAGTTTGCAGCCAAGCCAGGGGACAATGGTCCGTCTCTACGGTGAATTTGGCCCCTCCAAGATAGCACTGCAATTTTTGAATGGCCCATACAATGCAAGCGCACTCTTTCTCTGACGCGCAATAAGCCCTCTCTCTAGAACTCAGTTTTCTGCTCAGGTAGAGCACAGGGTGCTCATTACCGTCGTCATCTCTCTGGCAGAGAACAGCACCTAGCCCTCGATCACTGGCATCACACTGGACCGTGAATTCTCGGTCATAGTCTGGAGCTCGCAATACCGGACGGCTAATCAGCACAGCCTTCAGGTTTACGAAGGAGGCTTCCTTTTGTTCGTCCCAGACTACATTTGTCGGTTCTGTCCTGCGGAGAGCGTCGGTCAGAGGGCTAGCCAAAGCTGAATAGTTAGAGATGTAGTGATTGTAGTATCCCGTCAGACCCAGGAATGCTCGAATTTCCGTCTTCGTGCTCGGCCGCGGGTAGTCTGCTACCGCAGAAATCTTAATCTCGCTGGGTTTCCTGAAACCTTGACCTACATTGTGACCCAAGTAGTCCACGGTCGCCCTTGCCAGGCAACATTTCTCGGCCTTTACGGTTAGTCCAGCTTGACGCAAAAGGCTCAGTACAGCTCTTAGATGTACCATATGGTTCGCCCATGAGTCGGAAAAAACCGCAATGTCGTCTAAATAAGGCGCCGCGAATGTTTCACACCCCTTTAAAACCCTATCCATGAGTCGGGAAAAACAAAATGGAGCATTTTTGAGCCCGAAACTCATCATTGTTGGCTGGTAGCTGCCCGTCGGAGTGACGAAAGCCGCGTATCTGCTGGCGCGTTCAGTGAGCGGTACTTGCCAGTATCCTCGAGTAAGGTCCAGCGTAGTCACATATGCCGCTCTACTGACCTGTTCTACTCTCTCCTCAATATTCGGAATAGGATACACTTGATCCCTGGTGAGAGAATTTAGCTTTCGGTAGTCTACCACAGGCCTAGGGTCTTTACCTGGAGCTTCTACTAAGATCATAGGCGAAGCATAATCGCTTTCCGAGGGTTTTATTACTCCTAATTCCAGCATGCGAGTTACTTCCCTATCCAGAATTTCTCTTTGCCTTGGAGAAAATCGGTAGCACCTTGATCGCACTGGCACGTCTGAAGTCAGCTCAATATCGTGCTCAGTCAAATCAGTCCTGCCTGGCCTGTCCACGAAGCAGGCCTCAAACTCTGTTATTATCTTGCCCAGATCGGACAGCTGGGATTTCTTTAGTTCTGGTATCTGCTCCGTCCTTTTGAGAAGCTCCTGTATCTTAGGATCATTGGCTTGCTCCATAGCTAAGTCCTCTCGGGTTCCACTTAAAAGTCTCGTGAGATTATTAGACACTGGCGGCAAGAGGTTATTCTCAAGAACGCCCTCATTCCGCGTCTCATCAAGCTCACTTTCAAGTTGACCTATTTGAGATGCCTCGCTCTCAAAGTTTTCTGACCTGCTATCTTCCGCTTCGACCACTGTTTTAACGGCCGTTTCCTCCGCTGTGGCTTTCTCTGGAATGAGCAGTGTAGCTAGTTCTCGTGCCTTTGAACGTGTTAAGGCTTGCACAACTCTGTCTCCGAAAAGGATGCCCCTCTTTCGCAGTAGCATGTCCGATTTGTTGGAAAACAAATACGGATAGCACTTAGGAAGCTTTCCTGAAACGGCAGCCTCGGTTGTTAACTTGCCGAAAGGGCCCTCGATGACCACGTTCGCGATTGGCAAGCACACACTCTGTTCCTCCACTACCTGGCGGATCCATGCACACTGTCCTGTATAGTCGGAAGGCGACACATACGCCGGATGGACAACATCCATCGTTGCGGCCGAATCGCGCAGTACCTTGCAAGGCTTCCCGTTGACTACTAGGTCATGCAGGTAGGGTTCTAAAAGCTGCATATTTTCATCGCAGTCCCTGACATACGAGAAAGCAATCTTTTCTTTCCGGCAGTTGACGGCAATGTGACCCTGCTCATTACACCTAAAGCATGTGAGCGGCTTCCTAGCCTCAAGCTTATTCTTTGTGTTCTGCACGTTGGTCACTTCCCCACTTTTCTCACTGCCGTCCTTTCTAGGGAGTTTGCCTGAAGAAGCCTTCCTTTCTTCATTTGCAAATCTAGCAAAGTGCCTTTTCTGACGGTTGTTCACACTGAACTTGGGATTGCGGGGCCTATCCACTGCTGGGTTGCTGAATTGTCGGCGCGAAGCATACTCCTCAATAAGTTCGGCAGCTTCAGTTGCCGACTTAATTTCGCCTCGGTCCTGTAACCAATTTCTTTCTTTTTCTGGGAGGCAGTTATAAAACTGCTCCAAAAGAATTCGCTCGACTACAGCGTCCCTATCACTGTAGGAATCAGTGCTCTTTAGCCACTCGCCCAAATTAACTCTTAAATTGTACAGGAATTCAGGGTAACTCTCGTCCCTGGACTTAGTAGCGTTCCGAAAACGTTGTCTGAACGCCTCGGCGCTAAGCCTATACTTTCTCAGAAGGCAAGCTTTGACCTTCTCGTAGTTGTCCGCGTCCTCCTTGCTTAGCCGCGCGACAACCTCCGCTGCCTCGCAGGGCAGAACCGTCAATAATCTCTGAGACCAAGTGTCTCGCTGGAAGGACAGTTTTTCGCAGGTTCGCTCAAAGTTAGCCAGATACAGACCGATATCCCCTGATATCACATATGGCTGCATGTACTTTGACATCTTGAAATCTGCCTCCTTGTTGAGAAGAGGCACCGCTAGCTGGGGACAATTGCCCGACCTCTTGCTCAACTCTAGTTCTAATTTCCGGAGCTCAATTTCTAGCTCCAGCCTTTTTGCTTCTCTTTCAATTTCACGCTTCTTTTCCTCTTTTTCCCTCTCAAGTTCACGCTTCTTTTCCTCTTTTTCCCTCTCAAGTTCACGCTCACGCCTCTTTTCCTCGTTTTCCCGCTCTTTCTGCTGTCTGAGCTGCTCCTCCTTTTTTTGTCCGATGAGGTTCCATGCTTCACTGAACTCCTCATCATCGGTTCCCAAATCAGTGATTGCTTTTATAATCAAGGGTTTTCGTGCCAAACCACTTGTATCAATTCCCAATTCCACACACAATTGCAACAGTTCCGGTTTCTGCAGCTTTTGTAGGTCCATGATCGCTCCGAGTGTCGGCTACTTCCAAAACAACAGTGCAAACTACCAAACCTAAAGGCGTTTCAACACTTTTTACCAGTTCTAAAATCTAACCCTGTTCTAGAACCTGGTCCACATCAGAAGAAAAGCCAAGCACTCACCCACACATGCGATCGATGTTCCGAGCTGCTCTCTTGTTGGCCGATTGTTGCGCCTGCTTGTTGCTTGAGATGCCACCTCCGATCACCAGATGTGGCTTGTAGATTCTGATCCACCTCGAATCACCAGATGTTGTAGCTTGTAGATCCAGATCCCACCACCAGTCTCTTCGGGGGCGTGGGTTCGAATCCCACCGCTGCCACCAGTTGTCGTGACGCTGGGGCTACGTCGACCCGGCCTTCACTTGGTAGCGTGCAGAGACTCGGGGTTGAAGAAGGACTGAATCTTCGAAGTTGGTAAAATATATATACAAGCAGGTTTAATGGCACTTTGAGAAAACTTATTTACAAGATTATTTACACGAAAAAGAAGGGTACATCAGCAATATGGCAAGCGTTAAGAGTTCATAGCGAGAAGCGACTGGATGAGCCGTTTACCCAGGGCTCAGAGCGACATTTCGTGCTCTGCAGCGTCCTTAAAACCCCCTATGTCCAGCCCCTCTTTGAAGATGCTGACCAACCAAATCCAGGGCACGCCCCTCAGATATCGGCATCCAATCGAACACATCACTGCACTGATGGTCTGAAGCACTGACTGGCCCGGCATTGTTTCGTTGAGCCTGGTCACTTGTTGGCGGGAAAAGCTTGGGAACGGCGAGGAGGTACATTTCTATTCTTCAGCCAAGAATCGATAGGCAGCTGGTTCCGGCAAGTGGATTTACTTCTAAGAAACCCAAGTGCACGAGCGCGCCGCATACGCTCCCAGCATTGTCCGTTTTCGACAATTGCAAATCTTTCCTGCATTCCCGGGAAATCATCTAATGGCCGTATGCGTCATGCTCCTTTCTTGTCCGGCATTCCCAGGAAATCCTCTAATGGCCGTAATCACCTTGCTCCTTTCTTGTCCTGTACGTCAGCGGACGTGTCACTCTGTCGCCTCGTTCGGACAATAGGCATTCCTTACTTGACCATAGCGCTTCTCGATGGGAAGGGTGAACAATTGAACGAAAGCACTTCCGGCTATCTCCCGCAGGGGACATTTCTTTGTGTTTTTCTAGACGTTCTCTTGACAGGGTCAATTTGGCATTTGCAGGGTGTCCACAAAGCAAAACAGGCTTACAAAACAGGATTCCTGGAAACAGGCTCACTTAGAGCCATTGGACCATCACCACATAACCACAGCGCTTATCCATGCCCACAGGCGAACAATAGAGCGCGCCAGTGCGAACGATGCAAGGTCGTAACAGCGGTAAGTGACAGTACAGGTGTGGCGGTAGGCTCGGTAGTCGAAGGCCGAGGGTCGCCGGTATCCGCGGCAACCATCAGAGGCCACAAAATAGAGACTGCGGAGGAAGTTGCGATAGCGCTAGCTTGCGTAAGAACGGAAGCCAAATTCATAATTAGTGACAACAAAACCGCCATCCAAAATTTTGGAAAGGGAGGACATCACCGGAGGCAGCCAAAATCCTCACCCAAAGAACACTGAATAGGAAAATTCTGTTAATTTGGACACCCGCTCAGGCTGCCGTCCCTGATAAAGAGGCGGCTCATAAGCTATCCCGAGCTCTCTACTTCCGGGTAGCCGTCGAGCCCCCTGACCACTGGTCATACGAAGAGCGTTTGCAAAATTACGGGGAAATCATCGACCATTATAATTGGGACGTAGACTGGTACCCCTGCTAGATGTTAGCCAAAATAAAAGAGTTGTAGCGTGGAGGCGGCTCAAACTAATAAATTCATGAACCCGGTCTGGCTGTTTCAGGCGCTACAAGACCTTGGAAACGATGAACAATGCAAACACTGTGGCGCGACAGGGACCCTCGACCACATAATTTGGGAGTGCCCACGATCCCCAGGGATAGGACAAAATATAACAAGTATAGAAGACTGGGATGCCCCTACTGCGAAGCGTGGACCCTGCTATCCAGCTACGCACCGTCCAACTGGCGAAAGAGGCCTCAACAAGCCAAGGGCTACTTGCCAATCTATAATCCGTGGGCGCACGACTCTCCGTCTTCCCCGGCACGCGTGCCGGGGGCGGGGAAGAGGATGCCTATTTTTAATGGAAATAAAAGTTGTCCACCCAATCAATCCATGGAGACTGGCGATATCTACCGGTACGAATGAAGTTTGCCAGGTGTGTGAAGAGGAAGAGACGAATAGAGCACCGCTCGCTCCATGCACCACACGTGTGAACAAGAAGCGGACGACAAGCATGCCACGCGGCGCTGGGCACGCGCGGCTTAAGATCGTATGCTAGCCCAGAGAAGATTTCGAGACACTCGTATCATACTACGAACTCACTGCACATTACATAACAATAGGAACACTCCCGCCCCCGCCTACACTCTATATAATGCTGACCAGACACCAGCAAGTCATACGGCGAGAGGTACAGACAGGGTCCATTCCCAACCAAAACTACATACCAAAACTCATAAATAGGGATATGAGTCCCTTCTGTCACGTTTTTGGCGTTAAAGACAATTTTGACTATATTATCTGATCGCCCAAATCCCGTAAGCATCCCTCTGAACTCTTGCCTGATCCCTTTAAAGAAGTTTGCATTAAGCCAAGGTCCAGCGATGACCCGGAAATTCAAAGGCCGTCGAATGGGCCGTCGTCGCCGAAGGCCTCCACGACTTGCGTATGCTAGCTAACTTCCCTCAGTCCTTGACCATTATTTACAATAACGTTTTACAAGCCTTAACTTCAAAAATACTCACGCGGAGATCAACGTCGTATGCGCACTTGTTCCTGCACAGGAGGCACTTCTCGGTGAGGTCTTGCTGGTCGACACTTTATACGTTGTAACCAGGACCATTCTGTAACATGCGGCGTCTTTTCTCCAGTATCGCTGGTAAGATGCAGTTGCTAAGGCACTCGATGGTTTAAAATCGAAGAAACCACGAGACGTGGCCTATTTTACAGGAGCTGCCAAATAGGGCTTCTGAACCAATTTCGGATGCTGATGGGCATCGAAATTTCCAGGAATCTGCCATTTTGAAGCAGACGTGGTATCCATGTTAGTGTGGCTTTGCTAAGCGGGCTTTATATTTACCACAGGAGTCTCTCCCATAATACGGTAGCTTACGCTTGTATGATGAAGAGTATTTGTGAGATGAGGTACAAATAATTGATGCCTTAGTGCTGAAGCGAGTGGCAAAGTGTAAGTTCGAGACAACATTAGATGGGGCTTAGCTTTAGTTAAGCCCGGTAATTTGCGAAACCAATAACAGAATGGCTATGCTATAGTTCTGCTCGCAGTGTAGTCAATTGTGTTGTATTATGTTGTCCGTACGATTAACGCTGTCTTCACTGTCCAAAGCGTCCATTACATTCCATTCGGAGACGTCACCGATTGAGGACGATTCAAGAAAAGCGCCACGCGCTGGTCTAGCAGCATCTTGAGCACGCCGTCGAGAGAGACACTGTTCCTATTTTTCATCTGTCTCTGTAGCCCGCTGTCGTTTCCGGGCTTCATTGAGACGGCGTGACTTTTCTTTGCGTTTATCAGGATGCAGTGCTTCAGCTGAGCAAGCGGGAGCATTTATATACCCATCGTCTTCCTCCTCCTCCTCTCAACTGCGGGAGAATGGGTGACTGCAGCGCCTCCACTCGGTAGCAGCGCGGCTCCAGCTGCAGCACGCCGTGCCTGCCGAGCACTGCCACCCGACGACTCGACTTGGTAGCCCATCTCTCGCAGCTGGTATGACGTCACCATGACGTAATCATCTCATCCGCGGCGCGCCGTGTCTATCAACCGCCGCCACCCGACGGCTCGACTTGGTAGCCCATCTCTCGCAGCTGCTATGACATCACAGTGACGTCATCATCTCATCCGCGGCGCGCCATGCCTACGACCGCCGCCCCCCGATGACTCGACTTGGTAGACCATCTATCGCAGCTGGTATGACGCCACAGCCACATGGGGTCATTAAAAGTCAAACGTGCCTACCGACCGTGGCCATGCGAAGGGCTGAAAATAGGAGTAGTATTGCTGTCGCAATAAAAAGGATCTTCAAGGGAGCCGTTAACACTGTCGTGCCATATCATTACAGACGGGTCTAAATTTATCTGTAAATTTTTTAACTGGCCATGTACTTCCATATTAGCTCATTTTTATTCGTATAGTCAGAACACAAAAATGCACCAGTTACGTTCATAATTGGCATTAGCAAAACAAAACCAATTTAAAGGCCATGTGAACATCGGCTGTGAAGCTCGGTACCTGCACTCATCTGCCTTACCACACTTGCGACTGCCTTAATTATAATGAATGATTTCTAAGGCTGTGTAAGAAAAACATGAAACATAAAAAGCAAAGGCTTTTGTGCAGTAGGCAGAGGTTGCGAGAAAAGACGAGGATGTACCCCAAAAAGGAGACAGGACTGGATTCGTTTCGTCTTCGACACGTTGCACCTACCCCGCATCAATAAGCCCAGCTCCATTTTAAACCAGCCAAAAGACAAGACACAGAGAATAGAAGCAAACAAGCCGACGCTGGACTAACAATTGAAGATCTTGAAGACGCTCACGTGGGTGGGGCTACCATCCAGGTCAGGGAAGGCTCTTCTTAGCTATGAGTCGGGCCACTCAAGGTTGGTAAAGCATGGGTTGGCAGTCGCATGCATCAAGTCCGCTTTACGTAAGTCATGCCATCACCGCGTTCAGGACGCATTTTTACAAACAATTTTGAAGTTATTGGCAGCTGGCTTTCCAACTGCCCATTTCGCCCACCAGTCAGAACGTGTTTTACACGCTTAAGAAAGAGCAACACTGGGCCGGATGATGCTGGCGTGGTACAGCGGTGAAACAAGGTGGGTGCCATGCCATACCTCCACGACGTTTCGCACCGACTCAAGAAACTTGCAGCGAAGTGTGACGTTGGCGTTATATTCACAGCTAAAGACAAGATAGTATATTTGTGCGCCAGTATTAAAAGGGGGCTAGACAGTACATCTGGTGATCGTTTTTAGTGCACTATGTCACATAAGACAAGGCGCACCACCTGTAGAAAGAATGGGGTTTATCGCATTCCGCTGAATTCTGGTCGATGCCACTACGGGCAGACAGGCAGATGTCTTAATGAGCGCCTGGCGAAGGGAAGGCAAAATCTAATATGGCGTGAGACGTGCAATCTCGATAATGTAAACTGGAGGACGACCCGTCTCTTTGCACGCCTGATTTCACCAACCCGGATATAGTTTATGGAAGCGAAAAACAAATCTGTTGGGAGATTGTTGAGGCATTTTACATTCCAAAGGCTAAGGACTCGTGTATGGCAAATGTGCCGGTTAAACTCCATATAAAAGAATTCGCTCTGTTAGGCCATCATTTTGAATTCTTTCTTCAATTTCCCTGGTTTGGGTACTGTGCGCGCGAATCTCAGTGCGAGACTTCGTTGTCTCCTTTCCTGCAATGAATTTTCAGTTGTTAGTCCAGCCTCGTCTTTTTCGCTTCTATTCTGAGTGTCTCGTGTTTTGGTTGTTTTAAAAGGATTGCTTACTAACTCGCCCAGTGGTCAACCTTGCTGAAGCCCAGATCTATACTCTAGGTATTGAGCACCTATTCCTTCTGTATTTCTCTTGCATTTGTATGCTTTCTAAGGCTATTCCTTCTATTGATAGTTGATATTTTCTCCAGTTCTCAACATCAGCAACAAAGCTTTGCTCCACTTTAGTTAAACCGTAGTTTCATGATAGATCATATAGGTAACTCTTAATGTGTGTTGCGGATTGCTGCGAGTACGAGCCAGTTGAAATTTTGAGTTAAGGAGAACATTCTGTGCATTTACAAAAACATCCCATACTGCGCTTCCGAAGCATTTGACTCGGAAACGCAAACTGATGGAAGTACAAAATACGTTTTCTTTTTGTCAATGAAAGAATTGCAAAAGAAATTTTTGACCTATCCTTCCTGCATATTCTTTATTTTGGCATTTGGACCGCACTTTGCACTAAAATTCGATTTGAATAGCGACCGTCAGACATCATTTGCCGGCGTGTTCAGCGCGAAGAGCAATTACCGCGGGTTGATTGAAGTTTTCTTGTATTGCTCCCCAAATGCAGCCATTGTTTTTGCCATGTCAAAATAGAGATTGTTACTCTAATAAGGAAGGAGGGCGTAAGAAATTTCCAGGAGCGAATGACCATAATCAAGACACGTTGGCAGAGGCCAACAGAAGGACATTACGAAAGATTTGAACAAGGCAAGAGGTACCGACTAAGGAAATGACCGTTGCAGCGAGCTTAACAAAGAACTCATAATCAAAACTTCTTACCGAGCTGCAGTTGACTTTTATGCTCTCCAAGTAGGCTTCTCTAGAAAAAAGTACAACAGTCCACTATGATCGAGCTAAATAACTTCATTCGTAATGACTTTCTTTGCTGTACTACATCTGTTTTTCTTTACATGTTGTACAGCATGCTTGTGCTAGCAGCCATTGTCTTTTTTGGTCTCCACGGAAATTTGTCTTTCAGCTCCTGAAATCATAGAAGAGGCTATGACGGCTGCCCTAGCTTTGTAGCTCGAAAGTGGTGAAGGCTTTTCTTTTGAGGCTGGAAATCTATGTAATGACGCCAATTTTCAAGCCGTTTCCTTGGTAATGGGTACCTGCGAGCGGAACAACGTAGTGCTTTTATCATACTTGCCTTTAACGCTGGAAGTGGTAAAACAAAATATGCTTAACGTCTTTGCTGCTCGTTTGCTTCATCATTTACCAAGAAACATCAGGCTGCATTTTTCCAAAACCTTTACAACGCGTAACTGAATAAAAAGCGAACAGACTTTTTTTCTTTTCTTTGTAATTTCAATTTGTCAATCACCCGAGGATCACCATTTGCTTCCCTCATTACATATGCTTAAAGATTTCGTGCGTTGTCTTAGTTCAGGGTACCGTGCAGTTATCACATAAAGAGCTAGATTTGTATAACCCCTCCGCTGCTGCAATGCCTGAATTTCGGAAGCCTTCTGCCCACGAGTTCATATTCGCAAGCAGAATTCGTAGCCTTTGTGCCTACATACCGATGTGCGAATAGTAGTTTTCCAAACGGGATTGTAGTAGAAATAGTGTAGCTTTGCTACCGAATCGAACATGACTAGCTTAAATAATAACCGAAAAAAAATTCGAATCGGATAGCAAGATAATATACTAATATTTCAACGAATACTCGCTACTTGTGCAAATACGCCTACAAAACGAGCAAGCGCCTCAAACAACGAAGCTCTGACGGTGGTGCTGCGGTATGGCGCAAAATGCATTTTGCTAACAGCGCACCAAAACCAGGGCAGACAGGAAGATAGACAAGCGTTCACTGTGAGGTGATCACCACCCCCCCCCCTTCCTTGGTAAACAAAATTACACCTATCCTTGCCCTTGGTTGTGAATATCTTAACCACGACGACGATCTACTTCCGATCTGGTAAAGAATACCACATTAATATTGTATAACACGCAGGTCCTTTAGTTACTCAGTGATATGAGCTAATCCACTATCTAATCCATGAGCTAATCCACTACGCAAATTGAGTATCCGGTATGGTTAAGGGACTCCTAGGGAAAGCGAGTGTCTGTGAAGTTACTCGGATACAAGATGCTGCCAGGTCCCGAACTCAGAAATGACGGAGCGCAAAGCAGTGTCTGGGTCGCGCCACTTAGAGTAAGTTATTTCGAGCTCGTGAGTACTTGAGTTTTCTACAGATTCAACCGGACTGTTCAGGTTGAGACGTTGTAGAAATTCAGTCACCTCCCCTTTTACTTCCTTGAAGTTTTCAAGGTGACGGATGCTTTCTCAACAAAAGTCCCAGCTGGAGTCTCTGGGCGTGCCTGGCCCATACCTGCTTCCCAATTCTGAAGTCCTGGTTTATTGGTTCAGGCTCCGAAAATCGCGGAGCCATCATGTTGTTGACCACTTCATTATTGGTCACCACATCATCAACTCATGGACTCTGTTGAAATGTACTTAACCCAGGACAGTGATAAAAGCGTTTTTATTAAGGGACGCGAGGCATCTGTCAACATTAAGCGCTTGTCCATGCTCCTATTCCAACCAGTAATCGGTGCGCTGTGCACAAAATTAACGAAGACCAACTCGACCAGATTTCTGATTGATTTTCTTTTGAGGATTAAGTCAAGATGTGGCTCTGAAGTATTGCTAATGTGTCGAACAGTGGCGCAGGTAGCACCGCCGCCACATTTATTGCCGCGATAGCCGGTTCGTAGAGGAAGGTGGGGAGCCCAGCGTCACGCAGCAGAAAAGAATGGCCGAAGTTCCAGATGTGTGCCTGCTCTATTCTGAAGGGATCGCGCAAAGCTCGCTTCATCCTTTTCGCGCGTTTGCAGATGCGATGGCGCTTTTATTTGGTTTGGTTTGGTTTGTGGGGTTTAACTTCCCAAAGCGACTCAGGCTATGAGAGACGCCGTAGTGTATGACTCCGGAAATTTCTACCACCTGTGGTTCTTTAACGTGCACCGACATCGCCATACAAGGTCAGGTCAAATCATGCTGAGTGTACGTTGGGACTACGGCATGAACTGCGTTGGAACTGCTTATCTGCAATTGAGTTCGATGTTGTACTTTCGCAGAAAACATTTTAGGTAATTAGTGCCTTTCAGTGCCCTAAATATTTCAGTTACACAATCTCGTGTCCATTTAATGCTTATTATGCAATGACACACACTCTTCCCATTTGCCTTTTCTAACTTGAGCTCGGTGTAATGCTTAACTTTTTGTTTACGCTGATTAAAATGTTCCATTCTTGCCTTTCTCAAAACAACTTAACTTTTTGTAACACCAGTCAAATACGATGTTTGGCATGAGCGCCTATTACCTAGGCCAAAAATATAATAGCCATAATGCAGCTGTTCCAAAGCATAACTCCCTAGCAGTATAATTTCTAAGTCATTCTTGTTTGAAAAAAAAAAAAAAAAACGTGCACAATGCGAAAGCGTTTAGCTGAACTCCATTCAAATAAGTATAAAAATAACAAATCAAGATTTCAAACAGGCTCTCAGTCTACCCCTACAACGCTTTACAGAGGTGCCGAGTTCCTCGAAAATGCACTGCGTGACTGAATTTTTTTTTTTTCCGGCTTGACGGTGCTCATATTCCTTTTCGTAGTTTGAGTTTACGCCTTATTGCTTAAAACTCATTTCAAGGAACATTGTGCATTTCGTTTATTTTCTTTTCTCTGAACAATTCCTTTTTTGTTTACTAGCTTTTTGGGTATACAGCGCTTGTGCAAGTGGAAAGAGCTCCGGGGATACCTGGTCTAGAAAAAACTCGCGCTCTGCGCGACGGCGAATCCAGATACCGCCACAATCGAAAATCCTCCGAGGCTGTGTAGCTTCGGCTCTCTAAGAGGATACAGTCTTCTAGAATGTTGATAAATGGTGGCGAGATTTGTAAAGCAGTCTGCAACATACCGAGCGATAGGAAAGCAGGGGTTTAAACAGCAGTTCGTGTAAAAATAGAAGAGCCGAGAGAGATAGTAGAGTATAAGCAAGCAGAAAGCAACAGTGAGATGAAACATCGATTCTTTTCCCTTCGGTTCTCAGTATGCTCTTTTTGTCTCTATTTTTATAACTCGTTTAACTATGTGGTAAAATATTACAACATCGCGAGTTGAGAACCGAGGTTTTCGTGCTGCTTTTCGAAATTTCCTCCAAAGCTCTTCTTCTATAAACCCTGTGTTCAGTTTATTTTGCTCTCTCTGCGACATCTTTTATTCTTTTAGTTTTTTGTTCCATCAGCTTATAAGATGCGCATATCTTGTAAACACAGCGGCAATGACACATCATGAATATGGTGACTAAATAAAAAGTGAGAATGGCCATACTGAACATCAAATGCTTTTAGTTCCAACGGTAGCAAATTCTGGCAAATCTGAGGTCGAACATCAAATAAATTTTACCCAAGAACTTTCATGCTCTCAGTCAGAATGGTAGCCAGCTGAAACAGAAAGAACTGCAACGTTTAGCTCTGTGTGGGATTGAGAGCATGGGCCGACAACAGCACAGCACCGTAACTCTTTGAAGCCTCTACAGCAGCGTGTAATAGTTGAAGCATTTCGATTTTATTCATTTGTTTATTTTTTATTGCGCTAGTAGAAGCTCCAGAAGCTTATCGTAAATCGTCGCATTCATCACCTTTCATTCATTTGTTCTTTATTTTATGAGACTTAGAACCATTATTGATTTGATTTTATTAAAAGCACCTTCATTCACACAGCCTTTTGAGATCATGTTGGTGGGCCGCCTAGTCCTGCAGTACACTGGGTAATGCTGCCGCTGTGGTCCTCCCCACCAGCCAATGCTGATGGTCAGGATCATCGCTGGACAATTTAGCCTCCTATTGCTCTTCCGAAGGGTTTCGAATGGAGTCAAATAAGGGATATAATTGGCATGTCCACATCATGTGATATAGGCTAGCTACCTCTCCACAGTGCGGACACTCCGGAGAGTATTGTGCATTGTACCACTGCTACAACCTAGCTGGCGTTGGGTATTTGTTGAACTGCAATCTTCCAAGGATGTTCTCTTCGAACTTATTAAAGAATTTATTTGGCGTAAGGTATATTTTCTGGCTGTTCTGCGTGGTACTAGATTGTCGACATACACTGTTGAATCCATTAGATAACAGCACCCTCCATGGTCATCAGGGGGAGACGCCCGGTATAGAAGTGCTCGGGTATGCCTATGAGTGGCTTCGTTTCCTCCAGGTTATTCCAGGTGTCCGACGAACCATATGACTGATGGTTTACTGGGTGGATGCTTAGCAAAAAACGACAACCTGTGAATTAATCCGCTGTTCAAATTGCGACAGGCATTCTGCAAATCTGTTAGTACAATGGCGCTGGGTTTTGACGCTAAATTACAGACAATAGATGCCTTCTCTGCGCAGGTTGAGGTTGAACGTTTTCCCCGATTCACAGTTGACCTGGGGTCCTGGAGGCGTTCAAACCACCATTGTCATCACTCCATTCTTTTGCCCTGCTCCGTACACGTTTAAGGTTTTGGGTAGCTTGTCCCATTTCTTCTGTAAGACTTCCCCTGATGCTTTTCTCCTCTCAGTGTCATATGTGGAGTGCATATTCCGCGAAATCGTGTACACGTTTCCACGTCTCCTCAGATCGCGTTGTACCTCTTCCTTCTGGTCTACCATATAGGACAGAAGGAGGACTTCTTTGAGCTGTTCTGTGCCTTATTTTGTGAAGGCGAGATTGTTTAGTGGCGATAGCCATTGGATTTCTCATATGCCCTTGAGGGTATTATGTACTCCTAGAGCCATAAACTGCATTTGACATGGAATTTGGTGGACACAAGGACGTATTATAGGCTGGAGATCTGGAGAGGTAACGAATGGCATACCGTACATTATCCACGAGACCACGAAGGCTTGCACTAAGCGGATGGTCTCTTTTTCCTTTATGCCCTGGTGTTTATTTCTGATAAGGTGTATCATATGGAGGATTTGCTCGGTGGATGTAGTAAGCCTCTTGAGAGTCAAAGTTCTACCAGCCTGTGCAGGATATACTGTCCAAAGCACTTAATATTCGTGGGTTTCTGGACTGGGTGTTTATCTATATATATCGCGATGTTCTGTGCTAGTGGTGTTCTGTGGTTATTGAGGGTGAGCCACTGGCTTTTCTGGCGTGCACTTGAGGCCTCTCTGCCTGGCGTGCCAGTCCACCATGTCGTTTGCAGCTTGAAGACGTTCCTCTATCTCGGGGTCACTCCCCGAGTTGAACCATACCGTGATATTGTAAGCATACAATGAGAGTTGAATGGGTTCATACTGCACCAGCCAAAAGACGAGACACAGCAAAGAGGAGGACAGGACAAGGCTGGTCCTGTCCTCCTGTCCAGCCTTGCCCTGTCCTCCTGTTTGCTGTGTCTTGTCGTTTGGCTGGTGCAGTATGAACCCCATACCAACGTGCCCAGTCGTCAACCTTGTTGAGAGTTGAATGCCCGGAATTTTTAAGAGAATGCCTGATAGATCTTTTATAGCCTGAACAAGAGGGGTGACAGTACCGCTTCTTGCGTCACCGCAATGCTGGCGGCGTGCCTGTACAGTCGCGATGATTTAGTCAAGAGAAAAAACGTTAGAGGGCCTCTTATGAAAATTCGAGTGGGAGAGCAGGTGCACTCGAGAGGACTTCAAAAGTGCTCTCAAACAAGCGAGCGCCCTCTAGTGAGAGAGCAGGAGTAGAATCGCTTGCTTCCAAGGTGGAGGAGGAGGGCTTTTCCTTCGCTGAGAGCAGCCGAGTGCACTCCCGGTTGCTCTCTCGGCTAAAGCGAGTGTAGAGGACGTCACATGGCATAAAGCGTAATATCCGCGCCATCTTGTTTTTCTCTTGAGTCGGCAACGCTCAAAATGGCGGCTGCAAAGCGTCGGCGCTCGGCGAGCTCTTCGGAATCAAACGAATTTGAGACAGGAGCGAAAAGCATTGCTTATGACCTTTATGCATGTTTGAGAGTCGCTGCCGGCGTCGAAAGGGACAAAGGAGGCAAAGCACCGAGCTCTGAGAACAAAGGCATACAAAACAAGCGGTTCTTCACGGAGCCTTGGCTTCTCATCGGGTTGCAACTGCCGCCACTGCGGGCAGGCGGATGATGCTGGGGAGAACGGTGCGGTCACCTGGTCTTGGCGCGCTGCTTTCGACACGCAGAAAGCGTTCCCGCGGGAGGACAGTTACACCTTCTCTCGGCGTGCTCCTGTACTGATCTGCATTACTCGGCGCCTCTTGTGGCGCTCTTTGGCACGCGTTCAAGGGTGGGATTGCAGATGGCAGGAAAGCTAAACAAGAACACATCTCGCGGAATCACGCGTAATATGACATCTCGTGAACAATCTTGCGCACGGGATTGATTGATTGATTGATTGATTGATTGAATGTGTTTTATTGATTGGAAAGGCTCATGCCATGGATTTCATTCCATGAGGCTAGAAAGGCTTTCACCTTAAAAAAGGGCCAATGACATCCTCAGTTGGAGATTGACGGGGCAACCTTTCGCAATCGTTATATGGGCTCCTCAGTACAGGAGCACTGTCTTTTATTGATTGGGAAGGCTCATGGCCATGGATTTCATTCCATGAGACTAGAAAGGCTTTCACCTTAAAAAAAGACCAATGGCGTCCTCAGTTAGAGATTGACGGGGAAACCTTTCGCAATCGTTATGTGGGCTCCTCAGTACAGGAGCACTGTCTTTTATTGATTGGGAAGGCTCATGGCCATGGATTTCATTCCATGAGACTAGAAAGGCTTTCACCTTAAAAAAAGACCAATGGCGTCCTCAGTTAGAGATTGACGGGGAAACCTTTCGCAATCGTTATGTGGGCTCCTCAGTACAGGAGCACAGTCTTTCATTGATTGGGAAGGCTCATGGCCATGGATTTCATTCCATGAGACTAGAAAGGCTTTCACCTTAAAAAAAGACCAATGGCGTCCTCAGTTAGAGATTGACGGGGAAACCTTTCGCAATCGTTATGTGGGCTCCTCAGTACAGGAGCACTGTCTTTTATTGATTGGGAAGGCTCATGGCCATGGATTTCATTCCATGAGGCTAGAAAGGCTTTCACCTTAAAAAAGGACCAATGACATCCTCAGTTGGAGATTGACGGGGCAACCTTTCGCAATCGTTATATGGGCTCCTCAGTACAGGAGCACTGTCTTTTATTGATTGGGAAGGCTCATGGCCATGGATTTCATTCCATGAGACTAGAAAGGCTTTCACCTTAAAAAAAGACCAATGGCGTCCTCAGTTAGAGATTGACGGGGAAACCTTTCGCAATCGTTATGTGGGCTCCTCAGTACAGGAGCACTGTCTTTTATTGATTGGGAAGGCTCATGGCCATGGATTTCATTCCATGAGACTAGAAAGGCTTTCACCTTAAAAAAAGACCAATGGCGTCCTCAGTTAGAGATTGACGGGGAAACCTTTCGCAATCGTTATGTGGGCTCCTCAGTACAGGAGCACTGTCTTTTATTGATTGGGAAGGCTCATGGCCATGGATTTCATTCCATGAGACTAGAAAGGCTTTCACCTTAAAAAAAGACCAATGGCGTCCTCAGTTAGAGATTGACGGGGAAACCTTTCGCAATCGCTATGTGGGCTCCTCAGTACAGGAGCACTATCTTTTATTGATTGGGAAGGCTCATGGCCATGGATTTCATTCCATGAGAATAGAAAGGCTTTCACCTTAAAAAAGGACCAATGACATCCTCAGTTGGAGATTGACGGGGCAACCTTTCGTAATCGTTATATGGGCTCCTCAGTACAGGAGCACTGTCTTTTATTGATTGGGAAGGCTCATGGCCATGGATTTCATTCCATGAGGCTAGAAAGGCTTTCACCTTAAAAAAAGACCAATGGCGTCCTCAGTTAGAGATTGACGGGGAAACCTTTCGCAACCGTTATGTGGGCTCCTCAGTACAGGAGCACTGTCTTTTATTGATTGGGAAGGCTCATGGCCATGGATTTCATTCCATGAGGCTAGAAAGGCTTTCACCTTAAAAAAAGACCAATGGCGTCCTCAGTTAGAGATTGACGGGGAAACCTTTCGCAATCGTTATGTGGGCTCCTTAGTACAGGAGCACTGTCTTTTATTGATTGGGAAAGCTCATGGCCATGGATTTCATTCCATGAGACTAGAAAGGCTTTCACCTTAAAAAAGACCAATGGCGTCCTCAGTTAGAGATTGACGGGGAAACCTTTCGCAATCGTTATGTGGGCTCCTCAGTACAGGAGCACTGTCTTTTATTGATTGGGAAGGCTCATGGCCATGGATTTCATTCCATGAGGCTAGAAAGGCTTTCACCTTAAAAAAAAGACCAATGGCGTCCTCAGTTAGACATTAACGGGGAAACCTTTCGCAATCGTTATGTGGGCTCCTCAGTACAGGAGCACTGTCTTTTATTGATTGGGAAGGCTCATGGCCATGGATTTCATTCCATGAGGCTAGAAAGGCTTTCACCTTAAAAAAAGACCAATGGCGTCCTCAGTTAGAGATTGACGGGGAAACCTTTCGCAATCGTTATGTGGGCTCCTCAGTACAGGAGCACTGTCTTTTATTGATTGGGAAGGCTCATGGCCATGGATTTCATTCCATGAGACTAGAAAGGCTTTCACCTTAAAAAAAGACCAATGGCGTCCTCAGTTAGAGATTGACGGGGAAACCTTTCGCAATCGTTATGTGGGCTCCTCAGTACAGGAGCACTGTCTTTTATTGATTGGGAAGGCTCATGGCCATGGATTTCATTCCATGAGACTAGAAAGGCTTTCACCTTAAAAAAAGACCAATGGCGTCCTCAGTTAGAGATTGACGGGGAAACCTTTCGCAATCGTTATGTGGGCTCCTCAGTACAGGAGCCCCTTGGTGGCCGCCACCGCTCGAGCTTGGTCAATCATCGCCATCTGGCTCACGAGGTCCAAGCAACCAAACAGGGGTACCCGCCAGTACTTTCGGTCGTAGTTAGGTTTTGGCTCGAGGTTCGTTCCTCATTGTAACTAAGCCGGAATAAAGTTTTATTGCGAAAGCAAAATTACGCCAGGTTTCAGCTCGTCGCGTATGCCGTGGCCGCGGCCACGAAAGACCTTGAAGAGCTGCGCCTAGCAACAGCGTAGCCGAGTTTCGCCAGATGCCGCCGCAGTCGGTGCCGCGCCGCTGCCGCTCGCTCCCGCCAGATGGGTGCTCCGAGGGCAGAGGAGAGGAGGTGACGCTTCGCGGATATAGGGAACCTGCGATGAAGTTTCCTGTATCGATTGCCGCGCCGTAAAACATAGCCTAGCGAGAAGAGCAAATACTTTATAGGTGCTCCCGTAAGACGTTTTCACGCCACCTGCATGAGATCAGATTGCACGCACTGTCGAACCCCTGCATGGCGTGCCTCAGATAGCTGGGCTGCATCGAGTGCGTCTGGGCGCGGACGTTATCTGCCATACACGTACCTATAACGTTGCAGAATGCGGGCGATCTTTTATCGCGAACCAGTCGGCTAACAGCAGCAGTTTTTAGGTTCCCCTGGAACAATTAGAGCACTCCCTAGGCAGTGTAGGTTATATATAAGCCCGCTTCGCAACGGTTGAATCTAGTCGTTATAGAGAGCGCTAAAGAGAGGCAACAACGACAGAACGAAGCTAGAAAGAGACGACGCGCCCAAGAGTGAGCAGAAGAAGGCGCTCACAACTCGAGAAGCGTCGCGACGAAGATGCGGCTAGGCAGTCGTTCTACTTCCTGGAGTGACTCTACAACGACTACAAAAGATTCCGGGTTGAGTTCCCAAGAGCGTCGGAATGAGACGTAGCACAAATGACGTGCCGAGGAAACGGAGGAAAAATGTATGAGAAGGCTCAAGAAACGGCGGGCGGACGCTGCAGCTAAACAAGCTGATGGTGCGACAGACGAAGCAGACGTAGGCGCAACAAAAACCTCAGGAGACATCCTGCCGAAGAACCGAATGAAGGAATTACGATCCTTGCACTTTGCAGACTTGGGTGTTACCGCACAAAAGCAGCGCAGCATCGAAGCGTACCAAGCCAGGCGTACCAAACAATCCAAGAATGGCTGTAGAGGGTGGCCGCTTTGGACGGCTTCGGATCAGCAGTCTCCGGTACGTTAAATGCGCAACTACGACAATATTAAGCCGGTACAGGCTAAGAAACCGTGGAAACAGATGGAGCGGCAAAGCGTTACCGCTATTACTTGTCCGTGGTTAGAAGGCGGCCATGTGCTGAGTAACGCATCGGCTTCAAGCACTCGGACATAGGGTGGTAGCGGCTGAAGCAGAGAGGAACCCACATTCAGGAAGAAGTTCACTACTTTTGCGTGGGAACAGTCAGTGACGACTCGGAGAATCTTTTTTGAAAACAAAAAGACGAAACTGTATTCACCTTTTACGATATATATGGGCAGTTAAACAAAGGTACAGCACACACACATCTACGAGATTAACACCAGAGGTGCCGGTTGTGAAGCATTGCATTACTCGTGCTCGGCTACCACACCGCGCCGCGCCGCGCACCTAATGAGGAACGCCACTCTCACACACAACGCAGTTGTTGTGGCTGTAGAAAGAAGGAAAAGAAAATGCACGGGCCTCCTACTGGCTCTGTAGCTGAGCCACCTCCGCGAGACACTCCGTGCCATCAGGCATGTTTACTACATAGACTTCGTTTCAATGTGGCTTTCACGCGCAAGTACTTACATTTAATTGGACAGGTGGACTCGCCGGAATGCTCAACTTGTGGTATCCCAGAGACTGTGGACCATATATTATTGGTGTGCCCAGCATATGCGTGCGAAAGAAGTGTGCTAGCCGCTTCCTTGAAACGTTTGGACAAGACGCCTCTGTCGTAATAACTGCTGTTGGGCACTTGGCAGGACAAGGGATGGGTGCCCAGGCAGTGCGTGCTCTTTTCCGTTTTTTATGCGCCAGCAGACTTGATTCGCGCTTGTAAAGCAAGCCACTGTGCCTGTAGATATGTATTTGATGTGCCTTCTCTCACATCATCACCCATCACGATCTTCTTTCTTTTCTCCTTCCCCTTCCCCAGGGCAGAGTCTCAGGCCAGATTTAAATTATTCCGGCCAACCTCTCTGCCTTTTCCTATCAATAAATCCCTCTATCTATCTATCCACCTCCGCGGCCACGTGCGGACAGAGAAAAAAGAAAAGAAGAGGGAGAGAAATGCGCGCGCCGCAACGGCCGTCGTCCACCATCGAAGCGGTGGCGGCTGGGATGACGGCCCATAAACGATAAAAATTCGGTGGCAGACTAGCCCCCGCCACAAGTGACGGTGACCTACCTGTCCCAGCCCTATCAGGGCTAGGAGCAGCCACCCTCCGTCCCCCACACAACGCAGAAGGGGTGGTTGGGTGTACTTTTAAATCACTGCAGACGCTAAAGTTTTCATTACGGAAAAGAATAAAAACACAGCTTTACTTACATGATGAGCACTGAAGCGGATAACATCGGCCTTCTTCTTATAGGGGTCCGCGGTACAGATGGTCCTAGGTGGAAAATTTAGCTATACGTCCAATAACAAATTTGGTTGAATCTTAACGAAACGCCCGACAAAGACGTCTAGACGCATTCTCTCCTCGTACGGCAAGATACCTACCCAGGAACAGTGACGCCTGGCTCGTAAAGAAGTTTGGTTAGTGTTCAAGGTCAATCACATCGCATACCCAGCACGAGTTAATCGTTACGCAGCGGTGCCCAGGAGATAAAGTGTCCCTTTAAAACAAGGCACGAAAATTCTGGCGCCGTTGCGTGTGGCTTTAAAGACACAGCTGTACCCAGCGGACGGTCAATTTTTCTACTGCGTAGCCTACTGCCCGAAAACAAAAATGGGATCTTTAACGTGCGCTGACATCGCACAGCACACGGACGCCACTTCGAGGCGAAACGAAGTGGCGTTCGTGTGCTGTGCGATGTCAGCGCACGTTAAAGATCCCCAGGTGGTCGAAATTACTCCGTAGCCCTCCACTACGGCCCCCCTTTCTCTCTATCCACTTTCTCTCCCGCCTTCATTCCTTCCCTTACGGCGCGGTTCAGGTGTCCACAGAGCAAGTGTGACAGATACTGCGCCTTTCCCTTCCTAAGAACCAACCAACCAACCAAGTCACTATTACTGAAGCTGATCCACACGTGGTAACCATGCCACTGAGTCCAGTGTGGCGCCTGGGGCGCGAGCTAACAGGGGGTCGAGCAGTCAGCGAATCTGGAGGAAGTCATCTCGCTGGGAAAGTGGGAAATTTTTGGTGACTCAATTGATGTTCGACGCCGCCTATTTGTTCACGCAGCGCAAACTCAGTTGGCCGCGTGAAATTTTCTCAGGCCAGTGAACGTCCAAGTAGCACCGCCGTCTCGATGTGGACAAGTGGTAGAAACGACACTTAAATTTCAGCCACCTGTGGGCGTACATTCATGAGCAGCGACATCACAAAATGCGTTTTCGTACTTCGTCCATATCAAAGCGGGGCGATAGTCAATCAAGGACGATCACGTTAATAGCCTGCAGCTAAAACTAATACAACAGCGCAGAAACAAAAAAAAAAGAAAAATTAAGAGAGCAATATATGCGACCTAGGCACGAACACCGCGAAAGCGAGCACTGCAAGCCGAACAAGTACAGTAGAAAGACATGAATAGCGAAACGCATTTGTGCGACGGAGTGCATTTGAGTATGCTGTTTACTTCCCCTTTATTTACCACGCGATTATTTTCTTACGAAAAGGATTCGCAGTGGCTTAGCTCAGCTATGCCAGGATATGCGTAGCGAAAGGTACGTTTCCCTTGCAGCTTGTTGTGGTCATTATGGTCAGCGGTGAGAGACATTAGATATACACATCGTTCATTCATTTTGCTTGACAGCGACTAAGAAGACTGCCCGATGATCTGTGAAGTATAGAATACAGCGGTCTCAGTTTTGTCCATACAGTGTTTCAATTTGGCTGAGTCCACAAATGCAAAGTCTCATACATTGTACTACTCACCGGTGTCAAGTCCATTTGGAGTCACAGCCTCTCGCACACTCTACACATGCTTCCAAACTGATTGTACACAAGGTCTGCTTCAAATGTCCGCGTCAACGATGTACTTTCGCAAACTCGAATGACGTGATCAGTCACACGACGTGCCTTGAGATCCTCTTCTGTTGGTTCCCGTAGACTGAACTCTTTCATAGGGTCCATATCGGCGGTTATTTTCAGTCTGTTACGCTCGGCAGCCTGACATTACTGTTTGGCAAGCTGTTCCTCTCTCTGTTCGGGCATCCCCGCTGCTCTATTCGCCTTGTGAACTGCCTGCACAACTCTTCCTGTGAACTGCCTGCTTAAGCGGGTAAATTCGGCGAGTAGAATCCAGCTGTTCACAGTGCCCAAAAAGTTTAAAATGGTAACAAGTTTCCTTACTTTTGTTGTACACAGACAGCGACCCTGTCTAATTGATCGTTGTATGGAGAGAGAGACACTTGAAACCTCAGCGATGAACAGTGACGATGTTCCATGCAGTGCAGATTCTTTTTCTGCCTCGACTGTCTCTCAGCTCGGCGGAGTGGAGCGTTAACAGCTTTTTTAATTAGGCAGACAACCGTCGCACGCCTCGTCGACTTGCTGTACCGTTCCCCGCGCGCTGTTCTCGACGCCACCACCAGAGTCGGCTGGCACTTGGTCACCAGCGATTCGTGTTGCTTTCAGACACGTAGCTTTTGACTGTGTTTTTATCATCCCATTATTTCACTGAGCGAGCGTGAGGGATGGCTGCGCAGTCGCTTGGCCGGAAGCGTTCCGGCAGCCCCGGCTTTCTGAGCTCACTCAGTCCCACCATAAGTGTATGTAGAAAGCTGAAGTGCTGTTGCTCAATGATGTTATAAGCGATTTAAATGCTTCGTCCAAAAAGCCGTCGGCGTCGCAGTAGTTGTCGGCATCCCGTGTCGGAAATAATCAGGCGCTGCGCAAAGAAAGCTTATCATAGTAATGCGTGGCTGTAGTAATCGATGATTGATTGGTGTGTGATAGGCGATGAGTTAACAAAATTATTGTAATTAATCGATGAATTCAAGACATCAAATAAAGGGAAAGGAGGGCTCAAAGGTGTCGAAATCCTCAGGATGAAAAAAAAAATAATTGATTATGTAATTAAAGAATTAGAGTTTAATTGAATAAATAATAATTTGAAATATTTGAAAGAAATGGAAAAATTTGAAAAAAGGGATTTAGAGGTCAAATTGCTGAGAAGAAAGCCTTGTGTTTGCTGATGCTAATTAAAAAAATTTAGGCTGGTAACACTTCAAATTATGAATTTAAATATTTTTAAAATAAAAAATTGGAAAAGAGATGTTGAAAAGTGTCAAAATGCTCAGAATGAAAAGCCAATGCTTGACCATGCTAATTAGGAAGTTTAGAGCACTAATTGATCAAGTAATTTATTGAAATATTTGAAAACATCAAATTAGAAATAAGTGTTTCAAATCTGTCAGAGAGAATGAAACCAATGCTTGATGATACTAATTAATAATATTTAGACTGTGTAATCAATCAATTTATAATCAATTAATTAAAAATGACAAATGATAAACTGGGCAAACATAACAAAATGTTCAGAATGAAAACCTTATTCTTGACGATGCTAATTCAGAAACCTAAGAGTGTGTAAATAATTCATTCATTAAAGAAACTAAAAAAACGATACATTTTGAAAGGGAGCGTACAAAAGTGTCAGTAATGCTCAGAATGGAAAGCGAATGCATGCTGATGCTAAATATTGGTGCACAAAAATTAAAATAGCAAAACGTTGCAAGCAAAAAGAAGTGAAAATGACCTTTTGCGTATGCATGAATGAATTGTGTCATACCCTCAACAGTAGAGCTCCCCGGCAAAGTATCGGACTCAAACAGCGCGTTCCGCTTAACGTGTATTGGAACTCAAGTTTCAAGAAGCGACGTTCGAGTTTGCAGTCACGTCATCGTCCTCAGGCTATAAGAAAAAATATTAAACAAATAAATATGTTTAAAAACTAAGGAAGTGAAAAAGCATAGTCCATCAGCGTTTTTTGTCGTGTCATAACCCTAACGGCGGAGCTTAATTGTCCACCTAATATTTTCGTTTCATGCCCTGCTTTAGTGTTCAGAAATACAAAGAATACAATAGCAGCGATACCTTTTGCAATAATGTTAAAATCTTGAAATGACTTCTTTCGTGACGCTCAGTGGTTTGGACTATATGAAGAGAACAGTATTTAGAAAATTCAAAACTGAGCAAAGACAAGGCAGAAAAAAAAAACACGAACACGTACCACACAGCGCAGTCATTTTGCTGCAGCTTTGGAGTTTCTGCAATGATAAACCGACTAGCCCAATTTCATGGGATTTATGTTACGGTGCGCACATGCGGGTAGTGAATTTTCCAGTTAACATAATGCGAGGAGGGCGATTCATTTTGGATGAGCGTTTGATTACTACATATCGCAATATCCTGATAACCGTGACTGACACAACGAACGTTTTCTGAAACACGAACGTATGCTGGAGACTCCACTCGGCTCCTCACGTAAATCTGCTGCATGTTGTATAAGTCCTCTAATGTAACAATAACAGGTAGCGACACCGTACCGACGGCCGAAGTGCCACACCGCCACGAAATAGGTTACAGTTCCTCAGTTTTCATGCACAAAATTTCACATAAATGAAATAATGAAGGAATGATGAATCAATCAAAATTAGAGCGTACGCTCAACTACTCGGGTAAAACTTGGGGGTGAAATCTTAAGCTGGGTCTGAATGACCTTGAGTGAAGACAAGATACTTCGCCTTCCTTTCATCAAAATCAGGTTTACAAAAATAAAAATCGCAGAATAAAAAGGTGGTGTGAAAGCCTAATTAACTAGGGATAGATGTACTGCGCCTTCCTTCGCCAAGAAATCAAACTAAACAAAAAATATAAAGAAACACGCAATTAAAAGGCGCCATCGCCTCTACTCACAAAGCGAAGCTTGAACGTACCCCTAATGCAAGCTTAACGATGCAAAGCCATGCTTAACATATACATTTCCCTCGTATAACTTGGTTCAAGCCATGCTTAAACCCCCACCATTTTCTAATGTTCGCAAGAGCAACCCCATGGGCCTCGGGTATTACAAAGCGAGCAAGAACTAGTAACGATAGAAGTACAGCCTTTGTCAGAACTTTGGAACCCACTGCGGAGGGATGCGAAGCGGCCGCGGGGCCGAGTGGCAGTGCTCTGATTGATTGATTTATAGGAAGGGAAAGGCTCGGTAACTGCCTCACTTGTTTTCTGTGGACGCCTCAACCGCGCCGTAAGGCAAGTGAGGAAGGTGGGAGTGAAAGTGGAAAGAAAGAAAGAGGAGCCGTAGTGGAGGGCTACTGAGTAATTTCGACCACCTTGGGATCTTTAACGCGCACTGACATCGCACAGCACACGGACGCCTCTTCGTTTCGCCTCCATCGAAACGCAGCCGCCGAGGTCGGGATCGAATCCGGGTACTCCGGCACAGTAGTCGGGCGTCTTACCACTGCACCACCCCGGCGGGGCACTCCCGTCGCACAAATGTGCCGTATTGAAGGTGAGGGCAAGTATCGTTCTTTTCGTCGCATGGCCGAGGGAGAAGAAGCCGCACTGGCTTCGCAAACTCTAGTGCGGCACTCGCGCTATCTCTTTAATCGCAGAGAGTGTGCGCGAGGGCGCTTGCATCTAGCCAAAGCGAAGCGTCGTTCTCCTAGAGCGACAAAACCAACGCGCGCAGAGCAAACGAACCAAACTGCTGCGGCCGTTCAAACGTTAGCCGTCGAATGTGTTTCGCATTGCAGTGGCTACGCTGTCAGGAACCAAGCGCTGTTCTCGCAACTCCAGCAAGCACAGCAAAGCCATATCTTTATCTTTTTTTGCCATGCGACGCCGGTTTTTATCAACAATTCATATCTGCGCTTTGTTGGGTTCTAGCCTCCGTGACCATATCATTTGCTTTTTCTTCGCTCCACAGCTGCACTCAGTAAATACCGGTGCCTTTGTCGCAAGTATGGAATCAGCCGTGACACCGTCGGGTGGATCGCCGTTGCATTGCAAAGCCGCTATAAATGAGAGGGCTGTTCATCCGCTTTTCCACTGAGGGTCTGTTAACGGGAGTAAACCGTGTTGCAAAAGGCGCCCAGTGGCATCACGCCGGACAGGAAGTATGAAAGCGCCAGCGTTCAACCGCGCTGCGCTACTCTGGGCAGGGCTTCACGCGCTTATGCGACCATAATGTAGCAAAATGTAGCAGCAACACTTCGCTTCTTCTTCGCTCCACAGCTGCACTCAGTAAATACCGGTGCCTTTGTCGCAAGTATGGAATCAGCCGGGACACCGTCGGGTGCATCGCCGTTGCATTGCAAAGCCGCTATAAATGAGAGGGCTGTTCATCCGCTTTTCCACTGAGGGCGCCTGTTAACGGGAGTAAACCGTGTTGCAAAAGGCGCCCAGTGGCATCACGCTGGACAGGAAGTATGAAAGCGCCAGCGTTCAACCGCGCTGCGCTACTCTGGGCAGGGCTTCACGCGCTTATGCGACCATAATGTAGCAAAATGTAGCAGCAACACTTCGCTTCTTCTTCGCTCCACAGCTGCACTCAGTAAATACCGGTGCCTTTGTCGCAAGTATGGAATCAGCCGGGACACCGTCGGGTGGATCGCCGTTGCATTGCAAAGCCGCTATAAATGAGAGGGCTGTTCATCCGCTTTTCCACTGAGGGTCTGTTAACGGGAGTAAACCGTGTTGCAAAAGGCGCCCAGTGGCATCACGCTGGACAGGAAGTATGAAAGCGCCAGCGTTCAACCGCGCTGCGCTACTCTGGGCAGGGCTTCACGCGCTTATGCGACCATAATGTAGCAAAATGTAGCAGCAACACTTCGCTTCTTCTTCGCTCCACAGCTGCACTCAGTAAATACCGGTGCCTTTGTCGCAAGTATGGAATCAGCCGGGACACCGTCGGGTGGATCGCCGTTGCATTGCAAAGCCGCTATAAATGAGAGGGCTGTTCATCCGCTTTTCCACTGAGGGCGCCTGTTAACGGGAGTAAACCGTGTTGCAAAAGGCGCCCAGTGGCATCACGCTGGACAGGAAGTATGAAAGCGCCAGCGTTCAACCGCGCTGCGCTACTCTGGGCAGGGCTTCACGCGCTTATGCGACCATAATGTAGCAGCAACACGACAGCGATCCAAACTGTTTTGTAAGCTAAATTTGGCACAACAAAGCACACAGTGCATTCGTCTTAAACCATAATAAACTGTGTGAACCATATGCGTAGGCAACAAACTTGCCTTCCCTCGGGCGTGTCATTTTGTAATGTTTTACGACAAAATATTTTAGCTGATGAGATTAGCGAGAATTGACGCTTGATTCAAACTTTCCTTTCCCACAATGTGGCAGTAAGCCACATCTCGGTAAGCGCGGTAAGTCTCAGTAAGCCAGTGAAGTCCTGCGCAGAGTAGCGCAGCGCGGTTGAACGCTGACGCTTTCATACTTCCTGCCCAGGATGACGTCACTGTGCGCCTTTTGCAACATGGTTTACTCCCGTTAACAGGCTCTCAGTGGAAAAGCGGATGAAGCGCCCCCTCATTTAGAGCGGCTTTGCAATGCAACGGCAATCCTGCCGTCGGTGTCCCGTCTGGCTTAATACTTGCGGCACAGGAACCGGTATTTACCGAGTGTCGCTGTGGAGCGAAGAAAAAGCAAATGACATGTTCACGGAGCCTAGAAGCCAGTGAAGCCCAAATATGAATGGCGAATAAAAAGCGGCATCGCATGACACAAAAGATGGAGTTATGGATTTGCTCTGTCTACTGGAATGACGAGAACAGCGTTTGGTTCCTAACAGCGTAGCCACCGCAATGCGAAACACATTCGACGGCTAACTTTCGAGGGGCCGCAGCAGTTTGGTTCTTTTGAGCTACACGCATTTGTTTTGTCCCGCTCGGAGAATGACGCTGCGCTTCGGCTAGATGCAAGCGCCCTCGTGCACACTCGCTGCGATTAAAGAGAGAGCGCGGGTGCCGCACTAGAGTTTGCGCCAGCGTTGCCTCCTCTACCTCGGCCACGCGACGAAAGAGCGATTCTTACCCTAACCCTCCATACCCTGGCAGCCGGCGCATTTGTGCGACGGGAGCTTCACCACTCGGCCCCGCGGTCGCACCACATCAATTCGCAGTGGGCTCCAAAATTGTGACAAAGGCTGTACTCATGTTCCAATTATGAAGAATGTCGAGCAGGAAGACGCAATTGCTCCACTATAATCGACCGCGTTTTAATGGAAAATAACCAAAGTGAAAACTTGCATAAAAAGTTATTGGTCAATTCGTTAGTAGCATCTGATTCAGTGATGATATGCCTTACTAATCGACTCAGTGGCCTAAAGGCAAACATAGTCATTCGCTTAGACACGCAAAGCAAACAGAGGGATCCAGAAATTATTGTGCACAAAAATAAAACTGCATCTATAGTGGCAAGGTAACAGCAGGCTATAAGCAGCGAAGCGTAAGAAATGGTGGGGAAACACATCTACCCAGCGCAAATAGTGAAAGGAGATCCGGATCGTGGAATTGAACCAACCTGGCCAACGGGAACTAGTCGGAGTAGATTTACTGGCGTTCTATGTCCTGCATATCGCCTAATGACCGCATTTCAAAAACATTTTCCCAAATTCTCGAGTGGGAGCGAAATGTGGACGCTGTGAAATAAACTAAAATTACGTTCAACAGTGCAGAAAGCCAGGGAAAAGAAAACCAAGAGGTGTACACTTAGAATACAGGAGAAAGTACAGCTGGTGAGAATCAGTTTCCCAGGATGGAGCGGACGTAGCAGGAACGGAACATGTTTAAGTGAAAGGATATTGGAAGAACCGCTGTCTATAGTTCTCAGCGCAGTTCTGCTGTTGCTGCCGCTGCTGATAAGCAGGCAGCGGCCACGTATATCCGCCGGCCATCTGACGAATCAGGTAAGAAAGTGGCAGGGGAGATTCCCGAGAATGCTTCTTGAGTGTTCATGTGATGCAGGCAGAGTGCAGCCTTCTTGTACGTCATGGGGCACGCTCTCATTTATGAGAGGGGGCAGAGCTGCGGTGAATGAAACTTTCACCACTTTTACGCAAGCGGTTACAATCCACTTGACATGTAGAGCATGAGATTGGCGCTTTCTTATACTGGTACGTTAGAGGGTCAAGCTAGCCACACTAGTGAAATCCCCAGGGTGTTGTCTATGTTCTGCGTAGTTCATATTGTCGCATCGCGATATTCTGGGCAAGGGTACTTAACTCATTATCGTATGCAGGACATTTTGCTACGTCCAGGGGTAGGTGGATGGAAAAATAGGGTAGGGGTCAAGAGAGGGCTATGGAGATGTTGGCTTTCCGGGCATGTCCCTATGAGCCCCATGCAGTCTTATAGAGGGACTCACAAGCAGGTCTTGTAAACTTAGTTGCGGAAGAGTCGGTGGGCAGGCAGAGGGTTCCCTGCCAGTACGAGCAGCTGGCCGCCCGTGTGAGAAGCAAGCGCTTAGGCCAGGTTGCCAGCCAGGAGCTGGTGTTGTGCGTCATGGACAGGAAACGTACAAAGGAAGTCTCTCAACCTTTCTGTATCAAAGCATGACGGGAAGAAAGGGGACGAGAAGTGGCCACAGCTTTATTTCCTTGAAAACTTCGAAGAACGTTATATTCGTAGCCAGGACAAGAGAAGCTGGAACCGAAGAGGAAGCATGTAGAAGATGTGTGAGAGCCATCCAGTCATCATACAGTGGTGTGAATGAAAATCGTACACATTCCACTTGAACATATGGTCAATAAAGTCAGGCGGAGTGACCTGGCCTGTTAAATGCTAGTGAGCCGACTTGGCCCTGGCGTTTTCATTGCCCGGGATGTCGGAAGGTTCGCGTACCCAGCGCCCTTACAGCTAGAAGCCAGTGCCCTATAGGGCATGGAGTCGATCCCTTAGTGCGGAAGTGTGCACCTGTGATTTTTCAAATTTCACAGGTAAAAAAAACGTTGCTAAATTATAGACAATTAGTGATATAAAATTGGAGAAATAGGCTAAATGTATGAAGAAGGTAATGCTTAAAGCTAGTGCTACTGCCGTCCGCTCGTTTCGAAAGGGACGCTCCTGACATTCATCTATCTATCCATGGTTTAATTGGTTCATAGGTTCACAGGAAGGGCGAGCCACTTCGTTTCGCCTCCATCAACACGGCGGCTGCGTTTCGATGGAGGCGAAACGAAGTGGCGTCCGTGTGCTGTGCGATGTCAGCGCACATTAAAGATAATAATAATAATAATAATAATAATAATAATAATAATAATAATAATAATAATAATAATAATGATAATAATAATAATAATAATTGGTTCACAGGAAGGGAAAGGCGCAGTATCTGTCACACTTGCTATGTGGACACCTGAATCGAGCCGTAAGGGAAGGGATGAAGGTGGGAGTTAAAGTGGAAAGAGATAAAGGGGAGCCGTAGTGGAGGGCTACGGCGTAATTTCGACCACCTGGGGATCTTTAACGTGCGCTGACATCGCACAGCACACGGATGCCACTTCGTTTCGCCTCCATCGAAACGCAGCCGCCGTGGTCGGGTTCGGACCCGGGAACTCCGGACAGTAGTCGGGCGTCTTACCACTGCACCACCCCGGCGGCCCCCCCCCCCCCCATTTGGTCGAAATTACTCCGTAGCCCTTCACTACGGCTCCCCTTTCTCTTCTTCCACTTTCACTCCCACCTTCATCCCTTCCCTTACGGCGCAGTTCCGGTGTCCGCAGAGCAAGTGTGACAGAATATGTTCCGGCAGTTTCTGGAGTCCCCAGCAGCGCAACCACAAGCAAAGTACTGAGGTAAAGAAGAGCAGGCTGTCGCTGTTCTCCGTTGAATAAGACTGCTGTAATCTAATCGTGGGTCAGTTCTAGAAAATGCACCTTTTGTAAAGGCTGTGAAGATCCTTGGTATCTATGGGTGTTGCTGCAATGTGCTGGCTGCACGTGAACATCAGAGGTGTGAACGAATTCTATTATTTTGACCGAGAATAGCGCGTTTTTGTATTTGCTTCAGACGCTTTTGCCAGGTAGCAGGGGGCGAGAAGAATTACCTGTACTGACTGCTCACGTGGAGCAGGTTGCTTATTATGTGTTTCATCCAGAATGTCCGTATACCTAAAATGACAACGCGAACCGATACATAGATGCTAGGAGAGCTTGACTTGTGTCCTTCTGATGTTCAAAGGACCGTTTACAAACATGTCGAAGAGAACTGATTACCTTCGTTGGGCATGTGGAGAACGAAGCAGAGTACCTGTGATTGCATGGAGGCTATACTAGATGTCGAAGGCTGCACGGAAATTCTGACTGTCGACTAAGCAAAAAAAGACAGCTCCTCAAAACGGTAAAGAAAACCATTCAGTGCACCGCCGCGGTGGTGCAGTGGTAAGACGCCAGACTACTGTGCTGGAGTACCCGGGTTCGATCCCGATGGTGGCGGCTGCGTTTCGACGGAGGCGAAGCAAAGAGGCGTATACATACGTGTGCATGTGCGATGTCAGCGCACGTTAAAGACTCCCAGTTTTCGAAATTCCTCTGTCGCTCTCCACTACGGCTCCTCTTTTTCTCTTACCACTTTCACTCCCACTTTCCTCCCTTCCCATACAGCGCAGATGAGGTGTCCACAGGAAACAAGTGAGACAGTCACCGTACCTTTCCCTTCCCATAAATCAATCAGGCAACGGAGGTGGCTCAGATACAGAGCCAGTAGCAGGCCCTTGCATTTTCTTTTCCTTCTTCCTACAGCCACAACAACAATCATGCCACAAAAATGTCCAGCATAACGGCTTCGTTCGAGAGTGATGGCTGTCAATTCACTATCTTCCGTGGGTTAGTATATAGTATCTTCCTTAGGCTCCCCTTTATTAATGCGAAAGCATTACTTCGCTATCTTCACATATTTCTGTCCGCAGAACGTGTCCGCAGGCGTTGTTAGTAATTGAGAAGCGGTAGAGATTAATGAGTGATATCGATCAATAGAAGGTGACGGTATGTTGTTGCCGAAAAAATAATTAGGCCAATAAGCTACTTAGATAATTATTTAGAATAACTGGTTCACAGGAAAGGAAAGGCGCAGTATCTGCCCCATTTGTTCTATGGACACCTGAACCGCGCGTAAGGAAAAACTGATTGATTTATAGGAAAGGAAAGGCGCGGTAACAGTCTCACTTGTTTTCTGTGGACACCTCAATCGCGCCGTGAGGGAGGGGAGGAAGGAGGGAGTGAAAGTGAAAAGAGAGAAAGAGGCGCCGTAGTGGAGCGCTACGGAGTAATTTCGACCACCTGGGGATCTCTAACTTGCGCTGACATCGCACAGCACACGGACGGCTCTTCGTTTCTCCTCCATCGAAACGCAGCCGCCGAGGTTGCGTCGAACCCGGGTACTCCGGCACAGTAGTCGGGCGTCTTACCACTGCACCACCCCGGCGGGGCGCGCGTAAAGAAACGGAGGAAGGAGGGATTGAAAGCGGAAAGAGAGAAACAAGTTGGTTGGTTTGGTTGGTTTGTGGGGTTTAGCGTCCCAAAGCGTCTCAGGCTATGAGAGACGCCGTAGTTGAGGACTCCGGAAATTTAGACCACCTCGGGTTCTTTAACGTGCACTGACATCGTGCCGTCGTGGATATTACATTAGAGATTTGACGTCATGCCACCGGAAGTAGGGCCGAAAAAGGGCATAGGAAGGTTTGGTTGGTTTGTGGGGATTGTCCCAAAGCGATTCAGGCTATGAGAGACGCCGTAGGGGAGGAATCCGGAAATTTTGACCACCTGGGGGTTTCAACGTGCACTGACATCGCACAGTACACGGGCGCCTTGCTTTTCGCCTCCATCAAAAAGCGGCTGCCGACACCGGGATCTGGTTGGCGCGCAATTTGAAAGTACCAAAGACTAAAATGGGCAAACAAGAAGTGAATTGAGCTACTAGAAGCAACCAGAAGCAACCAACAGCAGCATCCGTGTTTTCGCATTACTCCAATGCAGATTCTGCAGTGCTCTTTAATGTTTTAGTAGAACAAGATGGACTGGTGACGGGCTGAATTTTTAACTCACCACTGTAACATAATTGGTGACAGCGTATTAAAAATATTTATGGAGCGAGTTCTTCGAAGAGCGTGTAAAAATATTCGTGTACGTTTTGTATTGTATCCCACTTCGACTTCTTTCAGCTTTCTTTATTTCCATATAAATGCTCTCATTGCATCGAGTCTTTCTTTCCTCTAATATTAGTGCTTATATTATAGTCGTGTATGCCTAGTAGTCGCTGTAGGCATACAGAAAGCTTTTCTCTTTTTGAAGAAAAATAAAATGACACTTAATGACTTCAGTCCACTCCTTTGTTTTCTCCCCTGCTTGGTGAGAATTATTAGGCCGCTCGCCCCCCAAAAATCAATGCACGCAAAGAACCAGCCGTTTTCTAAACTCAAGCAAATGCCATAATTTCAGAATTTTTCCAAACTCATTATCTCATGACTCCCTTTTCTATTCTCTATTTAGGACTTCCTTGAGCTACCGCTGGGTGGCACAAAAAGGAGCCGCTATACACGTCGCGGCGAATGGTTATTGTTCTTCTCGCCTTTTCATCGTTCACCCATATATTCAAAATAATCACAAAAAAAGGGTGACACAGGCTTTGCTGGTAACATTAAGCCTATAGCCTGTGTGGTTCCTAACTGGGCGCGTTGCCTGCTACGGAAAGTTTAGATTAATTACGCTGTACTATATTGGTAAGAAAATTTACAGCAGAGGCTGTCTTCACGAGGGGGCACGACACCGTTCCGTGCGCCATGCGGTCACCCGTTATCCTGCTTCAGGTTATTTTGGCTGCTTGGCTTTACCGGGCGGGCCTCTCCGTTCAAGGATCGTCAGCTGGCTTCGAAATTCACGGTTCAAGCCCTTGCCCTGACGACCCGCCGACTATTCAAGATGGATTCACGATCGATCACGGTGAATCAGTCCTCCCTCCAAGATCAGACAAGATCTGTCTTCATGTCTGGCAACTCGGGACATCACCTTATATTTTTAAACACCCACCGCAATGGCATCTAGGGAGGTGGTGAAGAGCGGCTGTGCCTGGCTCTACGGGGCTGAGACTGGTAGGTCAACGCCACTTGCGGCGGGGGCTATCCAGCCACCAAATTTTATCTGTTGTAGGCCGTCATTGCACCCTCCACCGTTTAGGTGGTGGACGACGGCTCTTGTGGCGCTCGACTTTCTCTACCTCTTCTTTTTCTTTCTTCTTTACTTTCTCTCGTCTGTCCAAACGAGGCAGCGGAGGGCCCCGCCAGGGTGGTGCAGTGGTAAGACGTCCGACTACTGTGCCGGAGTACCCAGGTTCGAGCCCGACCTCGAAGGCTGCGTTTCGATGGAGGCGAAACGAAGAGGCGTCCATGTGCTGTGCGATGTCAGCGTTGTTGTTGTGGCTATAGGAAGAAGGAAAAGAAAAGGCACGGGCCTGCTACTGGCTCTGTAGTTGAGCCACCTCCTGTTGTTGTTGTGGCTATAAGAAGGAAACGAAAAGGCACGGGCCTGCTACTGGCTCTGTAGTTGAGCCACCTCCGTTGCCTCGAGAAGATAATAATAATAATTAGTTCACAGGAAGGGAAAGGCGCAGTATCTGTCACACTTGTAGCTGTGGACACCTGAACCAGGCCGTAAGGGAAGGGATGAAGGTGGGAGGGAAAGTGGATAGAGAGAAAGAGGAGCCGTAGTGGAGGGCTACGGACTAATTTGGACCACCTGGGGATCTTTAACGTGCGCTGACATCGCACAGCACACGACGCCTCTTCGTTTCGCCTCCATCGAAACACAGCTGCCGAGGTCGGGATCGATCCCGGGAACTCCGGCACAGTAGTCGGGCGTCTTACCACTGCACCACCCCGGCCTGGCGCTCGAGAAGCTAGAAGAGAATATAGAGAGAAAGAAAAGAAAGAGGGAAAGAAAGACGCGCGCCGCTACAACAGCCGTCATCCACCACCAGCGGTGGCGTGTGCAATGACGGCCTACAACAGATAAAAATTCAGTCTCAGGCTAGCCCCCGCAGCAAGCGGCGGTGATCCACCTGTACTAGCCCCTGTCAGCGCACGTTAAAGATCCCCAGGTGGCCGGCAGCGAGAGTGTGAGCCGAAGCGGGCGGACGCGCTTCACATGGGCTCCGCGAATTTTGGCTTTTTCGGCAGCCTGTCGATCTTGCTTTCCTGGCTTTCGTGCTCAACCGACGGCAGAAGAGAAGAGGACAACGAGGATACCATTTTTTCGGCAAGTGGGACTTTATTTTGCCATTTTTTGACTTTGTTCGACGCAGCACGTAGCGGAAGTGAGCTTAACGGCGCTAAGCCTAAAACGCCCGACCGGGCCCACGGCGTCCCTACCGGGGGATCGTTTGCCGCTCGTGGTCGTGCGAAAGCTGTGAATCATGGATATTGTGGAAGGAACCACGATTACACCGGAGGAATTTTCGGAACCAGGACAATGGTTCACGAGCGAAGGAGGAAGGTCCGTGCCGCTAGAGAAGAGCGGGCAGAAAACTGCGAAACAGCAAGCCAAGGAAAGGCAAGCACGCAGGAAAATTGCGCCCAAGTCAATCGAGCATCAGCAGACGCGCATTCCAGATGGCGCCGAGTAAATTGTTCTCCGATCTCGTGGAGGCCTACTTAGGTTACCAAATATGGAACAGCACATCTCACTGACATCATTAAAATTTCGGCGGGGATCAATCCACGCGAAGAGAAGGAAGATATAATAATTCCAAATATGAAGCGGCACTCCGTTCTGGTCATCACTACAAGTGCGGAGAGGAAGCTGAAGTACGTGAGCGTGAAACACCTCATGTTCGACGGTGAAAAAGTGGAGACGTCCACCTACGTGGCCACCCCCGAGCACTGCGGCAAGGGAGTCATCCATGGGGTTCCGCTCGGATATTCTGTCGAGGAAATTCTATACCGCCTAGATCGCAAGGACAACCCCGAGATTCGAGGCGTCCACAGGCTGGGCAAAGATTTCAAGTCGATCTTCATTCTCTTCAAGGAGAAAGAAGTGCCAAGATGTATTTATCTCAACGGGACGCCGCACAGGTGCCAGCTGTACCGCAAAAAATACGAAGTATGCGTCGCCTGTGGCCGACTCGGTCATCGCGATGACGTGTGCCCGGATCCGACAAACGTCAAGTGCCGTGGCTGCGGCCTCGAGAACCCGTCAAGAGAACACAATTGTGAACCAACATGCCAGCTCTGCGGCAAAGGCCATGTACTAGGAGACTCCAAGTGTCGAGAAATTTTCCGCACTCCCTACGAAGTGAAGAAGCGACATTGGGAGAAGATGGAACATGCAGCGACGATTGGTGGGGGACATCAGAGTCGAAAACGCGAACCGAAAGTAAAAGAAGACTTCAAATTCCGCGAGGACTCTTTCCCGAATCTCGAAACGAAACAAGGCAGACCACCGCCGCCGCCCAGAGAACGCTCCGATTCTTGTGCCAGGAGCCAGTCCAGGGGACGCTCAAGCTCAAGGGATACTGCCAACGCATGGAGACAAGGTAGGAGCAAGGAACGTACGGATGTGAGTTTTGCGGGCAAGGTCTCCCAGGAAAATAATCACAGGGGTAAACGAGACGAGGAAATTGAGAAATTAAAGCAAATGATCGAAAACTTAACGGGGATAGTCGAATCGCAGCGGTCCGAGATCCTAAACTTGAAGAAATCACAGAGGCAGGCAACACCTCCTCCACAACAACCCATTAGACAAACGACCTCCCCAGCGGTACGTCAACAGCCGCAGGGACAGGATAATTAGGTCACAGAGGCGTCCCTCCCACCACGGGTGAAACGAAAAATTCAAGACACCGACCCTATTCAGGCTATGGAGAAAAGGATGGAAAATTTCGAAAGGTTAGATGCCAAGATGAGTGAATTTATGGACCATATCAACGTCCAAATTCAAGCTGTCCTCGGGGCAGTTCAGAAACAGGCCGAGGAATGCCAAAGGTTAAGGAATGAGATGGCCGCCATAAACGGGTGGCAACAAAATATAGAACAGGTCGTCTCGCAACTGCAAAATGGCCAGGCGCGCAAATGAAAATCAAATCTGGCAGTGGAACTCTCGCGGCTTCCGGCGCAAGCGGCCGATTCTGCAACAGTACCTTCTGCTATTAGATGAGACTCCATTGGCAATTGCTCTCCAAGAAACCGGGGGGCCGCAAAATTGTCGGGATATCAGGCATTTCATAGTGGCAGGGGAGAGAAATCCTCGGTCACAACACTCGTGAAAAGAAACATTGCAGCCATTGAACACGATATAGAGTCTAGAGAGATCGAGAACGTGTTTGTAGAAGTTTTAACTGGAAAACAGAAAGACCCTAGTCTATTCATTCTAAATTTATACAGCTCACGCAGGCAAAGGAAGGTGAGGTTCAGAGCTCTGCTTCGCAAGGCCCTCAAAATTTCAAACAACCAGCCACTGTTGATAGTGGGGGACTTTAATGCACGTCACCAGGAATGGGGGTACCCGCACCAGTGCCCAAAAGGTAGACAGCTGTGGGAGGATACGCATCACCTATGGCTCACTCTGCACACGGACCCCGAGAGCCCAACGAGGGTGGACAATAGCGTCAGTAAGGATACATCCCCAGACCTGACATTCTCGAAAAACGTAAAAGGTCTAGAATGGCATTTAATTCGGATCAAAACTTTGGCAGCGACCACTACATAATTGCCTCCACACTGAGGAAAGGCGTTAAAACACGCCGGGCTCGCGCGCCGGCCGTCGTTGAGTGGGATAAATTTAGAGATATCAGGAGGACTCAGGAACTAGAGCCCATCAGAAGCATCGAGGAAAGGGCGACGGCGCTCAAATCGGACGTTAGAGAGGCAACAAAATGGCTCGATGGTGATAACGCCCCGGAGATTGCGGACAGCCGTCTTCTGCATACGTAGGAAGCTAAGCAGAGCATGAAGCGTCGTCTCAAAAAGCAGAAATGGAACCGCAACCTCAGAAGAAGGCTTGCGCGACATAATAAGCAAATCGAAGACTACACTTTAAAATTATGCGAACAAAACTGAGACAAGTGTGACGAAATGGAGGGGAGCATGAACCTCTCCAAGACGTGGGGCTTCCTCCGGCACTTGTTGGACCCAGACAACTCGAAGACGCAATCTGGTATAAGATTGGCAAAACCGAGGCACGCTTCCGAAGGGAACGATGATGATTTCATGAGCAAATTAATTGAGACGTATGTGGGGGAATCTTCACGAACCCCACTTCCTGACTATGATGGAGCGCCTAACGAGGCGCTGGATGCCCCCATCACAGAAGCGGAAGTGAGGGCGAAGATTGTAAGACTTAAAACGAAGTCGGCTCCAGGCCCTGACGGAGTAACGAACAAAATGCTCAGGAACCTAGACGATGACTCCATTAGGTATCTAACGGAGTATATGCAGGAATGTTGGGAAAAAGGCGAGCTCCCACAACAGTGGAAGACGGCAAGCATTATTTTAATACCGAAGCCAGAGAAGCCTCCTCAACTGGCAAATTTACGACCAATTTCCTTAACTTCATGCCTGGGGAAATTGATGGAGCACGTCGTCCAGACCAGACTGATGAGTTTCATGGAGCAGGGTGATCTGCGGCCACACGAGATGGTCGGGTTCGTCCTCACTTGTGTACGCAGGACGTCATGCTCCAAATCAAACATGACATAATAGACTCAAAGTCTAAAGATGCGAAAGCAATTTTGGGGCTCGACCTCACGAAGGCTTTCGACAACGTGAAACATGAGGCGGTCCTGGAAGGGCTGAACAAGATTAATGTAGGTACCAGGACATATCGGTACATCAGGGACTTCCTGACGGGTAGAACGGCCTGCATGAAGTTCCAGACGCTGGAATCCCCCGCAATAGAGCCAGGGAGTAACGGTACGCCCCAGGGACCAGTGCTGTCCCCCCTACTCTTCAACGTGGCTATGAGGGAACTCCCCGAGCAATTGGCAAAGCTCGGCGGATTAAAATTTAGTATATATGCGGATGATATCACCCTTTGGGTCAACCGGGGAAGTGATTCGTGCGTCGAAAACGAGCTCCAAGCCGCCACCGACATTATAGTCGATTACGCGGCAGAGAGAGGCCTAGCGTACTCGCCGCAGAAATCAGAATTGTTTATATACAATCCGAAGCACTTAAGGTGCAAGGCACCGTCGGAGATCAAAATTAAAGTGGCGGGTAACGAGGTACCAATAGTCGAGCAAATCAGAATCTTGGCCTTGATTCTCCAGTCACACGGACATAATGGCGAGACCATCAAGAGGCTGGAGAATCACGCGATGCAGACCCTGAGCCTAATTAGATGGGTGGCCAACAGAGGCCGAGGGTTAAAGGAAAAAAATTTGATGAAACTGATACAGGCCTACATCTCCAGCCGAGTGAGCTACGCAACGCCATATCTAGATTTGAAAGCGGTGGAAAAAGAAAAAATTGAGTCTCTAATGAGAAAATGCGTAAAAAGAGTGCTGGACTGCCCATATAGGCACATCCACAGAGAGAGTGTTGGCTCTAGGGGTACACAACACATGGGCAGAACTGGTGGAAGCGGTGCGAATCTCTTAAATTGAGAGACTTAGCACCACGAAGACAGGAAGAGTCATTTTGACGAAAGTTTGAATAAATCCGGATAGGGGTCCCACGGTCAAGGTGGAGGTAGCTAGAGTCAGACAAAATTTGGTGATTCCCCCGCTGCCAAAAAACATGCACCCGGAATATAACAAAGGCAGGAGGAAAAAACGAGCCGAAGCATTGGAAATTAGGTTCGGCGAAATTTCGGAACATGAAGTGGCCTATGTAGACGCGGCGGGAGGTGGTGGCAGTTTCACGGTAGCAACGGTCGTCAGTGGCCGGGGCAATTCCGTGACAGCTGCCACTTTGCGCGGGCGGAGCATAGAAATAGCCGAGGAAACTGCGATCGCGTTAGCTTGCGTCGGAACGGAAGCGAAGTTTGTCATCAGTGACAGCAAAACTGCCATACAAAATTTTAGCAAGGGCGGGATCTCGCCCTTAGCAGCCAGAATCCTAGGCCAGAAAAAATTGGATAGGAAAATTCAAATAATTTTGACTCCTGCGCACGAAGCCGTCCCCGGCAACGAGGCGGCCCACAAGCTGGCTCGAGATCTCTACCGCCGAGCCGCTACAGGGCTACTTAATGACCGAGGAAGCGGAGAGTGCTTGCTAAAATATGGGGAGATCACGCAGCACTACAGATTGGATCGTGGACTGGTACCCCCACCAGACCCGAAATTAAACAGCAGACAAGCAGTGGCGTGGAGGCGACTGCAAACTTATACATATCCGCACCCGGTTATGGCGAACCACATGTTCCCTGAGGCTAGGAGTGACAAGTGCAATCTTTGTGGGGCGAGAGGGACCCTCGACCACATAATATGGGAATGCCCGTATTCTCCCAGGAGGACGAACAATATAGGCTGTAGAGACACCTGGGAGACCCTGCTGCGCAGCTCGGACCCTGAGCTCCAGCTCCTACTCGTCCAACTGGCTGAAGAGGCTGCTGGGACCCAAGACCTCCCGGCCTGCCTCTGAGGCGGCGGCACCCGCCCCTTGACCTGCGTGTCGGGGGGTGGGTAAATCACCTTATCTGTTGGACATTAAAGTTTAGTCCATCCATCCATCCCCAGGTGGCCGAACTTACTTCGAAGCCCTACACTACGGCTCCTCTTTCTCTATTTCCACTTTCACTTCCACCTTCCTCCCTTCCCTTACGGCGCAGTTGAGGCGTCCACAGAAAAGAAGTGAGACAGTTACCACGTCTTTTGCCTTCCTATAAGTCAATGAATCAGGCAGTAGAGGGGGCTCAGCTACATAGCCAGTAGCAGGCCCGTGCATTTCAACGCGGTAGCGTTAAGAAGCTCATGTCGCAGAAAGCCGGTGTCATCGGCGTCGGCGGCGTTGGCCGTAAGCGATAAATCCCGGCATGCACCTCATAATAAAAAAGCAACTTCCAAGATGGACTGGGGTAGGAATCGAACCAGGATCTCCGGAGTGTGAGACGGAGACGCTACCACTCAGCCACGAGTTCAACGTTTGAAAGCGATACAAAACCGCTTCTAGTGAGTGCGATGTTGCCTTAGAAACGTGCCGTAGAACGTTATACTGCGCGGTGTATATCGGTAATTATGAGCATGTTACAGAAGTCGCAGTTACACGAGTAGCGAAGTACGTTTCCGCTACATTTCTTCCTCGCTCTGCACACATGCAGAGCCATCTTGCGGCAGACACAGAACCCCTCCTCGCAATGTGCGGCGCTGCCCCGACACGTGGCGCGCCACTCGCCCCTGACGTTTCGCCGTGCACCCTCACGGGTTGTAGAATCAAGCGTCTTTCCTTTCTTTAGATCACTATCTTCGCTCATGCAGATTGTGAGAAGCACTTGTTTGAACAAATAATTAGAAAAACGTTGTACAGTACACTTAGAAGTGTTGAGTATGAAAACTATGTCTTTGTGTGACTCAAGAGCATACCGAGTGAATGAGTGGGCGGTGCGAACGAGGTGCAATAACGCTATCGCGTTCCACTCTTAAAGGTGAAGCTTAAGCGTCCTCCAAATTTTTCTTTTCGTTCTTCCTACAGCCACAACAACAATAACCGTGATTAAGGCACGACACCATTCCGCGCGCCGTGCACTCACTCACCGGATCTTCTGTGCCCCGTTGGGGTGGCGCAGTGTTTACGGAGCTCGACTACTGTTCCGAAGGATGCGGGGTCGAATCCCGGCTTCGGTGCCCGCTTTTCGATGGAGGCGAAAAGAAAGGCGCTCATGTGCTGTTTGATGTCCGTGCACGTTAAAGAACCCCAGGTGGTCGAAATTTCCGGAGACCTTCACTAAGGCGCCTCTGATAGCCTGAGTCGCTTTGGGACGTTAAGCCCCCCAAACCAACCAACCAAACCGTTCTTCTGCTTCAGGCTTCTTATTTAAACACTATTTCATGTACTAAGACCTCGAACCCTTTCTTGCTAGCTGTGTGGCGCCCACTTGACATCACAGAAGCTGTTTCTTGGCATGTTAAGCAGTCCATGACCGCAGTAATGCATGTTGCTGTGTCACATTTGTTGTTGATTTTGTTTGGCGATTTGGAACTCAATCCAGTTACAGGATCACAGACTGACTGATTTATTTCTGCCCTCCTACAAATTGTACTCAAGCTTGAATCAAGCAAGACGAAGATTTTAGCGGATCTGTCAGATATACGTAACAGGCAGCTCGTTACGGAAGAATAAATTAAAACTTTATCAGAGCAAGTCACTTCTTTGGAGAAGTTCCAGAGGCGATTAGCAATTCATAGTACCGCTAAAAGTAGCACTTCTCATCATTTGTCTGCAGAAATAGCCACAGTTAGAACCATTGCTCTTGAATTCGGAAACAAACTTCGACGGAACAACGAGCTTTTCTATGATTTTCCCGATAAGAAGTTTGAAACGTGCAAAGAATCGAAAGATGCTGTAGTTTCATTATGCTTTGACAAGCTAGGCATATCGATCGAACCGATAAACATCGACCTTGCGCATAGACTAGGTACTTTTCAACCAAGCAAAAACCGGCCAATAGTCTCTCGTTTTCCAAGGATTAGGGAGAGAGATCGAAGCAGTACTGGCAGCGTGTAGCAAATCGAAATCAACTAAGTTTTCAATTCACGAAGAGGTTTCCCGTTTTGTTTGTACTGCTTGCAGAAAAATATCCGAATTCGGTCGACAACAAGTTTCAGCAGTTAGGTTACGCCATGATAAATTGACTTTTGGCGGTTGTACATACTTTTATGATGAAGTTGATGCTGTCAAGAAATAAACTAATTTCGACAAAGCGTGTGACTGTGCGCCGAAGATTGGTCAGCGATCGTTATCTCTGGCCGACAGCTGTTCCTGGTTTTATTGTATTGCTTATCAACTCTCGCGGCATTAAAATAAAACTGAAAAAGCACTGTTATCAACCTTAAATTCTGATATTATCATCTCATCTGAGCCTTGGCTGTATAACACTATTACAAGTTCCGAATTGTTTCCTGCTGATTTTCAAGCCTATCGTAAGAACAGAAATACAAATAGCGGAGGGTTCGATCCCGACCGCCGGCGGCTGCATTTTGATGGAGGCGAAACGAAGTGGCGTCCGTGTACGTTCCTAGCCCTACGGGGTTGGGACGGGGGGCCAACGCCGCTCGCGGCGGGGGCTTGCCAGCCGCCGAAGTTTTATCTGTCGTAGGCTGTCAATGCGCCCGCCACCGCTTCGGTGGTGGTGGACGACGGCCGTTAATTGTTGCGGCGCGTGTCTTTCTCTCCCTCTTCTTTTTTTTCTTTTCTATTTTCTCTTCTATCCGCACGAGGCAGCGGAGGTGACTCAGCTGCAGAGCCAGTAACAGGCCCGTGCATTTTCTTTTCCTTCTTCCTACAGCCACAACAACGACGTCCGTGTGCTGTGCGATGGCAATGCACATGAAAGATCCCCAGGTGGTTGAAGTTTCTCCAGAGTCCTCCACTACGGCCTCGTTTCTCCCTTTCCCGTTTCACTCTCACCTTCATCCCTTCCCTTCAAACGCAGTTCATGTGTACACAGATCAAATGTGACAGATATGGTGCCTTTCGTTTCCCGAGAATAAATTAATTGAAAATAGCGAAGGAGTCTTTCTATTCGTAAAGAATAATAATTGGTTCACAGGAAGGGAAAGGAGCAGTATCTGTCAGGACACCTGGACCGCACCGTAACGGAAGGGTGGGGGTGAAAGTGAAAGTGGAAATTGAGAAAGGGGAGCCGTAGTGGAGGGCTATGGAGTAATTTCGACCAACTGGGGACATTTAACGTGCGCTGCCATGGCACAGCACACGGACGCCACTTCGTTTCGCCTCCATTGAAACGTAGTCGCTTTCCCTCCGTCTTCTTTTTCTTTCTTCTCTATTTCTGTTCAGTCGGCACGAGGCTTTTTTTTTTGCCCCGCCGGGGTGGTGCAGTGGTAAGACGCCCGACTACTGTGCCGGAGTACCCGGGTTCGAACCCGACCTCGGCGGCTGCGTTTCGATGGAGGCGAAACGAAAAGGCGTCCGTGTGCTGTGCGATGTCAGCGCACGTTAAAGATCCCCAGGTGGTCGAAATTGCGCCGTAGCCCTCCACTACGACTCCTCTTTCTCTCTTTCCACTTTCACTCTCGCCTTCCTCCCTTCCCTTACGGCTTGGTTGCGGTGTCCACAGAAAACAAGTGAGACAGTTACCGCGCCTTTCCCTTCCTACAAATAAATAAATCAGCGAGTAATTTCGATCACCTGGGGATCTTTAACGTGCGATAACATCGCACAGCACACGGACGCCTCTTCGTTTCTCCTCCACCGAAACGCAGCCGCTGAGGTCGGGTTCGAACCCGGGTACTCCGGCACAGTAGCCGGGCGTCTTACCACTGCACCACCACAAGGGAGCGTCGTACCACTGCACCACCACAAGGGAGCGGAGGTGGGCCCCGCTGGGGTGGTGCAGTGGTAAGATGCCCGACTACTGTGCCGGAGCACCCGGGTTCGAACCCGACCTCGGCGGCTGCTTTTCGATGGAGGCGAAACGAAGAGGCCTCCGTGTGTTGTGCGATGTTAGCGCACGTTTAAAGATCCGCATGTGTTCGAGATTACTCCGTAGCCCTCCACTAGGGCTCCTCTTTCTTTCTACTTTCACTCCCACCTTCCTCCCTTCCCTTACGGCGCAGTTGAGGTGTCCGCAGAAAACAACACAGTTACCCCGCCTTTCCCTTCCTATAAAGCAATCAATCAATCATAGCGGAGGTGGCTTAGCTACAGAGCCAGTAGCAGGCCCGTGCATTTTCTTTTCCTTCTTCCTACAGCCACAACAGCAAGAACATCGAACCCAGGAACTCCGGCACAGTAGTCGGGCGTCTTACCACTGCGCACCACCGCGGAGAATTATAGGCCAATATCCTCAACTATTGTTTGCTGCCAGACTTCGGAACATGTTGCCTACTCATATTTAATCAAGCCCGTAAATAACGTTTTGGTTGAGTACCAGCATGTGTTTCGTTCTGGTCGGTCTTGTGTTACGCAGTTCCAAAATGATCTTGCAAGTTAGCGCCCGTCCTGTCTACGTCTGTGTTGTCTTTGTCTTAATTTGCGCTATATTTTCAAGAAGTAGCTGCCAACTAACCGAAACCAAACACCTGTTGAATCGAATTCTCGCATGACATTTTCGCTTCCTATTATAAAGGCCTACAGACCGATTGCTTATTACTTGATTTCCAAAAGGCGCTCGATATCGTTATACCACATCTTTCTGCACAAGTTATCATTTCTTGGCTTGCCACATAATATAATTTGCAGAATCTAAAATTATTTTACAGGACTTAGTCAAAAGGTCTTGATTAATCCCTCCCAATGGACAGACGTTTCCGTACTATCAGGTGTGCCCCAGGAATCAATGCTTGGCCCACTACTGTTTCTGATCTGAGTGAATGACATTGGCAGTGGTATAACCACCAAACTTCGATGGTACCCTGATGATTGCGTCTTATACCGAGAAATAAAACAAGATTCCAACAAACCAGAACATCAAAAAGATCTGAACACATTAAACACATCTTGGTGTCACTCCTGGCTTATGAATATAAGTATGCCTAAATGCGAGCATATGATCGTTTTACCCGATAACATAAACCGATCAATACACAGCACTACTTAAACAGTGAAATGATATCTCAAGTAATCGAGACAAATACCTAGGCGTAACATTCAGCTCCGGCTTGAGATGGAGCCGTCATGTAGACACTTTGCTCTAAAGGCTGCCCGCACTTTACATTTTATAAAACGAATTTTTAAATATGATCCACAAAATGTTAAAGGACTGCTGTATGTCATAAGTGTGCGCCCAATTGTGGAATGTGCTTGTGTCATATGGGACCCGTACACACAAGTTCTTAATAACAAATTAGACGAAAATTCATAACCAAGCTGCCTCTTTTGTCATAACTATTCACATCGCAGCAGTATCGAAAACATCAAAAATAGCTTAGAATGGCCTCTCCTTTGCTCGCGTCTCGAATATTTTCGACTCCCGTTTTTACGAGACATATTTCTTGTCTCACCTTACTGACCAATTATTTCTAAATTTTACCACCTACGTACATTTCCCAGCGTCGTGATCACCCGAATAAGATTAAAGAATTATCAGCGCGTACCTCAGTTTTTGCACATTCATTTTGTCCACGCACAATCAGTTCATGGTATAATCTTCCCCGCAATATAGGTGTGGCTACATCCGATTCAGAATTTTCTCTTGCGCTAAAGGCTTCTCTGGCTCAGTACTAATATCTGTAGCCTGTGAGTCAACTTTTTTTTTTCGCAATATTCGTTCTCTTCACATATTTTAAACTTAGCAAATTTTTAGTGTGTACGACATTACCATGTATTTTCATTTCATTTCCAGAGCTTGTTTAAGTTGGCATTCTGTTCGCATCGTCTTACTATGTCCTACCGGACTGCTTGCATTTCCCTGTAATATTGTTTGTACGTTATGTTTTTCTCGGCGCTAATGTATAAAGAATACTGTGGTACATCCTATACTGCAATACCCCTGCTGGTGAACGTAGGTACATAAATAATTAATTAAATAATTAGGTAAATAAATAAATCAGCTGGATCCTACCACGTACCGTGGGCCTGCACTGCACCGAACAGGCAGACGAATGGCTAAAAATATGACCATTTGGAGTTCGAAATAATTACAAATCGGCATCGTTTAAAGGAATTGAAAAACATGCCTAGGAGTTTTCGCAGTGAAAAGGTTAGTCGATTTTACCTGTCTGGCAATGAAGACCTACGCCAAACAGAGCATTGGCAACCTGGACATATGCAGAGAAATTTAGGAACACTGGAGCTTCATATAAGGGCGTGACGCGACATTGCTAATGGCTGCCGTCATCGATTCCTAATGCAGACTCTTGTTCCTGTATACTCACCATACGCTTAATCACTATAATAACTGAATTATAGCCCCTGTAATCTCGCATATGTGATTAGGAGTCAGTCACAAACTACCGCATCGTATGACCCCAAGCCGCATAGGCTGCCTGCGTGGCTTAAGAGTAAATTGCTTCAGTCGGCATTCAATACTCCAGAAAGCGATTTGCATATTGCAATTTTAGTTTATAGCTTCCCTGAAGTTCATTTCCTTTAACTACTGACATGTCCTAAAAAGGTTTAAACTATGTTCCGTGCTGGTGATTACAATTAAAGTACTGCTTTATAACTTATAAATACCTTGGCTCCACTTTTGACGTCATGCCTTATAATACCTATATCCAATTGCGATTTAAAATTTCGACTAACGAGAACTGGGCGGAGTTGCTGATATTTAACATTTAGAATGTCAAGGCTTCCAGACCGTTCCGAATGAAAGATTTCCGACCGAGTAGGTCCCCTCCTATTATACGCAGGAAGCTGCGTTTTTAAGCCTATCCTGCTCCAATGGACACCCGCACAGTTTGTTAATATAGAACCAGTATTGATATAGAGCGAAACGTCGACGCAAAATTCTTCGACACAATTACGGTGTTCGTTAGCAGGTCATGGTGTGCGGTGGGTAGATTAAGCCGCTTTTTCCTTAAGAAACGCGGTATCTTCACTGGCAGGTTTCTAAGCTGCCTCGTAACTGAGCAGGCCACTCTGATTCAGTGCGAAAGATACAACTTTTCTTTTTGGCTCACTAAGGCCTCTACACCTCAGGGGAACTGCATTTATTATGCATGGTAGCGGAATTTCTGAAAAAAAAGGACGATTTTGTAGTAGTTACAAGCTTATGCGACTAACTACAACCATTTAAAGCTACGATGCGCGCAGAATTAGTTAATGTCATAGATAAGCTTTACTGTAATTAATGTCTTAAGAAAGCTGGCAACCGGCGGCCACAGGGAATTAAGTAAGTATATTAGCGTTTATATCAAAACCTGACACGCTAAACATGGTTGTTAGTGGTCTTAAACACGCACTTAAGCACAGAACAATGACGGTAATGGTTGAAATGCGAAAGAAGATTTTGAAGCGCTGGCATGCACTCAGTCCTATGAGGCATGCAACATGTTTGGTGCCACATGCGTCAGTATTCATCCATCGGATGTAGTGGCCTTTCCTGCTGATATAATTTGCAGACCGTGTGTATTTCCTAAACATACGTTATATTCATGATTTCTCTGAAAACAAAAGGCCAATTTAGTGCGCTCAGGCGAAATATTATTTAGGAGCGGAAGCAGCTCAGTTTTTGCTAACACACGGTCGTAATATACCACATTATGGGAAACACTGAAGCATATAAATTTCCGCTTTCACCACGCCGTGCGAACAAGCGCGCAGGGCCAACGAGTGGCGCATCTAACTCGGTACCGATGGATTCGACTTCCGTCTGAAGAGTTTTAATCAAGTTAGCAGCCTTTGCCAGAGGTTTCAAAAAGTCAGTTCAGTTCAGTCGTTCAGTCGTGTCCGACTGTTCGTGACCCTCTGGACCATATCACGCCAAGTTTTGCTGTCTCTCACAATTTTCCTCACATCACATAACTTCATCTGCAGCGCCTCGAGGATGCCATCTAACCATCGCGTTCGCTGCCTACCCCTTCTCCTGTGACCCTCAATCTTTCCCAGCATCAACGTTTTCTCCGGCGACTCCGCTCTTCTCATCAGATGACCAAAGTAGCTGAGCTTTAATTTTAGAATTTCACCCTCCAAGGAGTAGTCAGGGTTTATGGTCGACAATATCGACTGATTTGATCTTCTGGCAGTCCAAGGAACTCTCAAGAGTCTCCGGCAGCACCACAATTCAAAAGCATCAATTCTTCAGCGGTCAGCCTTCTTCCCAGTCCAGCTCTCGCATCCATACAGGTCAACTGGAAAGACCATAGCGCGAGTTATACGGATCTTGGTTGGCAGACTGATGTCTCTGCTCTTTACTAGGCGGTCAAGGCTAGCCACGTCTCTCTTTCCCAGAAGCAGGCGTCTCCTAATTTCTTGGCTGCGCTGTCACCTTGCGGGGTATTTGTGGAGCCCAAGAAGATAAAATCTCTCATGCCTTCCATTTCTAGTCCCTGTGTATTCCAGGACTTGATAGGGCAAGACGCCATGATCTTGCTCAGTTTAAGCCCAGACTTCGCACTCTCTTCTTGCACGCACGTCAGAAGTCTCTTAGTTCCACTTCACTTTCTGCCATTAAAGTGTACCATCCGCATATCTAAGGTTATTGATCCGTTTTCCAGCAATCTTCACTCCAGCTGAAGGCTCGTCCAGACCGGCCTTCCTCATGAAGCACTCAACATATAGGTTAATTAGGCAGGGCGACAGTATGCAGCCTTGTCCTTTCTCCTTTCTCAACTCCTTTCTCAATCAGGAACCGATCAGCAAGACCATGCTGAGTTCTGAGTGTGGCTTCTTGTCCTTCATACAGGTTCCTGAGGAGACAGATGAGGTGAATTTAAACTCCCATCTCTTGGCGAGCTTGCCACAACCTGTTGTGATCTACGCAATCAGACGATTTCGCATAATCAATAAAGGAAACGTAGATGGGTTTCTGGAACTATTTTGCTTTTTATATGATCCAGCGAACGTTGGCAGTTTGGTCTCTAGTTCCTCTTCCTTTTCGAAAAAGTCACTTATCGGCCAAATAGGTCAATGGCAGCTCTAGTGGAAGAACACTAAAACTGCTTTTACCAACACTTGCATTATGGTTTTATGATTATTTCAGCGCCATAAGTCATGTCGGAATCAGGCAGGAAAAGCCTAGACTTTAATGTAAATGTCAGGATATACCCACAACTTGAGGCAGAAATTAGCAGACGTGCTCAAATACAGGTGACGAAATTTTCCGCTAAAATGGCGAGAATTGGGCCTAGTTGGTTATTCATATTGGTTTCACCGCGCTAACCTGACCTGTCTGACCTGTACATGGCAAAAGGAAATAGGGCATTGAAGCACCAGCTCGAATCCCTCGGCGTGCTTGCATGTTTCCGTTATGTTGATGATTTTTTGGTGTGTTTTCCTGGTGATGCAAGCAGTACTGTAAACCCCAACTTGGTTATTAATTTGTTTGAAACGGCGTTCAAGGGACGAAAATTCTTGTTTGAACTGCCGGAACAGTCGGTGATTAGGTATCTGGACCTCGAAATTCATAAGGGCCTAGAGCACACGTGTTGGCTTTACAAGACAAAAGGAGAGAAGGCGATTTTAAGGTATGATTCCGGACACTCAAAATTAATCAAACGGTCCATCGCTAATACATGTATAATTCAGAGCATCAGGAAGTCATGCGTGCATAAGGTAGAGCAAGGAATTATCCAACAGGTTGCAAGGTTAAAAGATAGCGGGTACCCTAATATTCTCCTGGCCTCGATTTCAGAAAAAATCCTAAAAACATTTACCGCAAAAAATAAAGAAAAAAATGACCCTGAAGGTTCCAAGAAGATCACGCGTCCGATTGTCATCCCGTATGTACACGGAGTATCGCACGGTCTAAAAAAGATTGCAGGCAGGCACGAAGTTCCTGTGGTGTTCACGGCACCCAAAAAGCTATCGGGGTTGTGCGCAAAAATAAACAGACTCGATGAAACATCCAAACTACGTTGCACCACCAACCATGAGAGGAAACACGTCGAATGCGATACAGGCTTGGTTTATTACATCCCCCTCTCATGCGGATTGAAATATGTCGGCCAAACGGGTCGGTGCATAAACAAAAGGCTAAATGAGCATGCTAACAATTGCAAATCAATCGCGCATCCAGGGAAGCTGGCTAAGCATTGCCAGCACTGCAAATGTAAGCCTCAATTTGAAAAAACCGCTGTTATTTCGCATTCTGATAATAAAACCGAAAGAGAGATCACAGAAGCGTTTGAAATAGAATCCGTCAGGGCCGATATGTGTATCAGCAACGTATCACTGTCGTTGTCTGCGAAAGAAGTTGATTTGCTTAGATTATCGCGATGAGTGTGTCTAGCTGTATGTCTTTGTTCCCTGCGATGATTGTTTCCTCATGTTTCCCCGTTGCTTATGTTTGTTTGATGACGATCACGTTTTGTGTATAAAATGACTTCCGTTTCATCCATTAAAACCAGTTGTTAGTTCGCGCTCCGTGGTGTTTTGTCTTTTCTGTCGCTCAATGTGTTAGCGCGGTGAAACCAATAGAAGTTTTCCGATTTCGGACAGCCCTCTTAGGCGATCAGTCGCCCACCCCTCGCAGTTCCTTTAAGGTGGTTCGGTGCCTGCGGCGTTCAACTACTATGCAAGAATAAATGTACCTCATTAAGGCGCAGGGTCTAAGTCTACAATTGGGCACATTGAGAAAAAAATGTTTATACGCTTATATTGTTGTACGGGGAAGAAACTCAGTTGACTCAAATTCATTTCGAACAATCTGCTGCATGCACTTTATTGAAAAGTGGCTGCTACACATAAAACCATCGGTAAATGTTCAAATTATCCTGAAGAAGATTCTGCGAAGAACTTGATGTTGCATCCTAAAGGTCGAAGCAGCTCTTTGCGACCGAGAATACGCAAAAAAAAATTAGATGTTCGATCTCATTTTTGGTTTGCTCTGCGGAATGTGATCGAAAGCTTTTTGCAAATTCTGGTCGAAATATACCGCCTGTTTCGTATGCTAGAGCTGTGTAGTCTCGAATCTCCGCGAATGACTCTTTAAATACGCGGTTCCAATCTTTTCGCGCAGTTATAGAAATGAGGACTCCTCCATCATCATTCTGTTCTTGTTCGAAAAATCGCGATTCAGGCTATTCTCATATTATGACCCAGAAAAGAAAGGAACAAAATTGCACCAATCGTGCTGCTATTTTCCCCTGTAAGCGCGTGACAAAATGTTGGCTTTTGTTTGGCTTGAGACGGTCACACCGTTAGGCCTACCGCCGTTGCGTCATAACTATCAAGACGATAATTTCAGAATATCTATATTTGTGCGTGGTAGCTAGCATAAAAAGCAAAGAGAGAAGGATAAAAGTCGCGCCACGATTGCACCATTGCCGCTTCATGTTTTTAATCAGCGAGGATGTGCCGACTACGCGCAGTGACCTGATAACGAAACAGTCTGGTGAGACTGGCGTGACAGCGAGAAGGGCACGACCAACTAAATGCGATACCTGTCCAGTACGGGAAGTGTGCTTGCGAGGGTGCAGATTATAAAGTCATGCCTAACCTGCTTTTAAGGGCGGGGAAGATCAAGACGTTCGGCAGTGAGGAAGTACAATCGACTTTCCATTCCCTGATTATTTGCTAGCAAGTCTCGCCTCCCGCTCTGACAAGGAAGTGGGGTCAATATCACATGACCTCACAAACTCTCTCGATCGCTTGGTTTTAGCAGTCGATGCCAATTATCATACTGGCATCAGTGGGTACATTCTATTTTCAGTCTCAGGCTACTTGCTGATAGGTCTCGGCCAAGGAAGTTTAAAAAGCAAACTGCTGAAGCTGTGGTCGCCTATAACTATCAATGGGCGGAGATGAAGCCACGTGGCTATGTTGCCATGGGCAAGAAACGGAGGCTGCATCTCGCCCATCGCGCTTGATGCCTTGCGCCACCGTGATTTTTAATTGTTATGGTGATCGTTGCTGGCAGTTAATGATTAACAGAAGTTACAATAGACATTTCGGAGGTAATGAATACAAACATTAACAATTATGACTCATCATGACTGCTCATGACGACGAAACAATCAATATGCCAAACGACGACTATAGGAATCGGAAACGAGTAAAGATGCTTAGCGATGATTAGTATTGACTACAATGACCGACTACAATGGCCGGTAGGAGCAATCCTCCCTGAAATGTGTCGAACATAAATGGTCCCCGTCTTTTGGCTGCCATCCTTCCCGCCGGACAGCTCGCTCCCACATACTTCGCACATTTCGGTCCTTGAGAAACCTGTTAAAAAAAAATGTTCTGGCCGTTTAATGTGAAAGCTGAGACAGACTGTAGTCTGCCTCCGCTGTCAGCATGCACCGCGATAGAGAGATATGTTTTCAATATGATGGAAAATTGGTACTGAAAAGTGAAATGTAATCCTGGAGCTCTTTTTCGCTCGATTTGTACAGCCGTACGCAACCCACGAAGCAACCATTTTTCTCTGCAACATCCAGAAGCCACCGCGCTAACTAAGCACCACGGCGGACGGCCCAGTATTTTTTTTCTATGACAAAATAGCGGCGCGCGGTTTCAGCTCAAGGGTGTCCTCTCCGCTCCAGCAGTTTTTTTTAGTGCGTAGCACTACTAACCGCAATCACAGATTTCGGCGATGTCTGTCCGAAGACTCTCTCTCTCTCTATCTCTTCGTGAACTTGAAGTGCAGATAGAGAAGGTGGCGTCGTGTGCGTCACACATAGCTGCACCAGAAGCCTCTCTCTCTCTCTGTCCAACCGTCTCTCTGTGAACTTAAAGGGAACGAAGGGAACCGGTGGCGGCCGCATCGCGCTACTTAACACTGAGGGGGCGGAGCGACAGCATCGATGCACCAAGTGAGAGAGTAAGACAGAGAGAGAGGGCGGTGTCAGTTGCTGACGCAGCTGCCGTCACTGGTAAGCGTTTACAGGCGTGCGTTACTCCGGAGTCAGCAGTCGTGTGTCGCTCGCGCGTCTTCAACTTAGGCATCTCTCCCCTTGCGTCAGTCACTCCTCTGTCTTCACTGACTGCAGACGTGCACGCGCGATGCTCACTGGACCTCGGCTTCGAGCCGCTCGCCGCGTCGTGAAGCTGCTTGTGCTTACCTCCGCGCCTTAACTAGCGCTCGCCTTCAAGTGCATTTCCCGCTCTCTTTCTCTCCCCTTATGATCCCACCCCAGACCTTTCGACCGCAGAGCAGTGCATTGTAAAAGGTACATTGTGCCTGTGCGTTCATTTCTGAGGATGGTGTAAGGAAAGCTGAGGACGCGGCCGCGCCGCGCGCTTGCTTCGCGTTGCAGTCGATAAAGCCGGGCCATCAGGCACTGCGGCGCAGGTTCACCGTGCTTGACGGGCTGAAGTACAATGGTTAAGAAATGCTATGCACCACCTACTTCTCATGTGATTAAATATGCAAATCGGCCGTTATTTTTTTAAACTTCTTTGGTCTCGGTTTCCGCTCTGATAGGAAGCAGCATGATGGTCCCATAACCTTGCGAGCTCCCAACAATGCTTGCTCTTGGCCGCTCTTAGCAGACAATGGCAACCATCTGTCATCACGACGTTGCGCGCAGGTTTATCTTTTGTCGTATGTGCAACACTAAATATAGATAACAGAGGCATGAATCAATCGGTGCTTTTCGCGAAAGGGGTATGACATGCCTGAATGGAAGCATTTTTCAGACCTTAGTGTGGCAGGGTTTTCTTGTCGTCGCTGCTCGCAAAGTTTTTCCAGAGGCCTAGCTCACTGCGCTCGACAGCAGAAGAAATCGTATGCGAAAGCATTTGCAACAAGCGTTCGCTGCTCAAGCACAAAGCGATTCACTTGCGATACTTCCAGAAACTGCGCGCTATAAAGATCGCGAAGCAGGTGAAGAACTTTTGGGCAGCACGAAAAAGTGATCCGGGCTCGAGGTTCTCGACGTTTCTGTGTGTAGTGGAATTGAAGACTAAAAGTGTAGACACAACATTCAAACGTCTTACAGCTGGTTAGAAAAATTGTGTCATTTTTTAGCGCATGATATTGTACGCAGGAACACGAAAAGTGCACAGAATGCGCTCGGAGTCGAACTCAATATAGCCACCGGCCCGGGTGCTGTACGGCTGGGCGGAGCTTCTGGGATGCCGAGAAAAATCGAACGCTGGGCCCCTGTCAACGGAAGGGCCGCTCAATTGGATTCGGTCACGCGTTGAAACTTCCGCTTGCCTAGGCGGTCTTGCTTTAGGGCCGACTTGCGCACGCATAGATGTTGATAAAGGCCATATCGTACAGCGCCACAAAGTGGTTAAACGTGAGATGTAAGACTTATTTTGATCACTTGTTCTTTTTCTTTTTTTACTTTCTCTAAAATCTTGAAATGCGTCGTCGCCTTGCGTTTCGCTAGCCAGAGATTAACAGCGTTCCGGATTAACAATGTTTGCCATGACAGTTCCCGCGCAAGGAAAACGAGGGGCCCCACACCAGATGTGTAAAAGTACTTAATTAGTGCAGCATCCTGTTGAAAAAACTACTAATCCATGTAAAGATACAAAAATGTATTCGGTAGTAATGTAAGATTTTTCTGTAGTAATAGTCTTGTAGTACTGTAGGCTTTGTTTCTGTCGTACTTTTATATTGTCTGTAGCTTTGTAGTGCTTTTCTGTTTATTTTGCGGCAAAGTTTCATGCTACGACTGAAAATCTGTTGTCACAAAAGACTCACTGTCCAACCGCAAAGTCATTTTGTTGTGATAGCACGGAAACTTTTTTGTAAAGTATTTTTTTTCGACTTGGTAGGCTGGGTGTCGGAACAAAAAAAACAATCGAAAACATGAAGTGTCTGCAGGAGAAG